>NC_053393.1:381071816-381748642 GCF_905171765.1 Bufo bufo | reverse complement strand
CGGAGCAGATGCCTTCTTTAAAGAGACAACATCTGTCGTACATGTATGGTGCATGCCTTTAAAGAGGACCTTTCACTAGAATAAAACATCTAAACTAACTATACAGACATGGAGAGCGGCGCCCGGGGATCCCCCTGCACTTACTGTTATACCTGGGCGCCGCTCCGTTCGACCGGTATAGTCTCCGGTATCTTCATAGTTAGGCTCCACCCAGTTGAGCCTGTTGGCGTCTCCTTCTCCCATGCTGTAGTGCTGGGCAATCACAGCGCTCAGCTCATAGCCTGAGAGAAAAAAAAGCCTCTCAGGCTATGAGCTGAGCGCTGCGATTGGCCAGCGCTACAGCATGGGAGAATGAGACGCCGGCAGGTTCCCCTGGGTGGAGCCTAACTATGAAGATACCGGAGGCTATACCGGGCGAACGGAGCGGCGCCCAGGGATAATAGTAAGTGCAGGGAGATCCCTGGGCGCCGCTCTACATGTCTGTATAGTTAGCTTAGATGTTTTATTCTAGTGAAAGGTCCTCTTTAAGTGGTTAAAGGTAACCTGTCATCTTCAAAGTCATATTTACCCTATGTGCAGTGTCTTACAGAGCTGAGGAGATTGATATATAGATTTGTGAGAAAAGTATCAGTATTTTTATAACTTGTATTTTATTAATTTAAATCTCTGCACTGTCTAAGCTTAGGAGTCCAGTGGATGGTCCTACTTAGATATTGACAGCTATCTCATACAGGGAAAACTAAACATTGTGTAGGACCACCCACTGAACTCCTAAGCATAGAAAGAGAAGAGTTGTAAATGAATAAAATATTACTCCTGCAAAACTATGTATCAGTCTGCTCAGCTCCTCCTGCTCTATAACATGCTGCTCACCAATAGGACTGTATGTTCATGTTGGCAAGTTCCCTTTAAACAGATTTGTTCGCCTTGCCTAATTTAGTGTTGTAGTTACAGACCATTTATGTCATATTCTAGAACAGCCAAAATAAACTACTCAACCAGATGGTCTCAGTCCAAGAAGGTTTGGTCTGACTAACTTGAGGCCCAAAGTCTGACATAACAACTAGACCCAGCCACAGCAGTCTATGAGATTCAGCAGAGCATTATATGGTCTGTATGTGTAAAGATGACATCAGAGTTTACAATGTAATTAACCTTTTTGCTGACAGGGATTTCTGGACAATTTTCAAACGTTGACAGATACAAATAAAACCACGCATTATAAAATAAAAAATATCATATTATACCCTAATACTCAGATATTCATATTATTTTAGCAACAAATTCTGATGTTTCTTTAAATAAAAGTTCCTGTGTGTGACCCAAACAAGAGCCTGAGATGGACAAGATGTGCAGAATTCATGCATGTAAACTTCTTCTTATATCTCATCTGTGCTTAGATCTATAGCTTCACAAAATCATCAACGGAAGAGGCCCCAAATCTCCATGATCCTGATTCTGGTAAACATATAATCATGGTAGCAACAAATGACCTAATTAGACAACTGCTTAGCTTCTCACTACAAAGGGTTACCTATACACGATATATGTCTGTAAAGGTTCTCATTTATCCAGGTCATGGTATATCTGTAAAGAATAAATCAAGGCAGCTGGACTTACTGTAGATTTCTTGAAAACATTTCACTCGTTCTTCCAACAAGCTTTCTCAATTCTGAGTGACTGTACAAGAATTCTCTGGGAATAAATATGTAACTTAATCAACATCTGGTAATTAAAGCCCTGACCACTTTCAAGGGAATTACACTGAGTCATTGGTTCAGATATGTGGATGACACTTGGGTTAAAATTCATAAACAAGAGTTACAGGTTTTCACCGACCACATCAACTCAGTGGATCATAACATCAATTTCACACGGGAAGATATGCAGAACAACAAACTGCCGTTTCTGGACTGTCTTATAACAGTGAAAGAGGGAAAGAAGCTGGGAATAGAGGTCTATCGAAAACCAACACACACAGACCAGTACCTGTTATTTGATTCCCATCCTCTAGACCACAAACTGGGAGTCATCCAGACTCTACACAACCGGGCAGAGAAAATCTCCACCAGCACAGAGGCCAAGGCGAAGGAATTCAAACACCTCAGAGGGGCACTTAAAACTTGTGGGTATCCAGTTTGGGCCTTTTTCAAAACAGAAGGAAGGAGAAGAAAGAGCACCAAGACTACCAGTGAGGGCGAAAAGCATGACAGACGCAAGAATATGGTTACCCCATATGTAGCTGGGGTGTCTGAGAAACTCAAAAGGATTTTTAATAAACATCACATCCCTGTCTGCTTTAAACCCAGCAACACACTGAGGCAACAACTGGTTCACCCCAAAGACCCAACGCCTAAACACAAGATGGACAACATTGTGTACGCAGTCCAGTGCAATGAGGAATGCTCAGAACTGTATATCGGTGAAACAAAACAACAACTACATCAGCGTATGGCTCAGCATAGAAGAGCCAAAACCTCTGGTCAAGATTTAGGCGTGTACTTACATCTAAAAGAAACAGGTCACACCTTTGAAGACAGTCAAGTACGTGTTTTGGATAAGGAGGCCGATTGGTACAAACGAGTTTTGAAGGAGGCCATCTACGTAAAAATGGAGAATCCAAGCTTGAATAGAGGCGGGGGGGTTAGACATCTATTGTCTGCCACATACAATGCTGTCTTGACACCTTTTTCTGGGAGGTCATTATCACCTACTGACTCCAATTAGGATAATGGAATCAACACCTCTGACCCCATGCTGGGTATAATTACCAGATGTTGATTCAGTTACATATTTATTCCCAGAGAATTCTTGTACAGTCACTCAGAATTGAGAAAGCTTGTTGGAAGAACGAGTGAAACGTTTTCAAGAAATCTACAGTAAGTCCAGTTGCCTTGATTTATTCTTTACAGATATACACAATATAGTCCAGTAGGCAGAATCTGCATGTGGATCCACACTGATTGCTTGCCGGCACACGCCTCAACATACTGTTTGCCAGTGCCGAACCTCGCTGTCTACAATCAGCTTTAAGGTGGATTTTCATGGGGCAAGAAGAAGCCGATTGTCGGTAAGGAAGCGTTCCTTCCTGACAGTCGGCTGCTCATTAAGTGTAGGTGAAGCGCTGCATTTACATGCAGTGATCATCTCCACAGTATGAGAAAGAATGATTGCTGCTGCTGCTATTACTCGTCCCCATACAAAATCACTGCTCCTGGGCAGCAGAGTGCTGTTTACCACGATCTGCTGTCCGGGAACTATGAATGATGTGTCCACACCTCCGATCATTTCACCTAATGAACAAGCATTTTGTGATCTGCTGCACCTTTTAGGCAGATTATCGGGAACGAACATTGGGCAGTGTAAATCCACCTTTAGGAGTACAAAAAAGCCTCCCCCCTATTAGGAAGAAAGAACATTTTCTAAACTGTAGAAATGTGGATTCTGATTGGATGACTTTTAACCTAAATATTAGTTCTGGAGGCCCAATGTTCACCATCTACAGATAGGTTCACAAAGTTCACTTTTTCCTTTATACTGTTCTACTGTCAGTCCCCCTTACATCTGGATTTGGCTTAAAAAAGGCACCAAAGACTTCACCAATTTTTACTTATACAGACCTGGCCAACAAGTATTTACAACAATTTTGTGGACTAAAAAAGTTGCACATTAAAGGGGTTGTCTCTCTCTGTTACTAAAGTGAGATGAGACACAGTCCTGGCTGCCAGCCGGTCAGGAAACATCAGAGTGCTTCTGCGCTCGCTGTTTCAGTAGCTATTTCAGTATTATGAGAGCTTCGGAAACAGTGCAGAATAGCAAGCTATGCAGTTTCCCTAACTCAGTGTAACGGTCACGTCCACACACACGCAGGGGGAAGGATAGTGACCACTGCGCTCCACCCTCACCCCTGGCCCTGTCTACTTTCCTCACGAGTCCTGATGACAGGGGACAACTGGACGACAGTCCCTTACTTAGGATATGTGCAGGGAAGACAGGAAAGACAAAATACAGAACGTGAACGGACCGGGTCAGAACCAAGAGAGCTACGCAGGACAAAGGCTAAGCAAAGAATGGTCAGGAGAAGCCGGGGTCAAATACCAGGAGAGTAGAGAAGTACCAGAGGAGTCCGCAAAGAGTAGTCAGGTGGGAGCCGAGGTCACAATACCAGGAGGGATGCACAGTACAGGAGGAGCAGGCAAAGGATCGTCAGGGAACAGGATCAGGTGAGTATTCAGTAGTCCAAAAAATAGCCAGGAACCTAGAATTAACAGGCAACCTGTGGCCAGCAGGCTGCCTGTATTTATAGTGGGGTCTGAGGGTCATGTGACGTGGCCAGTGTCACATGACCGACAGACAGACAAGTCGAGCACCGAGTGATCAGCTCGGCGCTCAAGGCAGACCTAAAAGCAGGGAGCCTCCCAGCTAGCAAAGCCGCCATGGGAACGAGGCCAAACACAGATCCTTGCTCCCGAAGCTAAGCAGCAGGTCTGCGGCTGATGGGAGACCGAGTGCGCCTTTGGCGCCCCGTGACAGTACCCCCCCTTTTACGAGGGGCCACCGCACCCAAGACTTCAGGCGATGGCCTTTCAGGGTGTTCTAAATGAAATTTTTGCACAAGTCTAGGAGCATGAACCTCTCTGGCGGGTACCCAAGATCTCTCTTCGGGTCCATTCCCCTTCCAGTGAATCAGGTACTGTAAGGAATTATGCACTCTCCTGACATCCACTATCTTAGACACCACATACTCGACAGCATCACTAACAAGAACTGGCGGAGGCGAGGCTTTCAACGGTACAACAGATTCAAAATACTCTTTAAGTAGAGATTTATGAAATACATTATGAATGTGGAACGACTCGGGCAGCTCCAAATTAAACGATACCGGATTAATCACCTCCGTGATCTTATACGGTCCAATAAAACGAGAAGCAAATTTTCTAGAAGCTTCCTTGAGAGATAGATTCTTGGAGACCAACCATACTTTATCCCCAACCTGAAAGTTCACCCCCTTGGAACGTCTGCTATCGGCCTTGAGTTTTTGAGAACTTTGAGCCTTTTCTAGGTTCGATTGAACCCGGGCCCAAACTGTGCACAGTTCGGAGGAGAGTTTATCCGCTTCAGGGTTAGAGGAGGAGACGGACGACCCAGAATGAAAAAGGGGATGAAAACCATGGTTACAAAAGAAAGGGGATACCCCAGCAGAAGAATTGACATGGTTATTCAAAGTAAATTCAGCCAACGGAAGGATAATTGCTGGTCATCAGCAACATACAACCTCGAGAATTGTTCCACAGACTGATTAAGGCGTTCAGTCTGCCCATTACTCTCAGGATGGTAGGCAGAAGAAAAAGACAATGAAATTTTACATCTTTGGCAGAAGGCCCTCCAGAATTTGGACACAAACTGCACACCCCTGTCAGAAACAATATTTTCCAGGATGCCATGTAAACGAACAATCTCTCTCACAAAAATAGATGCCAGGGTTTTTGCATTCGGAAGTTTAGACAGGGGAATGAAATGAACCATCTTGCTAAACCTATCGACCACTACCCAAACCACAGTCTTACCCTCTGCCAGCGGTAGGTCAGTTATAAAGTCCATCGAGATATGGGACCAGGGTCTACTGGGAATGGGTAGGGGTCGTAGGTTACCAGCAGGGCGAGTCCTAGGTGTCTTAGACCTCACAGGCTGACACATAGGACTTGACATCCCTGGTCAGAGTGGGCTACCAATAAGATCTAGAAACCAGATCCTTAGTGCCCTCAAAACCCGGATGTCCACGAAAGGCAGAATCGTGACACTCACCCAAAAGCTGGAGACAAAATTGTACGGGAACAAACAACTTATCTGTTGGGGTGGATGCCGGTGCCAGATGTAGTTCAGCCTTAATGCGAGCCGAGATATCCTGGGTTAGAGCTGCTAAGAAGATGTTTGCTGGTAGGATGGATTCAGGCGGTGCCTCAGTGGGTTGAAAAGCATGGAAGCTCCGAGATAATGCGCATGCCTTCACATTTTTACTTCCCGACCTGAACGTAATGGAGAAATCAAAACGGGTAAAAAACAGAGCCCATCGGGCTTGCCGGGGATTCAACCTCTTAGCAGACTCGAGAAACATTAGGTTTTTATGGTCAGTGACAACAGTTACCCGATGCCTTGCCCCCTCCAAAAAATGCCTCCACTCCTCAAATGCCCATTTAATAGCCAGCAGCTCCCTATTCCCTATGTCGTAGTTTCTCTCCGTGGGAGAGAATTTCCTGGAGAAGAAGGCACACGGTCTCAGGTTAGTGAGGCTAGCAGGACCTTGTGAAATGACTGCTCCTGCGCATCCTCGGACGCATTCACCTCCACAATAAAGGGTCTTTCCTGATCAGGCTGGATCAGAATGGGAGCGCTACTAAATGCCTTTTTTACCCATTTCCTTAATATAAGGAGTCTAGCTTGAAAAAGTACTTTACCCAAAACCAATCGTGTCTCTTTATTTAACTTCAGATGTTCGGTTGCCCCTAATATACAAACTACTGGGTCTTCAAACACTTGAACCTCCAAACGTACTAATACTATCTTAGCTATTTCTTTCCAATATCTAAACAATCTAGGGCATCTCCAAAAACAGTGTATTAGATCTGCTTTCTCTCCCCTACATTTTGGGCACTTATCTGAAGCTCTCACGCCCATTCTCTTTAACATCTACACTGCGTGCAGAATTATTAGGCAAATGAGTATTTTGACCACATCATCCTCTTTATGCATGTTGTCTTACTCCAAGCTGTATAGGCTCGAAAGCCTACTACCAATTAAGCATATTAGGTGATGTGCATCTCTGTAATGAGAAGGGGTGTGGTCTAATGACATCAACACCCTATATTAGGTGTGCATAATTATTAGGCAACTTCCTTTCCTTTGGCAAAATGGGTCAAAAGAAGGACTTGACAGGCTCAGAAAAGTCAAAAATAGTGAGATATCTTGCAGAGGGATGCAGCACTCTTAAAATTGCAAAGCTTCTGAAGCGTGATCATCGAACAATCAAGCGTTTCATTCAAAATAGTCAACAGGGTCGCAAGAAGCGTGTGGAAAAACCAAGGCGCAAAATAACTGCCCATGAACTGAGAAAAGTCAAGCGTGCAGCTGCCAAGATGCCACTTGCCACCAGTTTGGCCATATTTCAGAGCTGCAACATCACTGGAGTGCCCAAAAGCACAAGGTGTGCAATACTCAGAGACATGGCCAAGGTAAGAAAGGCTGAAAGACGACCACCACTGAACAAGACACACAAGCTGAAACGTCAAGACTGATTTTTCTAAGGTTTTATGGACTGATGAAATGAGAGTGAGTCTTGATGGGCCAGATGGATGGGCCCGTGGCTGGATTGGTAAAGGGCAGAGAGCTCCAGTCCGACTCAGACGCCAGCAAGGTGGAGGTGGAGTACTGGTTTGGGCTGGTATCATCAAAGATGAGCTTGTGGGGCCTTTTCGGGTTGAGGATGGAGTCAAGCTCAACTCCCAGTCCTACTGCCAGTTTCTGGAAGACACCTTCTTCAAGCAGTGGTACAGGAAGAAGTCTGCATCCTTCAAGAAAAACATGATTTTCATGCAGGACAATGCTCCATCACACGCGTCCAAGTACTCCACAGCGTGGCTGGCAAGAAAGGGTATAAAAGAAGAAAATCTAATGACATGGCGTCCTTGTTCACCTGATCTGAACCCCATTGAGAACCTGTGGTCCATCATCAAATGTGAGATTTACAAGGAGGGAAAACAGTACACCTCTCTGAACAGTGTCTGGGAGGCTGTGGTTGCTGCTGCACGCAATGTTGATGGTGAACAGATCAAAACACTGTCAGAATCCATGGATGGCAGGCTTTTGAGTGTCCTTGCAAAGAAAGGTGGCTATATTGGTCACTGATTTGTTTTTGTTTTGTTTTTGAATGTCAGAAATGTATATTTGTGAATGTTGAGATGTTATATTGGTTTCACTGGTAAAAATAAATAATTGAAATGGGTATATATTTGTTTTTTGTTAAGTTGCCTAATAATTATGCACAGTAATAGTCACCTGCACACACAGATATCCCCCTAAAATAGCTAAAACTAAAAACAAACTAAAAACTACTTCCAAAAATATTCAGCTTTGATATTAATGAGTTTTTTGGGTTCATTGAGAACATGGTTGTTGTTCAATAATAAAATTAATCCTCAAAAATACAACTTGCCTAATAATTCTGCACTCCCTGTAAGGGGATCGATGTAATTTATGCACTATAAAAAACAGTGATATCTTATGTGAACCCCTGTCCGACACCATAACATAACTTCTAAGGGCATCTTTCCATTTCTCTTCCGTAAAAGATTGTAATTCTTTTTCCCATTTTTTTCTGGCAAGTATTGTAATCCGTTTTTTTTTTCCCTCCATCAAAATCCTATATCTTTTTGCAGTTGTTCCTTTTTTTTCTTCTCCGTTGGTAAATTTGTATAATCTATCTGATTGTTCCTTCCTATATTTGTCTACCTGCACCACTGTTCTCAATGCATCCTTGAGCTGGAGGTATTTATAGAAATCCTTTTGGGGGATCCCAAACTCCCTAACCAGTGTACTGAAGTCCTTCAGTTTATCTTCCTCGAATATCTGGCCTAGATACTTCATCCCCTTTCTTTCCCAATCTATATAAGTCCTAATCGTTTGCAATTCCTTTAAATTAAAATTTTTCCAAATAGGTGTATAGTGCAAAAAACCTTTAATCTCTAATATTTTTTTAACTTCCACCCATATATACTCCAGTGAATTTAATATTCTATTTGCTGTATTATTTTTCCCTAGTGTGCCTGATTCCAATACCTCTAAGTGATTCCGTTCCTCTCTCCAACCCAATTTATTTAATTCCTGCCTTCCCACTAAACCATTCAAGCTACCTTTTATCTGACTATATTGTGTTACTAAATAGTAGAAAAACCAGTTCGGGACAGCTAATCCACCCTCTCTTACTGGGAGCTGGAGCACTTCTTATTTTATCCTAGGGATGGCACCTTTCCAAATAAAATCCCCCATTAGGCTATCTAATAACCTGAAAATCTTCTGCGGTAATCTCAATGGGGCATTTTGTAAAACATAGAGTATTTTTGGGAGGAAAACCATTTTTATCAGATTTACCCGACCCTGAATTGACAGCGGTAATCTTTTCCAAATATGTATTTTGGTTCTGAGTTCTTTTATTATGGGGAGTACATTTAGCTTTTCATAATCTTCTATGCTTCCGGAGATTTGTATACCTAAATATTTAAAACTCTTGTGTTTTTCAAGCACATGCACCCTTACATCTCCCTGTGACTGGACATCTCCTAGTATCATCATATGGGATTTCCCCCAATTAATATTTAAACCAGAAAAAAAAACAAATTTATCTATTATATCTATTACTCTATTAAACTGATCCCCAGTGTTGTGCATAAATGATAAAATATCATCTGCGTACATTAATAATTTTTTGTCTCCTTCTGCATATTGAAAGCCTTTAAACTCCCTATCATTTCTTATTATACTTGTCAGGGGCTCAATCGCACCAGCAAATAGTAATGGGGAGAGAGGGCATCCCTGCCTAGTGCCCCGATAAAGGGCAAGAGGCAGGGACAAGCTCCCGTCCACCATCACTCTAGCCCTCGGGTTAGAATATATAAGCTGAACCCATCTTATAAATCCCTCCCCTATACCAACCCTTTTCAGAACTGCCCACAAATACTCACATTCAATACAATCAAATGCCTTTTGAGCATCCAGTGAAAGTACAGCTTTCTCACCTGTTTCTATTCTGTTAGCCTCAATCAGGGGCATACATAGAAATCACTGGGCCCCATAGCAAGAATCTAAATTGGGCCCCCATTCCCCTTTTATAGCCCCTCCCACTACCCATTCCAGGCCTCTCTCTTTGTTCAATGAACTATGTTTGCTGCTGCGTTTTATAATTTATGCATCAGGGCCGGATTGGGATTACAAAACAGGCCTGACATACAAAAGAGGTATAATAGATGCAGTGTGTACAGATGTATAGTGTATATAGCAGTGTACTGATATGTGAGGAACATGGTATAATATATGCAGTGTGTACAGGTATATAGTATATACAGCAGTGTATTGATATGTGCAGTACAGGGTATATTATATGCAGTCTGTACAGATATATAGTATATACAGTAGTGTAATGTGAGGTACGAGGTATAATAGATGCAGTGTGTACAGATATATTGTATATATAGCAGTGTACTGATATGTGAGGTACTAGGTATAATAGATGCAGTGTGTACAGGTATATAGTAAATATAGCAGTGTACTGATATGTGAGGTATAAATTACAGCTCGTACCTCACATATCAATCCAATACTGTATATACAATATACCTGGACACACTTCATCTATTATACCTCGTACCTAACATATCAGTACACTGCTGTATATACAATATATCTATACACACTGCATATATTATACCTCGTACCTCACATATCAGTACACTGCTGTATATACAATATATCTATACACACTGCATATATTATACCTCGTACCTCACATATCAGTACACTGTAATATATATTATATATCTGTATATATTGCATCTATAATACTGTTTAATATATGCAGTGTGTGTGTATATATATATATATATATATATATATATAGATGTGAGGCATACAAGGTATAATACTGTAGATGCATTGTTTATAGAAATATGTGGTCAGTTATGCATTATGGTCACTGTGTGGGAGGTACATGAGGTAGTGGTCACTGTACCTGTCTGAAGTATTATATATGAGTATATATGAGTAGAATCAGTAAAAACAGGGCATGGGGGGGGGGGGGGAAATGACAAGAAGTGGAGGACCTCTTCTTACCACTCCATTCCAGTCTGTATGGATCAATTCAGAGCTGATTGTGAACTTTTAATACTTACTGTTAGGGGTTGAAGGACCTGTGATGATGTCATCACAGGTCCTGGCAGATGTACCTTTCAAACCTAGGAACTACACCATTTTTGGTGCAGTTCCTTTGCTAGATCCTGCAGGACCTGTGATGCTGAAGATGATATCATCACAGGTCCTGGCAGATGTACTGTTCTAACCTGGGAACTACACTTTACACTGTGCAGTTCCCTTACAGGACCTGTGATGACATCATCAAAGGTCCTTTAGCTTTAGAAAGATAGACCGGAGCAATTAGGGGGCGGGGCCTCTCCTCCACTGCGGGCCCCTCTTCCTCACGGGCCCCATAGCAGCTGCGTGGTCTGCCTATATGGTAGGTACGCCACTGGCCTCAATATTAAGGAATAACCTTCTTATATTTGAATATATCGTTCTACCGGGTATGAAACCAGTCTGATCTTCGTGGATTATAACTTTAATCACCTTAGAAAGCCTATCTGCCAGGACCTTTGCCAGAATTTTAACGTCCGTATTTAAGGGTCCATTCACACGTCCGTTGTTTCTTTCCTGATCTGTTCCGTTTTTTGCGGAACAGATCTGGACCAGATCTGTACCCATTCATTTTCAATGGGTCCTGAAAAAAATCGGACAGCTCAATGTCTGATTTTTTTTCAGGACCCATTGAAAATGAATGAGTACAGAACTGGTCCAGATCTGTTCCGCAAAAAAACGGAACAGATCAGGAAAGAAACAACGGACGTGTGAATGGACCCTTACAAGGATATTGGTCTATATGACCCAAGGTCAAATTGTTCTTTACCCTTTTTTGGAATTAATGTGATAATTGCCTCTTTCATAGAATCTGGTAAATCCCCTATTTTTTGAGCCTCACACAATGTTATTTTTAGTTCTGGTATTAGCACCTGGGAGAATGTTTTATATATTTCGAAGGGAAGACCATCGCACCCTGGTGTTTTTTCAGGTATCACTTCACCGTCGATATTTCTTTTTCTAAGTATTCCTTTTGGGCCTGAGATATCTCTCTTAAAGCAATCTGGTCTAAATATAGTTCCAAATCTTGTTTCGAGTATTGTACCCTAGACTTATAAAGTTCCTGGAAATACTCCACAAAAACTTTTTTAATTCCTTCAGGGGAACTAATTATTTTATCCATTTTATCTCTGATCGCCCCTATCCAGGATTTCCCTCTTAGATTTTTTACTATATTTGCTAAAATTTTACCGACCTTTTCTCGCTCTGAGGCCAACCGGATCCCTTGAAAGAGCAGTTCTTTCCTACTTCTATCTAGCAGGTGTATTTTTAACTTTTCCTGTTCTTCCTCCCATACTTTCCTATTATATTCAGTAGGGTGCATTATACATGCTATTTTTGCTTCTTCTAATTTTTTTTCAAGTGCGTTACCGCTTTCTTTGGTACTTTTCTTCCAGTAATTCACCCTTTTAACCAGCAGTCCTCTTAAGTATGCCTTGGCAGTATCCCAGACAATCAATCTGCTAGCCGAATTATTATTCTCCTGGAAAAAGATTTTTAATTCCTCCATTATACTCTCTTTATCTGGAATCAACAATAGCCAGTGTGAGTTAAACTTGAACAGTGGCAAAATATTCTTTCTATTCATATCCAGTTCCACTACCACAGCACTATGATCTGATAAAGCCATGGGCAAATACTTTATCTTAACCCTATTTTGGGACATTAGATTTTTGTTTCCCAGGGCCATGTCTATCCTTGACCAGGTTTGATGTGATTTAGAATAGTAGGAGTACATGGTTTATTCCGGGTTCTGAAAACGCCAAACTTCAATTTATATATATATATTTGCGATTACCATTTTAACCCCTTCTATATTGCATTGTAGGAAGAGGTAGCAAGGCTCTCCTTAATATAATCTTCCATAGCCTTGCGTTCGGGCTTAGAAAGATTATAAATTCGCCCTTTAGGAGATTTGGCACCCTCTATTAGCTCTATGGCACAATCATAAGGTCTATGGGGGGGTAGAACCTCTGGAGTAGGGGATTAGAATAAATCAGAATATTCCTTAATAACTGAGGGTAATGTATTAGACCTTACTGAAACCCCAGCCTGGACCACAGATAAGCATGAGTCACACTTAGGTCCCCATTTCACCAACTCTCCTTTGGACCAATCTATTGTGGGGTTATGTAAACGAAGCCAAGGCAACCCTAGTACCACCTCAACCGGTAGGTTCTCCAGGACTAAAAGAGAACATCTCTCAGAGTGACACACACCCACGGTTAGAGAAATTTCAGAGGTACATGACCTCACCGTACCACCAATCAGGGGAGTAGCATCAATAGCCATGACATGGATAGGTGTAGGTAAAGCAAACATTGGAATACCCAATTTACTAGCATATTCAAAGTCAATAAAGCTGGCCGCTGAACCGGAATCAATAAAGGCCTTACCCGGCCACTTATTAACCCCCCAGAGAAATTGTTATGGGTACCAAAAGCTTACATTTAGAAAAATCAGGGTGTACCTGGTCTTTAAGTTGTCTTGCCTTAGGAGACTTGTTAGAGAGGACCCTCTTAGGACACTTGTTGATCCAATGGCCAGGATCTCCACAGTAGAAGCACTCTCCGCGTCTGCGATAAAGATTACCCCGGGTCATGCCAACCTGCATGGGTTCCTCGGTGGAGACCTCAGTGTTGTCCTTGGAAAAGGCCTCTGGCTGAACCACCATCTGAGAACAGAACTGTCGTTCTTGTCATCTCTCTCTAACTCGTCTGTCAAGTAGGACAACTAGGGTCATCATCTCCTCTAAGGTGTCACCGCCAGTTCTGTGAGAAGGTCTCACAGACGTTCTTCTCTACCTCTTGTATGACGTTCTTTGTTTTGGTTTCACTTTGTCATCTCCTTTCCTTCTGCCAGGTGTCACTTATTTAGACTAATTGTCTTCCTTTATATTCCCTCCCATACTGCCTCACTTTGCGGTTTATACTACTTCCTGGATGAAGTGTTTACTGCTGGAGGCTGCTGCTGCGGTTTGCTCAGATAAGTCTTTTCCTTTATTGTGTTTGCTTGCTGGCTTGATTCTAGGTGACCCTGACTCCATCCGTATTAAGTGCAGGGAGCAGGTGGTCGTGTCCCCTCACTAGTATAGGGTTTTCAGGTGTCACACAGTCTTAGGAACGTGGGCATGCAATCGTCTACCATTGAGACCCTTGCATGTGCATAGAAGTCAGGGAGAGGTCTTAGGGTTTTATAGGGCTCACCTATATGCTCCTTAGTTTGGGATCAATACAGTCAGTCGTTTATTTATAAGTTCCAGCTATCTGCAACTTCACCCGTGACATAAGGTCTCTGGAATTTGATAACTGACTAATAGATCTTTTCAATTATCAGACAGACCAGACCTAAACTGACTCTTCAGGGCTGGTTCATTCCATCCTGAGGGGACATACCACCGTCTGAATTGGGTGCAATACTCCTCCGCAGGGAGATGGCCCTGAACCAGTGCCCTAATAGGCGTCTCGGCTACCAGGGCCCTGTCTGGTTTGTCATAGAGGGTACCCAGGGCCTGAAAAAAAACCTCCACAGAAGTTAGACAACTGGCCCCGGGAGGTAACGAGAATGCCCAGTCCTGGGGATCACCCTGTAGTAGAGAAATGATAATACCCACGCGTTGGCTCTCGGGACCGGAGGACACGGGGCGCAAACAGAAGTAGAGTTTGCAACTCTGCTTAAAGGAGAGAAACCTCTTCCGGTCTCCAGAAAAGGGTTCTGGGAGCTTGATCTGGGGCTCAAAATGTGGACTGGAGGGCTGAGGAGTGGAAGAACCTTGCTCTAACTCAAAAGAACAGAGTTTCTCTCCTAGCTCCTTCACCATCTGTGTCAGGTTAGAGACATGGTCAGTCAGGGTCACAAGAGGATTCATGATGCAGTGGTTATTGGGCCTGTTAATCTGTAACGGTCATGTCCACACACACACAGGGGGAAGGATAGTGACCACTGCACTCCACCCTCACCCCTGGCCTTGCCTACTTGCCTCATGAGTCCTAATGACAGGGGACAACTGGACGACAGTCTCTTATTTAGGATATGTGCAGGGAAGACAGACAAGACAAAATACGGAACGTGAACGGACCGGGTCAGAACCAAGAGAGCTACGCAGTACAAAGGGTTAAGCAAAGAATGGTCAGGTGAAGCCGGGGTCAAATACCAGGAGAGTAGAGAAGTACCAGAGGAGTCCGCAAAGAGTTGTCAGGTGGGAGCCGAGGTCACAATACCAGGAGGGATGCGCAGTACAGGAGAAGCAGGCAAAGGATCGTCAGGGAACAGGATCAGGTGAGTATTCAGTAGTCCAACAAATAGCCAGGAACCTAGAATTAACAGGCAACCTGTGGCCAGCAGGCTGCCTGTATTTATAGTGGGGTCTGAGGGTCATGTGACGTGGCCAGCGTCACATGACCGACAGACAGACAAGTTGAGCACCGAGTGATCAACTCGGCGCTCAAGGTAGACCTAGGAGCAGGGAGCATCCTCGCTCCTGAAGCTAAGCAGCAGGTCTGCGGCTGATGGGAGACCGAGTGCGCCTTTGGTGCCTCGTGACACTCAGAACCTGCATAGCTTGCTGTTAATAGCTATGCTTTTAATGGAGAGATGTACACTGACAACTCCTTTAAGGCTTGGCATATTATGTGACTTTTTGAGCTTTTCCTTCCAGAGGGCGAGGCTTAGTAGGAGGACGCAGAGCCAGCCATGGCCCTCCAGATTTATTTCTAACTTATGCCAGAAACTGGCATAAATTACAGTTTAAATCTAATCCAGCTCATATCTGGCACAGATTTGAATTTCTGGCACACAGACTGTTGAAAGACAACATTTTGTTCGGAGGGGCCTCTGGACAAATGCAATGCATCTTACACCAATGGTCTTTTTACTAAGACCAGTTTTAGTAACTCTTACCCAGTGCCTTCTGGAAGTTCACAAGTCAAATATGGTCCAAGTACCAAATGGTAAGGGAGACCTATAAGTCCATTTTACTGTCATAACACATTGCATTTGCCTTGTTTCACAGAGTTATACATGGAAAAAGAAAGACTGAGAATGGTTTTGTTTTCATTGTTCTCACATTAAAGTACGCCAGTCTTAGTAAAGGCCCCCATACACATTAGTGTATTGTTGGCCAAACCCACTGAGAATGGCGGATTCAGTTGACACTCTAATGTGTATGGAGATCACCCAACTCTGCCCTGACGGATGATGTCAGCGAAGAGAAGGATTTGGTGAAATGACTATTTTTGCCCAATCCTTTGTTCTCCCAGGAGATAAGCCGCTGCCAGAAGTGTCTGACAGCAGCTCTCTCCACCCTCCTCATAAAATACACATACACGTTCAGCTAAGCTGAAAGTGTATGTGTATCAGGAAGCCAGGAAAAATAGCTACAGTTTTCGAATGTGTATGGGGGTCTTAAGATGTGGCAATTTATCAAGAGGTGCATGGCCCTAAATAGATTGAACGCATCATGTGCTGTCCGTGCACCAGAAACTGAAAACTGTGCCAGTCCACTGTAAATTCAATTATAATTTATGCTCGTTTTCAGGCATACATTGTGTTAAACATGTTTGTCCAAAAGGGGTCAGGGCGGCCCCTTCCACTAAGCATGCCTACTTTTATTTTTTTCAAAAAGTGTGGTGAGCAGTGGAAACTTTTAAAAAGTCACACATTTCTGTATACCATAGGACGTCCATGAAACTTTGCTTTGTCTCTGAATGTCTATCTGATTCTGAATTCCATTATGTCAACAGAAAAAATTTATGTGTGACAGTGGATTGTAACACAATTTACTGCAATCTTTTATGACATTCAGTTTACCCTAGCATTTTAGTATGTGGTTTCTTGGGCGATTTACAATTCTACTGTAATGATTGACATACATATAATTATGTTTTTGTAGATCTTGTGTTTCAACATATGTTTTCGACATTGGTCTGCCAACTCAATAACCATCTATAAAAACAGCTACGTATGTGACGTGCATGCATCTCAGATACCCACAAGCATAACATGTCAATCAAGCTTAAACATGTAGTTGCATATTCCGGAGAAAAATAACTTATTTGCTGTATCCTCCCTCCCTTCCACCTCATTTGCTTGAGGCTGAAGTATTGGGTTTTATAAGTGAATTAATGCCATCATGACTCATATGCTGATCCTCCCACTACTGCTTTTAACTAAAGGAAACAGCACTGACTGAGCAAAGTAAAACAATGGTCTCACAACTGCTAGGGGAAATTCCATTCTAACAAACTATTAAGTTGTGTTGTACTTAATACAAACAGTGATATGAAGCACCATTTCCCAGTATAAAAGTATGCATGCACATACATGAAGGTGGTTGACGTCAACCTAGGGTATTGATAACTTACATCAGTTTCTTAGAGGAGAACATGACCCTTTAAGCACCTTCATGTTCAATATCATTTATACAGAATACATAGGCTATGAGGCTAAAGCACTGTTGAATGTTGTCTTTCATAAGGGGAAGACAAACACGACTAGTTAGGGTTGTATTACACCAACAGATTATCTGACCAATTTCTGTCCAATTAGACCGATAGTTGATGTGTATAACAAAAGATCTGTGTGTGTAAATGGCCATCTGACCAATGATTGGTCAGAAAATCTGTCAAATAATCTGTTAGTGTAATACAGCACTTAGTCCCAGTTGTACCTCTAATTTATGAATATCTAGAGAAAAGGGTATATTAGACAGGCAGATTTTCTGCCTGATAATCGCTAACGAGTAACATAGTAACATAGTACATAAGGCCGAAAAAAGACATTTCGGCCTGTTATCCTGCAAGTTGATCCAGAGGAAGGCAAAAAAAAAAAAAACTGTGAGGTAGAAGCCAATTTTCCTCACTTTAGGGGAATAAAAAATTCCTTCCCAACTCCAATCAGGCAATCAGAATAACTCCCTGGATCAACGACCCCTCTCTAGTAGCTATAGCCTGTAATATTATTACGCTCCAGAAATACATCCAGGCCCCTCTTGAATTCCTTTATTGTACTCACCATCACGACCTCCTCAGGCAGAGAGTTCCATAGTCTCACTGCTCTTACCGTAAAGAATCCTTTTCTATGCTTGTGTACTCTCATTAACAATTATCTGGTAGTCTAATACTGCCTCAGCTTGCCCGATGAACGAGCAAATGCTCTGATTTTGCCGCCGGCAGATTGTGCTGTGTAATCACGATCTGCCACCGACACACCGCTGTCCTGCATGGGGACGATGGCATAGCGTTTGCTCCTTCCCATGCTGCGGAGGACATCACTGCATGTAATAGCAACAATGTCCTCTGCTAGCTATCTGGCGACTGTTGGGAGGGAATGCTCCCATCCCGACAATCGCTTGCAGCTTCGGGGTGTCTAATAAACCCTAAAGATCAAGGGATGGAAATGTGTGCGCTGCTGTCAGATAAAAGTATGGTCAGATTGATTATCCATTTGTTAGCCAGTAACTATCTCATGTCTATGGCCAGTTTTGAGCAATCTATGTCTATCTCCTATACAGAGCTCACATATGATAACACACTAAAGTCTAAAAGTAACCATTTGGATGTTAACTTAGGTTCACCATCAATGTTTGGCCTTACAGTAGACTGTATACCTCTGGCTTCTATTGGGAAAACACAAACCTTCATTTTCATGATTTGTGTGCTTTGGCTCATTGTCTTATTGCAATCAGCTTGAGATCATGGACTGCTGCCCTTGCATTCTCCTGTAAAATGTTTTGATACACCTTCATTGTTCCTTCAATGATCACAAGGCAACCAGACCCTGAGGTATTAAAGCATTTTCAAACTATGATGTTCTGTCCACCATGTTTGACATTTGAGATGACATCTTGATGTTGGTGTTCCTCCACAGATAGTGTTCTGCAGTTGTGCTAAAAAGTTTTGTCTCATCTGTCCACATCTCATCTGTTCCCAGAAACCATGTGGAACATGCAGGTGGTTGTGGGCCAACTTGAGAGGGACTGTAATGTATTTTTTGATCAGCACCAGCTTACTTTGTGTCGTCCTTGCATTACGCTAAGTTTGGAGGAAAAGGAACACACCAACACCAAAATCTCATCATAAATATGATGATAGAGGAGACATCATGGTTTGGGGCTCTTTGCTTCCTCAGAGCCTGAACGCCTTGCAATCAATAATTCTTGGTAGAGTTAGTGCTTTGGTATCAGCATTGAGCTGTCATCTCTGTTTCTGGTGCCTGCTGGACTGGGAGTGTGACATGCCATCTACATGTATGTCACTGTTGTCAGGCTATCAGTGACCATGTGCCTCGTCTGCATACTGTGGTCATGTGCCCTGCCTGCATACCTCACTGCTGAGGTCATTTATTGGCTGGCATGTAAATAGAAAGTCACACTTATAGTCCATCTGGGACCAGAAGCAGGGGAGAAGTAATCTTGGCACTGGAACCAAAGCACTGGTGATAGGTAAGTAATTTTTTTAACCCGTACACCCTACCTGGCCATATAAAAAAGTGGTTCCCAGTCTTGGTGAACCCCTTTAACTAACATCAGATTAGTGGTTTTCTTTGTTTTATTATATTTTATTACATTGGTGATTAAATATTATTTTTAGAGGTGAGCCTCGGGAGTGGGTATATTTGTTCTCCATATTTTTTTTATAATTATTGGATTTATAAAGATTAGTGCACTCACCCATCCTGACATGGTAATTGCAGGATTCTTGCTCTGCACTCTATGTACAAACCCCTGTGTAATGCTGGTTGGTGGTATTGTTCCTGTCAATTTAGCTTAGGTCAAGTAATCTTTAGAACGATTATCTAATTTGTACATCTCCCTAAACCCACCTGTCTACATATGCAAATATAATACCATCTGCTATTGTTATCATGGTATGAATGGAACAGTATATTTTAGTCAAAGCGTGCGGGTATAAGAATATTTTTACTGATTGATATTCCCCCTGAAGTAAAAAGCTAAATTAGCTTAAAAACATATAAGTAGCTACATACATAATATTCTAGTTTATAATAATTTGAAACTAACATGTATTCTACATGAAAAAGCATAATTTTGGTTTAGTTGAACAGTGGGATGTCCAGGTTTACAGCCCTCTGAAAGCAGCCTGAAACAGCACTACACACTTAATATGCATGATTCTCAATCACTCAATAGGTCAACTGATAAAATTGTCCAGAGTTCAAATGCATGCATATGTGTTTAAAATAAAGAAATTAGATGATGAGACCCAATGGTTTCCAGGACTGGTGAATGGTTCCAATTTTTTGTACAGTTCTGTACAATATGTTGGTGCTATATAACTGAGTGGAAATAAGTGAGTAAATAAGTAAAATACCATATCACTATAATTCACAAAATAATCCTATACCTTCCTAATAGGGTTGGGTTTCCATTCAGGAAATGGGTCATAAATGGAGGAACACGTATAAAGGAAAGTCTACTTGTGTTGAATCCACTCCTGTTTTTGGCTTTAAAAAGTGCATCAAAAACCTGGATGTGGAAAACCAGCCTAAAACTTCCATTGTGACCTATTTTGAAAGTGATTAACTATATAAAAATAATATTTTACCAGCTTCATTAAAATTTTTATCCTCTTGGGTTCCATTGGAATGGGTCTCTAATTGAAAAGAGATAATTAGTCAAATCACTTGTGCCTTTGAAGCATTATCTAATTAATAAGTTCCAGCAGAACATGACAAAACCTTTTCTAGTTCCAATAGTTATAGAACTCTTTCTGTGTGCTTTACTCCAATATTTAAGAGATGGATACAAAATACATAGTTAGGTTCAATTTAGATGGTATGTCCCAAGGTATGCAACTGTGTAATAGGCAGTATACGTTTTGTGTATATGCAGTTGTACTGAAATGCATGATAGCATAATCACTTACTTCTCAATACAGTTGGGAGTGGGGATTCTCATGTACTCTTTTGACATATGTATGATGATTTATATATGTGCACACATTGGCATATAATTTAACCCTGTACCACAGATGTGGATGTCATGTGAATTGAGATTTTGCCAGCACCAATGTGAAATACAGTAAATAGGCAGATGCTGAACTACTCTCACAGTAGTGCATAAACTATCAAATCCAACTGGTAGCAATGAGATATAGTTTCCGGTAGCTCGCTCAAGAACACAATGTGCCTTACATGTAGGGAATGGAATTGATGGTGTTGAGGTCGGTCAAGTTCTACCAAATTTTGTGCAATGGGGGACAGTCATGCTGGAACAGAAAAGGGACAAACTGTTACCACAGTCAGGGGAATACAATGTTCAAGATGTCTTGGTATACTGAAGTATTAAGCTTTCCATCACTGGAACTAAGGGACATAGGCCAACCCCTGAAAAACAACACTATAGCACTATCCCTCTTCCACCAAACTTTACAGTTGGCACAATGCAGTCAGACAGGTATCATTCTCCTGGCATTCACTAAACCCAGACTTATCCATCAGACTGCTAGAGAGTCCACAGAACACATTTATACTGCTCCATGGTCCAGTGGTGGGATGCTTTACACCTGTCCATCTGATGCTTGGCATTGTGCTTCCATGAAGCTTCTTGCCACAGTTTTTGTGCTGATGTAGATTCCAGAGGAGATTAGGAACTCGGCAGCTATTGAGCCAGCAGAGTGTTGGCAAATTTTATGCGCTATGCTCCTCAGCACCTGGCAACCTCACTCTGTAACTCGACTTTATCTGACACTTTGTGGCTTGATTTGCTGTGCGTCCAACTTGCAATAATACCACTCACAGTCCAGCGTGGGATATTCAGGAAGCAAGACATTTTACAAAGTGACTTGTTGCAGTGATGGCATCCTATTAGGGTCCATTCACACATCCGTATTTTGTATTCCACATCTGATCTGCAATTTTGCGGAACATTATGCGGACCCATTCATTTCAATGGCCCCGCAAAAGATGCGGACAGCACTCATTGTGCTGTAGAAAGCGAGGGCCACAGCAGCATATCCAACCAGTTATTTCTTTATTGTTCAAAACTCCAAGGTACAATGTACAAAATTGCAACGTTTCGGCTACATCTAGCCATGCTTGACAAAGGCTAGATGTAGCGGAAACGTTGCAATTTTGTACATTGCACCTTGGAGTTTTGAACAATAAAGAAATAACTGGTTGGATATGCTGCTGTGGCCATCGCTTTCTACTGCCTACCATTGGACCGCCTTGGATCTGGGGTCTCTTGCTCAGCTGTTGCATCCACACAACCACAGCCGAGTTGAGTGCTGCTCCTATCCCTCTTTTTTCTAGCACTCATTGTGCTGTCCGCATCCGTCATTCCGTTCCGTTCCATTGTGCGGATCCGCAAAAAAGAATTGCCCTGTCCGACTCTTGCCCGCAAAATACGTTCCGTCGTCCCATTGTAGTCAATGGATCCGCAAAAAATTCGGATGACATGCGGAATGTAGCAATGTGTTCCGCATGTCATCCGCAATTGTGGATCCGTTTAAGGAAATAGAAAAAAAAATAAGGCCTGCCCCCTGCTGTGACATGTGCTTCAGGAGCCAGGAAAAGTTGTGTGGATGTGCACAGTGTCTGTCTCTTCACGAAAAATAACAGCATTTGAGGTGGAGCAATTGATAGTTCTTATTCAAGAACGCCCATGCCTATGGGACACCCGCAGAGAAGAGTATCAAGACCGTGCCAAGAAGGACCACTGCTGGGAAGAAATAGCGTCAGATTTGATCCCATCTGCCTTGGGAATTGGCGAACATCGCAAAACGAGAAAAAAGTGAGTATTAAATGTTAAGATATAAAATGTGTAAATTTAATGTATAGATTCAGACATAAGGTCTGTGAGTGGGTCCTTGAATAGCATAGATAGTGTACATTTGAGTGACCGTGAATTTGGTTTGCTCATATGAACATTTTCTATGCTGTTTCAGGACATATGGCCACTCACTGTGTTATAACTTACAGAGTCACAGGCATAGAACCAGGGTACAGAGTCACAGGCATAGAACCCTTTAAAGCTCATGCGCGCGACCATGTGCCCCCATGGACGTATTGCAGCCTGCTTATGTCGGGTCCACAATGCATGGCCACCGGCCGTGTGCATGCCGCATGACAGATCACGAGCCAATTCGCTTGAATGGGTCAGTGATCTGGGAGATGCGGTGCGGAAGGACAGACCGGAACCCCATGGAAGCACTGCAGAGTGGTTCTGTGGTGTTTCTGCCCGTGCCTCTGTCCTGCAAAAAAATAGTGCCGGACCGGCAGATGCGAATCACGGACACCATTCAAGTGAGAGGGTCAGCGATCCGCACGCAGCTGCCCCACGGTCTGTGCCTGTGCATTGCGAACTGCAATTTGTGGTCCACAGCATGGGCACAGAGCCCTTACGTTCGTGGCCATGAGCACTTATATTTAATTATTGAAATCTGACGGCGCATGGACGCATTATAGCTGAACGGTTTTGGATTCATTACGCGTGGCCCATGCATATTGCCTGTCTCATCTAAATTTAAGAAGTTTGTTTTGATGTTAAATTTTTCATTTATATTTTTTAACAGTAAAGGATGTAAAGAAAAGGTGGTACTCCTGCCGGGATCAATTCAGGAGGGAGCTTAACCAAAAATTGCGTAGTGAGGATGGATCTTTGAAAAAGAAACCGTACCTGTACACAAAGCAGCTAGAATTCCTAAAACCTGTGATGGACATTAGGGGGTAAGTATATTTTACATAAATTAGACTTTTTTATATAAAGTAAGAAATGTAAAAAATAAAACAAAAAACTTTATTCTACAGCACTGTGGACAATCTTTCGTCTGAGCCCAACGAACATAATCCAGAGGACAGCGGTGTAGTGTCACATTCAGAGCCATCTCAAGCTGCACCGTAACAATCTTTACATGTGGAACAGCCGACGGAACCCATAATAATGCCGCCACCAAATGAGGCCATCGCTGAAACTAATCCGGTTTCGGAGGAGCGTGCTTGCCCTTCAGCAGGTAGACGACGGCGCAGACCAGCGGCCGATTCCGAGGTAGATGTTCCAGGTCTGATTGATGTTTGGGTTCTCGAATTCCTAAATCAGAATCGGTCTGATACACATGAGGAAAGGGTTTTAAAAAGTCTGGCGCCCTATTTAACTTGTGTGTCTGCTCAACGGCAATCACGATGTGTTTCTGCTGTGGTCTTATTGCTAAGCCTATACGATCATCCTGAAGAACGCATTGAGGTCATTCAAGTTTGTTATGCTTTCACACTGGAGGCAGAAGAGTCCGCCTGGCTCTTCTGGTAGGGGATCAGACTTCTGGATCCATTCTAAAGCTAGCCCACCATGACATAAGATTTCTGCTCTTGCCCCACTAACTCCGGCCAATTACCATTGGTGTATGGGGCTGTAGTAGAAATCTAGCAGCACAGTAGTATAGCTTCTGCATGGATTCGGCTGGCTGTGCTCTTGCCAGAACATCCTGCTCCAGTATGAAAGTAGCCAAAAATAAAAGTAGTATTGCATTTGATATTGATGAGCTATTATCTGTGTAGGTCACCAATATCAAAAAAAATTTCTACATGAATCAAAATTATTGTAGTCTAAGGACTCAGGCACACGGCCGTTATGCAGTCGTTCCGTGCATTGGGGACCGCCATTTGTGTTCCCCAATGCACGGGCAACGTCCATGCGATGGCTGGAACGGATCATCATGTGCTGTCAACTTAAAGAGGACCTTTCATGGTCCCAAAACTAAGTCACTGGAAGTGTCGAGCGGCACTTACTATCCTGGGATCCACTCCGTTCGCCTGCTCTGGCCCCTGTAACATTTTCCGGTCGGAACAACAGGGAGGAGACATGAGCTTATCTCCCTTGGCATTCCTTCTCACTGACAGCAGCTCTGTCCAATCGCAGTGCTGAGCTTCACTGCCAGTGCTGCGATTGGACACCGCTACTCTCAGGGAGAAGGCCAGACGCTGGCGTCTCCTCACAGTTGTTGCGACCAGAGAATGTAACGGGGCCAAGAGCGGGCAAACGGAGTGGTGCCCAGGAATAATAGTAAGTGCACTTAGATCCCTGGGTGCCGCTCTATACTTCCTGCCGCTTACTTCAGGTTTTTGGGACCCATGAAAGTTCTTCTTTAAAAATGCAGATGATTTATACTCACCTTGTCTGCATAGAATGTTATTCTTTGTGGATTGCTGGTCTGATTACGTCATGTGTTGTTCAAGTTCAAAGATGAACACAGACATATCCCTTAAAGATTCAAGAGCAATGGGACATGGACGCGTTCAGCTCTGAACCTGGACAAGTATTTTTTAAATAACAATTTAAAATTAATATTTTAATTGATAAGATGTAATTACAAATAAGGTATTAGAAGGTATTTACACCAAATTTTTAAATAAACTTGGATTTTACAAAATACCTCAGCCCGCAAGCCCACGTCAAGGGTCCTCATTCTCTTGCGAGTCCCTAATCTAAACTAACAACAGGGGATCTAACTAAACTAAGAATATTGACATTTTGATCAAAATTTGAACCAGATTCCAGCTGAAATCAACGTCTACTATGGAGGGCGTCCAACTGCCACGACAATGCCCCCTCAGGACTGCAGAAGTAGTCGGCATAGATTTCCCGAACAGCTAGTCCAGCCGTTCCAGGGCGTCCAGGCCGGCTGAGGTCTAAACTGACAGGAGATGTCATATTTAGGGCCAATTCTGCATCAGTGGAGGCATCGTGAGTCCTGGTGAAGTTGTGTAGCAGTACACAAGCCTGTATCACCAGGGTGGCATTGTCCGGATTCAACTGTATGGATGACAGGAATACTCTCTACTTTGTGGACAGTATTCCGAAAGCGCACTCCACATACCGACGGGCACGAGTCAATCGATAGTTGAAGATGCGCTTCCAGTCATCCAGATCGCGTCTAGAAAAGGGCCGCATCAGGTGGGGTGCCAATGCAAATTCTTCATCTGCCACGATCACAAATGGAGCCGACGGACCTGCAAGGACGGGAAGTCTACTGGGCTCTGGCAGGGCAAGCTGGTTTGTCTGAAGTCGTTCACCCATTCTGGAAGCACTAAAGATGCGGCTGTCTGAAGTGCTCCCATAGGCCCCGATATCCACAATTACAAATCGTAATTACTGTCAGCCAAGGCCATCAGCACCACAGAAAAATATTGTTTGTAATTGAAGTACCGGGACCCTGAGTGAGGCGGCTTCTTCACACGGATATGCTTACTGTCCAGTGCCCGAATGCAGTTAGGAAACTGCGCTTTGTAAAATTCCTCAGCGATACTAAGCCAATCTTCCGCCTTGGGGGTGGGCATCACCGCTTCTCTGAGTCACTGCCAGATCACTTTGCAGGTGTGACAGACAATCCCAGAGATTGTCGAGATCCCAAGGAGAAACTTATAATGCAAGGAAGCAAAAGAGTTTCCTGTAGCCAGGAATCTAAAAGAAAAAAAAAAAAGAAAAAATAATCTTCGTTTTCATAAGTTATATATCAAATATATAGTTTGTTAAAAGATAAAATTCACTTACCTCAAGGTGACAATCAATCTTTGTTCAGCTGATATGCTGCGCCTCATCCTGTGTCCATGAAAGTCAGGTCCGGATGAAGACAGACCAGCAGATGATCAAATGCTTCCATTGACATGCGACAATAGTTTTTAAACTTCATGGGGTCCTGTCGCAGCTCATTGTATAAAGTATGGAACTGTCCTTTTTGAAGGCGTTGAGCAACAATGGGATGGACCCCCTGCCGTCTCCTCTTCCTCCCCGGTTCTTCGTCCAGCATCGCAGACTGCCGTCCAAATCGCCGGGAAAGAATCCATCGAAATAAAACTTCATTCAGAAGGTCTTCTGCCATGATGTTCGCTTAGAATAGGTAGAAATCAATGCCAGCCAAGCAGAGTTTTCTCACACAGCTCTGTACGACACCAAAAGCACAAAAAAATGGCACCTGTTCTATCACATGTGCTCTGATTTATACCTTTTTTTTTTCTGTTGTTACCCTAGTAACATCTATAAAATGGCACCTGTTGATAGCTGTTCTATCACATGTACTCTGATTTATACCTTTTTTTTTCTTTTCTGTTGGTACCCTAGCAACATCTTTTCTGCAATCCGTTTTTTTTTTTTTGCGGAAAAACAGAATGGATGCGGATGTACATTTTGAAAAAAGCTGAAGGGTTTTGCGGAAATACGGATCCTAAAAAACTGAACTAATATCTGGAAAAGAAAAATACTGATGTGTGAATGGACCCTCACAGTACCACTATTGAATTCAGTGAGCTCTTTAGAATGACCCATTATTTCACATATGTTTGTAAAGGCGGACTGCATGTCTAGGTGCTGAATTTTATACACCTGTGGCCATGGGACTGAATGAATCACCTGAATTCAATGATTAAGGGGTGTGCCACAATACTTTAGTCCACATAATATAGTAGAAGTAAAGGATTGGATGCAACCAGACCTGTTTTACAATAATTGCAAATTCTGGCAGGCTAAATGACTATTTGTTCAAGAGAAGTAACTCCCACATAACTCCCACAAAAACTTTTATTCTCTGACCTGTTAGAAAGGTAGATGATGTAGTGAAGGTAATTTTCTTACCAGTGACTGTATTTGTGAATTATAACCTCCATACTGATCCTCAGCTGTGTCACATAACCAACACTATGACTCTCCAAATAACACAGCATCTTATGTGTGGACAGAAAGCCAGTTTCTCTATGTGTTCCTATGGGACCCTCAATTTTAGTCACATAAGAATGAACAGAGAAGTAACTGACTTATTGTCCCCTGTCAGTTGGAGATCAGAGAGCTGGTCACATGACACAGCTGAGGATCGGAAGGGAGGTTATAACTCATAAATAAAGCCACTGGTAAAAAGACTACCTTCACTACAATTTACATCATGTACCTTTCTAATGGGGCAGAGAATAAACATTTTTGTGGGAGTCCTTCTTTAAGGGTTGTAAAGCTGCTGAAATTCCATACAAGTCTAAAACCTGTATGGATAAATAGTAGCAAATAGTAGAAAATATTTTGCTAAACTATATCTGTCACAGCTGTGTCACCGTATTGTTGTTGTTCACCGTGACCGTTTCCTGTGCATGCTGTTTGCCAGGGGCGATTTGTTGTTGCAGCATGTTTTCACCTTCCTCCCTTCTCCTGGCTCTTTCCCTGTCTGGCATTGGTGGGGTTAACTACCTGGCTGGGTGTGGCCACTAGGGGTTTATATTGTCTGGCTTGTAGGCTGGAGTCAGTTGTGCTCCAGCCTTTGTTGGTGCTGGAGCTTTGCTCCTTTCCTGGGTGTTCCATCTTCCCAGTCCTTGAGAGCCACCTAGTGGGACATCAAAGTCTCTCCGTTATCTTCCCGTTGTCTATTTCCCTTCACTATCCATTTTGTGGTATGGTGTTTTTTATGTATGGGTGGGTGTTGTGATGTCTTGTTTGGTGTTCCATGTCTGGTCTGTCTATGGTGTATGCTCAGTCCTGCATGGATGCTAGACATCTCACTGTGTATCGGTGCCTTCGGTGAGAGGGCCCCAAGGTTCCCCGGAGGGGGACCTACAATCAGTGAGCAGCTCTGCCTGGTGTCTTCATGCATCCTGTGCGCATGGGGGTCCAGGCAGTTACTGGTGTGCTGGTTCTTATGTTTGGTGTTTGTACTGTGTCCTGTTTGGTGTGTGGGCTCCAGTACATGTGCTGGGATTCCAGTCGTGTGGCTGCAGCAGGTAAGTATGTTGTTATGGTTCTTACCTGCCGATTCACTAGCTGTTCACAGTGTCCTCTTTTCCCTGCATCTAGGTAGGGTGAGACTCCTGTTCTTCTGTATCTTGGAGGAACAGGTTGTCTCACGCCCTTTTGTTATCTGTAGGGCTGTTCAGGGATTCCAGGCTCCGAGGTTCGTGGGTATGAGTCGTCTTTAGGGTGGTTGTAGGAGGTGACCTGCTCCCTTTTCCCTGTGTCCAGACCTAGTTGTCATCCCCGTTTCCCCATGGTGTTCGGTGGGGAGTTTCCCCCACTCCCCACTGTGACAATATCCATCCGTATGCTAAACAGCTTGGATTTCTGATGATTAATACATTTTACCTATATATATGGTAGATACAGATATACTTTTAAATACCAAGTCATGAGAATAAGAGAGTTTTGTGCACTACTGATGTTTTAGCACAAAAATGTGACATATGTTGTATATTGTGTAGCTAACTCACAGTTCTGAGATGAATTTAGTCAATAGAGGTTCTCAGCCTTAATGAGGTTGTCCCACGAAAAATATTCAACAGTTTTCACACCAGCATCTGGATCTAAATATTTTTGTAATTCCTTGTAATTAAAAAATTTGCATGGCCACTGAATTATTCAATAAAATGTATCTGTATAGCACCACCTGCTGTTAGTTTTTTCTTATTTCTTTGTCCTGCTCACTAAGATGGCCGCACATGCTCAGTTTCATCCTTCAACTGCCTCCTGAGTTGTGATAGGGAGAGAGCTGAGACACGCCCTCTTAGCTGCAGCAGAAAAGACACTCCCCTTGAGCTACCAGCCTGATAAAAATCTAGCAGAGTAATGAATGTGAAGATCTCTGGATCCATGTGAGGTACAGGGCTGGTTCTAGCTTTGTTAGAAAAAGATTGTCATGTACTATATCATGTCTGATTGAAATTTTTTACATTACTCATGGGATAACCCCTTTAATGAAATCAAGTATTCCCTGTTCACTGACAGCACACATCTTGAAAATGAAGAGGAACTGAAACAAAAGACCGAAGAACATGAAGAACATGTACAAAAGTAGTACACCTGTTTTCTGGTGTTCAAAATTAGCACATTTTTGTGCATACAGGATTTTGGGCTCTGTGCTTTGTGCATTTTTTAAGTTGTTGGAGCTTAGCTGAGAGGCAGATACACACATTTACAACATCCAGCATATGCAAACGTTGAATATATGAATTATTTTAAATTATATTTCACGTTCAGCAAATGTCAGTTTATTCAATAAAAAAAAAGCCCAAACTCATTAGCTCAGTATTGAAAGCTTTCAGTCACAGCTCATACAGACTAGTTATACAGTATTCCGGAAAATAAAACTACTCGATACAAAAACCTAATATGAAGATCCTATATTAGACTTGTTGCTGTGAACGTAAATAATATCTTCACTTGTTATCCTTCAAAAGTGAAAGAAAAAAAAGGAGAAAGCATGAGGAACAAACACTTTGCTGCGATTTTGTACACATCTTTGGAAGCTCTGTTCCAGTCTCTGTTGCAGATGCCATCATAGTTGAAAGGAATGTGAAAATAGACCCTAAAGGCCCTTTTACACAGACCTGGGATGGGGCATGAATGTTTTTAAGAATGTTCATTTGGCCAATCATCAACCTGTCTAAACACCTCACCTGACAAATGAGCAAACACTTGTTTATCGTCTGACTTGATCTTTTATGCAGCCTTCAAATTCATTGTTTGTCAGCAGCACATCTCAGCACAAACATGCGATGTGCTGCCAACAATAGGCAAATGTATGGATGATCGTTCTAACATGCAGTTTGCATCAGGCCATGTAAAGGCCCTTTAAATAAGAGCTGATCTGTTGTGTTGTCAGTCACAGCTTATGGCCCCACATCAGGCCATGTAAAAGGACCATTATTCTGAATGATACTAGTGACATTTTTGCCAGTATATATATATATATATATATATATATATATATAACATTTAAATCAGATTAGGAGCTCATTCAGACGACCATACGAATGAGTCCGTATCTGTTCCGCAATTTTGCGGGAATGGGTGCAGACCAATTCATTTCAATGAGGCCACAAAAGATGCGGACAGCACACCATGTGCTGTCCGCATCAGTATTTCCGTTCTGCGGCCACACAAAAAAGGTAGAGCATGTCCTATTTTCGGCGATCGCGGACAACAATAGGCATTTCTATTATAGGGCCGGCCATGTGCGGTCCACATATTGAAACTTATCACATATCACCTTGATGTTTTGTTCTCGGGTAGACAAGTCCCAGCCAGAGGTGTTACAAAGAGGCTTCCTCTACAAGTATGGATATGTATGGGGAATTGGGAGGCAGAGCTGTTGGCTGAAGGAGCGTTTGGTTGACAGCTGTGTAAAGTGTGTCACCAGAATTTAGAATGGTGGACCCCAGACGCAAAAGGACTACATCAACTGTCATGCGATCAATGGATTATTTTTATTGCGAAAAACAAGTTTCGGAAATTCTCCTTCTTCAGGTTTTCATCCTGCCTTCCGTTTGGGATTAGTCTACTTTCACACTCGCATTTGGTGCGGATCCGCCATGGATCTGCACAAACACATCCGTTCAGATAATACAACCGCCTGCATCCATTCAGAACGGATCCGTTTGTATTATCTGTAACACAGCCAAAATGGATCCGTCTTGAACAGCATTGAAAGTCAATCGGGGACGGATCCATTTTCTATTGTGCCATATTGTGTCAGTGAAAACAAATAGTTTGGCTCAGTTTCGTCAGACGGACACTAAAACGCTGCAAGCGGCGTTTTGGTGTCCGCCTCCAAAGTGGAATGGAGGCAGAACGGAGCCAAACTGAGCCAAACTGATGCATCCTGAGCGGATCCTTATCCAGAAATAAAGCGATGAATCCAGCATCGAAGTTAGAAAATATTGTGGGTTCCTTTATTCAATGTAGTACAGATCCATACAGTGACAGCATCACCTCAGTGTTCCAAATAAACGTCTACCCGTTTCGAACAAACATGTTCTTAGTCGTGACCGATCAGAAATCCAATTGGCCATGTCTATATAGGCAACCTCTCCTCCCACCTCCAGGTGATAGCTAGAAGGAGCTGATTGCAGCACACCCAAGGCACAGCCAATAGGAACCACTGAAATTAACATTGGTGCAAATATAACATCTATAAAAACCAACTGAATGCACATAAAATTATATATACTATTCGGGCCCCTGGGTCCCAACCAGGAATGACAGAACATGCCAGTCTCCAAAAATTTCAGCAAAGCGAGATATTGGCAAAAAACATATGTGACTTCCTGAAAAAAACGCATGGTCCGATTAGTAGTTTAGAATGTTAAAAACAGAAAGATGCAAATTAGACATGGCGAAAGAATCCTCATAGCTGCTAATATGGATGAAACAACACAATAGATCCTTATCCACTCAGAATGCATTAAGGGCAAAACTGATCCATTTTGGACCGGATTGTGAGATCCCTGAAACCAAAACGCCAGTGTGAAAGTGTCGCCAGAAAGTGTCGCCAGTCCACTACATTACGGACACATATTTAATTGCTTATTGAACTGTTATTCATGTGTTTTCATTACATGTCATTTTTAAATGCAATTTTTTTCTGAATCCCGACAACCCCTTTAATAATGATGCATCATTTTGCTAAATGAATAGATTCCAGTATGGATATCATGTGTCATCTACAGTAAAAAAAAAAAAGCTTAAAGTCACTGCCAATATTTTTTTTCACTAAATAGACAAATGCACTTCTTGTCTAGACTTTCCCACACAGTGTTTGATCACACAGCCTCACCATACTTTAATTAAATGGGATTTTCCGGTGACACATGTATACGTGTCAAATATTGCCTATCACCTGCTGTATGTGTTTTATATAGCCCTAAGCTATAAGCCACACTTTTTGTGTAATTCTCTCAGAAAAGAGAACATTGCCCACCTACACTTAACTTACTATCACTGTGCTGCAGTTTCACAGACATATCATATTATTGTAAGAATAGACAATCATTTGTTTCATGATTTTTCTTGTTTTTAAATATTAAAACATTATGCCGGGTTTAGATAGGGCATGCAAATAAAAAAAACTAATGAAACAAATAGGAAAACTGACATAATTGTATTACTATGCCCCAGTGTGTCTGACCGTAATACCAGATACACTGCTCAAAAAAATAAAGGGAACACTTAAACAACACAATGTAATTCCAAGTCAATCACACTTCTGTGAAATCAAACTGTCCACTAAGGAAGCAACACTGAGTGACAATCAATTTCACATGCTGTTGTGCAAATGGGATAGACAACAGGTGGAAATTATAGGCAATTAACAAGACACCCCCAATAAAGGAGTGGTTCTGCAGGTGGTGACCACAGATCACTTCTCAGTTCCTATGCTTCCTGGCTGATGTTTTGGTCACTTTTGAATGCTGGCCGTGCTTTCACTCTAGTGGTAGCATGAGACGGAGTCTACAACCCACACAAGTGGCTCAGGTAGTGCAGCTTATCCAGGATGAAACATCAATGTGAGCTGTGGCAAGAAGGTTTGCTGTGTCTGTCAGCGTAGTGTCCAGAGCATGGAGGCGCTACCAGGAGACAGGCTAGTACATCAGGAGACGTGGAGGAGGCCGTAGGAGGGCAACAACCCAGCAGCAGGGCCGCTACCTCCGCCTTTCTGCAAGGAGGAACAGGAGGAGCACTGCCAGAGCCCTGCAAAATGACCTCCAGCAGGCCACAAATGTGCATGTGTCTGCTCAAACGGTCAGAAAAAGACTCCATGAGGGTGATATGAGGGCCCGACGTCCACAGGTGGGGGTTGTGCTTACAGCCCAACACCGTGCAGGACGTTTGGCATTTTCCAGAGAACACCAATATTGGCAAATTCGCCACTGGCGCCCTGTGCTCTTCACAGATGAAAGCAGGTTCACACTGAGCACATGTGACAGACGTGACAGAGTCTTGAGACGCCGTGGAGAACGTTCTGCTGCCTGCAACATCCTCCAGCATGACCGGTTTGGCATTGGGTCAGTAATGGTGTGGGGTGGCATTTCTTTGGAGGGCCGCACAGCCCTCCATGTGCTCGCCAGAGGTAGCCTGACTGCCATTAGGTACCGAGATGAGATCCTCAGACCCCTTGTGAGACCATATGCTGGTGCGGTTGGCCCTGGGTTCCTCCTAATGCAAGACAATGCTAGATCTCATGTGGCTGGAGTGTGTCAGCAGTTCCTGCAAGACGAAGGCATTGATGCTATGGACTGGCCCGCCCGTTCCCCAGACCTGAATCCAATTGAGCACATCTGGGACATCATGTCTCGCTCTATCCACCAACGTCACGTTGCACGTTGCTGTCCAGGAGTTGGCAGATGCTTTAGTCCAGGTCTGGGAAGAGATCCCTCAGGAGACCGTCCGCCACCTCATCAGGAGCATGCACAGGCGTTGTAGGGAGGTCATACAGGCACGTGGAGGCCACACACACTACTGAGCCTCATTTTGACTTGTTTTAAGGACATTACATCAAAGTTGGATCAGCCTGTAGTGTGTTTTTCCACTTTAATTTTGAGGGTGACTCCAAATCCAGACCTCCATGGGTGTAAAAATTTGATTTCCATTTTTTTTTTTGTGTGATTTTGTTGTCAGCACATTCAACTATGTAAAGAACAAAGTATTTCAGAAGAATATTTAATTAATTCAGATCTAGGATGTGTTATTTTTGTGTTCCCTTTATTTTTTTGAGCAGTATATTTATACAGGCTGCTCTCTTTCTCTATTTTATATGGTGGGCAGCAATTAGAGTGACATGCAGGAGGGTCTAGTGCAGGGATCAGCAACCTCCGGTACTCCAGCTGTTCTAAAACTACAACTCCCAGAATCCTCCTTTCACTTCTAAGGGAGTAACAAGAACAGCCAAGTGTGCATGCTGGGAGTTGTAGTTTCACAGCAGCTGGAGTGCCAAAGGTTGCTGATGCCTGGTCCAGTGGTTGGTAGCACTTCTTGACTTTACATCATTTCTAACAATATGGAGTGGTAGTCACAAGTACAGTCAAATTACAGTAGTAGGTTTGCAACATATGTGGACAGCATAGCATGATTGTGCTGTATGTACATATTTGCTATAAAATGTTTTCTTAGTTACTTTTGTACCTTATAGGGAATCTGCTCATTCTGGACTTTGAAGTCAAGGAGGTGATCCTATCAGTGATTGACAGCTATCTCTATAAACTGTACAGAGTCATAGAGGGACGGCTGTCAATCACTGATAGGATCATCTTCTTGTCTTCAAAGTCCAGAATGAGCAGCAATTTAAATTGAAGTTATACTAAATCTTTTTCCACACACCTATATATCAATCTGCCTAGCTTCTCCTGCTCTATAACATGCTACTCAGACACCGTGCTCAACTTGACAGATTCAGCTCCTCCTGCTCTAAAACATGCTGCCTGTAGATTTATTTGCATTTTCATTGTGACAGATTCCCTTTAAAGACAGATTTTTGAATAAAGAGGTCTTTAATATCTTACAAACCTAATACATGCATATATAATACAGTATGTGTGTAATGGAATGCCTACATTATGATGATACCCTTCTCATAAATAAGTTTTCAGTATTTCAAACATTGAAATAAAGGGAAAAAGTGAGATTTGCCCGATTCGTGGAAAACTAATGATTTGCCATTCATCATTGATCCCTTCATGCTATTACATGAGACAATAATTTCTCAAATTCGAAGGTTTGAACGAAAATTCACACCATAATCAGTTTGTTTAATAAGCAATTAACTCCATATGTAAGACCAACCATCCTCTATCACAAAAGATAAATCTCCTTTCCGTTTCCTCCCTGACATTGGGAAAGCTCCTTTCCTCCCCCCTTAAACACCTATTAGCTACTGCTAGCCGCCAAGTTAGGCCAATATATAGGTTTGCGAGAAATCTGTTGCAGGGAATCCCATCAAAGGCATATTTTTCATTCAAACTAGCTACCATGGAAGGCCACTTCACATATATCAGTTGTGCCCAGCCAGTTATTTCAGGCCGGGAGCTGGACACAACTGACATACGTGTACTGCACTTAAAGGGGTTGTCCGGGTTCAGAGCTGAACCCGGACATACCCATAATTTCACCCAGGCAGCCCCCCTGATGTTAGCACCGGAGCATTTCATTCTCCGATGCTCTCCTTTGCCCTGGGCTGGATCACGCAGGGCAAGGGCTCTTTTATCTACAATAACACACTGCCGGGCGGAGGCTTCCGCCCAGCAGTGTGTTCAGTGACATCACTGGCTCTGATGGGCGGTCTTTAGCGCTTCCCTAGCCGTTTTACAGGCGTTAAAGCCCGCCCATCAGTGCCTGTGACCAGGGGCGTACATAGAAATCACTGGGCCCCATAGCAAAAATCTGAATTGGGCCCCTTAACCACGCCCTCTACCCACCATGGTCCCTCCCACTTCCTGACTTGGCTCCTCCCATGCCACACCCCCAAACATAGAGGGGCCCAGTGCCTGGACATAGGATGCAAGGAAAGGAGGGGAGCGGCGCCAGAGGAGACCCCCAAACATAGAGGGGCCCAGTGCCTGGAGTCCCTGGACAGAGGATGCAAGGGAAGGAGGAGTAGAGCCAAAAAATACCCCCACGGCCCCACCATACATAGAGGGGGCCCACCCGGCCCAGTGCCTGGACATAGGATGAAAGGGAAGGAGGCGGAGCAGAGCCAGAGGAGACCCCGGGCCCCAAACATAGAGGGGCCCAGACTGTGACTTACTTCAGGCCAGCTACCAGCCAGGGACACAGCCGGTGCATGCACACTGCTCAGTCATGACACTCACTTCAGAATCTTCATCGAATCCTCCCTCTGGCTCAGTCAGCTCGTCTCTCAGTCTCTCCTCAGCTCAGGGCAGGGCAGGCACTGACTCTGGTGACGGCCGACGGCGAAGTTCGAGCCGATTCTCCCGCCCGCCACTGGCCAATCAGCAGCTGCCTCAACAGAGAGTTGCCTTGTGCTGATTGGACAGCGGCTCGAGCGCCACATGCAGGCTGGTTTGATCCTGATTCCGGGCCCGGCAGATGGTCCGGGTCAGGAGGAGGTCAGGTCACGTCTGAGACACTGAGGTCAGGATCAGTCTCAGGTCAAGGGGGGGTCTGTGCGTCGAGGGCGATTGCGGAAGATAAGATGAGTTGATGACGTTGCTGGGGAGAAAAGCAGCCGCATAGCCATAGCCAGCTGCAGGTCATGAGTGGGCGGGGCCAAGTAGTGTGGGCGGGGCCTTCTCTGCACTAATGGCCCCCCAGTGCCGCGGGCCCCATAGCAGTGGCGTGGTCTGCCTCTATGGGCGGTACGCCACTGCCTGTGACGTCACCGGGCTCACTGCTGGGCAGAAGCCTCCGCCTGGCAGCCCTATGGAGTGCCCGGTACATCCCCGGAACTCAAGAAAATGCCTTTGCCCAGTGCGATTTAGCGCAGGGCAAAGGGGAGTTAGGGGGGCTCAAAAGTTAGGGGGGCTGAAAATGGGGATATGTCCAGGTTCAGCTCTGAACCCAGACAACCCCTTTAACTACACAGGTCCAGCATCTATAGACTAGTAGTTCCAGACAGGAAAACATAGCATGTAGTGTTGCTTGAGCATGATCTGCCGAACACCAGTTCAGCTTGAGCATCTCGATGCTCGGCACATGTCGGTATTCGGCCGAATACCGCATGTGCTCGAGCGCAATGCTCGAGTCTCCTCCCTGCAAGTTGCGCTAAATTGCTAAAACTTTACAGACCCAAAAGTCCTTTTAAGGACTATTGTTGTGTGTGGCAGCAGCAATATATATTTTTAGCACAACCTGAGCTAAATTGCTAAAACTTTACAGACCCAAAAGTCCTTTTAAGGACTATTGTATGTAGTAGCGATATCTATTTTAAACGCATTCTGCGCTAAATAGCGTGCAATAGTTAGGCCGCTGCAGACAGTGACATTATCTGCAGTATTTCTCCTGTGTAACGTTTCCACATCCCAAATACCTGAGACATTCCCTGTAATTTTATATTAGCCGCTGCTGACATCAGCGACATTATCTGCGGTATTTCTCCTGTGTAACGTTTCCACATCCAAAATACCTGTGACATTCCCTGTAACTTTATATTAGCCGCTGCTGACATCAGTGACATTATCTGTGGCATTTCTCCTGTGTAACGTGTGCGCATCCCAATAATATCTGTGACATCCAGTGTACTTTTTCCGTAGACGGTGTCCGCTGTGGACAGTAAAATTAGCTGTGCTACATCTTCTGTGTAACGTGTGCACATCCAAAAAATATCAGTGACATCCAGTGTACTTTTTCCATAGACGGTGTCCGCTGTGGACAGTAACATTACCTGGGGTACATATCTTGTGTAATGTTTCCACATCCCAAACACCTGTGACATTCCCTGTAATTTTATATTAGCCGCTGCTGACATCAGCAACATTATCAGCGGTATTTCTCTTGTGTAACGTGTGCGCATCCCAAAAATATCTGTGACATCCAGTGTACTTTTTCCGTAGACGTTGTCCACTGCAGAAAGTGACATTAGCTGCGCTACATCTCCTGTGTAACGTGTGCACATACAAAAAATATCAGTGACATCCAGTGTATTTTTTCAGTAGACAGTGTCCGCTGCAGACAGTGAAATTAGCTGCGCTACATCTTCTGTGTAACATGTGCACATCCAAAAAATATCAGTGAGATCCAGTGTACTTTTTCCATAGACGGTGTCCGCTGCATACAGTGACATTACCTGGGGTACATCTCCTGTGCAACGTTTCCACATCCCAAATACCTGTGACATTTCCTGTAATTTTTTACTAGCCGCTGGTGACATCAGCGCCATTATCTGCGGCATTTCTCCTGTGTAACGTTTCCACATCCCAAATACATGTGACATTCCCTGTAATTTTATATTGGCCGCTGCTGACATCAGTGACATTATCTGCGGTATTTCTCCTGTGTAACGTGTGCGCATCCCAAAAATATCTGTGACATCCAGTGTACTTTTTCCGTAGACAGAGTCCGCTGCAGACAGAGAAATAAGCTGCGCTACATCTTCTGTGTAACGTGTACACATCCAAAAAATATCAGTGACATCCAGGGTACTTTTTCCGTAGACAGTGTCCGCTGCGGACAGTGACATTATCTGCGGTATTTCTCCTGCGTAACGTTTCCACATCCCAAATACCTGAGACATTCCCTGTAATTTTATATTAGCCGCTGCTGACATCAGCGACATTATCTGCGGTATTTCTCCTGTGTAACGTTTCCACATCCAAAATACCTGTGACATTCCCTGTAACTTTATATTAGCCGCTGCTGACATCAGTGACATTATCTGCGGCATTTCTCCTGTGTAACGTGTGCGCATCCCAAAAATATCTGTGACATCCAGTGTACTTTTTCCGTAGACGGTGTCCGCTGTGGACAGTGAAATTAGCTGCGCTACATCTTCTGTGTAACGTGTGCACATCCAAAAAATATCAGTGACATCCAGTGTACTTTTTCCATAGACGGTGTCCACTGTGGACAGTGACATTACCTGGGGTACATCTCCTGTGTAATGTTTCCACATCTCAAACACCTGTGACATTCCCTGTAATTTTATATTAGCCGCTGCTGACATCAGCAACATTATCTGCAGTATTTCTCTTGTGTAACGTGTGCGCATCCTAAAAATATCTGTGACATCCAGTGTACTTTTTCCGTAGACAGTGTCCACTGCAGAAAGTGACATTAACTGCGCTACATCTCCTGTGTAACGTGTGCACATACAAAAAATATCAGTGACATCCAGTGTACTTTTTCAGTAGACGGTGTCCGCTGCGTACAGTGACATTACCTGGGGGACATCTCCTGTGTAACATTTCCACATCCCAAATACCTGAGACATTCCCTGTAATTTTATATTAGCCGATGCTGACATCAGCGACATTATCTGCAGTATTTCTCCTGTGTAACGTTTCTACATCCAAAATACCTGTCACATTCCCTGTAACTTTATACTAGCCGCTGCTGACATCAGTGACATTATCTGCTGCATTTCTCCTGTGTAACGTGTGCGCATCCCAAAAATATCTGTGACATCCAGTGTACTTTTTCCGTAGACGGTGTCCGCTGCTGACAGTGAAATTAGCTGCGCTACATCTTCTGTGTAACGTGTGCACATCCAAAAAATATCAGAGTAATTTTTTATTAGCCGCTGCTGACATCAGCAACATTATCTGCGGTATAATTCCTGTGTGACGTTTCCACATCCCAAATACCTTTTTTAATTTTTTTGTGCATACACTTACAATTCCTACGGTACTGTACGTGTGACATACTTTCAAGCATATATAACATTTAATATGAAGAAGGCGAGCAGTAAGTGACAGGGAAGTGGCTGTGATGCTGATGGTGCACGCAGAGGCCGTGGCCCTGGGCGCGTTCAAACTGTGCCTGCCACCAGAGCACAAGAAACACACTCATTCACGATACCTAGCTTCATGTCCCAGTTTGCAGGGCGGCAAAGGACAACGCTCTCGAAGTCAGACCAGTGCGACCATGTGGTCAGATGGTCAGATGGATTGCAGCAGATAATGCTTCCAGTCGGTTAAGCACCACCCTGTCTTCCACAAAGTCCAGTCTCAGTAGCCAAGAGTCTGGTCAACACAATCCTCACCCTGATCCTCCTTCTTCCCACCATGGAGAGTCTTGCCAAACAAATGATCCTACGCTCGGATATTCCGAGGAGCTCTTTTCAAGCCCGCTTGAAGAGGGACATGAGGAGATCTTGTGCCCTGATTCCCAAACTCTGCAGCATTCACAGTCACAAGAAGATGACTATGGGGAACGGCAATTAGTGTTTCACGAGGTGGATGATGATGATGATGAGACACAGTTGCCAATAAGTCAACTGCAATTAGTGTCTCGAGAGGTTGATGATGAGGATGAGACACAGTTGTCAATAACTGAGGTTGTTGTTAGGTCAACAAGTCAGGAGGATGAGCAGAGTGAGGAAGTGGAAGAGGTGGCGCTGGACGATGAAGTCACTGACCCAACCTGGGAAGGTGGCAAGCCTAGCGAGGACAGCAGTACAGAGGGGGAGGGATCCGCAGCACCGCAACAGGCTGGAAGAGGCAGAGGGGTGGCAAAAGGTAGAAGGTGGGCCAAACCAAACAGGCCCGCAACTGTTCCCCAGAGAACCCCCTTGCAGCAATCTCCCTTGTAAAGGTCTAGGTGTTCCGCAGCCTGGCGCTTTTTTGAGGAAAGTGCGGATGATAAAAGAATTGTCATTTGCAACTTGTGCCGTACCAAAATGAGCAGGGGCGTGAACACTAGCAACCTCACCACCTCCAGCATGATCCACCACATGGTAACATCCGCCACATAATAGGTGGGCCTAACGCCTAGGTCCAAAACCAGTGTCTGCGGGTCACACCACTGCCTCCTCTTCCCCTGTGTTATGTGCTGGCCAATCCCCTGTCCAAGACGCAGGCCCGGATGCCTCCCGCCATGCACCTGGACCTTCGCAAGCACCATCAGCTAGCACATTTACTTGTGTGTCCCAGCGCAGCGTACAGATGTCTATACCCCAGGCCTTTGAACGAAAGCGCAAATACCCAGCCACCCACCCACAGACCATAGTACTAGATGCGCACCTTTCCAAATTGCTGGCCTGATGGTGGCGGCTGTCCCACGGTACTCTGTCCCCAGCTGCCAATATTTTTCACGGTGTGCAGTCCCAGCCTTATACCAGCATGTGTCCCGTAACATCACCCTTGCCAGCGCAGTTATTGGGAAGGTCCAGGGATGCTACATTTCCCTGACGGCACACTGAGTGAACGTTGTAGAGGCCGGGAGCAAGTCGTACCCTGGGATGGCACAGGTGCTACCGACGCCAAGGATTGCGGGCCCTAATTCCATCATGGTTTCCGCCACCACCTACGTTAGCGGCTCCGACCCCCACTTTCCTCCTCCGCCTCCTCCTCCACTTCCACCTCAGAATTATGCTCTTGCAGCACCAGTCAACCATCAGTCGGTAGCTGGAAGCAGTGAAGCACTGCAGTGGGGAAGCAGCAACAGGCCGTATCTAAGCTGATTTGCTTAGGTGACAAACAGCACACCGCCGCAGAGCTTTGGCAGGGGATAAGAGACCAGACTGAGCTGTGACTCTCGCCACTCAACCTAGAACCAGGCATGGTTGTGTCTGATAATGGCCGTAACTTGGTGGCGGCTTTGGAGCTCAGCAAGCTCACACACATACCATGCCTAGCCCACGTCTTCAACTTAGTGGTTTAGCGGTTTCTCAAGACCTACCCCAATTTGCCTGAGCTACTGGTGAAGGTGCGCTGCATGTGTGACCATTTCCGCAAGTCATCAACAGCTTCCGCCGGTTTGTCAACGCTGCAGCAGTGCTTACAATTGACAGCTTACCAAATGTTGTGCGACGTGAGCTCAACATTCAACATTCCATATGTTGGCCAGGCTTTGCGAGAAGCAGAGGGCAGTAGTGGAATACCAGCTGCAACATGGTCATCGCCTTTCTAGTCAGCTTCCGCTCTTCACAAGCGAGGAGCGGGCATGGATGTCTGTCTGTGAGGTTTTAAGAAACTTTGAGGAATGAACACAGATGGTGAGCGGCGATAACGCTATGATGAGCGTCACCATCCCACTTCTTTGTCTACTCAAACGCTCGCTGCTCACAATTAAGGCCGACGCTTTGCATGTGGAAGAGGTGGAAATGTGGGAAGACATTATACAGGGTGATAGCCAGATCACCCTCAGTTCGTCTTCTCAGTGCAAATTGAATGATGATGAGGAGGAGGAGGAGGAGCAGGAGACGGTTGCCTCCGCTACAGAGGGTAGTACACATGGAAGTTTAATTCCATCTGTTCAGCGTGAATGGGCAGAAAAGGAGGAAGAGGATGAGGAGATTGAGAGTCATCCTCCTGATAACAACAGCGAAGTCTTGCCTGTTGGGACTCTGGCACACATGGCTGACTTTATGTTAGGCTGCCTTTCCCGTGACCCACGCGTTTTATGCATTTTGGACAGCACTGATTACTGGTTGTTCACCCTTCTCAACCCCCGCTACAAAGAGAACTTCTCATCTTTCATTCCTGTGGTGGAGAGGACAAGCAAAATGGTACAATACCAGAAGGTCCTTGTTGAATAATTGCTCCAAAAATTTCCAGCTGACAACGCTGGTGGCAGAGTACGTAGTTCCTTGGGCAACCGAGGAGGGGAGACGAGGGGAACACAAGGCCGTTCCAACAGAGGCAGGGCAACACTCTTCAAAGCAAGGGACAGTTTCATGACACCCCACCAGCACACTCACCCTGATGCATGACCTAGTGTCACAAGGAGGGAAACATTTTGGAAGATGGTGAAGGAGTACGTAGCAGATGGTGTCAGCATCCTCAATGATTCCTCTGTGCCTTACAACTACTGGGTGTTCAAGCTGGACACGTGGCACAAAATGGAGCTCTAAGCCTTGGAGGTGCTGGCCTGCCCTGCCACCAGCGTTTTGTCAGAGCGGGTATTTAGTGCTGCCGGGGCATAATAACTGATAAGCGCATCCGCCTGTCAGCTGAAAATGCTGACAGGTTGACTCTTATAAAAATGAACAAGGCCTGGATTGCCCCTGACTTCTCTACTCCACCAGAGGAAAGCGGCTGAACATAAAGGCACTTTAAATGTGTTTTTAGTAATGTACTGAATACACTGTATTCCCATGCACCCCTTCCACCACAAAAAAGGGTATATGGTTCAATATTCCTTTTCTCGTCCTCCTCCTCTTCCATCATATCAACATGCTAATTAGTCTGCCCTCGCTCCTAATGTTGTAGAGGGTCAGCTCGCCTGCAGGCCCTCGCATATAATGTTTTAGAGGGTCAGCTCACCAGCAGGCCCTCACCTACAATCTTTTAGAGGCCCACCTCACCTGCAGGCCCTCGCATGTAATGTTTTAGAGGGTCAGCTCACCAGCAGGTCCTCACCTACAATCTTTTAGAGGGTCAGCTCACCTGCAGGCCATCGCATATAATGTTTTAGAGGGTTAGCTCACCAGCAGGCCCTCACCTACAATCTTTTAGAGGGTCAGCTCACCTGCAGGCCCTCGCATATAATGCTTTAGAGGGTCATCTCACCAGCAGCCCCTCACCTTCAATCTTTTAGAGGGTCAGTTTACCTGCAGGCCCTCGCATATAATGTTTCAGAAGGTTAGCTCACTAGCAGGCCCTCACCTACAATCTTTTAGAGGGTCAGCTCACCTGCAGGCCCTCGCATATAATGCTTTAGAGGGTCATCTCACCAGCAGGCCCTCACCTTCAATCTTTTAGAGGGTCAGTTCACCTGCAGCCCCTCGCATATAATGTTTTAGAGGGTCAGCTCACCTGCAGGCCCTCGCCCATAATTTTTTCAAGGGTCAGCTCGGCAGCAGGCACTCGCATATAATTTTTTCGATGCTCAGATCAGCAGCAGGCACTCACTGCTAATGTTTTAGAGAGTCAGCTCTGCAGCAGACCCTCACGCCTAATGTTTTAGATGGTCAGCTCAGCAGCAGGCCCTCGCATATAATGCTTTAGAGGGTCATCTCACCAGCAGGCCCTCACCTTCAATCTTTTAGAGGGTCAGTTCACCTGCAGCCCCTCGCATATAATGTTTTAGAGGGTCAGCTCACTTGCAGGCCCTCGCCCATAATTTTTTCAAGGGTCAGCTCGGCAGCAGGCACTCGCATATAATTTTTTTGATGCTCAGATCAGCAGCAGGCACTCGCCGCTAATGTTTTAGAGAGTCAGCTCTGCAGCAGACCCTCACGCCTAATGTTTTAGATGGTCAGCTCAGCAGCAGGCCCTCGCCCGTAATGTTTTAGATGGTCACCAGCAGGCCCTTGCTCCTAATGTTTTTGAGGGTCACCAGCAGGCCATCAATCATAATTTTTCAAGGGTGTATGATGCCCTCCTTTATGTGTAAAAAAGGGTGTATTGGAGTGCCGGTTCCTTGTAATTTTTGGCAGCCCTTTCACTTAGTGCATAGGCTTTATGAGTGTAGGAGTCCCACTACCTGAACAATTGTACCACAATGTAAACGAGGCCCTCTATTATGTGATATACAAGTTGTATCGGAGTGCCTCTTCCTTGTAATTTTTGGCAGCACTTGCACTTTATATACAAGTAAATATACAGGAAATAATGTTTCCTAACAATTTTCCCCCTTTGATTTTATCTTCGGTTTTGTGCGTATTATTGTCAGTCTGTAAAAGTGGCGTACTACTCGGACAACATCATTCCCAGCGGCGACCTGGGAGTCCAAGATGCATCCAGACATCCTCCCCATGCTGCACCAATTTCTGACCTTTTCCTATGAACCAGATACCCTCCCCTCTTCAGAGCAGGGGGTGCCTGGTTTAATGCTCGGGTTCTCCCATTGACTTCCATTGTGCTCGGGTGCTCGCTGTTTTTTAGCTGATCAAAAGTTTAGGACCACACCTCCAGAAAAAAACTAAACCCCCCCAAAACAGAAATCCAACTTCCAAACATGAACTCAGTAATGAGTAGCTCCGCCGTTATTGTTTATCACTTCCAAAATTTGTTTCAGCATGCTTGATGCAAGCGTTTCGATGAGGTGAGTGGGAACATTTCTCCAAGTGGTGAAGACGGCCGCATGAAGGCCATCTACTGTCTGGAACTGTTGTCCATTTTTGTAAACTTCCCTTGCCATCCATCCCCAAAGGTTCTCAATTGGATTTAGATCAGGGGAACACGCAGGATGGGCCAAAAGAGTGATGTTATTCTCCTGGAAGAAGTCCCTTGTCCTGCGGGCATTGTGTACTGTAGCGTTGTCCTGTTGAAAAACCCAGTTGTTACCACACAGACGAGGGCCCTCAGTCATGAGGAATGCTCTCTGCAACATCTGGACATAGCCAGCGGCCGTTTGATGCCCCTGCACTTCCTGAAGCTCCATTGTTCCACTGAAGGAAAAAGCACCCCAGACCATTATGGCGCCCCCTCCACTGTGGCGCGTAGAAACATCTCAGATGGGATCTGCTTGTCATACCAGTAACGTTGGAAACCATCAGGACCATCAAGGTTAAATTTTTTCTCATCAGAGTATAAAACTTTCTTCCACCTTTGAATGTCCCATGTTTGGTGCTTTCTTGCAAAGTCCAAACGAGCAGTTCTGTGGCGTTCAAGGAGACGAGGTCTTTGAAGATGTTTTTTGTTTTTGAAGCCCTTCAGTCTCAGATGCTGTCTGATGGTTATGGGGCTGCAGTCAGCACCAGTAAGGGCCTTAATTTGTGTCGAGGATCGTCCAGTGTCTTGACGGACAGCCAATTGGATCCTCCGGCTCAGTGCTGATGAAATTTTTTTGGGTCTTCCACTTGACTTTTCTTGTTCCATAACCCTTAGAATCATTTAAGAAATTCCAAATGACTGTCTTACTGCGTCCCACCTCAGCAGCGATGGCGCGCTGTGAGAGACCCTGCTTATGCAGTTCAACAACCCGACCACATTCAAAAAGGGAGAGTTTTTTTGCCTTTGCCATCACAACGTGTGACTACCTGACAGAAAATGACAATGAATCCACATCTTTGCACAGATTTGGCCTTTTAAAGGCATGTGGTCCTAAAATTTGGATCAGCTGAAAAACAGCCTGTTTCAGTTTAATTGTTATTTTCAATTAATTGAATGCTCAAAAAATGTTTGTCTCACTCTCATTTCTTCTTGTTGCATGTTGAAGCTCTACTTGGAACCTTTTTAAGATCCAACAATGTAAAATATGATTTTTTTGCCATTTTTTAAGTGGTCTTAAACTTTTGATCAGGACTGTAGCATGCAGTATTTTCTGTCGAAAAAACAGTGCTAGATCCCTGGAAGAAGCAATCAGCGTTGGGGCAGAGGACAGCCTGTTTGGTCTGTATTTAGTGCTCTTTACTTTGCAGTAATATTTTCTGGTATTCTTGCTCAATTCAGGGCTGTGTACTATATAGCATATTGTTTACCAGTACTTTCACTGGTGTTATATATACTGGTGATGACCCATCTACCATGGCTCCCATCTTATATGTGGGTGGGTGCTATGTACTTTTTTAGTTATGTATTTTACTGGTAACTAATAAAGATGTATTCATGTATTTTCTATTTTGTGTACAGGGGTGCACCACCAGTGAGGCTAGGTGAGGCGATCGCCTCAGGCAGCACCAGGTAGGTGTAAGAGGGGGGTAATCGAAGGGCCATGCGCAATGAACCCTTTCATTGTGGCAAAAGGGTTAGGTTAAGAAATTGACATGGGGGCGCCATTTCAGTTTTCGCCTCAGGCAGCAGAAAGGCTAGGTGCACCCTAGTTTGTGTATGGTATTATTTATGTAAGCATTGGAGATTTGAGTTATATAACAACTACAGATATTTTTTTCAGATATTGAGCCCATTGTTGCTAAGGATACTGGTCTGAAAAATGTAGAATACTGTTCATTGGACAACCCCTTTAATTTTCATTCTGAGCTTACAGCCCAACATGAACAGTTTCTGTAATCTTTTTTACTTTTTAAGTTTATTATATTTTAATAAGTAGAGGAAGTGGATTGGCACTCACTTTTTGATGCTAATAAATCTTTACTTTATTTCCATAAACAAAATACAGGCAAATGTGACACTTTTAGGATAAACATCCTTTTTTCAAACAGGCACGTTTAGCCGAAACGCGTCACATTTGCCTATATTTTGTTTATGGCAATTAAGTGAAGATTTATTATCATCAAAAAGTGAGTGCCGATTAACTTCTTCTACTTGGATGTATGGGCCTGCAACTCAGGATACAAGCACCACCTTCTTCCAGAGTGCCAAATGATTATTTATACAAATTAGATTTTAATAAGCAAAGTTCAGTTATGATGAAAATTCTCAGTTTGTATTTTCTTAGATATTTCTTATGTGAATGTCTATTCATGGCAGAAATGTTTATAAAATATGCCAGCCAAAAATGCTAACAGTACATTTCTTATAGATTCAAAAATAATGGCATTTTTAGCTGAACATTTAGCATTTACAGAATGTCTTCTCGAGCTGACACGTTATGAACTTTCAGAATGAACAATTATCTCACTTTGACGGGGTCATCTTTCATTTCAAGTTGTTCTAGGTCAGTGAACTGGATAACACCTCATTTGGAAACTGCTTGGCTTAATCGATCATGTTCTTAATAACTGTACACTTTGTATGTTTTTATACATACTTTATTCCTATTTTTATAGACTTTATTCCTATTTTTTCACGAATTAATATGTAATCATTAAATGGGGCAAATAAACTTGTATTGTAAGTGGATAGAGACTAATGGGGATGTGTTTTTATATGAAGGCTCACATACAACTTTACAGGGTTAAAAGTGAAGCCTGAAATGGAAGTGTTTGGCAAAGGCTGGTGACCTTTGCATCACTCAGGAGCATCTTGTGATGTCCTGGACACTGTTTATGACAGAACTGCCTGTGACTAGCTCAGTCTTGTTGTTTAGGGTCTCACCCATCATAGCTAATGCATGTCATACGGGGTTATGTTCACATTATGTTCTTCTGTCATTATAATAATGTGACTATTTAAAGGTCTACTAAAAAAGTGTTTTATGAGATAAAAAAAAAGAACTGCTTTTAAACCAGGATAACCTTGTTTTCTAGATAAGGCACAAAGCATAGTGAATTTTATTGATGTTTTGATTATAACAAATGATTTTTTTTGTTCTTACTTTTCTTACTGTGGCCATGCTTACACACAAATTTAAGAAGAAACAATGTGCTTTCCCACTGAGATCTCCAAATAATACTTCTCAACAGCTTGTAAAAACATATGGAATATGATAGGTTATTCAACCATCTTCTATCGGTCAGCCATTCAGTTCCTCTGCAAGTTACCACAAGTTTTCTCGAAAGCCCTAAGCACAACCAGGTGCTTTTTATCTGTGCTTGGTTCTTTACAGAGGAACATTCTGCAGAAGAACTGGAGTAGCAGAATTGCAGTTATTTATTCTGTTTAATAACAGACCTGAGATCAAAGTGATCACACTGAATCTTTAGTGAAATATTAATCAAATCCTGGGTTTGTGCTGCTAATATTACTTACACAATACTCAAAGCTTTTTGCCAGTTCTCAACTACACAGACTTGAAATTATATTGAAAATTACAGCTAAACTAATAATGTTGAAAATAGAATAATACACGTGAAAAATATTAGCACAATCAAAGAGTTGTGGAAAATGATAAACCCAGTTCAGCAACTTTGAATAGCAGAGCTCGATTATATCTAAAGGAATGAAAGGAGTGTGATTCAAAGTGACTAACCCATTAGTATAAGGAGTCACAGCTAGAACAACAGACAGCAAATGAGAATAAAGAACTTAATCTATGGATTAAAAACATACACATACACATTTTATAATGGTCAGCTAAGCATTCAGTCGGCAGACAGCAATCTTTTCTTCAACACATGCCCACTCAGCTCAGCATGTGCATGTGTCCTGACAGGGGAGAGGTGAGAAAGCAATGGAGGATCATAATAGGGACATTTGGGCAGTTAAAGAAAACTAATCATCAGAGTCTGAAGACTTAAGGTGCTGCTGATGGAGCTGGTGCTTCCCCTGCCCCCCCCCCCCCCCCCCCCCCCCTGCAGTCATGGCAGTGGAGCATGAGCTCAGAGGGTCTCCCCGGTTAGACTTTTGTGAGGATGGGCGATGGCGCATGTAGACAGCGACCAACTGACTACAAAGGATGTCTCGATAATAGTTGAGTTTTTCATCCCTCTCAGAAGGTGTTAAAAAGGCCCCCATTTTTGACAAAGTAGTGAGGTTCTAACATTGTGGAGAGCCAGTAGTCATCCCTCTGCCGAATGGTGCTAATGCGTCTGTCACTACGCAAGCAAATCAGCATGCATCTGGCCATTTGCGCAAGGGATTCAGAGGGAATCCCTGCCTCCCTCTCCAATGCATAATGCCACGGTCTGTCAGGGTCATCTGCGTCGTCTTCATCATCGCCCTCTAGCATCTCCTGCTCCTCTCCTGTCGCTTGGGCAGATACTCCACCTAGTTTTGTATAGAATTCCTGGATGTTTATGTCCTCTTTTTCGTCCACCTCCTCCTGTGCCAGTTCAGCCTCCACAGGGCTCAGGTGGCCGTGAGATGTATGCGCCATGTCTTCTGTCTCCTTGCCAGTCAAATTTATCAGTATCCCCTCCAGGACATGAGGGAGTGGAATGACATCATTTATCCCGTACTCCTGGTGACTGACAAATAAAGTGGCCTCCTCAAAGGCAGGTGTCACGCATGAGCTGCCACTATCTAAAGTTTCACTGGGGAGTAGACCTGTCCATCTGCATCATCAAGAAGTCAGTCAGATGTTTCCTCTGCTCATACAGACAGTCCAACATGTGGAGTTCCAACATGTGGAAACATCACATACACTCACCTAAAGAATTATTAGGAACACCATACTAATACGGTGTTGGACCCCCTTTTGCCTTCAGAACTGCCTTAATTCTACATGGCATTGATTCAACAAGGTGCTGAGAGCATTCTTTAGAAATGTTGGCCCATATTGATAGGATAGCATCTTGCAGTTGATGGAGATTTGAGGGATGCACATCCAGGGCACGAAGCTCCCGTTCCACCACATCCCAAAGATGCTCTATTGGGTTGAGATCTGGTGACTGTGGGGGCCATTTTAGTACAGTGAACTTATTGTCATGTTCAAGAAACCAATTTGAAATGATTCGAGCTTTGTTACATGGTGCATTATCCTGCTGGAAGTAGCCATCAGAGGATGGATACATGTTCTCATTCTGTTTACGCCAAATTCGGACTCTACCATTTGAATGTCTCAACAGAAATCGAGACTCATCAGACCAGGCAACATTTTTCCAGGTTTCAACAGTCCAATTTTGGTGAGCTCATGCAAATTGTAGCCTCTTTCTCCTATTTGTAGTGGAGATGAGTGGTACCCGGTGGGGTCTTCTGCTGTTGTAGCCCATCCGCCTCAGGGTGTTGTGGCTTCTCAAATGCTTTGCTGCATACCTCGGTTGTAACGAGTGGTTATTTCAGTCAACGTTGCTCTTCTATCAGCTTGAATCAGTCGGCCCATTCTCCTCTGACCTCTAGCATCCACAAGGCATTTTTGCCCGCAGGACTGCCGCATACTGGATGTTTTTCCCTTTTCACACCATTCTTTGTAAACCCTAGAAATGGTTGTGCGTGAAAATTCTGACATTCAGTTTGGAGTTCAGGAGATTGTCTTGACCAGGACCACACCCCTAAATGCATTGAAGCAACTGCCATGTGATTGGTTGACTAGATAACTGCATTAATGAGAAATAGAACAGGTGTTCCTAATAATTCTTTAGGTGAGTGTATGAGACGATGTTGGGGAACACTATTCTGCTTTTGCAGCTCAAGGAGGGCTTGTTTAGCATGGTAAGAGTAGCTGAAGTGCATGCACAGTTTCCCTGACATTTTCAAGATATAGGAAAAACGTGGGTAGATCCGGAACTCGAATAAAAATGAACTCCTTTATTGACTCAGAACATAGAAAAATATTAAACCACTGCCGCTGGAGCTGGAGAGCAGAAGGGAGAGATAGTGTAGGGATTGAAACAGCAATATTTTAGTTTTTATACTTATGGTCGTGGCAACCAAGAGAATGCACCCCGTCCCACCTGAAAACCGCGCCGTAGTAGGGACACCTGAAAGAGGGCATCCCCTTTAAGAGTAGTGGATAGTAAGGGTGGGTGGGTGGGTGGGGAAGCGCTGTGACGACGTACAAAGTGGGAGGGACGCTGGCCGTTGAAGTAGGCAGCCAAGCCCCTCCCACAAATACAGGCCAATGAATCGGTCTTACACTTGTGGTCATGGCAACCAAGAGAATGCACCCCGTCCCACCTGAGACTAACCTGCCCCTAAGCGGTGAGAGTTATGCCACAACCGCGCCGTAGTAGGGACACCTGAAAGAGGGCAAAAGACATACTGAGTAGCAGGAGTAATTTATTACAGCATAAATCACAAAACCAGACTTTGAAAAGCCATTGACATCTCAGTTTTGGGGTGAGGTATATAGCGGCTAAAGCACGAGGAGCGCCAACGACCCAACTTCTGGATGACATGCGCCGGTACCTGATTCTTGGAGGCCGCGGATGCTGCACCTATACGGAATGAATGTCCTGAGATCGCAGCTGGGTTGCCGCCCAAACTGGCAACTAAGGAGCGTATGTGAGACACGAACTGGTGAGTAGTGAGTGGTACCACCCCGAAAGGCAATAGTGGACTATCTGGCCTGGACCCAGCTAAGGCTGTCTGCAACTGACGAAGAACTCTGACAAGGCACCATCGATGAGACGTAGGGAAAAAGGACACTGGGACTGGGGGACCCATCTGCGAGGTCTTGGACATCCTCAGCAGTAGCACGTAACCCTCGGAACTCTGGACCAACTGGCTGAGTGTGAGAAACTTGCTACTATTAGGAGAACAAGTAAACTCCCCAGGCCTCAAGAAGCCATAGAAGGCTAAATAAACAGCGGATTTAAGCACCAGGCTGGGCAAAACCCTGAAAGGATTCCTATCCAGGATGTCAGATAGGTTACGGAACAGCAATCCAGTAACGGCTTGTCTGCGTACTTGGCCTCCTGGTCAAACCCCTCAACGTAGCTTTGACAGCATGCACAGAAAACACCGATGCCCGTTCAGGATGGCTGACAGAGAGGAAATGCTGTACCCCCGACAAGTATGACTTCACTGTGTTGTGGGACAGCTTGAGCTCCGAGTGGCAGTAGCCAATGAAGGCAAGGATGTATTCCACAAAACTGGACTCCCTTTGAGGGCATATTCCCTGAAACCTGCAAAATGCCCTCCACCCAGTGCTATACGCCCTAACCGTGTTTGGCGAAAGGGACTTGGCTAGTAAGGCGTGGGCCATTTCTAGGTGACCCGTCAAACCAGTATTAGTGACTCGTGAGGGGGGACGGTAGCGCCCACAACATCTGCCTCTGGCGTGACCTGCGAAAAAAGGGAGAAATTAGCCCTTGATAATGCGTCAGCTGCCAAATTTTGAGAACCTGGCACATGCGTACTACTAACACAAAAATGATGTTGCAATGAGAGTTGAACTAGACGTCTCAAGAGACACATGACATGAGCCGACTTAGACAACCCACTAGTTAAGATATCTACCACCGCAGCGTTGTCGGTTACAAACAAAACAGTACAATTTATCCAGCGGCTGCCCCAAACACGTGCGGCCACCACAATGGGGTACAGTTCGAAAAGTGCAGAGGAACCCTGGGATTTGTCTCACCTCAGCAGGCCACTCGCCTGCGACCCAGTGGGTGCCAAAAATAGCAGCGAAACCTGAGCTAGCGGCCGCGTCCGAAAAGACTACAGGAGATTGGCTAGACAACTCGGGGATAAACAAGGACACCCCGTTCCACTGGTAAAGAAAGTGGTCCCACATGTGTAGGTCAGCTAAGGCCTGACTATCCAGACGTACTGGGCTGTCCTGTTCTGGAGCTGTGGCCAGGAGCGCCAGCAAGCGGGAGCTGAACGACCTGCCTTGCGGGATGATACACATGGCGAAATTCAACATACCCAGTAACGACTGTAAATCAGCCTTAGTGACCACGGTTGTGACAGAAAATCTGTGAATGACTTCCCTGATCCTAACTAGTTTGTCCGAAGGCAACCTGGCTAACATACACTGCGAATCTAGCTCAATGCCCAGGAAGGTGATGACTGTGGACGGGCCATCGACTTTCTTGGGGGAGACCGGGACACCTAACTGGGAAAAACATCTCAACAATCTCCCCAGCCCTAAGGGGGCTGACCCTGGCCTCTCAATCAGCAGGAAGTCATCTAAATAGTGAATAACAAATTCACAGCGTACCTTATATTCTAAAACCCAATGGAGGGCCTGAGCCAACTGATCAAAGAGCCACGGGCTGCTCTTAGAACCGAAAGTGAGTTTGGTGGAAAAGTAGTATCGAACCTTCCACTTAATGCCATGCCATTGCCAGAGCGCTGGCATGATGGGAAGTAATTTAAAGGCATCAGAGATATCAGCCTTAGACAACATCGCTCCGGGTCCTAACTGCGTGATAATGGCGGTGGCCTGGTCAATAGAAGAATACCTCATGCCCACTTCCTCTGAAGGAATGAGGGAGTTAAGACTAGGGACGTGGGAACCATGTGGGGCTGACAGGTCGATGATAAGTCTCTCCTTCTTGCTAAACTTACCTGTGACCACCCCAACAGGATTAACTCTCCACCTCTGAAAGGGGGGCACTTTAAAAGGACCGATCAAAAAACCCTCATCCAACTCGGTCTCAGTTTGTCTACAGCACTAGGATTCCTCTCGGCAGACATGAAGTTACCTGCACTCATACGTGAACTCTGGTGTCGTGATTAGCCTAGTATGAAAACCCTCGCAAAATCCTGAAATCAGAAACTGCACGAACCCCGGATTATGATGACCCTGCAAACATCCCCGTAAACAATCGGTATTGACCACACTCCTGTAGGCTTTAAAGGGGTTATCCGAGTTATTTTTTTGTTCTTTCTATGTTCCTAACTGGGCAAATGTAACAGCTTTCCAATTCACTCACTTTATCTCCAGTGGCTGGTTTCTCAGATTTCACTGAGGGTCACATGACCTGTGATGTCAGCTTCTCTCCCTGCTTTGATAAAGGTCGTTTACAAGCCTGTAAACGAAACCACACTGTGCTGGCCACGCCCCCTCCACTCTGCTCTCTGCTAGGATTCTTAACCCCTTCAGCTGCACAGACTCAGGGCTGAAGTGTTTACTGTGTAGCTGCAGGCATTGAGGAGACAAATGCTGGGCACAGGAGCTGAAAGAGAAGTTCTGCAAAGCATTACAGGTAGGGGGAAGATCCTGTGTGTATTAGCAGTGTCATTATATAAGTGGAACTTGTAGTTCTACACTTACAAGTTGCTGTTTTCTCCCAGCACTCAGGGCAGCTCTTCTATCCACTCCCTTAGCAGTGTCATTATACAGCTGGGACTTGTAGTCCTACACATACAACATGCTGCAGAGTCTCCCAGCAGGCAGACATGTCACTCAGGGCAGCTCTTGTATCCACTCCCTTAGCAGTGTCATTATACAGCTGGGACTTGTAGTCCTACACATCCAACATGCTGCAGAGTCTCCCAGCAGGCAGACATGTCACTCAGGGCAGCTCTTGTATTCACTCCCTTAGCAGTGTCATTATACAGCTGGGACTTGTCGTCCTACACATACAACAAGCTGCAGAGTTTCCCAGCAGGCAGACATGTCACTCAGGGCAGCGCTTGTATCCACTCCCTTAGCAGAGCAGGGGGAGGGGCAGAGATTGTTTTATTGCATGTAAACAAAGGGCCAGAAAAGAACCAGGGAAATGAGGAAATATATTTTTTTTGCATAAAACTTGCTTAGCTCAGTTATATATCAGATATTCAGTGGTATATTATTTTTTTTTCATAACTCGAATAACCCCTTTAATTGATTTTAATGTGCATGCGACTTTGGGATGGGCCCTGAAGCAATTGGAACAGATGTGCAACAAACGGCAGTGACCAAAATTACAAGATGCGTAATTGTAATTATTACAAATCTGGGCCCTACCCAACTGAACAATGGGCCGGCCTAACTTGTCAACTGAGCTTGGAGACCTGAAGACATCAAGTGGCCCGGCCGACGAACCGGAAGGGTAGGACGACGTACTGGCGGCTGATTTGTGGCACCACTCAGCTGAGTGAAAGATGGACTGACATGAAAAACAGGATGGAGCTTTTAGACCAGCAAAATGCCTGCAAAATAACTCTGTGTCTAAGTTGGACCAATCTGTGACAAACTGAAACTGCGCTAACGCTGCCGCTGCCTTGGCTGCAAAAGAACAATGGTAATCATAAAACGAGCACCCTCCGTACTTATATCCCAACTCTGTGACTCAGAAAAGGTACAGATCGAGTTCTTCCCTCCTGTCAGGCCTAACAGAACATATTATATCTCTGAAAAGGCTGAATGCCATGACAAACTCTGGGATGGTCAACTTGCGGTTGAGCCTGTGGTCACGGCCTCTCAGCACCACCGAGACTTCCCTGCAAGCAATAACTTTACTGTCAGACAAGTCCCTAGAGGCTATGAGCAAAGAAGCAAGGTTAATATCCCTACCCTCTAAGATATCCTTCCTGATGTTGGCCGGAACAAAATGAGAAGGAGAAACGTTGGGAACAGCCTGGGTAGTACATGTTCCCCCCACTGTGGAGGTGGCGGCAATGGGTACGTCAGGGGGAGAAACAGGAATGACCAAGCCACGAGACTCGACGGACTCCAACCTCGTTTGCATAGTAGTAACAGCTGACGTTAGGCTGTTCAGCATGACATGCAACTGAGTGAGAGACATTTGCACCGTGGTCATGGAGAGATCATCTTGACGCGGTGCCACAGAGTCTTTCAACAGCCGATATAATTCCGCCTTCCTGGCGGAAACCGGGAAAGGAATACCCCTCTTCGTCAGTTCCGAAGTAAGCCTAGGGATAGTCCATGCTCGCAGGGACGGTATACTGCCCCCTTCGGACATTCCTGCCACATTCTCGTCCACAGACGCCTCGACGATATCAGATGCATGTGACATCACAACTGTGGAGACAGTAACGTAAATCGATCGGCTGAAACTGCACGACCACAAGCACCAGTGAACCTGCCCAACAGTGCGCGGAAAAGTCCCCCACCCACCGTGCAACTCCGCACGCGAAAGAAGACAACAGGAGGACCGTGGAGGAGTGGCCAGGAACCGACACCCAGAAAGTAACACACAGAGGGTGAGACCATGCACTTACCCGCTCAGGATACCTACGGACTGACAACTGCGGAACGCTAATAATACAGCACGACCTGGACGTGAGACAGTGCATGAGACACAAACCAAGCTCGTGACTTCTCTCGTCCCCCTTCCCCGACGTGCACCCCTACTACCTTGCCAATAAGCCAAAATCCAGGATGTAACTCGAGACAAGGTTTGGACCTAGAAGCAAAACAATTAAGGCATCAACACTGGATTGTGCACACGTCGTGAGGAAACCATGCAAATGTGTAAAACGTGAATGATGTAACAAGAGCCGCATTTATATATTTTTTTTATATTACAATTAACCCTTTGCAAATTAAAAATTACTTAAGCTGGTAACCTAGGGAAGGGAAAATACCGCGGCAAGCCGCACCTACTAAGCCCCCGTACAGGCTTAAAACCGACACAAGCGAACCTAGGCCCCTGACCATCAGCCTCCGCTAGGATTGCTCACGGCGGACCAGGCCTGTAGACCGTGCGGTACTCTGTAACCCGCCCCATGTGGGGGGCTCGCGCTGCTCCCTGGCAGAGTGCACCAGTGCGCGGGAGCCCCCCCTCAGCCAGGGGCTGACCCCCCGCCGGCTGGACACCCATACCGCGTGGGGAGCAGCGCAGCTCCCTGGCAATGTGAACCGGGGCGTGGGGAGCCCTATCTTCACTATGGGCCCTGCCCCCCGCCGGTTTGACTCGTGTGCCGCGTGGGGAGCCGCACAGCTCCCTGGAAGAGTGCATCTCGCCAAGCCCGCTTGAAGAGGGACATGAGGAGATCTTGTGCCCTGATTCCCAAACTCTGCAGCATCCACAGTCAGAAGAAGATGACGGTGGGGAACGGCAATTAGAGTTTCACAAGGTGGATGATGATGATGAGACACAGTTGTCAATAAGTCAACCACACTTAGTGTCTCAAGAGGTTGATGATGAGGATGAGACACAGTTGTCAATAACTGAGGTTGCTGTTAGGTCAACAAGTCAGGAGGATGACCAGAGTGAGGTAATGTAAGAGCTGGTGGTGGACGATGAAATCATTGACCCAACCTGGGAAGGTGGCAAGCTGAGCGAGGATAGCAGTACAGAGGGGGAGGGATCCGGAGCACAGCAACAGTCTGGAAGAGGCAGTGGGGTGGAAAAAGGTAGAAGGCGGGCCACACCAAAAAGGCCTGCAACTGTTTCCCGGAGCACACCCTTGCGACAATCTTCCTTGCCAAGGGCTAGGGGTTCCACAGTCTGGCGCTTTTTTGAGGAAAGTGCGGACGATAAAAGAAATGTAATTTGCAACCTGTGCCGTACCAAAATGAGCAGGGGCGTGAACACTAGCAACCTCACCACCACCAGCATGATCCGCCACATGGCATCAAAGCACCGTAATAGGTGGGCAGAACGCCTGGGTCCAAAACCAGTGTCTGCGGGTCACACCACTGCCTCCTCTTCCCCTGTGTTACATGCTGGCCAATCCCCTGTCCAAGACATAGGCCCAGATGCCTCCCGCCATGCACCTGGACCTTCGCAAGCACATCAGCAAGCACATCCACTTCTGTGTCCCAGCGCAGCATACAGATGTCTATACCCCAGGCCTTTGAACGAAAGCACAAATACCCAGCCACCCACCCACAGACCATAGCACTAAATGCGCACCTTTCCAAATTGCTGGCCCTGGAAATGGTGCCATTTAGGCTTGTGGACACTGAGGCTTTTTGCAGCTGTCCCGCGGTACTCTGTCCCCAGCTGCCAATATTTTTCACGATGTGCAGTCCCAGCCTTACACCAGCATGTGTCCCGTAACATCACCTGTGCCCTGACCAACGCAGTTATTGCGAAGGTCCACTTAACGACAGACACATGGACAAGTGCCTTTGGCCAGGGACGCTACATTTCCCTAACAGCACACTGAGTGAACGTTGTGGAGGCCGGGAGCGAGTCGTACCCTGAGATGGCACAGGTGCTACTGATGCCAAGGATTGCAGGTCCTACTTCCATCAGGGTTTCCGCCGCCACCTATGTTAGTGGCTGCAACCTCCCCTTCTCCTCCTCTGCCTCCTCCTCCACTTCTACCTCTGAATTTTCATCTTGCAGCACCAGTCAGTCATCAGTCGGTAGCTGGAAGCAGTATAGCACTGCAGTGGGGAAGCGGCAACAGGCCGTGCTTAAACTGATCTGCTTAGGTGACAAACAGCACACCGCCGCAGAGCTGTGGCAGGGGATAAGGGACCAGACTGAGCTGTGGCTCTCGCCACTCAACCTACAACCAGATATGGTTGTGTCTCATAATGGCCGTAACTTGGTGGCGACTTTGGAGCTCGGCAAGCTCACACACATACCATGCCTAGCCCACATGTTCAACCTAGTGGTTCAGTGGTTTCTCAAAACCTATCCCAATATGCCTAAGCTACTGGTGAAGGTGTGCCGCGTGTGTGCCCATTTCTGCTGCGGCAGCGCTTGCAATTGCCAGCTCATCGACTGTTGTGCGACGTGAGCACGCTCTGGAACTCCATGTTCCACATGTTGGTCGGGCTTTGTAAGCAGCAGAGGGCAGTAGTGGAATACCAGACCACCCTCAGTTCGCCTTCTCAGCATGAATTGGATGATGAGGAGGAGGAGCAGGAGACGGTAGCCTCCGCTACAGAGGGTAGTACCCATGGAAGTTTTATTCCATCTGTTCAGCATGGATGGGTAGAAGAGGAGGACGAGGATGAGAAGATTGAGAGTCATCCTCCTGATGAGGACAGCAAAGTCTTGTCTGTTGGGACTCTGGCACACATGGCTGACTTTTTGTTAGGCTGTCTTTCCCGTGACCCTCGCGTTGTACTGGTTGGTCACACTTCTCGACCCCCGCTACATGGAGAACTTCTCATCTCTCATTACTATGGTGGAGAGGACAAGCAAAATGGTGCAATACCAGAAGGTCCTTGGGGAAAAATCGCTCCAAAAATTTCCAGCTGACAACGCTGGCTGCAGAGTACGTAGTTCCTTGGCCAGCCAAGGAGGGGAGACAAGGGGAACACACAGCAGTTCCAACACTATCCAAGGCCTGGGACAGTTTCATGATACCCCGCCAGCACCCTCAACCTGATGCACGGCTTAGTGTCACAAGATAGGAAAAATTTTGGAAGATGGTGAAGGAGTACGTAGCAGACCGTGTCAGCGTCCTCAGTGATCCATGTGTGCCTTACAACTATTGGGTGTCCAAGCTGGACACATGGCACAAACTGTCGCTCTACGCCTTGGAAGTGCTGGCCTGCCCCGCCGCCAGCGTTTTATCATAGTGTGTATTTTGTGCTGCTGGGGGCATAATAACTGATAAGCCCATCCGCCTGTCAACTGAAAATGCTGACCGGTTGACTCTTTTAAAAATGAACAAGGCCTGGATTGCCCCTGACTTCTCTACTCCACCAGATGAAAGCGGCTGAACATAAAGGCACTCTAAATGTGGCTTTTATGGTGTATTGAATACACTGTATTCCCATGTACCCCTTCCACCACTAAAAAGTGTTTATGGTTTAATCTCCCTTTTCTGATCCCCCTCCTCCATCATATCAACATTAGGCGTCTCCCTTTCCTGTTCTTCTGATAGGCTGCAGGCATTAGGGCGGCTCAGGCGGCGCGATGACGTCATTATCATTGCACCACCTGAGCCGGGCAGCACACAGCGTGGGACACAGGCCGGAAGAGGCCTGCATCGCATCTCTGCTGATGAAGGTAAGTATTAGTGTTTTTTGTTTTTTTTTCTTTGTGGGGGGAGCTGGCACTATGGGGGGGAGCTGGCCTTTCTTACAGCTCCATTTTTTTTGGGGTGGCATTCTGGGGGCATTTATTTCTTGCCTATTTTGGGGGGGCACTATGGGGGCATTTCTTACTGGCACATTATGGGGGGCACCATGGGGGTATCTGGGGGCTCTAAAGGGGCTTTTTTTTATTATTGGCACATTATGGGGGGCACTATAGGGGAGAGTGGCCCTATGGGGCATCTGGTGTCACTATAGGGGCATTATTTGGGGGCACTATGGGGACATGGGGGCTCTAAAGGGGCCTTTTTTATTGGCACATTATGGGGCACTATAGCATCTGGTGGCACTAAGGGGGCATTTTTTTACTGGCACATTATGGGAGGCACTATAGGGGAGAGCGGCACTATGGGCCATTATTTGGGGGCACTATGGGGGAGTGGAGCACTATTGGGGCATCTGGTGGCACTAAGAAGGGGCATTTTTTACTGGCACATTATGGGGGAGAGGAGCACTATCGGGGCATCTGCTGGGGGCACTATAGAACGGGAGGGACTGTAGTACCAGCAACTTGCCGCTTTTTAGATACCAGTCTTTATAAAACCTCATAGCTGGTGGAGGATCCCCCAAAGGTATGAAGAGGCACCGGCCTCTCCATAACTTCGGCGCATCCAGCACCTGTTCTAAATGTTAGACAGATTATCAGGCATAGGAAATGATTAATGAGATGGGCCCATCCCCTTCCCATGCCACGCCCACAATTGTAGACCTGGAATGAGTGGGGAAAAGTAGCAGATAGCGGTGCAACTAACTGATGCTTTGACATCTGCACCCTAAATATGCCTAATTTAGGCATATTTCAGATTAGTAAATGACCCTCTAAGTATTAATAGCGCAAGTAGTAAAGTAGATAAATGCGCCTATTAGACCACCTGTTGACAATGTGTCTGACACACAGTAACTCTATGTATAACCGAACAGAATAAGTATTAATGGCACAGCAAGTGAACTAGATAAACGCGCTTATGCATTATACTGCCTGTTGACAATGAATCTGATGCAGAGTAAGTCTATGTATAACAGAACAGATTAAGTTTAAATGGTGCAGCAGATGAACTAGATAAATGCGCCTATATATTATACTGCCTGTTGACAATGAGTCTGATGCACGGTAAGTCTATGTATAACAGAACAGATTAAGTATAAATGGCGCAGCAGGTGAACTAGATAAACGTGCCTATATATTAGATGGCTTATTGATACTGAGTCTTATGCACAATAAGTTTATGTATAAAATAACTGATTAAGTAAAAATGGTGCAGCAGGAGAACTAAATAAATATGCCTATATATTAGAACACCTGTTGACAATGAGTATGATGCACAGTAAGTCTATGTATGACAAAACTGATTAAGAATGAATGGTGCAGCAGTTGAAAAAGATGCAAAGGGCAATTGCACTGAGCCTGCATTGTCCCTGCACGTGTAGCTGCCATTTTAGGAAAGAAAAAATTTGTTACCACAAATCAAATTTTTCCTGAAATTCGTATCAAGGTTGAATTAATTTAACATCAATTCGCTCAACACTAGTAAAGAGCCTAGGGCCTATGATACACTTAATCTGCCACTGTGAGAAAGCCACTCCTGGACAATTCTTGCAGCGGCTTATGACAAAGAGAACAAAAGGATCAGGCAGTTTAATTCCAACAGATCTTTATCTCACCCAATATCTGCCATCAGGGGAGGTCGGTAGGCCCCATACACATTCAATGGTCAACAATTATCTGTTTATGGCCACCTTGACAATGCTACACCCCATACCATTTATTTCCTTAAACATGCAGCTCTCTCATTGTGTAGTTGCACCAGTAAAGTAAGTGGCAAATACAATATTTCAATCGTATTTATAACTTTTTATTACATATGATATTTTGACACAATCATTGGGACACAATATCAGTTGTGTCTTACTGACCTATAAATGTTAACAGAAGGTCAGTGAGAATGAGGTAAGGGTTGGGACAAGTCAAAGTGATTCTTTTTCACTTAATTATGTGTGACAGGTGTAAGAAACATGCCCTAAGGAAAAGGGATGAAAAACCAGCATGGACGTCAATGAAAGACAGTGTATATGATAAGAGATGTCATGTTATTTTACTGAGTTAATATCACTATTGTAAAGCATATATTCATAGCTGGCAGCAATGTATTATGAGCTGTATGTGCTTTGGAATGTAGCCCCTGAGGCTCAAGTGATTTGTTATATCCCCAGCTGTATTTTCTGAAAGATTTAATGTCCACATCTGACTTATGTCATGCTGTGTCAGGCAGCAAAGCATATGAACGCAATGACACTGCCTGGATACAGTCCACAAGACCCAGTGGTCTAGTTAATCATACTACATATTCCTATCAACCGATTATTTTTTTCTCAGACATAGAATTGACTGGCATAGGTGGCATAATAGACTTCATCCAGAGGTAACCTAAGGACATTTGCATGGCTGTATTAGCATAAGGAGCCCCATGCTTTTGTTGTCTCCACAAGGTAAGGGGTATCAAAAATGTCTAAAGTTCCCAAAACAGTTAAAATAGTTAATTCTACCAATTCCCCAATAAATACACATGCCAGAAAAAGGTCTCTATACGTATAGAGGCAAGTTGTTTACTGTATAAACAGAAAAAAAGGGCGCACCATAGGGTAAAAACGTTTGAAAATTCGGATTTTACTCCAATTTAGGAGGCTCACCTTATAGGGTTGCGCAATTATAGGCACAACGCTATTGTAGACATGTGGGAGATAAATTCAATCCCCAGTATAACGGTTGGTATGCAGCCACGGATGCAGATGTCCTCGGATAAGCGTGCCTAGGCCCACACAGAGGATAGAAATGTCATGGAGAGAAGGAGCATCCCTCGGTGCAAGGAACCAACCAGAGGCAGATGATGAATCTTCAAGAGTATTTATTGCAATCACACAACGCGTTTCGGGAAAAGGGTCCCCTTCATCGGGTGAAGAATATTGCATAACAGATGGACAGACATGCTGGATATATATACACAAAAAATGGTCACATGCAAACAAGGTCAAAGGGGAGGTGGGCATCACCTCAAAGAAACCCCAAACTAGAATCCAAGTGATCAGTACACAGACTGGTGAAATAGGATATACACATATAAAAACTAGCCCTGTGGGCTTACAGGCTACTCAATAAATGTATTTTTAAAAACATTCACAAGAAGGAACATCGCTTTCAGATGCAGCCCATTGCTGGGGAGGAGGAACGGCGTCATACAGGGTCACATGATCGCAGCTCCGATCATGTGACTTGTGATGCAGTGCTTGTTGCTGGGTAACGCGACGCTTACAGGCCGGCATGAGAGGAGGCTCGGCATACTGAAGGATCCTGCGTCCTGCTACCTTCTCAATGCGATTGGCAGCGCTGCGGAAGAAAGCTTGTGATGCCCTACTTAGCTAGAGGTAGTAAAGGTAACAGCATTATCAAGTAGATCAAGAAGGATAAATAAATACATAGACAATGGGATCCAAAATACATAAATAGTTGTACATATACCTATAGTATACATGATCGATTCAATGTAAATAATTCATTGAATGCAAAAAAAAAAGGCAATCTAGAGGCAATACCATTGGTATAAATATAAAATATAAAGTATATAAAAAATTCATTAAACCTGCAGCACTTCACCATAAAACAGAGTGTGAGGTATCAGATCCGTCCTTCCTTTACATAAAAGAATCTATTTACTTGATTCGGTAATTGATAAAAAAAATAACACAGTAGGAGAATATAATCTATAAATATATATATATATATATATATATATATATATATATATATATATAGGAATAAAAGATAATGAATATAAATATAAATATAAAAATAAAAAATATATAAATATGATAGAAATAACAATATCAGTGGTTAAAAGATTGATGATAATTAATATATGGTATTAGTGACAATAATACACTCAGTCTATTCTCCGTACAACAATCATGTGACCCTAAAGATTTATTTCAAAAGCCTCATTCAGACCGTTTGGATTAAGGCAATCGAGTTTAAAAATCCAATACATTTCACGTTTACGAAGGGTCTGAATGGCTTTACGACAGCTGTCATTTACCTGTTCAATGGGTGTAACTTTAAACCCGGAGAAGCACTCATCGTGATGTTCTGTCGCATGGCGGGATATACTATGTTGTAAAAATTTCTTTTTTACATTTGATCTGTGCTTGTTAAGCCTATTACGTAGAGTTTGGATGGTGCGACCTACATACTGAAGGCCGCATGGACATTCCAACAGGTAAATGACATTCTGAGAGCCACAACTAAGATTTTTTTTATGGAAAAGGAATCCCCAGTGGATTTACTGCGGAAAGATGATGTGGTATTGATGGTCAAGCAACATAAACACCTCGATAAATTACATTTATAACTCCCCAAAGGCCTTGAGACTAAATTGCTCACGGTCGGCTTCACATGTTGTGAGGGTATGCGTCTAAGTCTACTGGTGGCCAAAACATTCTTAAGAGTTTGGGCCCTCCTGAAAGTTAGTCTGGGCTGACCAGGTAGCATTTGCCTCAAATGTGGATCCCTTTTTAATATGTGCCAATGTCTGGACAAAACACCTCTAATGGCGTCATGATTGTTCCCATATGTTGTCAAAAAATTCATACAGAAGTGCTCATTGTTATCATGTGTTTTTTTGCTCTTGGTGAGACACAAACTTTGGGATAGGCCCTTTGCTCTTTCATATGCAGCTTCGATGATCTTTGGGGGATAACCCTTCTTCAAAAACCTATCACAAATGATTTTGCTTTGGTAAATGAAGTCCTTGTCAAGGGAACAGTTACGTCTGACTCTTTTAAATTGGCTAAACGGAATATTCACCTTCCATTTCTTGTAGTGGGTGCTGGAATAGTCCAAATAACTATTACAGTCAACCCTTTTAAAAAAGGTGCGTGTGATAATGGCCTTACCGCTGGCTTCCAATTCTAGATCAAGGTATTCAATCTTAACACGATTGGATGTCCCTGTCAGATTTATTCCCCAGTTAGTGGACCTCATTTCCTCAAAAAAGGAGGTGATTGAGGCATCATCACCATTCCATATGAGGATCAGGTCATCTATGTATCTGCAATAGAAGACAATATTTTCAGTCCAATATCTAGAACCGTAGATGTATTGATCCTCAAAACGTCCCATAAAAAGTATAGTAGTATAGTATATGGTAGTATAGTAACATATTTTTGTAGCAAAACATCTACATACTTTGAGAGATTACATGTGAGGGAGGAAACACCTGAAATGATTGGTCGCCCCGGTGGATGCTTCGCATCCTTATGTATCTTGGGTAAGTGATAAAATAGTGCTGTAACAGGATCGGATACTGAGATAAATGCTTTCTCCTTTTTATCTAGTATATGGGATGCTGATTCAATAAGGACTTTAAATTCTGAAATATGTGACTCAGTGGGGTCTGTGACTAGAGGTAGATAATATTCCGTATCAGATAGGATGCAAAGTGCCTCCTTGGTGTAGGTCTCCCTATCCTAAATTACCACTCCCCCTCTCTTGTCCGCAGTGCTGTTACAGCACTATTTTATCACTTACCCAAGATACATAAGGATGCGAAGCATCCACCGGGGCGACCAATCATTTCAGGTGTTTCCTCCCTCACATGTAATTTCTCAAAGTATGTAGATGTTTTGCTACAAAAATATGTTACTATACTACCCTCATATTTAAGGGATTCAACAGCTTTGATAGAGTCTATTAAAGATATTGAGTGGAGAAATACATACAATTGGGTCACTTTGGACGTGACAGCGCTGTATTCTAATATTCCACATACCAAAGGAATTGAATGCATTAAGTGGTATTTAGATAATGATCCCCTTTTACCGGCAGGACAAGCAGCTTTTCTACAGGACTGTATTGGATTTATACTAACACACAACGTATTCACCTTTGAGGACTCCCTTTATTTGCAGAGGAAGGGAACCGCGATGGGGACGAAATTTGCGCCCAGTTTCGCAAATCTTTTTATGGGGCGTTTTGAGGATCAATACATCTACGGTTCTAGATATTGGACTGAAAATATTGTCTTCTATCGCAGATACATAGATGACCTGATCCTCATATGGAATGGTGATGATGCCTCAATCACCTCCTTTTTTGAGGAAATGAGGTCCACTAACTGGGGAATAAATCTGACAGGGACATCCAATCGTGTTAAGATTGAATACCTTGATCTAGAATTGGAAGCCAGCGGTAAGGCCATTATCACACGCACCTTTTTTAAAAGGGTTGACTGTAATAGTTATTTGGACTATTCCAGCACCCACTACAAGAAATGGAAGGTGAATATTCCGTTTAGCCAATTTAAAAGAGTCAGACGTACGTAACTGTTCCCTTGACAAGGACTTCATTTACCAAAGCAAAATCATTTGTGATAGGTTTTTGAAGAAGGGTTATCCCCCAAAGATCATCGAAGCTGAATATGAAAGAGCAAAGGGCCTATCCCAAAGTTTGTGTCTCACCAAGAGCAAAAAAACACATGATAACAATGAGCACTTCTGTATGAATTTTTTGGCAACATATGGGAACAATCATGACGCCATTAGAGGTGTTTTGTCCAGACATTGGCACATATTAAAAAGGAATACACATTTGAGGCAAATGCTACCTGGTCAGCCCAGACTAACTTTCAGGAGGGCCCAAACTCTTAAGAATGTTTTGGCCACCAGTAGACTTAGACGCATAACCTCACAACATGTGAAGCCGACCGTGAGCAATTTAGTCTCAAGGCCTTTGGGGAGTTATAAATGTAATTTATCGAGGTGTTTATGTTGCTTGACCATCAATACCACATCATCTTTCCGCAGTAAATCCACTGGGGATTCCTTTTCCATAAAAAAACATCTTAGTTGTGGCTCTCAGAATGTCATTTACCTGTTGGAATGTCCATGCGGCCTTCAGTATGTAGGTCGCACCATCCAAACTCTACGTAATAGGCTTAACAAGCACAGATCAAATGTAAAAAAGAAATTTTTACAACATAGTATATCCCGCCATGCGACAGAACATCACGATGGGTGCTTCTCCGGGTTTAAAGTTACACCCATTGAACAGGTAAATGACAGCTGTCATAATGCCATTCAGACCCTTCGTAAACGTGAAATGTATTGGATTTTTAAGCCTTAATCCAAACGGTCTGAATGAGGCTTTTGAAATAAATCTTTAGGGTCACATGATTGTTGTACGGAGAATAGACTGAGTGTATTATTGTCACTAATACCATATATTAATTATCATCAATCTTTTAACCACTGATATTGTTATTTCTATCATATTTATATATTTTTTATTTTTATATTTATATTTATATTCATTATCTTTTATAGATATGTACCTATTCCTATATATATATATATATATATATATATATATATATATATATATTTATAGATTATATTCTCCTACTGTGTTAGTTTTTTATCAATTACCGAATCAAGTAAATAGATTCTTTTATGTAAAGGAAGGACGGATCTGATACCTCACACTCTGTTTTATGGTGAAGTCCTGCAGGTTTAATGAATTTTTTATATACTTTATATTTTATATTTATACCAATGGTATTGCCTCTAGATTGCCTTTTTTTTTTTTTGCATTGAATGAATTATTTACATTGAATCGATCATGTATACTATAGGTATATGTACAACTATTTATGTATTTTGGATCCCATCGTCTATGTATTTATTTATCCTTCTTGATCTACTTGATAATGCTGTTACCTTTACTACCTCTAGCTAAGTAGGGCATCACAAGCTTTCTTCCGCAGCGCTGCCGATCGCATTGAGAAGGTAGCAGGACACAGGATCCTTCAGTATGCCGAGCCTCCTCTCATGCCGGCCTGTAAGCGTCGCGTTACCCAGCAACAAGCACTGCATCACAAGTCACATGATCGGAGCTGCGATCATGTGACCCTGTATGACGCCGTTCCTCCTCCCCAGCAATGGGCTGCATCTGAAAGCGATGTTCCTTCTTGTGAATGTTTTTAAAAATACATTTATTGAGTAGCCTGTAAGCCCACAGGGCTAGTTTTTATATGTGTATATCCTATTTCACCAGTCTGTGTACTGATCACTTGGATTCTAGTTTGGGGTTTCTTTGAGGTGATGCCCACCTCCCCTTTGACCTTGTTTGCATGTGACCATTTTTTGTGTATATATATCCAGCATGTCTGTCCATCTGTTATGCAATATTCTTCACCCGATGAAGGGGACCCTTTTCCCGAAACGCGTTGTGTGATTGCAATAAATACTCTTGAAGATTCATCATCTGCCTCTGGTTGGTTCCTTGCGCCGAGGGATGCTCCTTCTCTCCATGACAGAAAAAGGTCTCTGGCAGCTAATTATCTAATGCAAAAAAGAAAGAAGGACTGGGCATGTTAAACTCTAAAATGCCTGATCTTTCTTTCCCCCGACATCTGCCGTTTGGGAGATCCTGGTGACCCCTTATTCTGTAAAGTCACTTTGATAACTTTAAAAAATACTTTTCCTCTCTCCTACCTAGAAGGTAACATACACTTTTGACTGTACTGTATATGAGCAACAACCCAGCAGAGAACATGAGGGGACAAGAAAAGAGAGGTAGTGGTGGTGGTCCTCACGGACCTCACAGTGGCTGGTTCCCTCTTCCTCGCTTACAGGGAAGAGGGGGTGCGCCTTGTTATTGTCTACACCCTGCTGGGGGTCTCCTGCCTTATGGAAGGTGGGTTGCCCTTGGCGTTTTAGTGGTGCAGTATGGTAAAGACAGGAGATCTGGTTGAAATAGTAAACTCACAGTCTTTACTGAGATGAATGGTGCAATTTACATCCCTACGTAACAGAAGTACGAAATCATAACCAAAAAACTATTCAGACAGCGTCCTGGCTGAAACAGGGTCCCTAGATCCTTGGGATGCATGAGATATAACTCCTTGAGCAGGAACACCTTACAGCTCCAACTGACAGGTGCACAAGTCCAAAGTTTTATCTGTGGATCAGAAAAACGATGTGAACCTTTTCTTTCAGTATATAGTGTGAACCCTTCGTGCAGCAATAAATGCAACTAAAACATTTCCGGTAATTATTGATTAGTCCTTCACATTAGCCCATTCCTCCAAACAAAACAGTTTTTAGTCTGTTATGTTGGTTGGTTTCCTCCCATGAACTGCTCACTTCAGGTCCTTCCACAACATTTCTATTGGACTAAGGTTAGGACTTTGACTTGACCATTCCAAAAGTTTAACTTTATTCTTCTTTAACCATTCTTTAGTAGAACAATTTGTGTTCGTAAGATCGCTGTTTTTCTGCATGACCCACATTCTCTGGAGACTCAACTCATGGACAGATGTCCAGACATTTTCCTTTAGAATTTGCTGGTATAATTAAGAATTCATTGTTCTATCAATGATGACAAGCCATCCTGGTCCAGATGCAGCAGATCAGCCCAAACCATGATACTACCACCACTGTGTTTCACAGGTGGGATGTTTTCATGCTGGAATGCAGTGTTTTCCTTTCACCAAACATAATGCTTCTAGTTTAACCCCTTAAGGACACGGCCATATTTCACCTTAAGGACCAGGCCATTTTTTGCAAATCTGACCAGTGTCACTTTATGTGTGAATAAAACGCTTTTACTTATCCAGGCCATTCTGAGATAGTTTTTTTTGTCACATATTGTACTTCATGACACTGGTAAAAGGGTTTCCAAATTTAAATTTCTCTACTTTTATAATAGATAGTAATGCCTCCAAAAATAGTTATTATTTTACATTACCCATATATCTACTTCATGTTTGGATCATTTTGGGAATGCCATTTTATTTTTTGGGGACGCTACAAGGCTTAGAAGTTTAGAAGCAAAATTTCTAAAACCCGCTTTTTCAGGACCAATTCAGATCTGAAGTCACTTTGTGAGGCTTACATAATAGAAACCACTCAAAAATGACACCATTTTACAAACTACACCCCTCAAGGTATTCAAAACTGATTTTACAAACTTTTTTAACCCTTTAGGTGTTCCACAAGAATTAATGGAAAATCGAGATAACATTTCAAAGATTTCACTTTTTGGGCAGATTTTCCATTTGAATCCTTTTTTTTGTTACAAAGCAAGGGTTAACAGCCAAAAAAACTCAATATTTGTGACCCTGATTCTGTAGTTTACAGAAAAACCCCATATGTGGTCATAAACTGCTGTACGGGCACACGGCATGGCACAGAAGGAAAGGAACGCCATATGTTTTTTTTTTAAAGCAGATTTCACTGGGATAACTTTAAGCTGCCAAGTCCTATTTGAACCCCCCCTGATGCACCCCTAGAGTCGAAACTCCAAAAAAGTGACCCCATTTTAGAAACTACACCCCTCAAGGTATTCCAAACTGATTTTTACAAACTTTGTTAACCCTTTAGGTGTTCCACAAGAATTAATGGAAAATAGAGATGAAATTTCAGAATTTCACTTTTTTGCAGATTTTCCATTTTAATCATTTTTTTCCAGTTGCAAAGGTTTGGCGCAGGGAGAAGAAGGAAAAGAATGCCATACGGTTTTTTGAAGGCAAATTTTGCTGGACAGTTTTTTTTACACCATGCCCCATTTGAAGCCCCCCTGATGCACCCCTAGAGTAGAAACTCCAAAAAAGTGTCCCCATTTTGTAAACTACGGGATAGAGTGGCAGTTTTGTTGGTACTATTTTGGGGTACATATGATTTTTGGTTGCTCTATATTACACTTTTTGTGAGGCAAGGTAACAAGAAATAGCTGTTTTGGCACCGTTTTTATTTTTTGTCATTTACAACATTCATCTGACAGGTTAGATCATGTGGTATTTTTATAGAGCAGGTTGTCACGGATGCGACAATACCAAATATGACTACTTTTTTGGGTTATTTGTTTCAGTTTTACATAACAAAGCATTTAAAAACAAAATATGATTCTTTAGTGTCTCCACATTCTGAAAGCCATAGTTTTATTTATTTTTGGGGCGACTGTCTTGTGTAGGGGCTAATTTTTTTCCGGATGAGATGACGGTTTGATTGGCACTATTTTGGGGTGCGTATGACTTTTTGATCGCTTGCTATTACACTGTTTTATTTTTATTTTTTACGGTATTCACCTGAGGGGTTACGTCATGTGATATTTTTATAGAGCAGGTTATTTCGGAAGCGGCGATACCTAATATGTCTACTTTTTTTTTTATTTATGTAAGTTTTACACAATGATTTCATTTTTGAAACAAAAAAAATCATGTTTTAGTGTCTCCATAGTCTGAGAGCCATAGTTTTTTTCAGTTTTTGGGTGATTATCTTAGGTAGGGTATGATTTTTGCGGGATGAGATGACGGTTTGATTGGTACTATTTTGGGGGGCATATGCCTTTTTGATCGCTTGGTGTTGCACTTTTAGTGATGTAAGGAGACAAAAAAATGTTTTTTTTAGAACAGTTTTTATTTTAATTTGTTTACGGTGTTCACCTGAGAGGTTAGGTCATGTGGTATTTTTATAGAGCTGGTCGTTACGGACGCGGAAATACCTAATATGTATACTTTTTTTTATTTATATAAGTTTTGCACAATAGTGTTGAGCTCGAATATTTGAATAGCGAATATTAATCGCGAATATCGCAACTTCGCTAGTTCGCGAATATTTTGAATATAGTGCTATATATTTACTATTTCGAAAATTCGTAATTTTTTTACATCTGAAAACATTATTCCTCCCTGCTTCTTTCTTGTGGGTGAATGAGTCATTGGCCCACAAGCAACTTAAGCAGGAAGGAATCATGTTTTCATATGGAAAAAAAATGACGAATATTCAAAAAAATTTATATATTTAGCAATATAGTGAATATATTCGTTATTTAGAATATTCACAATATTTTTTCCTATCTGTACAGTTGTTCGCCAACTCCTCCCCGACAAGCGTCCCCGTCACCATGGGAACGCCTGTGGGTTAGAAAATACCATCGGATCTGAGTTTTCCCTGAGATCGTGAAAACTCAGATCTGATGGTATATTCTAACCCACAGGCATTCCCACCATGGTGACGGGGACCCTTGTCGGGGAGCAGTACAAAGTGGAATAACAGTACACATTGAAAAAATATAGAAAAAATATGAATATTCTAAATAACGAATATATTCGCTATATTGCTATAACTTGGTTTTTTGGAATATTCATCATATTCGAAAAAACAAAGTTATAGCAATATAGTGAATATTAGACTGCAATTTAGCTAATATAGTGCTATAATAATTTTTTTTTTATAGTATAATTTTTTTGGTCTCTTCTGAACTTCAGTTTTGGAAAAAATTTACACTATAAAAAAAAATACTATAGCACTATATTAGCTAAATTGCAGTCTATATGTGTATATTACGAATATGCGCTATATTGCTATAACTTCGTTTTTCAGAATATGACAAATATTCAAAAAAACTAAGTTATAGCAATATAGCGAATATTCGTAAAATACACATATTAGCCAATAGCCATAGCCAACCAATAGGAAAGTTGCCTTATACAGTAAAAAGAAAATCGCAATACGCGAATAATTAAATCGCATCTTATTCGCGATAAATAGAATAATGACGAATATGTGATATTTTTATAGAGCAGGTTATTACGGACGCGGCGATACCTAATATGTCTACTTTTTTTATTTATGTAAGTTTTACACAATGATTTCATTTTTGAAGCAAAAAAAAATCATGTTTTAGTGTCTCCATATTCTGAGAGACATAGTTTTTTCAGTTTTTAGGCGATTATCTTAGGTAGGGTCTCATTTTTTGCGGGATGAGATGACAGTTTGATTGGCACTATTTTGGGGTGCGTATGACTTTTTGATCGCTTGCTATTACACATTTTCTGATGTAAGGTGAAAAAAAATGCTTTTTTTACACCGTTTTTATTTTGAAAAAAATTACGGTGTTCACCTGAGGGGTTAGGTCATGTGATATTTTCATAGAGCAGGTTTTTACGGACTCAGCGATACCTAATATGTATACTTTTTTTTTATTTACTTAAGTTAATACTAGCACAATACTAGCATTTTTTAAACAAAAAAATGATGTTTTAGTGTCTTCATATTCTGAGCAATAGTTTTTTTATTTTTTGGGTGATTGTCTTAAGTAGGGGCTCTTTTTTGCGGGATGAGGTGACGGTTAGATTGGTACTATTTTGGGGGGCATATGCCTTTTTGATAACTTGGTGTTGCACTTTTTGTGATGTAAAGGTGACAAAAATTGCATTTTTTTACACAGTTTTTATTTTTTTATGGTATTTATTGGACAGGGTGGATCATGTGATATATTTATAGAGGTGGTCATTATGGACACAGCGATACCTAATATGTGTGGGGTTTTTTTTTCAGTTTTTTAGTATAAAATAAGGGGAAAGGGGCATTTTTGTCTTTTTTTACTTTATAAATTTTATTACTTTATAATATTTATATTATTTATTAAAAACATTTTTTTCAACTTTTTTTCTTTACTTTATTTCTGATGTTCACTTTTGGGGGTCTGATCCCCTCTGCAATGCATTACAATACATCTGTATTGTAATGCATTGCCTGTTCGTGTACTACAGTGAGTAGTACACAAACAGGTTGCCCAGGAGACCTAGCCTGAGGCTGCATCTCCTCGGCTCTCGTAGAATGCAGTTCCCGATGCCGTGCAAGGCATTGGGCAGCCTCTGCACGGCATCGGGCTGCCTTCTGAGACATCTAGTCCCCGCCACAGCAGTGCGGGGACTCAATGCGCTCACCCGAAACAAACCCCTTCTATGCCTTCTATGCCGCGGTCAGCGGCATAGAAGGGGTTTATCCGCACGATCGCCTATACTGGGGGGTCACAGGACCCCCCTCAGCATTGAACCAGGGTGCCTGCTGATTGATTTCAGCAGGCACCCAGTTCCGATCACCGCCCGCTGCGCAGCGGTGATCGGAAATACACATGACGTACCGGTACGTCATGTGTCCTTAAGTACCAGGGCATCATGACGTACCGGTACGTCATGTGTCCCCAAGAGGTTAAACCAAAAAGTTCTATTTAGCTCTTATCCATCCACATAACATTGTTCCAATAGTCTTCTGGTTTGTACAGGTGATCTTTAGCAAGCTGCAGAGGACAGCAATGATCTTTTGTGGAGAGGAGCGGCTTTCTCCTTGTCATTGTGCCACACATATCATAGACAAAATGGGATCTACCGAATTCTTGTTTATATAGCATTATAAAATCTGTAGAGTTGCTGATGGGTAAAATTATAATTGCTTATATGTTGTAATTATGTTGTCTAATAGTAAAGACTTACAAATTGCCCTATGGGGAAGTTGTGCACTTTTGGATGCCTGGAATTCATGCCAAAGTGACAGTCATACTTGGCTTAACTATGAGTTTTTGTTACGATTCTCACTAGGACAACCCATGACGTTGCTATTGACGTGCATGGCTAAAATACATTCTTCTGTTGTAGCGGTTTTTCGTTAACATTTCATTATGGTTGTAATATATGGTTTCATTCTACTTTTCCCATGCTGCAAACATGTTAAATCCTATAATTATCCCTTGAGTGCATTGAACAGTCTTCTCAGAATACTTGACAAAATATAGCTGGTAAATGAACCACTATAGCTGCTGAGATGCAAAATGATTAAAAGGTCAAGCAATGGTTTAGGCTTTACGCTACTCTGCAAGATGCTAGTTACTATTTATTACTGCATAGTTTTAGAAAGTTATTTAGAAAGCTGTGAATTTTTTATACTCAGCATTTCTGTATCCTATCTCAGTATAGACTTTGCACTTTATTTTTATAGAGAGGATAAATCTCCAAGACCATAAATTCCTATGGTTATAATAATCCAACATGCAACGAAAATAAGAGCAATGATCAATTAGCAAGAAACTTACTATGCAGACACAAATTGCTGGAGCACTAAAGGCACCCCGGTAGGTCTCCTGACTTGTCTTAGTAACTACTTTTAATCCCCGTGACAAGAAAATGCTGGAGCAGCTTACGCTAATACGCTATGCCCTTTCTCTTTTATTCCTCCAGGAAGTGTATTAATGAATTGATAACTGGGTGTTACTATTTAACCTTGTTCATAAGTGATGTCTCTACAAAATCAGAAATTTCCCAAAGTAACTGTAAGTATCTATCTGCCAAATAGAGAAGCGTGATTTGTCACTCCACAGAACACGTTTCCACTGCTCCAGAGTCCAGTGGCGGTGTGCTTTACACCACTCCATCCAACTCTTGGCATTGTGCTTGGTGATATAAGGCTTGCATACAGCTGCTTAGCGATAGAAACACATGCCATGGAGCTCTTGGCACACAGTTTTATGCTGATGCTAATGCTGGTAGGTTTGGAACTTTGCAACCGAGTCAGCAGAACTTTGGCAACTTTTATGTATTATGCACCTCAGCACCTGGCGACCCTGCGGTGTAACTTTAGTCGTCTGCCATGAATAAAACATCTGGTTTCAATGATTAAAGGGGTTGCCCAGCAACCCTCCCTTCATTTCTATGGGATTGACAAAAACAGCAGAGTGCTGGCACGGCTATTTCTGTAAGCCCCATAGAAGTGAATAGTGGTGGCCATGCTTCCACTGTGCGCTTTCCATTCATATCAAAGGGACTTCTGAAAATATCCAACCAAGCACACCACTCAGATATTTATTTAGGGTGGCCATGCATGAGCGTTCTAAGGATAGGTACCTGCACCTATCAGACATTGGAGGCATATCTTAGTGATATGCCCCTAGTGTCTAAGATGGGACAATCCCTTTGAGGGGCCACTCTGGAATATAATACTGATGAGGATAGGTCATCAATATTCGATTGGTGGGTGTCTGACTCCTAGCACCACCACTGATCAGCTGTTTGAAGAGGCTGTGGCCCTCACAGCATGCCAAGCTTGGTATTGTTGCTCAGGCCCATTCACTGGCCTAGGAAGATGCCGCAGTGCTCACTGCAGCGCCGCCGGCTATTCAAACAGCTGAATGTCAGGGCTACTGGGAGTCAGACTCCACCAAAAAGAAACTGATGACTGGTCCTGAAGATAGGAAAATCCCTGTAAAATTGTGTCACAATTCTTTTACACATATAGTACAGTTTATTTGCAGCATTCTTCTGCACGTTTGCATTTTGGATGCTAATCTGCAGCAGTGGGAGACAAACCTGCACCAACGCGAGGATAATAAGCAGCAGCAAGAGACCAACTAGTTGCTGCTACAACATGTGATGGATTTGCAGACAGCAGGAGCAACCCGAGCGTCCACGATGCCCGGAAGGCAGTACGTGCAGCGATTCCTAAGATGACACCCGCAAACGACAACGATACCTACATGGTGATGTACGAGAAAGTGGCCACAAGGGAGAAGCTACCCTGAAACCAGTGGGCCGAGATCGTCGCTCTGTTCCTGGCCTCCAATTCCCAGCAAGTGTATTTCGACTGTGTTGGTCCGGGCCTAGCCGATACATCAGTGGGGGTTTAAGCGGCTGAGCCCGCGAGACCCCAATATTATGACTTACTCCACCTCTTGCAAAAGTGGCTACAGCCTGATGTGCTAAGTTCCACGGCTATGCTGGATAGACTATTGGCCTATATCTTCTGGAGGGCTCTGCCACCCCCTCTCCAGCACTGGATCAGCCAGGTGTCTCCTGGCAATGCCCTGGAGATGGTGGACCTGGTGGAGCGCTACGAGGCTACTAAGAATCTTAAGGGGGGTTCTTTCGGGAGGGGGGCAGTCAAACCCCATAAATCTGCACCCCAGAGCCGGGAACTTGTTCCAACCAAATCTGCTCGGGATGTACCCCCTATGGACCCGGCTTTGATAGTCTGCTGGCGGTGTCGGGAGCCTGGCCATGTACGAGCTGACTGTCCAAATAAGGTGGAACCCATGGACATGAACTATTTTTTCCGTCAGTCGTTATATGCCAGGAAGCTGTGTGCAGCGGGTACCCCAGAAACTCTAAACCACTTGTGCCAGGTGGAAGTGGGAGACACTCCAGCGGAGGCCCTGCTGGACTCAGGGAGTCTGGTGTCCCTAGTACGGGCTTCGCTGGTATGGTACGCTGAGTATACTGGCCAGAAAGTGGGGGTCATGTGCATTCATGGGGACTTAAAAGACTATCCCAGTGCCCTGGTGTCTCTAACCACAGGGGCCGGCAGGTGGATTTATGAAGTGGCAGTTGCCACAAACATAGTGGCAGTTGCCACTATGAACTTATAATAGGGAGAGACTTCCCGGGCCTCCTGCACTGTGGCCTGCCTTGAGAGTGACTGATACATGTGAGACAGGGGTAACACCAGCAGAGTGGCCTTGCTCTGCGGGGAGGCCGAAGGGCCAGCGGTAGGGGTGACCGCCACTTTGGTGGAAGAGGGGGAGACAACCCCACTGAGTGTAATGGTGGGAGACGTGGAGGACTTGCCGCCGGGGCCTGAGTTGGCAGACCTCAATGTCTCCAGGGATAATTTTAGTACTGCACAACACGGGGACCCAACCCTGTCCCGAGCCTGTGAAAATGTATTAATAGTAGATGGTTAACCACAACAAGCTGGGGCAGAGTCGGTGTTCCCTCATTTTGTGGTTCATCAGGATATATTATATTGGGTAAACCAGCTGCAGGGTGAAACCATTGAACAGTTGGTGGTGCCACAGGCTTATCGCAAACTTGTGTTAGAGTTAGCCCACCAACATGTTCTCGGGGGTCATCTGGGAATGCAGAAAACACAGGAACGGATATCACAATGGTTTTACTGCCCAGTGTGCTTAGAGAGGTGGACAAATTCTGTAAGTCTTGCCCGACCTGCCAGGCAACTAGCCTCTAGCACCTTTTCCGCAGTCTTTTGGTACCTCTCCCGATCATCGAGGTACCGTTTGAGCGAATCGCTATGGACCTCGTAGGCCCGGTACCGAACTCTGCTAGAGGACACCAACACATCTTGGTCATCCTAGACTACGCCACTAGGTACCCGGAGGCGGTGCCACTGCGACATACATTGGCTAAACTTATAGCTAAGGAGCTAATGGAGATGTTCTCCCGAGTGGGGCTACCTAAAGAGGTTCTGACTGACCAGGGGACCCCTTTTATGTCCAAGGTCGTGAGGGAACTCTGTAAGTTGCTGCATATCAAACCGTCACGGACATGCGTATATAATCCGCAAACGGATGGTCTCGTTGAGAGGTTTAACAAAACAATAAAAACCATGTTCAAATGGGTGGTGTCTAAAGATGGGAAGGACTGGGACCTTCTTCTGCCCTATCTCATGTTTTCTCTGCAAGAGGTGCCCCAGGCCTCTACTGGGTTCTCGCCCTTTGAATTGCTATATGGCCGACATCCTTGCGGTTTGTTGGATGTAGCCAAAGAGGCGTGGGAACAGCAACCCACTCCGCATAAAAGTGTCCTTGAGTACATTACCAAGATGCAACAGTGGATAGAGACCGTTTTGCCTCTTGTTAGGGAACATATGGAGGCCGCTAAGCGAGCCCAGAATCTGATCTATAATCGGCAGACTCGGGTCTGGATCTTTAACTCGGGTGATCGGGTTTTGGTTCTGGTGCCGACCGTGGACAGTAAGTTCCTGGCCAGGTGGCAGGGGCCCTATGAGGTACTTGAGAAAATTGGAGAGGTAAACTACAAGGTACACCAGCCAGGGAGGCGAAAGCCGGAGCAGGTGTACCATGTGAATTTACTTAAAACCATGGAAAGATAGGGAAATCTGTACCGAAGACAGGTTTTCTATGGGAAACGGTTTCGGCCCCTCTGTCTGAAGTAAGGGAAGCGGTTGCCACAATAAGATGTCACGGGTGAAGTTTGCAGATAGCTGGAACTTATAAATAAATGAGTGACTGGCTTGATCCCAAACTAAGGAGCTTATAGGTGAGCCCTATAAAACCCTAAGAGCTCTCCCTGACTGCTATGCACATGCAAGGATCTCGATGGTAGACGATTGCATGCCCACGTACCTAAGTCTGTGTGACACCTGAAAACCCTATAATAGTGAGGGGACACGACCACCAGCTCCCTGCACTTAATACGGACGGAGTCAGGGTCACCTAGAATCAAGCCAGCAAGGAAACACAATAAAGTAAAGGACTGATCTGAGCAAACAGCAGAAGCAGCCTCCAGCAGTGAACACTTCATCCAGGAAGTAGTATAAACCGCAAAGTGAGGCAGTATGGGAGGGAATATAAAGGAAGACGATTAGTCTAAATAAGTGACACCTGGCAGAAGGAAAGGAGATGAGAAAGTGAAACCAAAACAAAGAACATCATACAAGAGGTAGAGAAGAACGTCTGCCAGACTTTCTCACAGAACTGGCGGTGACATAAGAATTGCTGACAGCCTCTCCTTTAAACAGGCTCAGGAGGCCAGGGAGTTTATTAGCCGGAACACGGATGTGTTCTCGGACCTCCCTGGACGCACTTCCACAATTCAGCATGACATTGTCACTGAGCCTCAGGCGAAAGTCCGGTTAAAACCATACCGGGTACCATCTCGGAGGAAGTGCAACTAATGCTGCAACTAGATGTCATAGAGGAGTCTAAAAGTGAGTGGGCCAGCCCTATAGTATTGATACCCAAACCGGACGGAACGTTACGGTTTTGTAACGACTTTAGAGAATTGAACGAGATTTCGATGCATGTCTCATGCCCCGAGTCGACGAGCTAATTGAAAGGTTAGGACAAGCCTGATATTTTTCCGTTTTGGACCTCACGAAAGGATATTGGCAGGTGCCCTTAACAGAGGTTGCTAAAGAGAAAACTGCCTTCATCACACTGGAGGGGCTATATCAGTACAATGTGTTACCCTTTGGTTTGCATGGTGCCCCCACCATCTTTCAAAGGCTAATGGATATTGTACTTCATCCACATCGTCAGTTTGCTTCGGTGTACCTGGACGATATTGTCATCCACAGTACCGACTGGGAAAGTCACCCACCCAAAGTACAGGCTGTAGTGGACTCCCTTAGGAAGGCTGGGCTAACCGCTAACCCAAAAAAATGTGCGATAGGGTTAGAGGAGACTAAGTACCTGGGGTATGTCATTGGGCGCGGAGTTATCAAACCTCAAGTGAACAAAATAGAGGCGATTCGGAATTGGCCACAACCTGTCACCACTAGGCAAGTAGAGTCCTTCCTGGGAATGGTGGGCTATTATATGAGGTTTGTTCCCCACTTTGCTACAGTGGCCGCGCCATTGACAGGGCTCTTGAAGGGACGCAGGTCGGTGATGGTTCGCTGGGATGATCGGGCGGAAGAGGCGTTCTCCGCTTTGAAGTCAGCCCTGTGTGGGTCCCCGTTTTGGTGACGCCTGACTTCAAGCGGGAATTCGAAGTACAGACAGACGCCTCCAAATTAGGCCTCGGTGCTGTACTGTCTCAGGAAGTTAACGGGGAGGAGCATCCCATTGTCCCAGACGTAACCAGGTACAGTATAAAGGAGAGTGAGTGCCTGGCTATCAAGTGGGCACTCAAGTCTCTCCACTACTATTTGTTGGGGAGAAAGTTCCGCCTGGTGACTGACCACTCCCCTCTCAAGTGGATGAGCCAGGCCAAAGAGAGAAATGCCCGAGTCACCAGGTGGTTCCTGTCCTTACAGAACACAGGGCAGGCCACTTGCAGGGTAACCCCTCAGGGTTGATCAAAGGGGGGAGGTATGTAAGAAGGTACAAGGGATCATCGTGGATGATAGGTATGTGTCACCAAGGGTCCTGGCCTCGGTGGAGTAAGAGCCAGTTTTCATGTGTCAGCAGCAGTTTCTGTGTGACACCTTACTATCTAGTATGGCAGTAAATAGCTGATCCGGGACGGCTCTTACTGAGAGTAGTCAAATTGCTTATTGGGTGATTACTCCCCACGGTCTGGGCCGGGTTTTGACAGGCCTATAAAAAACAGCCAGCAGTGTCAGGTGGGTGGATTACTCCTCTCTGACACTGGAGCTGTGTGAAACTCTGCTGAGATCTGAAGCCTGTGTGTGGGCTGAAAGCTGAAGACAGTGTTTCGGGCGAGCAGGCCACCTAAAGCCTGCAGGTGGACTTTCTGAGGCTGAGCATTCAGCCGGGTGTGGATTAAACACCCAGGATGAAAGGTGAATGTTTTTCTGTATGGACTGTTTTGGGTGTGAACTAACACCAATACTGAAAATGGACAGTCATACTGTGAACATGCAACTACTGTCAATAAACACTGCAGTTTTTGAGTTAGAAACTTGTCTTTGCCTCTATACTGCACTCGCTTGTCCTTTCTACCAGAGCGAATCCCCACAATACAAAGGATGGTAATCCCACTGCATGCAAGAAATTGTATGATACAAATGACCTAAATGCCTATAAATAGACTATATATCTTTATTTAATATGCCTTTATTGAATTTACCTAGTACAACATTGTGTACATGTTCTGCCTAATTAGTTTTTAATTATATACTTTGCTTGTATTATTGCATTTCCACATAGCCATTGCATAAAATATAATCATTGGATTCACATAATCTTTTCACAGGTTGAATGTATCATTCACAATTTTTTTCTAAAACACACAAGCATAACACGGTATTTGTAGAATAGACTGAACCATGACAACAGCTTTTTTTTACCTCATCAGTCACACAAGGGTTATGTAACAGCGGCTGCTGTGCGCCGCTGTTCCCCTGCTTACTGCCGCGGTCCCGGGGCGCCGTGTTCAGCAGTGATCTGCTGCCAGTGCTTCAAAAAATATTTGAGTTGCGGGCCTGCAGCCAAGCAAACCCTGTAAAAAATTAGATGTGAGGGCCTGCTGGTGGGCGAACCCTGTAAAAAATTATATAATTATATATGAGGGCCTGCTGGTGAGCGGACCCTGTAAAAAACATTTTATGTGAGGGCCTGCTGGTATCCCCTGCAACAGCTCTGCGGCGGTGTGCTAGGCAGATCAGCTTCAGCGCGGCCTGTTGCCGCTTCCCCACTGCAGTGCTACACTGTCCACTGCTTCCATGGTTAAGTGGACCTTCCCAGTAACTGCGTTGGTCAGGGCACGTGTGAGGTTAAGGGACACATGTTGGTGGAAGGCTGACACGGCACACCTTGAAAAAATAGTGGAGGCTGGGGACTGCGTAACGAGGGACGGCCCCCGAAATCAGGCTACGGAAGGCCTAAGTGTCCACAAGCCTAAATGGCAACATTTTCAGGGCCAGTAATTTGGAAAGTTGCGCATTTAGTGCTATGGCCTGTGGGTGGGTGGCTGGGTATTTGCACTTGCGTTCAAATGCCTGAGGTAATGACATTTGGACACTGTGCTTGTACAGGGAAGTGGATGTGGTCGCTGATGGTGTTTGCGAAGGTCCAGGTGCAGGGCGGGAGGCATTTGGGCCTGCGTCTTGGACAGAGGATTGGCCAGCTTGTAACACAGGGGAAGAGGAGGCAGTGGTGTAACCCGCAGACACAGATTGTGGACCCAGGCGTTCAGCCCACCTATTAGGGTGCTTTGATGACATGTGGTGGATCATGCTGGTAGTGGTGAGGTTGCTAGTGTTCACGCCCGGGCTCATTTTGGTGTGGCACAGGTTGCAAACTACTATTCTTTTGTCGTCCGCACTTTCCTCAAAAAAGCGCCATACTGCCGAACACCTACCCCTTGGCAAAGGAGATTTTCACAAGGAGGTGCTCTGTGTAACAATTACGGGCCTGTTCAGTGGTGCCCGCCTTCTACCTTTTGCCACCCCACTGACTCTTCCAGCCTGTTGCAGTGCTGCAGATCCCTCCCCCTCTGTCTTGCTCTCCTCGCTCGGCTTGTTGCCAACCTTCCCAGGTTGGGTCAGTGACCTCGTCGTCCAGCACCTCCTCTTCCACTTCCTCACTATGACCATCCGTCTTATTTGTTGACCTAACCACAACCTCAGTGATTGACAACTGTGTGTCATCCTCTTCCTCAACCTCTTGAGACAGTAATTGCGGTTGAGTCATTAGAAACTGTGTCTCATCATCATCCACCTCATTAAACACTAATTGCCGTTCCCCAGCATCATGTTATCGTGACTCTGTATGCTCAAGAGGTTGGGAATTGGGGCACAAGATCGCAGGTCCCTCTTCAAGCGTACTTGGCGAGAGGTCCAAATCAATTAATGGCGATGCAAAGAGGTCCTCTGAATATCCAAGTGTGGAATCACTTGTTTGCCCAGACTATAAATGGTGGGAGGAAGGAGGATCAGGGGGAGGATTGTGTGGACCAGACTCCTGGCTACTGAGACTGGACTTGGTGGAAGACAGGGTGATGCTTAACCAACTGGAAGCACTCTCTGCTGCAATCCAACCGACCACCTGTTCGCACTGGGCTGACTTCAAGAGTGGTCTCCTGCGCGCTCTGCAAACTGGGACATGAAGTTAGGTATTTTGAATGATTGTTTTTCATGTGCTCTGGCAGCAGTCACAGTTTCAACGCGCCCAGGGCCACAGCCTCTGTGTGCACCATCAGCATCACGGCCACTTCCCGTCCCTTAATGCTCGCCTTCTTAATATTAAATGTTATATGTTCTAAGGGACCGTTTATAGGAAAAATGTGGATAAATTATGGAAAAAATATATTTGTTTTCGCTAATATTTTTCCCAATATCTGGCCCTGACACACAGACGCTATTGCATCACAGATGTGACAATTCACTGCAGGGACAATTTATAGGAAAAATGTGGATAAATTATGGAAAAAATATATTTGTTGTCAGTAATATTTTTCCCAATATCTGGCCCTGACACACAGACGCTATTGCAGCACAGATGTGACAATTTACTGCAGGGACCGTTTATAGAAAAAATTTGGATAAATTATGGAAAAAATATACCGTATTTATCGGCGTATAACACGCACAGGCGTATAACACGCACCTTCATTTTAAGGGAAATTTCAGGAAAAAAAATTAAATTTCAAATAAAGAACTTTAAAGCAAAATTATGTTATGGGGGATCTGTGGATGGCATTGTTATGGGGTGGGAGATCTGTGGATGGCATTGTTATGGGGTGGGATATCTGTGGATGGTACTGCTATGGGGTGGGAGATCTGTGGATGGTACTGCTATGGGGTGGGGGGATCTGTGGATGGAACTGTTATGGGGGGGATCTGTGGATGACACTGCTATATGTCATCCACAGATCCCCCTCATAACAGTGTCCCCCAATACACCGGGCCCCGCCGCTCACCGAAGTATTTATAAACGTGAATCCTTATCCTGTTATTAAGTTGAACTAACGCTGCCCTCTCCCATGTTCCCATGTTCCCCTGTATCCCCACAGCACTTACGATTCACACGCTTCCATAGCAGGCAGGGCGGACGGCACCAGTAATGTCACTCACTGACGTTGCGTGTCTGCTCCGCCTGCTTCATTCATAAAGGGGGAGGAGCAGGCGCTCGACGTCAGTGAGTGACGTTACTGCTGCCGTCTGCTCTGCCTGCTATTGAAGCTTAAGTAAGTGCTATGGGGATACAGGGGGGACATGGGAACATGGGAGAGGGCAGCTTAATAACAGGATAAGGATTCACGTTTATAAATACTTTGGTGAGCGGTGGGGCCCGGTGTAAGAGTACAGTGACTGCCCCGCCCCTAGTTACGGACTCCAGCCCCTCCTCTCTCCCGGCTCATACAGCGCAGTCTGTGATGCTGCATCTTTGCCGGGCCGCAATGAATATCGGCGTATAACACGCATACATCATTTGCCCCCTATTTTCAGGGGGAAAAAGTGCGTGTTATACGCCGGTAAATACGGTAATTGTTTTCGCTAATATTTTTCCCAATATCTGGGCCTGACACACACACGCTATTGCAGCACAGATGTGACAATTCACTGCAGGGACCGTTTATAGGAAAATTATGTATAAATTATGGAAAATATATATTTGTTGTCAGTAATATTTTACCCAATATCTGGCCCTGACAAACAGACGCTATTGCAGCACAGATGTGACCATTCACTGCAGGGACCATTTATAGGAAAAATGTGGATAAATTATGGAGAAAATATAATTGTTTTCAATAATATTTTTCCCAATATCTGCCCCTGACACACAGAAGGTATTGCTGAACAGATGTCACAAGTCACTGCAGACATCCTCTATAAAAAAAGAATCACAAAGTATGGAAAAAATAAATAGAAGACTACTTTGGAAGATTAAATTACTGCCACCACATACAATAGTCCTTAAAAGGACTTTTGGGTCTTTGAAACGTTTTAAAATTGAATAAATTGCGATCACAAACTCCCTACACTATCTGTCCCTTTCTAAGCGCAGCTCTCCCTGACTCGCAATGAGCCGAACCCGCGCCATCGGATGACGCGTTCTGGCCAGCCAATCACTGTAATGGACAAACCTGATTGTGCATGCAATTAGGGGTGACATGGTGTCATGACACCTTTAAATGCATGTGCAATTAATGATAATTATATTCTTAACTAGTAACAGATGCTATTGCGATCTGGGTATTGCTGGTAACGGATGCCTCGTGCGATCTGGACTTGAAGGAATATCTTCTTCTTGATTGGAGAATGGTTCAACTGTTCGCACGTGAGTACCTATAAAAGAAAGGATCACACAGTTAATTTTCAGTTGGTGAGCAGCAAGCGAAGAAACCGGACCTGTAAAAGCAGTCTCCAGCATGGAAGAATTACTCAAGAAGTTAATTTCGAAAGCAGCATCTTCAGGAGGAGAAGATTGGCTACGAAAATGCTTACAAGACGATGCAGCAGGATCGCAAGTACATCCGGATAGGTCCTCTTCTGATTCGGTCTGCGCTGCCTTTCCCCTTAGGAGCGCAGAGCCGACAACGATTGACGTCATTCAAATGCGACATCAAGAAGAAGAAGTAGTTCCGCCTCATCCAGTTCCAGCTAAAAGACCCAGGAAAGAAAAAACAAGATATTCACCTTCTAAACAATCTCCGAAACGCAGGATTAAATTATCTGCTGCGCAACAAGGCACGAGAGCATCCGACAAACATCGCAAGCGTTATCAACAGCCTCAACAGCCAACTGTCAAGTCCACTGCCAGATCAGCAACGGTCAAGCCAGCGACTGCGACTCGAGATTCATCTAATGGTGACAAGAATTACACACAAACACTTAATAGTGACTGTTTTTTACAGGGCACTATACAAGAACAGGGATATAGTCACATTTCAGATGTAAATTTTGATAGAGAAAAAATACAGTTATTTAATGACTTTGTTTCTTTTCTACCAAAAAACGAATCACATACTAATGTAGAATCGGTTTGGTCTATACAAGAAAATGATTCGATAGTTGAAATCCCTAATACGACATCAAACATGGATAACATTACAAAGTCAGAGGATAGGTTAGGCCCTCAGTTAATTCCATATTTAGATAACAGTACAGGTATTAAAGAAATTTCATTAAAAGACACCATGCCTTGCCAAATGTCTCCTCTGGGCTTCCATCTATCCCAACAAATTAAAGAAAAAATATGGAGAAGAGAATATGTTGATTTATTTTCTTTACTCCCTTCTTCAAAAGATATAAAAAGCGATAAGAAGGAAGATGAAGATAGAAAACGCAATATCCAAAAATCTTTTTTAAATTGGGTACAAGCATTCTGTATTTACGCAGCAGTATTAGGGGAAAAACAGCCGTTACATTGCTGCGATAGGCAAAAATTAGCAGTATACCCTAATTTAGGTTGGGGGACGAAAGACGTGGGCTTATGGCTCAATTTAATGTTACCACAAAGGAATTTTCTTTTTCGTAACCAACAAAATAAAAAAGGATTGTGTTTCGCGTTTAACGAATCTGTATGTCGATGGCAAAATAATTGCAAATATAAACACGAATGCAGCTTTTGTTCAGGAAATCATTCCGCATCCAAGTGTTTCAAAAAACATGGATCGCAGGGTAGTAACAAAGACACAAATAGAGCAAGTGACTCCTTTAATCCTGCCAAAGCTGTTACATTATTTAAAACATTACCCAGACAAACAGAAGGCCCATCTTCTAATTAATGGTTTTTCTAAAGGTTTTTATGTACCAACTTTTTTAGGTCCAGGTTGTACTGTTGTAAAAAATGCTAAATCCGTTAATTTAAATAAATTCATTGTTCAAGAAAAAATCGATAAAGAAATTTCAGATAATAGAATTGCTGGTCCTTTTTCTTTTCCCCCTTTTCAGAATTTTAGAATTTCTCCACTTGGTTTGGTCCCGAAAAAAGAAAATAATTATTTTCGTCTGATTCATAATCTGTCTTTCCCCAAGGATGGATCTTTGAATGACACGATTGATAAGGAATGGTCTACAGTGCATTATGCATCTTTTGATATGGCTTTATCTCTGTTACGTAAGGCAGGCAGAAATGCTCTGCTGGCTAAAACAGATATTAAGTCAGCATTTAGACTATTACCTATCAATCCAGATGGTTACAATTCACTAGGTTTCCATTTCGACTGTAAATTTTATTTTGATAAAGCTCTCCCAATGGGGTTCTCTCTTTCTTGTAATTACTTTGAAGCCTTTTCTACCTTCTTACAATGGATGGTAGAAAAGCATTATAACTCTGGATATACAATTCATTATCTGGATGATTTTTTATTCATAGGCAAGGAAGGAACAGCAGAATGCATTAATCTGCTTAATACTTTCTGTGGAATAGCAGAATATTTTAATATTCCTTTAGCTAAAGAAAAAACTGTATTGCCAACAACAAATATTAAATTCCTTGGAATTTTTATTGATTCAGAAAAAATGGAATTTAAAATTCCAGAGGAAAAATTATTCGCCACAAGGGTTCAGCTTATTAATATGTTATCAGCTAAGAAAATTACACTCAAGCGATTGCAATCAGTATTAGGTTCTTAGAATTTTATTTCCAGAGTTATTCCTATGGGCAGAATATTTTCTAAAAGATTATACGCTGCCACGGCTGGAGTTAAAAACCCATACGATCACATACGATTATCCTATCAATTGAAAGAGGATATTCGCATGTGGATAAGCTTTCTTGAAAATTTTAATGGACGAACGGTTTGGCAGGAGGAATTCGTGGACTCGGATTCTCTCCATTTATTTACTGACGCAGCTATGTCAGTAGGTTATGGAGCCTGTTATGGTACACATTGGTCTGCCAGTAGTTGGCCAAAAGAATGGCATGAAAAGCCATTCATTAAAAATATAAATTTTTTAGAGCTTGTCCCAGTTTGGATTGCTTTATCTATTTGGAGTGAACATTTTAAAAACAGACAAATATTATTATTTTTGGATAACAAAGGTGTAGTATTCGCTATAAATTGTCTATCCGCACATTCTACTTTTGTTATAGGTTTACTTAGATTAATCGTTTCAACGTGTTTACAAAATAATATATGGCTTAAAGCTAGATACATTGAAGGTAGGAAAGATACTATTGCCGACGCTTTGTCCCGACAGAACATGACACTATTCAGGGACCTCAATCCAGATGCGGACAAAGAAGGATTAGCGTGTCCAACACAACTATGGGACTTGATGACGAATTTATAAACAAGCTCCTAAAAAATTCGGAAGCAAACACTACATGGGCTGCATATTCAGCTGCATGGGCTAATTGGCGGCAATTTTGCTCGGTCAATAATTTTGAAGAAACTGATAATGATTATACGCATTTGTTATTATTTATTCAAAAATTATTTAAGGAAGATAAAAAGGGGATTATATTCAAAAAATGATTTATGGTATTTCGTTCTTTCAAAAAGTTCTTAATATTCCTCCTTTTTCAAATAACTTTTTAGCAAAACAGATCATAAAAGGAGTTAAACGTGTAAAAAATACTACAGTTAGAACAAAACCTTTATCTTTAAAAAATTTTAAAAAAATTATATTATACTTACCAAAAATTTGTTCTTCTCCTTATGAGAATGTTCTATTTAAAGCTGTATTTTTGCTGACTTTTTTCGGAGCTTTCCGAATCAGTGAGATAACGGCAGCAAATAGAATTTCAGATGCTCCGCTGCTCCTCAAGGATATATGCCTATATGAAGATAAAATAAAAATATTTATTAAAAAATCTAAAACTGATCAGTTGGGTAAAGGTGATTGGTGCATTTTAAATAAATACCCTTTTCCAGAATTATGCCCAGTCAGAGCTATGAAAGATTGGTTACAAACTAGAGGGGTAATTCCTAGTCCATTATTCATTCATGTCGACAAATCCCCATTAACGAAATTTCAATTTAATTTTGTCTTATCAAAATGTAAGACTCATTTACAATTAGAGCAAGAAAAAATATCTGCTCATTCATTTCGTGTAGGGGCAGCCACTTATGCACATTCTTTAGGACTGAAGGATAACGTATTAAAATGTATTGGAAGGTGGAAATCCAATAGATACCAACTATATATTAGACCTGATATATTATTTTAATATTTTTCAGATTTAAAGATCGTATGGATCATAGGAAACCAGCTTATTTCTTTGGCACGTGATCGTTCAACGATGCGTTTTAAATCGGATAATTTAGGTTTTGGTAATAAAGTGGTTGTGTTTTGGAGAGGTATTTATGGTATTAGAATTCAGGAAATTTATTCTTTATGTTGTTCTTTTTCTCTAACTTGGCCTGTACCCGATTTGATTATTTTTCATATAGGTACTGATGACTTGGGCAGAATAAGCACTTATGTATTATTAAAGGATATACAGGAAACATTTTGTAAAATTCAAATATTATTACCATACTCACAAATAGCATTCTCAGAAATTATACCCAATTGGGATTGGAATTCATCTCAACTATATTTTATGGAAAAAATAAGAATACGAATCAATAGGAATATTGGAAAGTTTATGGGGTCACATAATAAGTTGTCTTATAGACATATTGAATTAGAAGGGTTCACAGCAGGATTATATAATATAGAAAATAATTCATTATCTGATTTAGGATTAGACATTTTCAATGTTGGATTGCAAAATTTGGTGGAGAAAGGCTGCGGTGTTAATTAGCCATCTAGCTTCGCTATTTGGCGGTGTGGGGTAATAGTCACTCTTTGAGTGGACTAGGTGGATTTAATTATTTATATGGAGTAATAGTCACTCTTTGAGTGGACTAGGTGGATTTAATATTTATTGAACTGGTTTATCCGATTTAATTCTGTTTAAATATTTATTTAAGTAACGTAAGTAACACCGTGGCCAATTTTATCCAATAAATAAAAGAAAGAAAATAAAATAAAAATGATTAATACTATTCTGAGTGTTGTATTTATTGGAAGTAGGTTGATAAATTGGTTACAATAGAGTTTATGACACCATAAACAAACCTGATTGTGCATGCAATTAGGGGTGACATGGTGTCATGACACCTTTAAATGCATGAGCAATTAATGATAATTATATTCTTACCTGGTAACAGATGCTATTGCGATCTGGGTATTGCTGGTAACGGATGCCTCGTGCGATCTGGACTTGAAGGAATATATTCTTCTTGATTGGAGAATGGTTCAACTGTTCGCACGTGAGTGAGTGTTTTGGCTTTAGTGCTTTCAGCCATGGCGACGTGCACCTGCGCACTGGGATGTGCTAACTAACCCCCATTTTTATTTTTATTTTACAATTACTTTCCAATTTATTTTAATTAAAAACGTTTCCTCTTTCAGATTCTAGGTACCCACCCTTCTTCATTGGCTGCAGGTAAACACAGCAGTCATTGCGCATGCCATATATACAATGTTGGTAAAAGTTAGAAGCTGTGACCTTGTGAGCTAGGTTGTCCAGAGAAAAAGTGGTCAGCCATAGTTTAGGTGACTTTGGGGGCACTATGCGGATGATGATTCAATATCTATACCAGAGCACCCCCAATCATTACATGATATTTATAGTTATCCTGTTCAAGCATATGTGCTACTTCAACCTCCGCACCCCTTATATCAATAGCATTATTGCTGGCAAATATTTCGTATTAGGGCCCCATAGCTTGAAGCCATACCAGTGATGGTGATTAACAGTTGAACAAACATACTACCGTATGAGGGAGATTTATTAAAACTGGTGCAAAGGAAAACTGGCCTAGTTGCTCATAACAACCAGAGTACGCCTCTCACTCTCCAAAGGAGCTCTGAAAAATGAAAGGTGGAATCTGAACAGCTTTAAATATTTTTATTATGAAACAAACAATATTTCCATACAAGTACATATTCAAAACATTGTTACTTTTAGTGATGGACGAACATCGCCAGGACGGTTCGCGAACGCGTGTTCACGATCAAATGTTCGCGAACCGCGCGTTCGCGGCGGGCCCCATTGACTTTAATGCAGGCGAACTTGAAAAACCTTCAGGTCATATTTGCAGCCACCAAATACTTACTAGAAGTGCACAAATAGTCCCACAACATGGACAGTGACATACCAGAGGGGGATCAATAGCAAAAATTCCCATAAAAATTTGTATTTTAATCAGGGGCCATTTTTATGCGTCTTAAAGGGAAACTCTCAAAAATGTGCCCTGCTGGAGCCTAGAAAAATTGTATTTTAGGCCACAGGAATACAGGCCCCAAAAATTAGGCATTCACCTGAAAGAAAAGAACTTGTGATGATGTGGCTGGAGGTACATTAGGCGGTCACTGGATAAAATTTTTACTGTAGGCCAGTACAGGCCCCAAAAATTAGGCATTCACCTGACAGAAAAGAACTTGTGATTATGTGGCTGGAGATACATTAGGCGGTCACTGGATAACAATTTACTGTAGGCCAGTACAGGCCCCAAAAATTAGGCATTCACCTGACAGATAAAAACTTGTGATGATGTCGCTGTAGGTACATTAGGAGGTTACTGGATAAAATTTTTACTGTAGGCCACTGGAGTACAGGCCCGAAAAATTAGGCATTCACCTGAATGAAAAGGCCTTTTATGCTGCTGTATACAGTTGCAAGAAAAAGTATGTGAACCCTTTGGAATGATATGGATTTCTGCACAAATTGGTCATAAAATGTGATCTGATCTTCATCTAAGTCACAACAATAGACAATCACAGTCTGCTTAAACTAATAACACACAAAGAATTAAATGTTACCATGTTTTTATTGAACACACCATGTAAATATTCACAGTGCAGGTGGAAAAAGTATGTGAACCCCTAGACTAATGACCTCTCCAAGAGCTAATTGGAGTGAGGTGTCAGCCAACTGGAGTCCAATCAATGAGATGAGATTGGAGGTGTTGGTTACAGCTGCCCTGCCCTATAAAAAACACACACCAGTTCTGGGTTTGCTTTTCACAAGAAGCATTGCCTGATGTGAATGATGCCTCGCACAAAAGAGCTCCCAGAAGAACTACAATTAAGAATTGTTGACTTGCATAAAGCTGGAAAGGGTTATAAAAGTATCTCCAAAAGCCTTGCTGTTCATCAGTCCATGGTAAGACAGATTGTCTATAGATGGAGAAAGTTCAGCACTGCTGCTACTCTCCCTAGGAGTGGCCGTCCTGTAAAGATGACTGCAAGAGCACAGCGCAGACTGCTCAATGAGGTGAAGAAGAATCCTAGAGTGTCAGCTAAAGACTTACAAAAGTCTCTGGCATATTCTAACATCCCTGTTAGCGAATCTACGATACGTAAAACACTAAACAAGAATGGATTTCATGGGATGATATCACAGAGGAAGCCACTGCTGTCCAAAATAAACATTGCTGCACGTTTACAGTTTGCACAAGAGCACCTGTATGTTCCACAGCAGTACTGGCAAAATATTCTGTCGACAGATGAAACCAAAGTTGAGTTGTTTGGAAGAAACACACAACACTATGTGTGGAGAAAAAGAGGCACAGCACACCAACATCAAAACCTCATCCCAACTGTGAAGTATGGTGGTGGGGGCATCATGGTTTGGGGCTGCTTTGCTGTGTCAGGGCCTGGACGGATGGCTATCATCGAAGGAAAAATGAATTCCCAAGTTTATCAAGACATTTTGCAGGAGAACTTAAGGCCATCTGTCCACCAGCTGAAGCTCAACAGAAGATGGGTGTTGCAGCAGGACAACGACCCAAAGAATAGAAGTAAATTAACAACAGAATGGCTTAAACAGAAGAAAATCCGCCTTCTGGAGTCGCCCAGTCAGAGTCCTGACCTCAACCCGATTGAGATGCTGTGGCATGACCTCAAGAAAGCGATTCACACCAGACATCCCAAGAATATTGCTGAACTGAAACAGTTCTGTAAAGAGCAATGGTCAAGAATTACTCCTGACCGTTGTGCACGTCTGATGTGCAACTACAGGAAACATTTGGTTGAAGTTATTGCTCCCAAAGGAGGTTCAACCAGTTATTAAATCCAAGGGTTCACATACTTTTTCCACCTGCACTGTGAATGTTTACATGGTGTGTTCAATAAAAACATGGTAACATTTAATTCTTTGTGTGTTATTAGTTTAAGCAGACTGTGATTGTCTATTGCTGTGACTTAGATAAAGATCAAATCACATTTTAGGACCAATTTGTGCAGAAATCCATATCATTCCAAAGGGTTCACATACTTTTTATTGCAACTGTATACATAAGACAAGAACCATTCTTTGTTATGGGTGGTGGCAGATATGTGTGGGCTAGCATGAGGAAATTCAATTACACGTGGTCGTCACAGGTGTTGAATTCCTCTGAGATCCATGCCTCATTCATTTTTAGAAATGTGAGGTAGTCCACACTGTTGTGAGGCGACCCCCCCTGCTGCGCTGAATATCCTTTCGGACAGGACACTTGACGAGGGGCAAGCCAAGAGTTCCATGGCAAATTGTGCCAGCTCTGGACTCAGGTCAAGCCTGCACACCGAGTAGTCCAGGGGTTCCTCGCTTCTCAGAGCGTCCAAATCGTCCGTTAACCCGATGTAGTCGGACATCAGTCGGTCTAGGCTTCCCTGAGGCTGGATCCGGAGGGCGGCTGTCGATGTGTTGGCTGCAAGAATGATCTCATATCCAAAGTGACCAACACATCTTCAAACCGCCCTCTTCTTGCCGGCACGGTAGGATTGGTACCCGCACCTGTTTCGCTGTGGGTGGAAATTCCTTTGCCAGCGCCCGCAACAGCAGAATGCAGCATCTCTCACAGCAAGGAACTGGAAATGCTGCATTCTGCCAGTCCTCTGTGATGCTGGTAACATGTTCGCCATTTTGTGTTTGTACCGGGGCTCTAAGTACGTTGCCACCCAGTACTGGTCCTTGCCCTTTATGCTTTTTATACGGGGGTCCCTCTTCAAACACTGGAGCATGAAGGCCCCCATTTGCACTAAATTAGAAGCAGTGGAGCGCCCTGGCTCCTGCTCATCGCCCAGGAGAATGTCGTCCTCGGTCTAATCCCCTCAGCCACGGACAACACCAGGGATCCCTGAAAAGTTTAAAGTCCCCCTCAAACCCTGCTAATCTTGCTCCTCCTCCCCCCAGCCACCATCCCCCTTTGACTCCTCTTCAGACTCCTGCTGGGAATTCTTTCAGCATTGCGACGTTCTCATCTTCCAGCCTCTGCTCCTTGACAGCTTGATCAATGACACGACGCAATGCATGCTCCAGAAAGAAGGCGTAAGGTACAATGTCACTGATGGCACCCTGGCTGTGACTGACCAGTTTGGTGATCTCATCAAATGGCCGCAGAAGTCTGCATGCATTGCGCATGAGCAGCCACTGGCGCGGTGGAAAGAAACCAAGCTCCCCAGAACCTGTCCTGCTACAGAGTTCGTACAGGTAGTCGTTAACGGCACATTGCTACTGGAGCAGCCTATCAAGCATATACAAGGTGGAGTTCCAGAGCGTCAGGCTGTCACAAATCAGATGTCTGACGGGCAAGTGGTGTCGCCGCTGAACGTCAGCAAGGCGAGCCATGGCCATGTAAGATCTTCTAAAATGGCCAGATATTTTCTTCGCCTGCCGCAATACGTCATGGACCCCGGGGTATTTGGCAACAAATCGCTGAATGACTAAGTTCAGGAGGTGTGCCATGCACGGCACATGTGTCATTTTGCCCTGTTTCAGCGTGCTCAGCAGATTGGCACCATTGTCGCACACCACTTTACCAACTGTCAAATTGAGCGAGGTTAGTCACTGATCGGCCTGTGACCGCAGAAATGAAAGCAGTGTGGCTCTTGGCTTCCAGGCACCACAGCCGCAGCACAGCATGGCAACACCTCACCTCTGCCTGCTTCTCCTCCTTCTCCTCCCTCTCTGCTGCTCCGTCTCTCCCTTAGAACTCCCCTCCTCTTCCACTCTCCTGGGCATCCATGTGACATCCATCGACACGTCATTATCATCACCTTCACCACTACTGACATTTGAGATCTCGAAGTAGGCAGCAACAGCGGGGACCTCTCTCCTTGGGCTAATCCGGGTACTGTCGTTAGACCGCTTGGTGGCGGCCATTGCCATCTCCTCTTCCTCATCCGATGTCAAGAATGGCTGCGCATCAGTAAGGTCTGGGAATGGATGGGAAAATAATTCCTCTGACTTAAGTGGAGGGGCTATGATGGTGGTGGTGGTGTATTTGGGGGTGCACACAGCAGAGAGTGAGGAGGGTGCAGATACAGAGGATGAGGAAGGTGCAAAAACGGAAGGCTGAGTGAACCACTCAACCAACTCTGGTGCGCCCTTTGAAGTAATCGCATGCGCCTTTTTTAACTTCCCACTTAGGCTCCGCCCTGGTGCACTTGCCCGACCCCTACCACCCCTGCGGAACGGCCTGCCTTTTCCTCTGCCTGTCATTTTCAAAATGACCCTGTGCCTAAGTACCTAGAGAAGAGCAGTATTTGTGGAAACAGGTATATCGCAGGCCTCAATCAATATTTGGTGGAAACAGGTATATCGAACTCCTTAATCAGTATCTTGTGGAAGCAGGTATATCACAGGCCTAAATCAATATTTGGTGGAAACAGGTATATCGAACCCCTTAATCAGTATTTTCTGGAAGCAGGTATATTGCAGCCCTCAATCAGTATTTTGTGGAAGCAGGTATATCAAACTTCTTAATCATCATTTTGTGGAAGCCGGTATATTGCAGTCCTCAATAAATATTTGATGGAAACAGGTATATCGAACCCCTTAATAGGTATTTTGTGGAAGCAGTTATATCGCAGGCCTCAATCAGTATTTTGTGGAAGCAGATATATCAAACCCCTTAATCAGTATTTTGTGGAAGCAGGTATATTTCAGCCCTCAATCAGTATTTTGTGGAAGCAGGTATATCAAACCCCCTTATCAGTATTTTGTGGAAGCAGGTATATCGCAGGCCTCAATCAATATTTGGTGAAAACAGGTATATCGAACCCCTTAATCAGTATTTTGTGGAAACAGGTATATCGCAGGCCTCAATCAATATTTTGTGGAAACAGGTATATTGAACCCCTTAATCAGTATTTTGTGGAAGCAGGTATATTGCAGCCCTCAATCAGTATTTTGTGGAAGCAGGTATATCAAACCCCTTAATCAGTATTTTGTGAAAGCAGGTATATCGCACCCCTCAATCTGTATTTTGTGGAAGCAGGTATATCAAACCCCTTAATCAGTATTTTGTGGAAGCAGGTACAGTACAGACCAAAAGTTTGGACACACCTTCTCATTCAAAGAGTTTTCTTTATTTTCATGACTATGAAGGCATCAAAACTATGAATTAACACATGTGGAATTATATACATAACAAACAAGTGTGAAACAACTGAAAATATGTCATATTCTAGGTTCTTCAATGTAGCCACCTTTTGCTTTGATTACTGCTTTGCACACTCTTGGCATTCTCTTGATGAGCTTCAAGTGGTAGTCCCCTGAAATGGTCTTCCAACAGTCTTGAAGGAGTTCCCAGAGATGCTTAGTACTTGTTGGCCCTTTTGCCTTCACTCTGCGGTCCAGCTCACCCCAAACCATCTCGATTGGGTTCAGGTCCGGTGACTGTGGAGGCCAGGTCATCTGGCGCAGCACCCCATCACTCTCCTTCTTGGTCAAATAGCCCTTACTTTCAAAGTTTTCCCAATTTTTCGGCTGACTGACTGACCTTCATTTCTTAAAGTAATGATGGCCACTAGTTTTTCTTTACTTAGCTGCTTTTTTCTTGCCATAATACAAATTCTAACAGTCTATTCAGTTATTCAGTAGGACTATCAGCTGTGTATCCACCTGACTTCTCCTCAATGCAACTGATGGTCCCAACCCCATTTATAAGGCAAGAAATCCCACTTATTAAACCTGACAGGGCACACCTGTGAAGTGAAAACCATTTCAGGGGACTACCTCTTGAAGCTCATCAAGAAAATGCCAAGAGTGTGCAAAGCAGTAATCAAAAGGTGGCTACTTTGAAGAACCTAGAATATGACATATTTTCAGTTGTTTCACACTTGTTTGTTATGTATAGAATTCCACATGTGTTAATTCATAGTTTTGATGCCTTCAGTGTTAATCTACAATTTCATAGTCATGAAAATAAAGAAAACTCTTTGAATAAGAAGGTGTGTCCAAACTTTTGGTCTGTACTGTATATCGCAGGCCTCAATCAATATTTGGTAGAAACAGGTATATTGAACCCCTTAATCAGTATTTTGTGGAAGCAGGTATATTGCAGGCCTCAATCAATATTTTGTGGAAGCAGGTATATCAAACCCCTTAATTAGAATTTTGTGGAAGCAGGTATATCGCAGATCTTAATCAATATTTTGTGGAAACAGGTATATCTAACCCCTTAATCTGTATTTTGTGAAAGCAGGTATATCGCAGGCCTCAATCAATATTTGGTGGAAGAAGGTATATCAAACCCCTTAATCAGTATTTTGTGGAAGCAGGTATATTGCAGCTCTCAATAAATATTTGGTGGAAACAGGTATATCGAACCCTTTAATTGGTATTTTGTGGAAGGAGGTATATCGCAGGCATCAATCAATATTTGGTAGAAACAGGTATATCGAACCCCTTAAACAGTATTTTGTGGAAGCAGGTATATCGCAGCTCTCAATCAGTATTTTGTGGAAGCAGGTATATCGCAGGTCTCAGTCAATATTTGGTAGAAACAGGTATATCACACCCCTTAATCAGTATTTTGTGGAAGCATGTATATCGCAGCCCTCAATCAGTATTTTGTGGAAGCAGGTATATCAAACCCCTTAATCAGTATTTTGTGGAAGCATGTATATCGCAGGCCTCAATCAATATTTGGTGGAAACAAGTATATCGAACGCCTTAATCAGTATTTTGTGGAAGCAGGTATATAGCACCCCTCAATCAATATTTGGTGGAAACAGGTATATCAAACCCCTTAATCAGTATTTTGTAGAAGCAGGTATATCGCAGCCCTCAATCAATAATAAGTGAAAGCAGGTATATCAAACCAGTTAATCAGTATTTTGTGTTAACAGGTATATCGCACCCCTCAATCAATATTTGGTGGAGGCAGGTATATCGATCCCCTTAATCAGTATTTTGTGGAAGCAGGTATTTCACAGCCCTCAATCAGTATTTTGTGAAAGAAGGTATATCACACCCCTCAATCAGTTTTTTGGGGGGCAACTGGTATATCACACCAGTTGCAATTAGTTGTTCCAATAGCTGCGATATCGCAGCAGAACTGCAGACAACTGCTGCACAATACAAATACACTATAATATACTTTCTATGTTAGAAAGTATATTATAAGTATATCACACCCCTCAGTATATCACACCTATTGATAGCACACCTATACCAGTCCTTAAAATGACTTTTGTGGCCCTATTAGCTAGTGTTTGGTGTCCATAACAGCCTATCTCTGCTCCACAAAGCAACCGTCCCCTACACTGGCAAAACACAGAATGTAAAATGGCTGCCAGATCGGGTTCTTTTATAGGGTGGGGGTGTATCCATGTGCTGAAACATCTCAATTGGCTGTCGTGTCCCACCTTATGGATGAGTCATGGGTCATAGTTTAGCGCATTGCAAAAGAATATGGCTCCGGCAGACATCGCCATATGTTCGCATGTTCGGCGAATCGCAAACACGCAAAGTTTGCCCAAAAAAAAACAACCGCCAGGCGAACCACAAGGCCATCTCTAGTTACTTTATAATTTTTTATTCCAACCTCATAATACCCTCTCTACCCACCCTCCCATTGCGGTGCATCTCTCTAAGAAAGTGGGAAGTCAAAGAAAGAGATTTAGAATTTCCAATCCCCCCATATCTTAATCCATTTTTCTCTATATTCCTTTGTTTATAAAGAACTTTTTCATATCTTTTAATCTTGTTGACCAAGTTGAGCCATTTTGTCACATTTGGAATATCCCGTGAAAACCAGACCCGTGTAATCAGAAGTCTTGCCAAAAACATTACCTTTATCAAAAGAATCTTTTTATATTTTAACAATTTACCCTGGACAGATCACCCAATATCCAGCACTCCACCATAAAAGGAATCACAACTTTCAATTTTTGGGTAATAAAGTCATCAATCGCTGACCAATATTTATTTAGTTTTGTGCAAAGCCAGAACATATGGATAAAGTCAGCTCCTGGTGCATCACAACGTGGGCAATTGGATGTATTCCTTAAAGGGTTTCTATCACTTCGTTTCACCTATTTAGCTTTCAGACACTAGCGATCCGCTAGTGTCTGCTTTATCTAACCATCCTAATATAAGAGCTTATTGTCCAGCCGTTTAGCTAAAAAAATAATTTATATAGATATGCAAATGAGCCTCTAGGTGCTATGGGGGCGTGATTAGCACCTAGAGGCTCCGTCTACCTTAACAAACTGCCGCCGCCCAGCGCGTCCCTCCAGCCCGCCCATCTCCTCCGGAATGCGATGCTCCTCGTATTCGGCGCATGCGCAGTGAATGTCTGATCGCTTCCCTGCTCAGACATCTCCACTGCGCCTGCGCCGATGACGTCATAGTGCTCCGAGGAACAGGCGCAGTGGAGATGTCTGAGCAGGGAAGCGGTCAGACATTCACTGCGCATGCGCCGAATACAGACTCGCACAAGGAGCATCGCATTCCGGAGGAGATGGGCGGGCTGGAGGGACGTGCTGGGCGGCGGCAGTTTGTTAAGGTAGACGGAGCCTCTAGGTGCTAATCACGCCCCCATAGCACCTAGAGGCTCATTTGCATATCTATATAAGTTATTTTTTTAGCTAAACGGCAGGACAATAAGCTCTTATATTAGGATGGTTAGATAAAGCAGACACTAGCGGATCGCTAGTGTCTGAAAGCTAAATAGGTGAAACGAAGTGATAGAAACCCTTTAAACCACATTTATTAAGCCATAGTGGCATAACGTAAACTCTATGTTAACTATTAAATTAAACTAAAATGTGATTAAAGTTGTGAGACACTAGTCTTAAGTTGAACAATATATTCTCCAAATCATCTACTTGTAAAGTTGAACTTTCAACTCCCCAGGCCCTCTGTCCAGGAAAGCATATATTATTAAATAGTGTTTTAACTAGTAATTTATAAAGTTGAGCAATCCCTTCTGACCTACACTACCAATTAGTTGATTTAAAGGTGTAGAAACATCTACCTCTAAGCAAATTTTTCCTTTAATACTGTGCAGTGCCGAACGTAACTGAAGATACCTATCACGTCTGGTAAGGCAGGTACCAGATGTGCGGCGCTGAGGGAAGAAGGACTGGGTGCCCTAACACAAGGAAGAGGGAGGAGTGGTGACCCCTAACTCACCTAGCACTGGCACCTGGCTACCCTGACGTCCCTAGATGGGTTGCTCACCCATACGCCGATCACATGCCTCATCCCTGGCTTACCCTGAAAGAAGCCCTAGGTGTCACGGAACCAAGAACCAGACGTACAACAAGGGATAAGTGAAAATAAGAAGGCTTTATTGAAAATAAAGCTGTAAAGCAAAAGTCCAAACGGATGGCGAAACCGAAGCAGAGTCTTTGCGAAGCCAGAGGTCAGGAACCAGAAGGGTAGTCAGACGAAGCCAGGATCAGGAACCAGCAGGGTAGTCGGACGAAACCAGGATCAGGAACCAGCAGGGTAGTCGGACGAAACCAGGATCAGGAACCAGAAGCAGCAGCAGTCTAGAAGCATGTGAACACAGGAGGACCAAGCAAGGAACTGAAGCCACAGACCTCCTATATATATGAGCTGGGCATCCAGCTCCTCCCAGTGGGAAGGAGGAGCCGCAGGGTGGGAGGCTACAAGAAACCCAGAAACCAAGATGGCCGCCAGCACATGTCAAACGAAGGAGAACAGCAAGAAGGTAAGACCATGACAGTACCTCCCCCTCAAGGGCCCCTCCTCCGCGGAGTAAAGAACGGTTTCTGAGGGAAGCGTGCGTGGAAGGCTCGGAGCAAGGCAGGAGCATGGACATCTGCGGAGGGAACCCAGGAACGCTCCTCTGGACCATAACCACGCCAATGGACCAAAAACTGCACCCGACCGCGGACCAGGCGTGAGTCCAGGATATTGCTCACCTCATACTCCTCACGATTACCCACTTGGACCGGACGAGGCCGAGGAACCGAGGAAGTGAAACGATTACACACCAGTGGCTTCAACAGGGAGACATGAAACACGTTGGAGATCCGCATGCCAGGAGGAAGCGCAAGGGCATAGGCTACCGGGTTTACCCTGCGAAGCACTCGGAAGGGACCAACAAAGCGAGGCGCCAGCTTGGGAGTGGGCACTCGAAGGTTGAGGTTGCGGGTGGACAACCATACACGGTCTCCGACCTGGTAGGAAGGAGCAGGCGCTCGTCTGCGATCAGCCTGGAGTCTCTGGCGCTGCGCAGAGACCTCAAGGGACTTCTGGATCAGTACCCAAGAAGCACGTAGGACGGAAAGGTGATCCTCCACAGCCGGAATATCCTGGGGAGAGAATACCTCCGGTAACACGGCAGGTTGGAACCCATAATTGGCCATGAAGGGAGACGTCCCAGAGGAAGAGTTCACCGCCGTGTTCCTGGCAAACTCAGCCCAAGGCAGGAGGTCAACCCAATTGTCTTGGTGATCGGAGACATAGCAACGAAGGAATTGCTCCAAGGCCTGATTGGATCGTTCTGCGGCCCCATTGGACTGAGGGTGGTAGGCCGAGGAGATGGAGAGATGAATCCCCAACTGGGAGCAAAAGGCGCGCCAGAACCTGGACACAAACTGACTCCCCCGATCCGACACAATCTCCTTGGGCAAACCGTGCAACCGGAAGACCTCCCTGGCAAAAATCGTGGCCAACTCTTGTGCAAAGGGTAACTTCTTGAGAGGAACACAGTGGCACATTTTGGAAAACCGATCCACAATCATGAGAATGACCGTATGGCCTCGGGATGCAGGGAGGTCCACAATGAAATCCATCCCCAGGTGTGACCATGGGCGCTCCCCGGTGGCTATGGGTTGCAGAAGGCCCAACGGAAGGTGCCGAGGGGACTTACTCTGGGCACAAACGGAGCATGCCGCTACATATGCGGCGATGTCGGAACGTAGGGAAGGCCACCAGAACAGACGTGAAACAGCCCAGGACAGCTGATTCTTTCCAGGATGCCCCGCGGTCTTGGAGTTATGGTAGGTTCGCAACAATCGAGTGCGCAACTCCTCAGGCACAAAACATCTGCCGTTGGGTCTCCCAGAGGAAGCACCAGATTGAGCCGCCAAAATCTGCTCACCCAGGGGAGAGGTCAGGCTGGTGCGAATGGCGGCCAAGATCTGATTCGGAGGTATGACCGAAGTCGGAATCGACTCCTCCCTGGACAGCTCAGAGTACTGCCGTGATAAGGCATCCGCCCTGATGTTCTTGGAACCGGGTAGGTAGGAGACCACGTAATTAAAACGTGACAAGAACAGAGCCCATCTGGCCTGACGTGGTGTCAATCTCTTGGCCTCAGAAAGGTAGGTCAGATTCTTGTGGTCCGTCAGGATGAGGACCGGAACCACCGAACCCTCGAGCAAGTGCCTCCATTCTTTAAGGGCCTGCACGATGGCCAATAACTCCCTGTCACCAATCTGATAGTTGCACTCCGCGGAAGACAGTCTCCGGGAGTAAAACCCACAAGGAAGCAGAGGACCCTCTGGTGTTCTACGCTGAGACAGAAGGGCGCCTACTCCCGTCTCAGACGCGTCCACCTCGAGGACAAAGGGCAACCCAGGGTTGGGATGCGACAGAATCGGAGCTGACACAAAGGCGGACTTTAGAGCCTCAAAAGCTCGGATGGCCTCGAGCGGCCAGACCTGGGAATTACTGCCCTTCCTGGTCAGATCCGTGAGAGGCTTGGCTAGCATGGAAAAGTCCCTGATGAACTTCCGATAATAATTGGCGAAGCCCAAAAAGCGCTGCAGGGAACGAAGACCACTGGGCTGGGGCCACTGTAAGACAGCCGAAACCTTCTCAGGATCCATGGAGAACCCCTCAGCGGAAATGATGTAACCTAAGAAGGTTACCTGGGATCGGTGAAATTCGCATTTCTCAAGCTTACCGAACAGCTTGTTCTCTCGTAACCGTTGCAACACTCGTCTGACATCCAGAATGTGGGCCTCCATGGATTCAGAATATACCAAGATGTCATCCAAATAGACCACCACACACTGCTGCAACAGGTCACGGAAAACATCGTTGATGAATTCCTGAAAGACTGCGGGCGCATTGCACAACCCAAAGGGCATAACCAAGGATTCATAATGACCGGTCCTGGTGTTAAACGCGGTCTTCCACTCATCGCCCGCCTTGATCCTTACCAGGTTATATGCCGCCCTCAGGTCGAGTTTGGTAAAGACCGTGGCCCCTTTAAGGCGATCGAACAGCTCGGAAATCAAGGGTATCGGGTAAGCGTTCTTGATCGTGATGCGATTGAGACCCCTGTAATCGATGCAAGGCCTCAACTCACCGCCCTTCTTTTTCACAAAGAAAAATCCAGCCCCTGCCGGGGACGAGGATTTGCGAATGTGTCCGCGTGAAAGCGCCTCCCTCACGTACTCCTCCATGGCCTCATTCTCCGCTACCGACAGTGGATAGACTTTGCCACGAGGAGGAACGGCACCAGATTGTAACTCTATGGCACAATCGTATGGGCGGTGCGAAGGTAGGGCAACCGCGCGCACCTTATCGAATACATCCCGGTACTCCTCGTATTCAGGAGGCAACAGAGAGTCCGAGGAAGTACACAGCAACTTGACAGACCCATGGATGCAACTAGCCCCACACTGCGGTGACCACGAGAGGATCTCGGCCGATCTCCAATCGAAAGTCGGATTATGCTTCCGGAGCCAGGGGTACCCCAAGACCACCGAGTAGTGTGGAGACGAAATAACCTGGAGGCAGACCGACTCTCTGTGAACGGCACCAATGGCTATCCCCACTGGAAGGGTCTCATGAGTCACGTGTGGCGGCAGAAGGGGTCTGCCGTCTATCGCCTCAAGAGCCAGTGGGGAACCTCGAGCCTGCAGAGGAATGGAATTGACGGCAGCGAACACATTATCAATGAACAAACCACCAGCACCAGAGTCCACCAACGCCTGGGTCGTCACCGAGCCCCCGACCCAGGAGAGGACAACAGTGATCAGTGGTTTGTCAACACGGGAAACCGGGGACGAGGAGACTCCACCCAAGATCTGCCCCCGACAGGATCTCAGGTGCGAGCGTTTCCCGGACGGTTCGGACATGCCAACCGAAAATGCCCACCGAGACCACAGTACATGCATCGGCCCTCGCGTCTCCGGAGTACCCTCTCCCCCTCGGACAGGCGAGCAAACCCCAGCTGCATGGGTTCACCCCCAGACAAGTCATCCCCAGGAGGCGTGGGAGGAGAGGGAGGCACGGGTGGGACAGCAAACGTAGGCGCCAATCTGTTAGAAAACCTCCGCAGGCTCTCCTTAAAGGAAGGTCTCTCCCTGAGTCTGGTGTCAATCAAAATCAGGAAAGAAATAAGAGACTCGAGCTCCACTGGTAGGTCCTTAGCTGCAACCTCATCCTTCAAGGCATCCGAGAGACCATGAGAGAAAGCAGCGACCAGAGCCTCATTATTCCAGCCCACCTCTGCTGCCAGGGTACGAAACTCAATGGCGTATTCGGCTACGGATCGTGAACCCTGTCTGATGGACATAAGGAGCTTCGCAGCAGAGGCAGCACGAGCCGGCACATCGAATACCTTCCGAAGAGAAGCAACAAAACCGGAAAACTCGGCAACCACCGGATTGTTGTTCTCCCATAAAGGGCTGGCCCAGGCCAAGGCCTTGTCCGAGAGCAGCGAGATCAAGAAGCCCACCTTTGATCTCTCAGTGGGAAAGGCATGTGGCAGCAACTCGAAATAAATGCCCACCTGGTTAAGGAAACCTCGGCACTGAGTTGGCTCTCCCCCAAAGCTCTGTGGAAGAGGGGCAGAACCGGTCATACCCCGAAACACTGCAGGTGCAACAACAGGTGTCGGGGTAGACTCTGGCGCAACAACCGGAGCGGCAGTAGGAGCGGGCCCAGGAGCGACAACCGACCCATCGGCAACGGGAGCGAAATGAGCCGTGCGTTCAAGCAGGGTTTGCAACGCCACAGCGAACCGACCCAACAGGTGATCCTGCTGATCAAGTCTGGCAACCAGCGTGGGTAGCGAGGATGGCCCTGTACCGTCAGAATTCATGGCTTGGTCCTAATGTCACGGAACCAAGAACCAGACGTACAACAAGGGATAAGTGAAAATAAGAAGGCTTTATTGAAAATAAAGCTGTAAAGCAAAAGTCCAAACGGATGGCGAAACCGAAGCAGAGTCTTTGCGAAGCCAGAGGTCAGGAACCAGAAGGGTAGTCAGACGAAGCCAGGATCAGGAACCAGCAGGGTAGTCGGACGAAACCAGGATCAGGAACCAGCAGGGTAGTCGGACGAAACCAGGATCAGGAACCAGAAGCAGCAGCAGTCTAGAAGCATGTGAACACAGGAGGACCAAGCAAGGAACTGAAGCCACAGACCTCCTATATATATGAGCTGGGCATCCAGCTCCTCCCAGTGGGAAGGAGGAGCCGCAGGGTGGGAGGCTACAAGAAACCCAGAAACCAAGATGGCTGCCAGCACATGTCAAACGAAGGAGAACAGCAAGAAGGTAAGACCATGACACTAGGTAGTGAGAAGGGAGGTGGGAGCACTAGTCCTCACCAATGACACCTAGGGTAACAACAGGGAGTGGACAAACAACACAAACACCACATGTAATCCCCAGAAGGGATACGACAAACATTATGAAACAGACTGGAGAGAACCGGAGATCCAACCGCACTGGTACCAACAGCTCCAGCAGGCTCCACAGCAACACCACCTGAGGTCAGAATGGATAACCTGGAAGGAAGTTCTACAGGTGAAACTCGAAAAATTTGAATATTGTGCAAAAGTTCATTTATTCCAGTAATGCAACTTAAAAAGAGTTGCATTAATGCAACTTAAAATTAGAATATTGTGAAAAGGTTCAATATTATAGGCTCAAAGTGTCACACTCTAGTCAGCTAACTAATCCATACCACCTGAGCAAATGGTACCTGAGATTGTGACTTTGGGGTTTTCATAAGCTGTAAGTCATAATCATCCAAATTATAACAAATAAAGGCTTGAAATATCTCACTTTGCATGTAATCAGTCTATCTCATATATTAGTTTCCCCTTTTAAGTTGCATTACTGAAATAAAGGAACTTTGCACAATATTCTAATTTTTTGAGTTTCACCTTGGCAACAAGGGAAGTAGGAAGAGAGAATATATAGTGGCTAGGAGTGGCAGACAAAAAACAGCTGAAAGGAAAACTACCGATACCTAGATAGGACAAAAAGGATCACAAACCAAAACAGGAAAACCTGGACCGGAATCCATTCTCACCACTAGGTCATGGAGCGATCCCTAGAAATCGGGCGAGTATCCATCCACTGAGACCTTCTGACCCCAGGCACCACAGGGTCAACGATAGGTCGTGACACCCTCGTGACAATACCTAAACCAAGATAAATTACTTATATTCTCTCTTTGTGCTAAGTCAAAAAATAAAATTATTTCCCCATTCCTCACTACCTGTGCAACATAAAGAAAAAAATTTTTTTGCCAATAGTGATCACCTGCCAATTCATCTAAAACCTGTAAATAATAATTGAGCCATAAGGGGGTACAACCCAAAGAGCCCTTTATCCCCATCCAGCCTTACTAAACAATTTCCCCGCCTCTCTGTAGTCCTGTTGTATATTAGATACGTAGCTGTCCGGATTCCAATAAGGTAAACATAGTATCATAAGAAGATCTATTCACCAGGGTCTTACATAGTGGGCTTTTCTTCCATTCACAATAAAGCCATAACTGTGCAGCTATAAAGTAAGTATTAAAATATGGAAGGTTCAGCCCTCCCGTTTCTATTGACTTATAAAAGTAATACACTTTAAGTCTTACCCACTTTCTTCCCCAAATTAGATTGTTAATATTTCTCTTGGTTAGTTTAAAAAATGTATCCTCAATCCATATTGGGGAGTTCCTCAGGATATATAGGAACTGGGGTAGAATTACCATCTTAATTAGGGATATTCTATCAGCTCTAGATAGAAGTCTCAACCATGTCACAATTTTGGATCTAGTTTTACTTATCAAGTGAATCAAATAATCAAATAATCTTCAATCTTAGGGGATATCATCAAACTAATTATTCAAAGGGATCAGGAATCTTCAAGATGTTTAAGGAGCCCTCATTGGAAAGCTGAAGTCTGTCTACGGGCATGAGAGTGGTTTTTAACCAATTAATATCAAGACCTGAAACTTTGCAAAAGGAATTAACTATCTGAATAATTCTTGAAATAGTAATATTAGTATTATGTATAAAAAATAATACATCATCTGCATATAAGGAAATGTCCAATGTCCCAATTTTTTTCTTTGCAGTCTGCATTGGAGGTGTGGCTGACTCCATTGGTCGTACACTCCTAACTAACCTCTCTGTCCCATAGGATGATTTTACAAACCGGATTCCAAAAAAGTTGGGACACTAAACAAATTGTGAATAAAAACTGAATTCAATGATGTGGAGATGGCAAATGTCAATATTTTATTTGTAATAGAACATAGATGACAGATCAAACATTTAATCCGAGTAAATGTATCATTTTAAAGGAAAAATACGTTGATTCCAATTTTCACAGTGTCAACAAATCCCCAAAAAGTTGGGACAAGTAGCAATAAGAAAAAAATAAGGGGTTGGGTCAGCACAACCTGCCTGTAGGTGCAGATCACTATGGCGAAATACATATATAAACGGAAAATGCAAATGTGATCGCACACTACATCCAGCACTCTGCCCTCCATGCTGGATGAGACATTGGTTTATATTTTGGCCAAAGCATAGTAAGCCACTCACCGCGTCAAGGTCGTCTCATGAGTGGTCCCTAACTCTTGTTCCTACCTGTTCATGGGCCATGACAGCCACATAAAATCCAGGGAATGCAGGTCAGCATGCAAGCCAAGTACACTTTGCTTGTAACCCCGTCCGGTGCCATTACAGCTTTCATCGGATCCAGGGATGCAAGTACCAACATGCATGCTGAACCCACCATATACTTCTCCTGGAGCCAGATGGCTAATGGTAGGTTCTATACAAGCAGACTCAGTTTTATACTGACTTTAAAACCAGCCTCAAGGACAGATTAACTGGTCAGGTGTGCAATGACTCCAAGGAGATCGCCACGCCTCCAATATATACTACAAAGAAAAAAATAAGGGGTTGGGTCAGCACAACCTGCCTGTAGGTGCAGATCACTATGGCGAAATACATATATAAACGGAAAATGCAAATGTGATCGCACACTACATCCAGCACTCTGCCCTCCATGCTGGATGAGACATTGGTTTATATTTTGGCCAAAGCATAGTAAGCCACTCACCGCGTCAAGGTCGTCTCATGAGTGGTCCCTAACTCTTGTTCCTACCTGTTCATGGGCCATGACAGCCACATAAAATCCAGGGAATGCAGGTCAGCATGCAAGCCAAGTACACTTTGCTTGTAACCCCGTCCGGTGCCATTACAGCTTTCATCGGATCCAGGGATGCAAGTACCAACATGCATGCTGAACCCACCATATACTTCTCCTGGAGCCAGATGGCTAATGGTAGGTTCTATACAAGCAGACTCAGTTTTATACTGACTTTAAAACCAGCCTCAAGGACAGATTAACTGGTCAGGTGTGCAATGACTCCAAGGAGATCGCCACGCCTCCAATATATACTACAAAGAAAAAAATAAGGGGTTGGGTCAGCACAACCTGCCTGTAGGTGCAGATCACTATGGCGAAATACATATATAAACGGAAAATGCAAATGTGATCGCACACTACATCCAGCACTCTGCCCTCCATGCTGGATGAGACATTGGTTTATATTTTGGCCAAAGCATAGTAAGCCACTCACCGCGTCAAGGTCGTCTCATGAGTGGTCCCTAACTCTTGTTCCTACCTGTTCATGGGCCATGACAGCCACATAAAATCCAGGGAATGCAGGTCAGCATGCAAGCCAAGTACACTTTGCTTGTAACCCCGTCCGGTGCCATTACAGCTTTCATCGGATCCAGGGATGCAAGTACCAACATGCATGCTGAACCCACCATATACTTCTCCTGGAGCCAGATGGCTAATGGTAGGTTCTATACAAGCAGACTCAGTTTTATACTGACTTTAAAACCAGCCTCAAGGACAGATTAACTGGTCAGGTGTGCAATGACTCCAAGGAGATCGCCACGCCTCCAATATATACTACAAAGAAAAAAATAAGGGGTTGGGTCAGCACAACCTGCCTGTAGGTGCAGATCACTATGGCGAAATACATATATAAACGGAAAATGCAAATGTGATCGCACACTACATCCAGCACTCTGCCCTCCATGCTGGATGAGACATTGGTTTATATTTTGGCCAAAGCATAGTAAGCCACTCACCGCGTCAAGGTCGTCTCATGAGTGGTCCCTAACTCTTGTTCCTACCTGTTCATGGGCCATGACAGCCACATAAAATCCAGGGAATGCAGGTCAGCATGCAAGCCAAGTACACTTTGCTTGTAACCCCGTCCGGTGCCATTACAGCTTTCATCGGATCCAGGGATGCAAGTACCAACATGCATGCTGAACCCACCATATACTTCTCCTGGAGCCAGATGGCTAATGGTAGGTTCTATACAAGCAGACTCAGTTTTATACTGACTTTAAAACCAGCCTCAAGGACAGATTAACTGGTCAGGTGTGCAATGACTCCAAGGAGATCGCCACGCCTCCAATATATACTACAAAGAAAAAAATAAGGGGTTGGGTCAGCACAACCTGCCTGTAGGTGCAGATCACTATGGCGAAATACATATATAAACGGAAAATGCAAATGTGATCGCACACTACATCCAGCACTCTGCCCTCCATGCTGGATGAGACATTGGTTTATATTTTGGCCAAAGCATAGTAAGCCACTCACCGCGTCAAGGTCGTCTCATGAGTGGTCCCTAACTCTTGTTCCTACCTGTTCATGGGCCATGACAGCCACATAAAATACAGGGAATGCAGGTCAGCATGCAAGCCAAGTACACTTTGCTTGTAACCCCGTCCGGTGCCATTACAGCTTTCATCGAATCCAGGAATGCAAGTACCAACATGCATGCTGAACCCACCATATACTTCTCCTGGAGCCAGATGGCTAATGGTAGGTTCTATACAAGCAGACTCAGTTTTATACTGACTTTAAAACCTGCACCAGTTAATCTGTCCTTGAGGCTGGTTTTAAAGTCAGTATAAAACTGAGTCTGCTTGTATAGAACCTACCATTAGCCATCTGGCTCCAGGAGAAGTATATGGTGGGTTCAGCATGCATGTTGGTACTTGCATCCCTGGATCCGATGAAAGCTGTAATGGCACCGGACGGGGTTACAAGCAAAGTGTACTTGGCTTGCATGCTGACCTGCATTCCCTGGATTTTATGTGGCTGTCATGGCCCATGAACAGGTAGGAACAAGAGTTAGGGACCACTCATGAGACGACCTTGACGCGGTGAGTGGCTTACTATGCTTTGGCCAAAATATAAACCAATGTCTCATCCAGCATGGAGGGCAGAGTGCTGGATGTAGTGTGCGATCACATTTGCATTTTCCGTTTATATATGTATTTCGCCATAGTGATCTGCACCTACAGGCAGGTTGTGCTGACCCAACCCCTTATTTTTTTCTTTGTAGTATATATTGGAGGCGTGGCGATCTCCTTGGAGTCATTGCACACCTGACCAGTTAATCTGTCCTTGAGGCTGGTTTTAAAGTCAGTATAAAACTGAGTCTGCTTGTATAGAACCTACCATTAGCCATCTGGCTCCAGGAGAAGTATATGGTGGGTTCAGCATGCATGTTGGTACTTGCATCCCTGGATCCGATGAAAGCTGTAATGGCACCGGACGGGGTTACAAGCAAAGTGTACTTGGCTTGCATGCTGACCTGCATTCCCTGGATTTTATGTGGCTGTCATGGCCCATGAACAGGTAGGAACAAGAGTTAGGGACCACTCATGAGACGACCTTGACGCGGTGAGTGGCTTACTATGCTTTGGCCAAAATATAAACCAATGTCTCATCCAGCATGGAGGGCAGAGTGCTGGATGTAGTGTGCGATCACATTTGCATTTTCCGTTTAAGTAGCAATAAGAGGCTGGAAAAAGTAAATTTGAGCATAACGAAGAGCTGGAAGACCAATTAACACTAATTAGGTCAATTGGCAACATGATTGGGTATAAAAAGAGCTTCTCAGAGTGGCAGTGTCTCTCAGAAGCCAAGATGGGTAGAGGATCACCAATTCCCACAATGTTGGGCAGAAAGATAGTGGAGCAATATCAGAAAGGTGTTACCCAGCGAAAAATTGCAAAGACTTTGCATCTATCATCATCAACTGTGCATAACATCATCCGAAGATTCAGAGAATCTGGAACAATCTCTGTGCGTAAGGGTCAAGGCTGTAAAACCATACTGGATGCCCGTGATCTCCGGGCCCTTAAACGACACTGCACCACAAACAGGAATGGTACTGTAAAGGAAATCACAGAATGGGCTCAGGAATACTTCCAGAAACCATTGTCAGTGAACACAATCCACAGTGCCATCCGCCGTTGCCAGCTGAAACTCTACAGTGCAAAGAAGAAGCCATTTTTAAGCAAGATCCACAAGCTCAGGCGTTTTCACTGGGCCAGGGATCATTTAAAATGGAGTGTGGCAAAATGGAAGACTGTTCTGTGGTCAGACGAGTCATGATTCGAAGTTCTTTTTGGAAATCTGGGACGCCATGTCATCCGGACCAAAGAGGACAAGGACAACCCAAGTTGTTATCAACGCTCAGTTCAGAAGCCTGCATCTCTGATGGCATGGGGTTGCATGAGTGCGTGTGGCATGGGCAGCTTGCATGTCTGGAAAGGCACCATCAATACAGAAAAATATATTCAGGTTCTAGAACAACATATGCTCCCATCCAGACGTCATCTCTTTCAGGGAAGACCCTGCATTTTTCAACAAGATAATGCCAGACCACATTCTGCATCAATCACAACATCATGGCTGCGTAGGAGAAGGATCCGGGTACTGAAATGGCCAGTCTGCAGTCCAGATCTTTCGCCTATAGAGAACATTTGGCGCATCATAAAGAGGAAGGTGCAACAAAGAAGGCCCAAGACGATTGAACAGTTAGAGGCCTGTATTAGACAAGAATGGGAGAGCATTCCTATTTCTAAACTTGAGAAACTGGTCTCCTCGGTCCCCAGACGTCTGTTGAGTGTTGTAAGAAGAAGGGGAGATGCCACACAGTGGTGAAAATGGCCTTGTCCAAACTTTTTGGGGATTTGTTGACACCATGAAATTCTGATTCAACATGTTTTTCCCTTAAAATGGTACATTTTCTCGGTTTAAACTTTTGTTCCGTGATTTATGTTCTATTCTGAATAAAATATTAGAAGTTGGCACCTCTACATCATTGCATTCAGTTTTTATTCACGATTTGTATAGTGTCCCAACTTTTTGGGAATCCGGTTTGTAATCAGTGCAAGTATAAAGCTGTAGCCTGCTCTCCCTGTATTTATTGGAGGCCATTTGGCACCAGGAGAGGTACAATACAGAGTGGGCTCAGCATGCTTCTGGAGCTTGCATTCCCTGAATTTAATGGAGGCCATTGTGGTGCCAAAAGAGGTATAATATAGTGTGGGCAGAGCATACATGTGGAACCTGCATTCCCTAAATTTAATGGAGGCCAGTTCAGCACCAGAGGAGGTAGTAATTACTGTAGGTTCCTGTCCTAAAGAAATCGCCTTGTCGTTGGCGAACAGGAACAAATAATTTTGTACAAAATGTATTTGCCAACAATCTCACATTTATAACGTAGCATTAGTACATTTTCTATAATGAGCATGGAACGATTGTATTTATTTTATTATTTGTGTTTGCAGAGCACTGTTGCATTGTTTGTTTTTTGCTTTTGTGCTTTCAGCCATGGTGACGTACACCTGAGCATTGGGATGTGCTGATTAACCCCCATTTTTTTATATAGATAATTACTGGTTCAAAACATAGAACAGGATAGAATCAATATCTTCCAAATCCAAATTACTCAATGATACCAGGAACAAAGAATATTGCTGTGCAAGGGTGGCTGCTGTAAGCTCCTTGCATTGAGATCGGTATACATTAGGAGGACATAGTACGTTAAACAGGAGGGAAGGTGGTAACAATACATTCCTGAAGATACTGGGATTGATTGAAGATAATAAGCATACTGAGCATATTCAGACACCATGCTGAAAGAGGCCGGCTGCATTTTGGGGAAAACTGACAGTACAGGGAAGGAATAAAAGCAGTTGCGTCATGTACACCTGAATATACTACAAATAACTGAAGATACAGTGTCCCCTGAGACTTTTCCTCCACTTCTGCTTTTGTTCCAACACAGGCATAGAGTTTCCCACCGCTCTCTGTCAGTGATGTTTGAAGGAACAGTCTGTCTGGCTCAGTTTCTTAAGGTGGATTTACACGGCCCGGATAGCGGGACGATTATTGGGAACAAACGCGCATTTGTCGGTTGAAATGATTGGAAGTGCAGACACCTCAATGATCATTCCCAGGCAGCAGATTGTGCTGTCTAAACAGCACTCTGCTGCCCAGGAGCAATGATTTTATATGGGGACGAGCGATAGCAGCATCAATCACTTGTGCTCTTACTGTGGAGATGATCGGTGCATGTAAATGGAGTGCTTCACCTCCACTTAACGACAAGCCAACTGTTGGGAAGGAACGCTTCCTTCCCGACAATTGGCTTCTCCTCTGAGCATATGAATGCGCCATTAGCTAGTCTAAGCTAGCCATGGCTGAATCTAAATTCTGCCGAAAAATGCAGAAAGGGTTAACAAGAACAGAATTGCACACCTATGGTTGTTTGCAGAGACATCAAAGCATCCATAGAAGAGAGTCAGGAGCTACTACTGCCATCATTGTTGCTGCCCATACACAGCTATTGGGAGAAGGCCACACTGTTATATATTTAGGAACTGTGCCTTTTGCTACATGATTTTTGCTGCTATTTGTACCACTGCTTCCATCATCCATCTAGTAAAGAGAGACTTTAATGGAATCAACGGGCCTGGTTATTGTTTCAACCTGTCGCCACCTCTGCTTCTGCCCCTTTTCAATGGCCAAGTCAATTATCAGGGACCGACACAAATACAAACACTTTTTAACAATAATTGTCCTGTATAAGGCTAGGTCTACACGACAACATTTATGACAATAAGATAGGGCACAACTACACTGCAACATTTTGTCGCACCAATGTCGCGCAATAATTTTTATAATGATAGTCTATGGTGTTGCAATGCGACATGCTGCGACTGCGAGACGACAGTCGCAGAAAAATCCATTTTGAATGGATTTTTTGCGACTGTCGTGTCGCAGCATGTCGCATGTTGCAACGCGACACCGTATACTATCATTATAATATAGTATGTTCATGCACAGGGCCGGACTGGGAATAAAAACCAGCCCTGGAAAAAGTTGCATACCAGCCCCACAGCATTGCGTCATTATTTACTTGTTTATAAAAGGGGAAAGCATTCATTTTAAAACACGTGTGTAAACACAAATATGAACTTTGCCCCACAATAGCTCTTTTGTAGAACCCCCGTTGTTCATATTATCACAGTAGACCAGCTTTTCCCAAACAGGATGCCTCTAGCTGTTGCAAAACTACAACTCACAGCATGCCCAGACAGCGTTTGGCTGTCAGGGCATGCTGGGAGATGTAGTTTTGCAACAGCTGGAGGCATCCTGGTAGGGAAACACGACAGTAGACCATTATCCTATCCAATTGGGTCAGAACTAAGAATAATCAAAGAACTTTAAAGACTGGAAGACACAGTTTCAAACTCTTACTTTGTATTAGTTACTCAACACACACAAAACCAGTAGTTGATGAATAGCGCAAAAAAAACTTGAGGGGAAAAAAAGTGCAAATAAACCTTTTGAGGTAAAAAGTGCAAAATGTTATACTAAACCATGTGACCATGGACCATGCTGGTATAACCTGGGCATCTCCTGTATATAATTATATATGTACAGCTGGAATATGTTATACATCTTCTTGTATATAATGAATGGACCATGCTGGTATAACCTGGGCATCTCCTGTATATATTTATATATGTACAGCTGGAATAAGTTATACATCTTCTTGTATATAGTGGATGGACCATGCTGGTATAACCAGGGTATCTCCTGTAAATAATTGTTTATGTAGAGCTGGTATAAGTTATACATCTTCTTGTATACATTGTATAACTTATACCGGCTCTACATATATAATTATATACAGGAGATGCACAGGTTATACCAGCATGCTCCATATCAGTATCACTGTATGCAAGAAGATGTATAACTTATACCAGCTGTACATATATAATTATATACAGGAGATACCCAGGTTATACCAACTGTACATATATCATTATATACAGGAGGTACCCAGGTTATACCAGCATGGTCCATTAAAGATTTATAATTTATACCAGCTGTACATTTATAATGATATCCAGATGATGCCTAGGTTATTCCAACTTAGTACATATTTAATTTATACTCAGATATATAGTCCTCCTGTAAGTACCTGGGGCAGTGGGATCTGTGCTAACCTTGTGCCTAGTGGGCTGAGTGCTGATTCTGCTGGCTCTTCAAGCACTGGACGGCCTGGACCAGCAGTGTGGAATCGTGGATGGTAGGCAGTGCCAGTGAGCATTAAACAGAATGGCACCCGTGCTCTACAGCCACTCCCGCCTGAACTAAAGGTACGCGCCGTCGGACGTGCCACTCACGCAGCAGCGCTGATGATGTGTGACGTCAAGTCATACAGCACACTGTGCGGTCCTGTGCTGCCCCGACCTGCTCTCTGTGATCAGCACGGCCGGCCATAGCTACACCGGCAAAGGAGCCTCCTCGCTGTCAGCCCGGCCGGCCCTGCGGCAGTCAGCTACACGCCTACACCTGCCAATGAGCCTCCTTTTCCCGGTGTCCCGGTAGGCCAGTCCGCCCCTGTTCATGCAGACGAGTAAGAACAAAGCCAATTTTGAAGCAATATCTTATTTGTTCAATTAATGTTTGACTCCATAATTAGTAGTAAACATCGGTAGCATAAATCCAAGTGGAAATGAGCGAACATTCAAGTAGAGCACTTTAAGAGAACCACCTATTCATAGCCGTGGCTGTTAATATCTTTCACAGTCCTGGCACATTCTTCTGTTGTGAGCAGGTGCAAGCGGACACTTTCCCCCTAGAACTAAACTGACAAAAATGGATCAACATCAGAAAAGCCATTCATTATGTGAGTGACACAGAGTAACATTATCTGAATATGAGCAATGACACCTTCACAGGAAGCAGCAAAGAGTCTGTGGTTTCTTCTGAGCAGAGAAAAAAAATACTTGATTTTTTTTAAACTCGTCTGAAGAAACACTAACGGAAACTCCTCCGTACAAAAATATACAAGCAATAACTTGCAAGCAGTTTCTTTAAAGATGACACATCTCTACCTTCATATAATTGTATAAAAGTGAGCCCTTTGCATGGTAAGTGTATATTTTTTTGCTTTAATCAGACCATGTATTAACAGCTTTCCGTTGTTTGATGGGTTTGCCTGAAACGACTCCTTATGCTAGGAGTTCACCTTATATGCATCCCCATTCATTTCCTTTGGTGGAGCTCCTGTTGGATGTATATATGTACAAAGCATTGTTAGGAAAAAGTATAAAATAACAGGAAGCAACCTTGAAACTCCCACCACGTTCATGTTTGGAAACAATAACTTGAACCAGAAAAGAGATTTACCTTCTAACATAAAGGGATAAATGGAACTCTAGGGCCCAAATATTTGCATGACACACAATACTGCAGTATATTTGAGTTACCTGCCTGGAAAAAGTCATGCAACTGGTCATTGCTCACAAATTCCCATAATAGTTTTTTTCCATGTTTCGTCTGTTCCTCGTAGTTTGGTAAAATAAATGCATTCTGCACAGTTTGATGGTGAGCTCCTTCATATGACTTACATTGTGAACCTAACAAAATGTCAGCTCATGAATGTTTCTAGGGGATTTCTCCCATGCCCAGCCCCACTAGAATGCATCCTCTACATGCTAACAGATCATTGGCCTGCACTTCAAATTGACCTGCAATGTTGAGTGAATGTTAGTGCTCAAGGGCCTTACTGAAGCTCCAGCCTTAAAAGGGACAACCAATATTCATTTATTTTGATGGCTTATCTCTACGGTAAGTTATCAATATCTGATCAGCAGGGGTCTGACATCTCGCACCCCCATCACTTAGCTCCTCCAGAAGTAGGTGCCAGAACTACAAAGCTCAGTCCATTATGTAGTGGATGGAGCTGATTACTGCAGAGCTGCTCACATTCTCTTCAATGGGAGGAGAACTGCAGTAACCAGATCTGTCCACTACTGGTGGAAGGAGCTGTGTAGTTTCGGCACCTACTTCCAGTGATGATGCTCCTTCAGAACAGCTAATTGGTGATGGCATCTGTCGAACCCCTGCTGATCTGATATAAGCCTATTCCAAAGATAGGCCATCAATATCAAAATACTGGACAATCCCCTTAATACTCATTCAGACACAGGCAAACATCTTAGATCTATTTAGTCCTAAATGAAAGTTACTGATAAATGCCCACTGAACACCAAGAATACAAGAGGCATCATTTAATTGAATATTCCAAGAAGCTGCATATTTTTTCAGAACATCAACTGAGTGTTATTTGATTTTGCCTTGTAGCATTTTGGTCTTAAGGCCTTTTAATATGGACCAATGCACAGACAACTAATCAAACGTTCCTGATAATTGCCTTGTCATCACTGGAGCATTAACAGGCAGCAATCATCTCCTCTGCATGGGGATGAGCGAATGCTACTGTGATAGTTCGTCCCCATACAAATTTATTGTATACACAGGGCAATGTGTTGCCCGCAAATTATGTTTTTTTATGTGCTGCATGCAGACGCAATCACCCAATAAACTGGCATTTGCTTGTTCATTGAGTGATTGGCGATATATTTACACAAGGCAATTATTGGGAACAATCGTTTATAGGAATGAATGCTCATCCTCGATAACTGCCCCAATCCCCAGCCCATGCAAAAGGGTCTCTAGGCTCAAATCCAGCCAGGAGAAACACCAGAATGTCCGTGATTAATTAAAGGCAGTTTTCTCCAGGTACCCTTTAACAGGTTAATTGGCTACTTATAAAATTGGCCTCAGTGTGTGGATGAAAAAAGGACAGCTGATCCTTCTAAATCAATGCTAAATAAATCAACATTTTGCAAAAGTTTCCCTATTGGTATTTCCATATGACTTTGTTTCAATTGTCTTGTGGGCCTGGGAGGTAAAATGCAAAGGCCTTTAAAGTATGGTTATGTATGTCAGTCACAGAGCAATGAAATGTTGTCAAATGTATTGTAGTAGATGGTTTGCTATAACTGTATAGGACCTTTTTTTTGTAAGATAATATTTTAGAGGCTCAGTTTAGCTGTAAATCTGTATCATACTACTACATTTATTCAATGTATATTTAGTTTACAATATCATATTTGCTTATGTAATGGATCAGCTCTGAGAGAGATCTCAAAGGTAGCAGCCATAGTGTGGCTGAGGAGTGTCTACCACGTGGCGGAAAACTGCGGTAACATGTAGTGTTATGGCAAATTAGTACAGTATTCAAGACTGTGAAAAGGGCATACCTGCATGCCCACTGACAATCAATGAAAGCCTCATGATGCGGTAATTTTAGGCGGCAGCTATGCGATTCATGGCCACTATGTCTGAAAACCTTCTGCCTATTAAATAGGAAATGCTCAGGGAAGCCTTAAAGGGGTTGGCCACTTTCTGGTTATTGTTGACCAATGTGTATATAAGATGATTATATGACGCTTACTAATATAGCTTTGTGGAAATTCTGCATCATTTTCTATATTTCATAGGGTACACAAAGTCTTTTGTGCTGTCCACACAGAGGTTTGTCCATAAAATGGCTGCTGATGGAGGGACATGTGGCCAGGCAAATCGCCTCCATGTGATGTCTCCTCCATTCAGACCTGCCATCTGCACTTGTTCTGTTTGTCGTTTAGTGCAGGTGCAGTGTGTCTGAATGGAGGAGACATCACATGGAGGTGATTTGCCTGGTCACATGACCCTCCTTCAGCAGCCATTTTATGGACAAGACCTCTGTGTGGACAGCACAAACGACTTTGTGTACCTTATGAAATATAGAAAACGATGCTGAATTTCCACAAAGCTATATTAGGAAGTGTCATATAATTATCTTATATACACATTGGTCAACAATAACCAGAAAGTGGCCAACCCCTTTAAGTATGCAACCTTCATACACAAAATTTATCAAGACTGGCATTTCATATACCAGTCAAGATCTACAGGGAGTGCAGAATTATTAGGCAAGTTGTATTTTTGAGGATTAATTTTATTATTGAACAACAACCATGTTCTCAATGAACCCAAAAAACTCATTAATATCAAAGCTGAATATTTTTGGAAGTAGTTTTTAGTTTGTTTTTAGTTTTAGCTATTTTAGGGGGATATCTGTGTGTGCAGGTGACTATTACTGTGCATAATTATTAGGCAACTTAACAAAAAACAAATATATACCCATTTCAATTATTTATTTTTACCAGTGAAACCAATATAACATCTCAACATTCACAAATATACATTTCTGACATTCAAAAACAAAACAAAAACAAATCAGTGACCAATATAGCCACCTTTCTTTGCAAGGACACTCAAAAGCCTGCCATCCATGGATTCTGTCAGTGTTTTGATCTGTTCACCATCAACATTGCGTGCAGCAGCAACCACAGCCTCCCAGACACTGTTCAGAGAGGTGTACTGTTTTCCCTCCTTGTAAATCTCACATTTGATGATGGACCACAGGTTCTCAATGGGGTTCAGATCAGGTGAACAAGGAGGCCATGTCATTAGATTTTCTTATTTTATACCCTTTCTTGCCAGCCACGCTGTGGAGTACTTGGACGCGTGTGATGGAGCATTGTCCTGCATGAAAATCATGTTTTTCTTGAAGGATGCAGACTTCTTCCTGTACCACTGCTTGAAGAAGGTGTCTTCCAGAAACTGGCAGTAGGACTGGGAGTTGAGCTTGACTCCATCCTCAACCCGAAAAGGCCCCACAAGCTCATCTTTGATGATACCAGCCCAAACCAGAACTCCACCTCCACCTTGCTGGCGTCTGAGTCGGACTGGAGCTCTCTGCCCTTTACCAATCCAGCCACGGGCCCATCCATCTGGCCCATCAAGACTCACTCTCATTTCATCAGTCCATAAAACCTTAGAAAAATCAGTCTTGAGATATTTCTTGGCCCAGTCTTGACGTTTCAGCTTGTGTGTCTTGTTCAGTAGTGGTCGTCTTTCAGCCTTTCTTACCTTGGCCATGTCTCTGAGTATTGCACACCTTGTGCTTTTGGGCACTCCAGTGATGTTGCAGCTCTGAAATATGGCCAAACTGGTGGCAAGTGGCATCTTGGCAGCTGCACGCTTGACTTTTCTCAGTTCATGGGCAGTTATTTTGCGCCTTGGTTTTTCCACACGCTTCTTGCGACCCTGTTGACTATTTTTAATGAAACGCTTGATTGTTCGATGATCACGCTTCAGAAGCTTTGCAATTTTAAGAGTGCTGCATCCCTCTGCAAGATATCTCACTATTTTTGACTTTTCTGAGCCTGTCAAGTCCTTCTTTTGACCCATTTTGCCAAAGGAAAGGAAGTTGCCTAATAATTATGCACACCTAATATAGGGTGTTGATGTCATTAGACCACACCCCTTCTCATTACAGAGATGCACATCACCTAATATGCTTAATTGGTAGTAGGCTTTCGAGCCTATACAGCTTGGAGTAAGACAACATGCATAAAGAGGATGATGTGGTCAAAATACTCATTTGCCTAATAATTCTGCACGCAGTGTAGTTTGTGCTGGAGTGAGTAAGGGGCTATCCAGAAATTACAAAAATATTAATCCCAGAGTCCATAGCCTGAAATTAACAAATGTGTCAGGGCAGCAGAGAAGTTAAGGGGCTGTCGACACTTCTGGTGTCAAAGCAATCAGGTGGAAAAAATACATCTAGCCCGTTCTTGTCTCTTCAAATGGTTGTCGTGAACATTAGCTCATTGGTCAAAATTGGCTGATTCACAGACATAAATGTAATATGCATGGCCTGCTTTAGAACATCATAAAGTATAGTAATTTATAGTCTGTCTGGGACATAGTTGGTAAAGACTGCTGTCACAGAGTCTATAGGCTGCTGACAGGTAGAATGGAAAGCATAGGGGAATATCCTTGTTTGAATAATACCTTTCTTGTGAAAATCAGATCCTCTAATCTTGAAAAATGTTTTTTAAAATAATTTTTATGGAAAAAGGTTTTTATTTATTTATACAATGTCATTTAAAAAAATACATTCCCTTTAAGTGTATGTACGAAATCAATGATTTTCCCCCAGAAAGAAGTCTTACACTGGTAACGCATGGTTTTTTAGGGTATAGATGTCCTTCATAGCAAGAAATAGATGACAGACTGATACTTATGAATGCTATCTTCCTAAAAGTTATACACGTGATGTTGTAGCACATGACAACAAATAGAATGAACCTGAAACCACCTCGTACATCAAAGAGTGAGAAAAAGTTTACGATTCTTAGCTGCTGATGACAATAATGGCTGGCCCAGGGGTGCTGACTGACACTTCCTGCACATTAGCTTAAGGACTGGCTTCTAGAGAGCATCATTCCCTAAAACATTTGGACATCAATTAGACTTGCTTAAATCAATCCTCATAGTTCATTGGAAGGTGTTAAAATGAACTTGAAATGAGATAAGAATAACAGAAGTGGGCTACAGGACCATCTGGGCAACACCCATCTTGAGACCAAAGATTGCTGTGTAGGAATGCAGCATTAAACATAGTGGGGTCGCAATGTGACTCACAAGCTGCAACAACCACAGAATTGCAAAAGACCAGTCCTGGAGTCGTGGTTGTGGCAACTTGCGAGTTGCGTTGCGACGCCATTCAGTTCAATGTTGCGCACCTACACAGTGATCTTATCATGAAGCTCGAGGCTAAAAGACTATGGAAAGAGATGCACACATGCTCAGTCATCAGCCCATGCACCTTGCTGCCATGGTCATCCTCAAGAAAAGAAATAGGGTACAAGGATCTCCCATTTTAGTTGTCATTGTGGTCTCAATAGTTAGACCTCCACTGATATAATATTTATCGCCGATCCTGTGAATATATAAGTATATTGTGGATAGGGAGGAACAGTGGAAAAACTTCTTTAAAGGTGTTGTCCAAGAATACCTAACTTTTTACTGATGCCAGAATCCTGCCTCCAATATTGAAAGATTTGTACTTACCTACTCTCTGCCTTTCTGGTCCTGTGCACTGGCTCCCACAGGTTCATCTTCCGGTCCCTGGTTTCGCTTACTTCCTCCCAGGAAAGGGCATGATCACCTGCTCTGCTGCAGCCACAAACTGGCTTCAGAGGTGACATGTCTCTTGTGGACCTGTCACTGCTTAACCCAGTCATTGGCTGCAGCAGAGCAGGTGACCATGTCCAGGAGGAAGTAAACACACCTCAGACTGGAAGATGAACACATGGGAGCCAGCAGGCAGGAGTAGAGCAGCGGGGGTAGGTACGTTTAAATCTTTCAATAGCGAAGGCAGGCTGCGGAAATCAGCAAAAAGTTAGGTATTGACGGACAACCCCTTTAAGTTAGAAAGTGAACGGTGTGGTACTTCCTACTGGTATCTTCTCTTTGTACCCTAATACAGTGTTGAAATGTCTATACCATACAGTGTTAATTGCCACCACTGACAGTGTCCAAAATGCAGCACTGCAAACTTTCCAAATAGTGGCATAGGGTCCCCAAATTACAGCGTCATTTACGGTACTTACCCAAATAAATCAGCATAATGACTAAATTGGAAAAGGCAGCTGCGTCCTATGCAATTGTCTATAAGATTGGTCACAAAGTGTGGGACTGACTTTGTAAAGTCTAGGTACCCAAGTCATAAGGGCCTGCAGTGCCTTCAATCTGCCACAGATTTTGCAGCAAATCAGCAGATTCTCCACATTATAGAGGTTTAATCCTATGTGAAGATCTGTGACAACTTTGCACCATAGTTGACATTCTGTGGATTTAAAAAGCTGGAGCATACTCGTTTTGCCACACATATTTTTCTATGTATTGTACTGTATTGCTGCAGCTAAAAGCATATAAATTCAGCCTTTAGGTCACCTCTAAAATAATTTTTGACAATAATTTCTCACTGGACAACGTCCTATAACGTACATACACACACACAAGAAATTATGCTCACTACGGTTTATTAAATGTAAAAACTAAATATTTACAAAGAATTAAATAGAGAAAGTTACAACACTCAAAAAACCCCAGGAAAAACAAAATGAAAGAGGAAGAAAAGCAGATGAGAGAGAAGAAACTGAATTATATAATATACTAGCAGAAGGACCCGGCTTCGCATGGGTATATTTCATCTCTTTCATTTAATGTTTCTGTGTGTCGTTAAAAGATATCGAGAGTATCCCCCTTAACAGTGACCTCTACAGCACCCTGCCCCTTTAACTGTGAACTCCACAGTCCCCCACCCCTTAACACTGCCCCCCCCCCACAGTGCCCCGCCACCCTTAAAATGGGACCTCCACAGCAGACAATCCCCTTAACTTTGACCTTAACAGCAGCCTGCCCCTTTAACAGTGAGTTTCACAGCACTCTACTCCCTTGACAGTGACCTCCTCAGGGGTCTGCCCCGTTAGCAGTGACCTCATAGTACCCTGCTGCCTTAACAGTGACCTCCACAGCAGTTGACCCTTTAATAGTGGCCCCTGCCCCCTTAACAGTGACCTCCACAGTGTCGTCCCCTTTAACAGTGACCTCCACAACGCTCTGTCCCTTTAAAAGTAACATCCACAGTGCCCGCCTCTTTAACAGTGACATCCACAGCGCCCTTCCCTTTATTAGTGACCTCCACAGTGCCCTGCCCCTTTAACAGTGACCTCCACAGTGACCTCCAAAGTGCCCGCCCCTTTAACAGTGACCTCCACAGCACCTGCCACTTTAACAGTGACCTCCACAGTGCCCGCCCCTTTAAGAGTGACCTCCACATCACCCACCCCTTTAACAGTGACCTCCACAGTGATCTCTACAGCGCCCTGCCCTTTTAACAGTAACATTCACAGTGCCCGTCTCTTTAACAATGACCTCCACAGTGTCGGCCCCTTTACCAGTGACCTCCACAGTGCCCACCCCTTTAACAGTGACCTCCACAGCGCCACCCCTTTAACAGTGACTTTTACAGCGCCCGCCCCTTTAACAGTGACCTCCACAGTGACCTGCAAAGTGCCTGCCCATTTAACAGTGACCTCCACAGTGCCCGCCCCTTTAACAGTGACCTTCACAGCACCCGCCCCTTTAACAGTGACCTCCACAGTGCCCGCCCCTTTAACAGTGACCTCCACAGCGCCCTGCCCCTTTAACAGTAACATTCACAGTGCCTGCCTCTTTAACAATGACCTCCACAGTGTCGGCCCCTTTAAACATAGAAACATAGAAACATAGAATGTGTCGGCAGATAAGAACCATTTGGCCCATCTAGTCTGCCCAATATATCTGAATACTATAAATAGCCCCTGGCCCTATCTTATATGAAGGATGGCCTTATGCCTATCCCATGCATGCTTAAACTCCTTCACTGTATTTGCAGCTACCACTTCTGCAGGAAGGCTATTCCATGCATCCACTACTCTCTCAGTAAAGTAATACTTCCTGATATTACTTTTAAACCTTTGCCCCTCTAATTTAAAACTGTGTCCTCTTGTAGCAGTTTTTCTTCTTTTAAATATTCTCTCCTCTTTCACCTTGTTGATTCCCTTTATGTATTTAAAAGTTTCTATCATATCCCCTCTGTCTCATCTTTCTTCCAAGCTATACATGTTAAGGTCCTTTAATCTTTCCTGGTAAGTTTTATCCTGCAATCCATGTACCAGTTTAGTAGCTCTTCTCTGAACTCTCTCCAAAGTATCAATATCCTTCTGGAGATATGGTCTCCAGTACTGCGCACAGATGAGGTCTCACTAGTGCTCTGTAGAGCGGCATGAGCACCTCCCTCTTTCTACTGGTAATTCCTCTCCCTATACACCCAAGCATTCTACTAGCATTTCCTGCTGCTCTATGACATTGTCGGCCTACCTTTAAGTCTTCTGAAATAATGACCCCTAAATCCCTTTCCTCAGATACTGAGGTTAGGACTGTATCACTGATTTTATATTCTGCTCTTGGGCTTTTACGTCCCAGGTGCATTATCTTGCACTTATCAACATTACATTTTAGTTGCCAGATTTTTGACCATTCCTCTAGTTTTCCTAAATCCTTTTCCATTTGGTGTATCCCTCCAGAAACATTAACCCTGTTACAAATCTTTGTGTCATCAGCAAAAAGACACACCTTACCATCGAGGCCTTCAACAATTTCGCTGATAAAGATATTAAACAATATGGGTCCCAGAACAGATCCCTGAGGTACCCCACTGGTAACAAGACCATGGTCTGAATATACTCCATTGACTACAACCCTCTGTTGCCTGTCCCTCAGCCACTGCCTAATCCATTCAACAATATGGGAGTCCAAGCTCAAAGACTGCAGTTTATTGATAAGCCTTCTATGTGGGACAGTATGAAAAGCCTTACTAAAGTCTAGATAAGCGATGTCTACTGCACCTCCTCCATCTATTATTTTAGTCACCCAATCAAAAAAATCTATAAGATTAGTTTGACATGAAGTAAACCTCCACAGTGCCCGCCGCTTTAACAGTGACCTCCACTGCGCCACCCCTTTAACATTTACCTTTACAGCACTGCCCCTTTAACAGTGACCTCCACAGTGCCCTCCCTTTTAACAGTGACATCCACAGTGCCCGCCCCTTTAACAGTGACCTCCACAGTGCCTGCCTCTTTAACAGTGACCTCCACAGCACCCGCCCCTTTAACAGTGACCTCCACAGTGCCCGCCCCTTTAATGCTAGGGCTACACGACGACATGTGTCGCGCAAGATTTTGTCTCAACAACTTTTATTATAGGCTATGGTGTCGCACTGTGACATGCGACATGCTGCGACTGCGACACGACAGTCGCAAAAAATCCATCCAAGATGGATGCATGTAGCAGCGTAGTTGGGCAATATGTGTTGTGCGACTTATTGTCGTCCTGTAGCCCTAGCCTAAATCTGACCTACAGCAGTGAATAAAAATGGCTGGGTTGTTATGGAAACCTGGAGTAAAACTGTGTCTATGGCAGTTGGGATTTCAAGATAAAGACTTGCAGGCTTGTATTGGCTAATGCAGGTCATTTTTTGAGAATATCTCAGGAACGGTATGTCCTAGAGAGCTGAGACGACCGCTGTGTGTTTTGCGGTCCCCAAATTGCGGATCTGCAAAGCACGGATGGCGTCCGTGTGCGTTGCGCAATTTGCGGAACGGCACGGACAGCCTTTGATATAACTGCCTATTCTTGTCTGCAAAACGGACAATAATAGGACATGTTATATTTTTTTTGCAGGGCCACGGCACGGAGCAACGGATGCGGACAGCACACGGAGTGCTGTCCGCATCTTTTGCGGCCCCATTGAAGTAAATGGGTCCGCATCCGAGACGCAAAAACTGCGGATCGGATGCGGACCAAAACAACGGCCTTGTGCATGAGGCCTTATTCATATAAGAGACTAGCAGAAGGAACCGGCTTCGCAGGGGTATATTTCATCTATTTCATTTAATGTTTGTGTGTGTCATTAAAGATATTGACACCCCGCCCCTTTAACAGTGAACTCCAGAGTCCCCCACTTCTTAACACTGACCCCCCCACAGTGCCCCGTCACTTTAAAATGGGACCTCCACAGCAGCCTATCCCCTTAACTTTGACCTTCACAGCAGCCTGCCCCTTTAGCAGTGAGTTTCACAGCACCCCACTCCCTTGACAGTGACCTCTTCAGGGGCCCGCGCCCCTTAACACTGACCTCCACAGTACCCCGCTCCCTTAAGTGACCTCACAGTACCCTGCTGCCTTAACAGTGACCTCTACAGCAGTTTCCCCTTTAATAGTGGTCCCTGCCCCCTTAACAGTGACCTCCACAGTGTCTGCCGATTTAACAGTGACCTCCACAGCGGCCTGCCCCTTAACAGTAACATCCACAGTGAACGCCTCTATAACAGTGGCATCCACAGTGCCTGCCCCTTTAACAGTGACCTCCACAGCACCCTTCCCCTTTAATGCTAGGGCTACACGATGACATGTGTCGTGCGACATTTTGTCTCAACAGTTTTTATAACGATAGGCTATGGTGTCGCACTGCGACATGTGACATGCTGTGACTGCGACACGACAGTCGCAAAAAATCCATCCAAGCCTATGTGTCGTGCGACTTATTGTCGTCCTGTATCTCTAGCCTAAAGCTGACCTACAGCATTGAAGAAAAAAGGCTGTGTTGTTATGGAAACCATTAAGTAAAACTGTGTATATGTGGAGACTAAGGACATGCGAGCTTCTATTGGCTGAATATGATATGAAGAGAAAGACTTGCAGGCTTGTATTGGATAATGCAAGTAATTTTTTGGGAATATCTCAGGAACGGTACGTCCTAGAGGGCCTATCTAAAACCTTCCCAGACACCTGAAGTACCTGTGTGCCAAATTTGGTGAAGATTGGTTCAGTCATTTGGTCACGAATAAAGAACAGACAGACAGACGTTGGGACAGACAGAAACTCATTGTGTACCGGCATGTTACCTCCACAGAATTTTTTCCCAGATAGTAAGTGATATGTGTACCAAGTTTAGTAGAAATTGATCGATGAGTTTTTTAAGTTACAGAGCAATGTGTGTGTAGCAAAACGAGTTGGAGCATACAAACTCCATGCAGCTGCTGTGTAGGGGCATATGACCCCCACAAGATTTCTTTCCAGGTAGAAAGGGATTATGTATACCAAGTTTCGTTGAAATCGATGGTTGCGTTTTTGAGTGATCGCGGAACATACATACATAGGTCCTTTTTTATATATACAGTCAGGTCCATAAATATTGGGACATCGACACAATTCTAACATTTTTGGCTCTATACACCACCATAATGGATTTGAAATGAAACAAACAAGATGTGCTTTAACTGCAGACTGTCAGCTTTAATGTGAGGGTATTTACATCTAAATCAGGTGAACGGTGTAGGAATTACAACAGTTTGCATATGTGCCTTCCACTTGTTAAGGAACCAAAAGTAATGGGACAGAATAATAATCATAAATCAAACTTTCACTTTTTAATACTTGGTTGCAAATCCTGTGCAGTCAATTACAGCCTGAAGTCTGGAATGCATAGACATCACCAGACGCTGGGTTTCATCCCTGGTGATGCTCTATTGCAACTGTCTTCAGTTCCTGCTTGTTCTTGGGGCATTTTCCTTTCAGTTTTGTCTTCAGCAAGTAAAAAGGCATGCTCAATTGGATTCAGGTCAGGTAATTGACTTGGCCATTGCATAACATTCCACTTCTTTCCCTTAAAAAACTCTTTGGTTGCTTTTGCAGTATGCTTTGGGTCATTGTCCATCTGCACTGTGAAACGCCGTCCAATAAGTTCTGAAGTATATAAAATTGCCCGAAACACTTCAGAATTCATCCTGCTGCTTTTGTCAGCAGTCACATCATCAATAAATACAAGAGAACTAGTTCTATTGGCAGCCATACATGCCCACGCCATGACACTACAACCACCATGCTTCACTTATGAAGGTGGTATGCTTAGGATCATGAGCAGTTCCTTTCCTTCTCCATACTCTTCTCTTCCCATCACTCTGGTACAAGTTGATCTTGGTCTCATCTGTCCATAGGATGTTCCAGAACTGTGAAGGCTTTTTTAGATGTCGTTTGGCAAACTCTAATCTGGCCTTCCTGTTTGTGAGGCTCACCAATGGTTTACATCTTGCAGTAAACCCTCTGTATTCACTCTGGTGAAGTCTTCTCTTGATTGTTGACTTTGACACACATACACCTACCTCCTGTTCTTGATCTGGCCAACTGTTGTGAAGGGTGTTTTCTTCACCAGGGAAATAATTCTTCGGTCATCCACCACAGTTGTTTTCCGTGGTCTTCCGGGTCTTTTGGTGTTGCTGAGCTCACCGGTGCGTTCCTTCTTTTTAAGAATGTTCCAAACAGTTGTTTTGACCATGCCTAATGTTTTTGCCATCTCTCTGATGGGTTTGTTTAGTTTTTTCAGCCTCATGATGGCTTGCTTTACTGATAGTGACACCTCTTTGGATCTCATCTTGAGAGTTGACAGCAACAGATTCCAAATGCAAATAGCACACTTGAAATGAACTCTGGACCTTTTATCTGCTCATTGTAATTGGGATAATGAGGGAATAACACACACCTGGCCATGGAACAGCTAAGAAGATAATTGTCCCATTACTTTTGGTTCTTTAACAAGTGGGAGGCACATATGTAAACTGTTGTAATTTCTACACCGTCCACCTGATTTGGATGTAAATACCCTCAAATTAAAGCTGACAGTCTGCAGTTAAAGCACATCTTGTTCGTTTCATTTCAAATCCATTGTGGTGTTGTATAGAGCCAAAAATGTTACAATTAGGTCGATGTCCCAATATTTATGGACCTGACTGTATATAGATTATGCATTTACACTGGTGTGAGGTCAAAGTCTGCAAATAGTATTTCCCCTTTTAGAAGTTCTTTGTTTTTACATATTTTTCACACTGAGTAGTTACTGATATTTTTATACATAACATTTTTAATTAACCCCTTAATGACCGCCAATACTTGTTATGACAGTCATTCATGGTCCTTACTGTAGGCTGCCACCACTGCACTTCATGGTTTAACCCCCCTGATGCACCCCTGGAGTAGAAACTCTGTAAAAGTGACCCCATTTTGGAAACTACGGGATAAGGTGGCGGTTTTGTTGGGACTATTTTTAGGGTACATATGATCTTTGGTTGCTCTATATTACATTTTTGTGAGGCAAGGTTACCAAAAATTTAAATTTTGAAATTTCATCTCTATTTGCCATTAACTGTTGAGGAACACCTAAAGGGTTAATAAAGTTTGTAAAATTAGTTTTGAATACCTTGAGGGGTGTAGTTTCTTAGATGGGGTCACTTTTAGGGAGTTTTTACTCTAGGGGGGCATCAGGGGGGCTTCAAAAGGGACATGGTGTCAATAAAAAACCATGTCGGTCCTTTCCTTTAGCGCCCTGCCTTTTACTGATACAGCAGTTTACGACCACAAATGTGGCGTTTCTGTAAACTGCAGTATCAGGGTAATAAATATTAAGTATTGTTTGGTTGTTAACCCTTGCTTTGTTACCGGAAAAAACGGATTGAAATGGAAAAGTGCCAAAAATAGCTGTTTTGGCACCGTTTTGATTTTATTTTTTTGACCGTGTTAATCTGGGGGGTTAGGTCATGGGGTATTTTTATAGAGGAGATTCTTACGGACGCGGCGATACCTAATAAGTTTATTTAGGTTTTAGACTATATTATCCTTTTTGATACAAAAATTAATAATTTTGTATCTCTAAAGTCTAAGAGTCATATTTTTTTTTTGTCTTTTAGCCGATTATCTTATGTGGGGGCTCATTTTTTGCGGGATGAGAGGACGGTTTTATTGGCACTATTTTGGGGGCTATATGACTTTTTGATCGCTTGCTATTAAACTTTTTGTTATGTAAGGTGGCCCAAAAAATATTTTTTTTTGGACCGTGTTAATCTGAAGGGTTGGGTCATGGGGTATTTTTATAGAGGAGATTCTTACGGACGCGGCGATACCTAATAAGTCTGCTCGTACTAGGGTGGGCCACAGGGTCCCTAACATGGCGGTCCCCTTGCTCCGCCGCCTTGGGGGCTCATAATCATCGGGCGGCAGTGATCGGAACTATACATGACGTACCGGTACATCATGTGTCCTTAAGTACCAGGACAACATGCCGTAACGCTACGTCATGTATCCTTAAGAGGTTAAAGGGGTTACCCTACTTTTTCTTACTGCTGATCTATCCTTTGGATAGATTAGCAGCATCTGATCATTGGGGGTCTGACAGGACACCCACCGATCAGTTGTTTGAGCTGATCACATGCTGAAAACCCATCTAAAGGATTGCTCCTCAGTAAGAAAAAGGCGTATAACCCCTTTAAATTTAGTAATGAGTATTATTAGTAGTAAAGCCAGAAAAAAAACACAAGCAAAAAATCTAAAACAAGCAGTAACTTCAATGATTGGTAATAACAACGATGATATATCCATTCATGTACAATAATTCTAACCTAGCTGCAATACAGCAACTTTATTTAACCCTGCTGACGGAAGTTACCTACATTGCAGATACTTATATACTTACTGGAAGACTACCTTTTCTTCTCCAGCGTTATCTAGGTGGATCCTGCTTTGTGCTGCTGTTTTTTCGTTTTTTTCAGTTTTCTTGCTTTAGTTTTTTTGTGTGAGGGTCACCTATATTAATATAGGGACCTCCGAAATTGGACTGAGGTTACAGTTTAGTCCCGCTGAGGATTTATACAGAGGGACATATGAGAGTGAATTCTATAATCAAGCGAATTTTGCTAGGAAAGCAAAGACAGAAAGCGCACCATAGGGTAGTAGGTTCCAAATTAGTGGAGCATATAAACAAGGTAAAAAAGGGAGGCTCACCTTATAGAGTTGTGCTATAAATGGGCACAACTCTACCGTGCCTATGTAGATAAAATGTGTCCAATTGAAAGGTATGCTGCCATCGTATCCAGAAGCTTCAGGAGATGGGGCCCAGCCTTCTCCAAAGGAACTCGCAATATACAGATGACTGGATCTCAGATTGGCGCAAAACACACCTCCTCAGGACACTTGTAAAGAAATCTTCTTCTTTATTGCTTATTGCAGGTTCTGGCTGGAGGCTGTGCCTGTGTGTGTGGGAACCCCGAAACGCGTTGTTTTTACTTGGCAAAAAGAATATGCAATAAAGAAGATTTCTTTACGAGTGTCCTGAGGAGGTGTGTTTTGCGCCAATCTGAGATTCAGTCATCTGTATAATATGAGAGTGAATGACACATGTTATCATATGTAAAGTTAACATTTTAATGCTGCTATTTTTGGAGGACATATCTGCACATTTTTATTGATTTCTTATCTACGTATCTTCTAGTTTTATCCAATCTAGAATAACTAGTTTTATACTGTCCATTGGTTATTAGTTTTATTTGCTGTCTATTAGTTGCCAGATATAGAGTGCCCCCCACCCCCTATTCAATACTCATTCCTTTTATTTCGGTACTGGGGGTACCGCGCGTTGTGCACCTGGTCATTTTCTGATATTTTGGTTGAGCCACTTACCATTAAACATATCTAGAATATGCAGTATTACTAAAAGCCTCAATTAGATCACGATGTGACATTATTGTCCCTAAGTGCACCCTGACCTAGATCGTGTACTTACTAATCATGTCATTGTAGTTATTGCTAATCATGGATATATATTGTATATATAGTTTTTATGTCTTAAAAATTATATTTATTGTATAACATTTTTGTTAAAAAAATTATCATATGTATATGATAATGAAACAAATTGCTAACAAAACAGTGATTTACTGTTATACATAGCATACAGAATGTACTTTTATAGAAAGCCCCCTGTGTTTTAAACCACGCTTCTATTATGATGTAAAAACAGTATGACCTTTACAAAGCTTCTGGAAAAAGCATATCACGCACCCTCGGGCATAACTAGATTCATGCACTATCAATTTGTGTAGAAGAGCTATAATTGAACTGATTGCAGTTGCCATGGTCGGAAAAAACTAATGATATTATCCACTCACCCAAATATGGATAAGAAAAACTAAATAACATTTCTTCTATCCTAGGTTCATTCAGAGGTAAGGCTCACAAATGTAGCCAGATGGAGCAGTTGAGAAAGTATATTAGTAAATTTGTATTACAATGATATGATTGGTATACTGTCTCTTGTGCCATGTGTAAACCTTCTCAAAGTTTTACATTCAGTATGAAAATGTGCAGTTTATGCTGTGGTTATTAAACCCCTTTGTATACCTTGATGTAACTGTAAGGGCTTGTTCACACGACCGTTGCCCCTCCCTTGCCGTATTGCAGCCCGCATTTGCGGATCCGCAATTCACTTCAATGGGTCCGCAAATCCAGAGATGCGGAACGGAATCACAGAACGGAACACTACGGAAGCACTACGGAATGCTTCCGTCGGGTTCTGTTCCGTACTTCCGTTCCGCAAAGAGATAGAACTTGCTCTATCTTTTTGCGGAACGGACGAATGCAGACCCATTCAAGTTAAATGGGTCTGGGTTCATCCTGGCGGCCGTACGGAGGTTGCCCGTGCATTGGGGACCGCAAATTGCGTTCCCCAATGCACGGAACGGCCCACCTACGGCCGTGTGAATGAGCCCTAAGTGGAAGGTGCGCGAGGGGTGTAGGGAGCAGGCTCGTGAGTTGAATCCACTCCATACAGAGCAGGTGTCGGCTATGTAATACAGTTGAAATCTGCCCTTAATGAGCAGGGTCAGAGATAACTCCAATCTTGACATTTAACCCCTCAGATGCTGCGATCAATAGTGGTTACAGAGGGAGGGGGCTACCCCTGACCTCCAACAGGAGGTCCAATTAGTTGTTATGGCAGCCTGGAGCAGCAGAGCATAATAGGAGGATAATGGGAAAATCCACACAGACTGCAATAGTATACTACTGCAGTCTATGGTATTAATGATTGATTGCATGTTCAAGGGACAAAAAAAAGTTAAATTAATTTTTTTTTTTTATATTTTAAAAAATTATCTCCATTCCCAATATTACACAAAAAAAGAAACAAAATAAAATGAAGATAATAACATTTCTCTCACATGCAGGGGGCTTCTCCCTTCTGTGGAAACCACCAGCACTGTATGCAGTGACCTCACCTCCCTTACTTCCCACTATGTTTTTTTTCTTTTAATTAATTAATTAATTAATTAAAGTTGAGAGGAACAGATCATTATGTACCCAGCCAGAAGCCATAATGAGGGCTCAGGTGGCCCCCTGGGCATCAGCCCACTGGGAAATATCCATTGAATGGATGTAATAATTAGACATATGGCCAGCCAACATACACATTAGATAGAAGTTGGTTGATGGTTGAACAGCAGTTGAACAAACTGATGAACAATCACTTTGCAGACATGGCCATACACATTTTAGTTCATACTGGCTGTTACACTTGACTAAACTGGCATAACATGTTCAATGAAACCAGACGATTAACAAAAGATCTCTTTTGTCCAAAAACAATCTTTTTTTAATAAAAGATCTTTTATCCGATTGTAGGACGAGAATTTTAAACATGGGCAACTTCTTTTTAGACGATTGTGGTCTGTCATTGGTTGGCTGAAATGATAATTTATTGTTAATTTTGGTTAACATTTGTTTTGGTTGGAATCATTTGTTTTGATCAACTTTAGACTAATGTGTATCACCACTAGAGATGAGCGAATTCAGTTTTCGGGAAAAATTCGGTTTGATCCGAATTTATTCACGGCGAATTACATATTTTCTGGCTGCTGAGAGCCTTTATAGTGATGTAGAACACTGTGCCTTGTAGTAACACGCATAGGGAGTCTGCTTTGGTAGTGAAATAATACTGTGAGTCCCAGGGGCGTAGCTACAGTCAGGTCCATAAATATTGGGACATCGACACAAGTCTAACATTTTTGTCTCTATACACCACCACAATGGATTTGAAATGAAACAAACAAGATGTGCTTTAACTGCAGACTGTCAGCTTTAATTTGAGGGTATTTACATCCAAATCAGGTGAACGGTGTAGGAATTACAACAGTTTGCATATGTGCCTCTCACTTGTTAAGGGACCAAAAGTAATTGGACAACTGACTTCTCAGCTATTCCATGGCCAGCTGTGTGTTATTCCCACATTATCCCAATTACAATGAGCAGATAAAAGGTCCAGAGTTCATTTCAAGTGTGCTATTTGTATTTGGAATCTGTTGCTGTCAACTCTCAAGATGAGATCCAAAGAGCTGTCACTATCAGTGAAGCAAGCCTTCATTAGGCTGAAAAAACAAAACAAACCCATCAGAGATATAGCAAAAACATTAGGCGTGGCCAAAACAACTGTTTGGAACATTCTTAAAAAGAAGGAATGCACCAGTGAGCTCAGCAACACCAAAAGACCTGGAAGACCACGGAAAAGAACTGTGGTGAATGACCGAAGAATTATTTCCCTGGTGAAGAAAACACCCTTCACAACAGTTGGCCAGATCAAGAACACTCTCCAGGAGGTAGGTGTATGTGTGTCAAAGTCAACAATCAAGAGAAGACTTCACCAGAGTGAATACAGAGGGTTCACCACAAGATGTAAACCATTGGTGAGCCTCAAAAACAGGAAGGCCGGATTAGAGTTTGCCAAACGACATCTAAAAAAGCCTTCACAGTTCTGGAACAACATCCTATGGACAGATGAGACCAAGATCAACTTGTACCAGAGTGATGGGAAGAGAAGAATATGGAGAAGGAAAGGAACTGCTCATGATCCTAAGCATACCACCTAATCAGTGAAGCATGGTGGTGGTAGTGTCATGGCGTGGGCATGTATGGCTGCCAATGGAACTGGTTCTCTTGTATTTATTGATGATGTGACTGCTGACAAAAGCAGGATGAATTCTGAAGTGTTTCGGGCAATATTATCTGCTTATCTGCTCATATTCAGCCAAATGCTTCAGAACTCATTGGACGGCGCTTCACAGTGCAGATGGACAATGACCCAAAGCATACTGCAAAAGCAACCAAAGAGTTTTTTAAGGGAAAGCAGTGGAATGTTATGCAATGGCTAAGTCAATCACCTGACCTGAATCCGATTGAGCATGCATTTCACTTGCTGAAGACAAAACTGAAGGGAAAATGCCCCAAGAACAAGCAGGAGCTGAAGACAGTTGCAGTAGAGGCCTGGCAGAGCATCACCAGGGATGAAACCCAGTGTCTGGTGATGTGTATGCGTCCCAGACTTCAGGCTGTAATTGACTGCAAAGGATTTGCAACCAAGTATTAAAAACTGAAAGTTTGATTTATGATTATTATTCTGTCCCATTACTTTTGGTTCCTTACCAAGTGGGAGGCACATATGCAAACTGTTGTAATTCCTACACCGTTCACCTGATTTGGATGTAAATACCCTCACATTAAAGCTGACAGTCTGCAGTTAAAGCACATCTTGTTTGTTTCATTTCAAATCCGTTGTGGTGGAGTATAGAGCCAAAAATGTTAGAATTGTGTCGATGTCCCAATATTTATGGACCTGACTGTAAATGCTCATGGGCCCTGGTGCAAGAGTTCAGCTTGGGCCCCCCTCTTCCCTCAGTGCTTTGTGGCCAGTGGAAGGGGTACACCTAGCCTTTCAGCTGCCTGAGGCAAAAATGGAAACGGCAACCTACCATTCCAAATTCTCAACCTAACCCTTTCCTTTAAATCCTACTGTTAAAGGGGTTATCCAACATCTAAACCATGACCCCCAATGGGGGTGTGTGAATAGCACCCAATAGCAGGCCGCGACAGGGAAAAGTCTCCCTAGCATCGCTGGTGACGATAGGCAAGCTTGTCCCCGTCGCAGCCTGCTATTGACAGCCTGCCTATGTCAGAAAGACTGTCCCATAACTACTCCAGAGGTATTCCCGGCGATAAGAGTGGGGAAGTCTTTCTAGGCTCACATACAGGTCCGGGATTTATGTGACTTATATTTCATCTCTGCAAGTATTGTCTTATATTTTTTGATGCTGCATTATTATAATTCCTTTGATACTAGATTTGATTGGGTATTATCCCAGACTTTATATGTTTGGTCCATATTTGTGGACTTTGGTGAGCTGGTTGTCTGTGCCTGTTTGTTTGTTTGTCCTTTATAATAAAATTGCTTAATAGATTTTTATAATTATTGGATATGCAGCTTTTTGATGTTTTCTTGGTCTTTCGGTTGCTCATAACTAAAATATGTAGTCTACAGTTTTTCAGAGTTTGTATTCTGAGTGCTATGATGGAATACATACTATGTAGCAAGATGTATGCGGAAATTATATAGCATATCAGGTTTCAGCATCAGTATGCTTTTCCCAAAACACTTTGTGCACGTATGTATCCTTGTCCTTTCCAGTAAGTTTTTTCTTTCTTTCAAGAAATACTTCATTTACGAGCAAATTCCCTCAAGTGAGAAAATTCAGACAATAACCTGGACATTCACACAATAGGTAGCTTTCTAACTTGGTTCTTATTGCCAACACACCCAATCACACGTAAGTGCCAATGAGCTCATCATCTCTGGAGTGAACCACTACTTTGGCGGTGGTGTTAAGATCTCACATGTGTGTAAAGTGTAAACAATCGAGTTTATTAACAGTTACTTGGGGAAAGAGAAATGAAGAAGTGGTGAGCCTTAAGTTATACAGCATGAAAGATAACCAATATTTGTTATTATTACTTCCATTTTTCTTATACTATGTGTATACTTTGTGCTTTAAAAATATTAAAATATCTAAATAAAAATGTCAATTTAGACATCTGTTATTAAGCAAATTCAGATATCAGTTAATGGTAAACAATTACACATTGTGCATTCTGTGAAACCATATATATTAGCAACTAGTCCAATGTAAAGTGGATACAAAATCCAATGGACAAATAGCTCTCAAAAATTCTGCTAAACAAAATGTATTGCCTTGGCTCTTATTACTTTTCCCCAGTGAAGCTCACAATCGAATTTCCCTATTTTATGCCTGCACACATGGAAAATTTTATAGGAAGCAAACTGGTGGCCTACAGAAGGGGAATTAGAGAAAATTCAGCTACCATCCATAGTTGAGTGAACTTTCCAAATCACAGAGAACTGATGTTCTTACAGTGAAAGCAGTGGCCTAGCTAGAAATGACTGGGCCCACAGCAAATTTTTGAATGGGTCCCCCATCGTCCAGTAATTTTTTCGCAACCCCTTCCCTTCATGCCGCCCCTATTTATGTGGCTAGTAAAGATCACTCTCTCAGAACAGGTCCGGCAGCTGTTCCATCCGTTTCCTACCCTGTCTATACTGTCACTGTATATAATTTCATTGTGTAATACTGCTGAGGGGGCCCTGACAAAATCTTTTAGTCCTCCTCCTCTAAAAGATTTTTTCAGGGCCCCCTCAACAGTATTACACAATGAAATGATATACAGTGACAGTATAGACAGGGTAGGAAACAGATGGAACAGCTGCCGCGCCTGGTCTGAGAGAGCGATCTTTACTAGCCACAGGAATGGGGGCGGCATGAAAGGAAGGGGTTGCGAAAAAATTACTGGAGGAGGGGGGCCCCATTCAAAAATTTGCTGTGGGGCCCATTCATTTCTAGCTACGCCACTGGTACTGTCATATCCTTAAAAGGTTAACTGTGATCTAGTGAAGACAATCACAACCGCCAGCTTCAACTTTAGGCACTAATATATAGCAAGGAAAAGCTATGTACCAATATCCAATTTTGCTGTAGTTCTCCCAATATGAGTTAAATTGGTTAATTTATGGTAAGGAATAATAATAAGTGAAGCACCATGTTACATATAGATACAGAGCAAGATAACAGCACTGGTGCCTTGCAGCGCTGGGGTCCTAGGTTTGAATCCGACCAAGGACAACATCTGCATGGAGTTTGTATGTTCTCCCCGTGTGTGCATGGGTTTCCTCCGGGTACTCCGTTTCCTCCCACACTCCAAAGACATACTGATAGGGACCTTAGATTGTGAGCCTCATTGGGGACAGTTGGATGCTAATGTCTGTAAAGCGCTGCGGAATATAGTAGCGATATGTAAGTACATAAAATAAATAAATAATGCACACAACTACTTGCACACTACTAGAATATAGCATATAATGGATATTGCCTACTATATTACTCTCTGTTATAATGTGTGTTTGGTGTATATGTACAAAGAAAAGTACATCATAACGAAGAATTTTTCTAAAGATATACTGTATACTATACATAATACAATTTATAAAAAACAAACCTTTAGAAACGTTACAAAACAAAGCAAAGCTACAAAGTAATATGTTTTCTGTCTATCATGTTTATATGGTTTACAGTCGAGCAAAATGAGGCTGTTACATCTGAAAGACCAATTTTCTCAATGCAGCCCTGCCAGTAATCGGCTGCTCTCCCCAGGGAATGCTATGGGCACCCACACATTTCCCCTTCACTGAATTCAAGTATGTATGATGTAATCAATGGTGACACCCAGTCTCCCAAAACAGTGATCTTTCTGTCTAGCAGCTCTCCCTTCTGACTAACAGGTCTGGAGCAGGGGGCACCCCTGTATGATTTCTTTACTGAGCATCTGCATCAGTTATTCACACAATTTTTTTTTTTTTTTCTGTTCTTCTGATGGATTAGAAGAACAGAAAATTAAACAAGAGATGTGAACTCTCCCTTATTTACATACAGTATAGCAAAAAAGGAAGAAGGGGTCCAGCTCGATTAAAATGTTACCTTTATTTTTCAGTGCGGGTAAAAGCCAGTTACACTCCAGTTACATGTTTCAGATCAGGGACAATAGCGATCCTTCCTCATGACATGAGGAAGGATCGCTATTGTCCCTGATCCGAAACATGTAACTTGAGTGTAACTGGCTTTTACCCGCACTGAAAAATTAAGGTAACATTTTAATCGAGCTGGACCCCTTCTTCCTTTTTTGATTTGCTAACGCCATGGTTCCTGGCTTGGTCCGTGCTCGGTGTGGCGGGGTTTGAGCACTCCTACATTTTTTCTTTTTGCTTACATACAGTATAGGTTGAAAATTTACAAAAATCATTAGCCTAAAGTTGATCAAAATGGACGATTTCAACCAAAACAAACATTTGTCGGTTGAAATTTAACAATCTTTTGAGCTGACTGACTAACTGACTATCATGGTTTGAAAAGAAGTCAGCCATATTTAATATTTTCCTCCATTCAAAGAAAGATCATTCGTGATTGCCCAGTTTCTTTGAATGTGTATGTGCAGTTTGAACAACTGTACCGTCCAATATAGACTAAAGTACTTATGTTGGACGAACTGGCCAAGAACTAATGAGTGCGTGGAGCTCCCGACATGATGTCGGGGAAGACAAGGATCAGCTGTAATGAATATTTTCACCCGATCCTTTTATTCTCCCAAGAGATAAGCCGCCACCAGAGGTTTTCCGACAGCTGATTTCTCCGATTTCCCCATAGAGTACACATACAAGTTCGGCAGAGCTAAATATGTTTGGGGAAGTCGTGAGGGAGTGAGGAGAGATAGCTGTCAGCCAAACAAATTGATAGGCCAACAGCTTGAATGGATATGGCCATCTTAAAATATGTATGACTGTGTCTGTGAAAGGAACATTCACCAGATGATCTTTTCAACTGCTGTTCGACCATCAACCAACTTCTATCTAATGTGTATGGTGGCTGGTCACCTTTACAACTTTATTTTACCAACTTATCTAACAAATTCTTCCATTTTCTGCTCTATTAGTTTTAAAGCCCATGTGCTAATGAAATGTTGACTTTTGTCTCATTGTGCATATAGGAGTCTGCCAATTCAAATAAACCTGCTGTTTACTTATCGAAAGGGAACTCCAAACGTATTAACCTGCAACTGTTAAAGTCAATTCTTACTCCAAGACACTCATGTGTAAGCAATTCACTGAATGAGAAAGTGTCTTATTCACTATAAATGAGAGGGTGTGTCGGATAAATCACTTAGTCTACCATGCAAGGTGTCGTGTGCAAGAGGCATTATGGTAGCTCATTGACTTTCTGTGGCTTCATACCATACCGTACATAGTATTGCTATTTGGGGACAATGCAGAGCACCATTCTCTGGTGGATTAATATGGAATACGATGAATAACCTTTGTATTGCTCTGTATGAATTCAGCAACATATGGAGCTATAGTAGATCCCACAGAAGTCTATTGGTGCCCTACCATAATGTACATGAAACCTAACATATCCCCTTGAATGCCAGTTTAGTTTGGCAAATTTTGAAAATTCATAGGTGACTTTCTCAGATAGATGCAAGGTATCTCCCTGGTGTTTAGAGCGTCCCCACTATTTTTATGCTTTGAGCAATGCAGTGATGAAACATTAGTCAAATTAAGATGGCAAATCAATATATAGACATATTTTGTCAATTTTTCAACTACATTGTATAATTGTTAGGAAATCTAACTATAAAATAGTTTGAATAAAGACATTTTCAAATATATCTGAAGAAGTTACCAGTTTATGGAAGACATTTCCAAAACTTGGAAATATGGTATTGTTAATTGACATGGGAACTTATTAGGATCTCTTTTACACAAATATAACAGAAGAGTTTGTCCAGCTTGTTCTACCAAAGGTGGTAAAGATTTGGAAATCGATTTTTTTTTTTATCTCCAAGTGTTTTTGAGGGTTTTTAATGGTATCATTAATGGGAAGGTGCTTCTGTCTCAGGTTTACATTATTTTTTGCGAGGTGCTCCACCCCTCATCTGCGGTCTGTATCTCAGTTATACTTACCTTCTGGATTTTGGAATGTGATAGTCTTAGATTTGTGTCTTCATACCTTCTCTCTCTGGCTTAAAGGAGGCTGATAGAGTCTAATAAATGCTCTTCCAAGTTGGACATTTATCATGTAGAGAAAGTTACAAGCCACTATACACTGCTTATTTCCATGGTTATGACCACCCTGCAATCGATCAATGGTGGCCGTGCTTGCCCACTATGGGAAAAAGTTCTGGCCTCTCTGGTGGCCACCCTATGGGAGCTTACATAGGCTGGTGCTTTTTTCTATAGTGTGCAAGCACTGCCACCTCTAATGGATTGCAGGGTGGTCATAATCATGGAAACGAGCAGTGTATAATGTGATGGAAAAATGGATCCAGCCAGAAAAGGAGGCAATATGGATAATAATACATTAGAAAGTGGTTTTTATTAACTTTCTCTACATAATAGATGCTATTTGCTGAAGTGACAAAACCCCTTTAATATCAGAGTGTTTTGCTGGGACTTACAGTAATTAATCTGGAACTTGTGCTGTTGGATTTTTGACCATTGATATTTGTTGGACCTGGATTATGAACTTTATTAGTTTTTTTAAAAATATATATATTTTTTTAATTAAGTATGCCAATTTGTATTATATACTTACTTCCGTATTTATTTGCTTAGTATCTGATTAATATTTATTTTAACATTTCTAATTTTTTTTTTTACTATTTATTGATTTATTATTATATGTATTAATTGCTATGTAGCATGATGACTATTTACTCTGGCTATTGATGTGGTGTGCCAGAGTCCCGTACTGCTACCTGTTTAGTTTCTTTATTGTCACAATATAGTTGTGTCGTGAAGTTAGTTTTTTACTTTTTATGCGCATATTACCTTATTTACAGATTTTAGTTTTGTATGGGCTTCTATTTTTAATTTTACTTTTTTCAGTTTTTTATTTTTATAGTGTTACATTTATTACTGGTATATATTATTTTTACTACTCCTATTGGTCTGTGTATGTATTTTCACTTGTATAATTACACATGATTGTGTAAATATACACAATCATGTGTCTGCTGCTTTCAGTGAGGGTTTACTTATATACTGTACATTTGTTACATGATTTCCCAGACCAGCCCTGGGAGCCCACAAACCCACCTCTGTCATGTCACAGGGACTGTTATGGCATACTTTACATGTACTCATACAATAGATGCAAAAATATTATATGGACTAGGCCTTCATTCTAATATGATAAAATCTGACACACTCAGCCAATATATTTTGATCAAAACAAATCTGTGCCTGCCTACCAGAGCCAAGGTGCTCTCAGTCAGGCAGGTCCTACTCTAAACCTGCTTATGCCGTTGGGCATCTACATTGATGAGAGCATACCCTGCTGCTCCTAGTTACTTGTGTGCATCAAGCAACCAATGAGAGGAGGAGCACGCACAGCCACATATATCACCCAATCAAGGTCACCTGCGGGATAAGCGGGGCAAAAAGTGCACAAGAATGCTACTCCAAAGATAAAATAGGAGTGCATTCACACATGAAGGTGCCACTCCTTCAAGAACATACATAAACTACAAAAATCACGTGAAAAAGATACAAAACATCCTGCAAGATATGATATGCGGATGTACATGGCTACATTTATAAAATAAAAATTACTGAAAATAATGAACTAACAGAATAGATGCAAACATTATATATGGACTAAGCCCTCATTTTTATGTGATAAAATCTGAGACTCTCAGCCAATATATTTTGATCAAAACCCATCTGTGCCTGCCTACCAGCGCCAAGGTGGTCTCAGTCGGGCAGGTCCTACTCTAAACCTACCTATGCCATTGGGCATCTACATTCAGCAGAGCATCTATTGTATGAGTGCCTTATTTTCCCTGAATTTTTTTTCATACTTTACATGTACCCTAATGCAGGGGTCTCAAATACAAAACCAACAGGCAGCATGCGGCCCCTGAGTCAGTTGTCTGCAGCCCACAAGTGTTCCCTTAAGCTCCAAAGTCACGCAGATTCTATAGTGTACTGTTAACTAATATGTATATATCAGTATCTAGATGACATCATCACTGTGCATCAACAACAATAATGGCATAATAAAGTAAACACCCCTTGCACCAAAGTTGGACAAAACCCCATTGGGGCTTACACCCGCTCCTCTAACCTTCTACGTTTTTCGTCTGGTGTGCCGTTCCCTCTATTCATAAAGTGTTATTATACTGCTTCACCACTATGATAAAGTTATAAAGCCAACTAACAGTTTAGACTGCTGAGTAAATCAATTTAATGTTATGTTGTCTGCTTCTCTAGGTTTTTTTAACTTCTTTCTTATGGCAAGATTCTGTGTGGTGTAAGATAAACGTGATCTGGTTAAAAACAGTAGTGTTTTCTGCAAACTGCAAATTCTCCCCAGTAAAATATTTTGCATGGCAACTGCATAAACATTTTGTTTAGAAGAAAATGGATATTAAAGAAACTACCAATTCATGGGTTTTAGGAACGTAGCAAATGGAAATGACAACTGTTTATAACATTGATTAGAAACTCACAGAGACATAACAAAAGTTTTGATCAATGGGGTCTGAGTGCTGAGACCCCCATATATCACTAGAACACAGAAGCACTCGCATATCACTCTTTTTTTTCCTTGCTGCAGGCAAAGAAGAGAGATGGATTCAACAGAAAGTTTATGAGCCCATCTTGATTCCTCTCCTGCAGTGAGCACTTCTCTCACCTCATTCTAGCAATCGGTGCGGGTCTAAGCACTCAGACCCTCACTGATCAACGCTTTTGATATGCCTCTATGACATATCAAAAGTTTCCTGAAAACTCAGTGACCCTTTAAATTCTATGAATACCAGAAGAAATATAATCTGTTTTGTATCTAAAGCCCTTTAGCATACAGCCACATGTTCAGGATTCCTGATAAAGCTTTGGAAGCCAAAATCAGTAGTAGTCCACACAGATACTATTGTATATTTCGGACACCCAAGACTATAACATGTGCCCAGGGTTTAATAAGAAAATAAATCTTTTGCATCAGACCTCAGATCAGACCCTCAAATTAGACCCTCAGTCTTCATCAGACTTCAGATCAGACCCCAAAATCAGACCCCCAAGCTCCATCAGCCTCATATCAGACCCCCTAACCTCCATCAGCCTCAGATCAAACCCCCATCAGCCTCAAACCACCATCAGCCTCAGATCAGACCTCCATTAGCCTCAGCTCGGAGCCCCATTAGCCTCAGCGCAGACCCCCATTAGCCTCAGCTGAGATCCCCATCAGCCTCAGTCCAGACCCCCATCAGCCTCAGTTCAGACCTCCTTCAGCATTCGGACTGTAAGACACACTGCCAACATCACCCCCCCCCCCCCCACACACACACACACACACACTTTTGGGGGGGGGGGGAGTACATCTTATAGTGCTAAATATATGGTACTCCTCCTTTGTTTTGAATCCACTCCTGGTTTTGGGCTGTAAAACAGTTTCAGGAAACCTGAACATGTGGCCGTACCCCTTATTACCATATTTCCTACTTGTAGACCTCAGGCTCATGGTAGAGCCATGTGCAGGAGGCTGTATGGCAACACAAATAATCCTTGCAGATCCATCCACCGAGTGCTGCAAAGAGAATACCTCGGTAATATACCATACACAGTTTTTCTACTGGATTTGTTCAAAATTACATAAACATGTCTATGAATGATTCAATGCAGCGCTCCATGCATGTCGTATGTGATGGAGCATGCCATGATATATTTTCTTCGAAAATCCATTAAAAAGGCCCTCCATATGAAATTTATGGCCACAATGATACTGTGTGGTAGTGGATGGAGAAAGCCACATGCTAACCTTTATTTTTGAGGAAATGAAAAATGGAGTAATTGTCACCTATAATATCTGTAACAATATGATGGATGCTGGAATACAGAGGATGGGATTAAGCACTTTGAATGCAAAATAAAACAAATTTTCATTACTTTTAAACCCCTTAAAGCCAAGCCAGTTTTGGCCTTAAGGATCAGGGGAGCTTTGTAGTTTTTGCCTCTTCACAGTTTGTTAGCCATAACTAACATATCATTTAGACATTATTGTCGGGCAGATATAAGGTATCATTGAAGTTATATGAATTTGTACACTGGCATCATGCATAAAACAGCTAAACTATAATTCTCTTATTAGATTATTATTATTATTATTAATCATGCTGTGACTGCTCTAGTGACCACATGACATTGTGCATTACAGGGTTTAATATAACGGCTAGGTAAAAGTCTCATATACTGTAGTATACTGTATACATGTCATTAAAAGCTGTAGAATGCATTGCTATGCGCATTTAACTGTAGATAATCCTTTATTGTTATAGGAAATGGAGGCTAAATGGCTTTGCCCTTAATTCACCACATTACGGCAGAGAGGAGGAGATCATTGAGGTGGGCCTGCGGTGCAGACTTCAGGTAGAACAAACTAAGATTACAAGAGAAAGTCTGTCTGCACACTGCAGTTAAGCTATTCATATTGACATTATACTAGCCACGCTGAGGGCTGATACAGACTTCTCAAACAAAAGATAAGCCTGGCATTTCCTATGTAGGATTGGCGGCCAATTCACCACTCATTCATTTCTCTCTATGACTTTGCACTAACAAATGTTCAGTGTCCTGTTTAATGACTTCATTCTGTAAACTGATTACAAGGTGGAGTTCGAATGCTTTATTTATGCAGCCTGATCATCCTCATTATTAAAACAAAAAGTCTCTTCCTTATTACATTTCCATTTTGACCAAGAATTAGACAGTACAAGACCAACATGCATTCCAAGCTTTTTTTCTCATAGAGGTCATAAAATAGGAGATTTCAATGATTCTAGGATTTATACATACTCGGTGGTAATGTTTAACTTGTGTTGACATGGGTAAGGCCATATTTTGTTTCCTCAGCATATTCACAACCACATAATATAGATTTTAGGATTTTTCATGTGCACAGATTGCTCAGATCAATGGGACAAAACAATCAGTTTATTTTTAATATCTTAAAAGTATTTTGCTTATGCATATCACATAAAATGGAAGTCAATTGGCTAAAAAAGAGTATATGTCTTCTTCCACTGTCACCTGATTCCATCTGGAGTCACTTAAGTGGACAGTAAAGTGCTACCTGATTATTATCTAATACACGCTTTATACTTCCGTGAGTGACCCAAAACTGCATCGTGTGGACAAGGCATAAAAAGCAGCATCTAAACCTTAAAAAAGTCCCATTGGGACAATTCCGGTCCATAATGCATGCAGGGGCATACAAGCCAGGACAAAAAAAAAAAACTCTCTTGCACTGTAGGGCTCAGACTCTCATGCTTTAAGCCTATGTTATAGGGTCACCCATTATTTAAATGGGTACCACTTAATACCGTAGTGGCAGCATGCCGCTCACAGGTGATTGATGGGGGTTTCAGTTGCTGGACCCATGGTGATCAACTAATATCCCATGGTCCAATTAGGTTTGTCCAGATGGGTATAAGACAGCTATCAGCCACATCGATCTTCCCCAACTTCCTTGCATGCTCCGTAGTGAGAACATTAAGCAGCTTCCAGACACCTTTGAGACAGCTTCCATTAACCTGTTTGATCCCTCTTTCCTCCAAGGGCAGTCAGGCAAAGACTTGTAATTTCCTACAGATCTCATGTTTATGGCCAGTTTTATTGTTTACTGGCCTATAAGAAGCTAATGATATTATCAACAGCCTCAACAGATTAGGATGCATTGGTCCATATCTCCATAGCTACTTTATTGTTAGGTTCCTGCCTTTTGTATGTTGGTGATATGAAAACTGCCCCTCAAGGTGACACTTTTATGCAGGACAACGTTTACTAAAATTAGTTGGTGTAGGTTTAGTAGCTGCATGAATAGAAAAAGAAGTAAGATTAAATAAGTCACCAGTAATGTAGAAGTGGCTATATACTTACCATAATATAATCATAAGGAAAGTACCAGTAATTTAGAGGTTGCAACTTGCTAAACATAAAACACGAAAAGCCTCAGCATACATGTGGTACTCAAGAGATATACAGTTTGGATGATATTATGATTGCATTTACCAACTGTAGGAAGGCGCAAGGGGCCGTCATTGATGGAAGGTATGTGTCACCGAGATTCCTGGCTTTGGTGAGGTAAGAGCTGGTAGTTTTAAATGTCAGCAGCAGCTAGTGCTGACTGACTCTGTTTGTTGTTAGTATGGCTGTAAAGCCGATCCGGGCCGGCTCTTACTGGGAGTAGTCAAAGTGCTGGGTGGGTGGCTTCTCCCCACGCTCCAGGCCGGGTCTTTTATTGGCCCTATATAAAACCCAGCCAGCAGTCTCAGCTGTGTGTGGTTTATCCTCCATCTGACAGAGAAGCTGGGGAGTCTCTGTGTTTTGGGACCTGTGAATTTGTGCCGTGCTAAAGGGCTGAGAGCCGCATGCCGGGAAACAGGCCCCTAAAGCCTGCTGTGGACTGCCGGTGTAAAACTGCTAACTAGGTGAAGATTTTGTTCTATGGACATTGCATGGTGTGAACAAACACCAAGACTGTGAACGGTCATTTTTGTTTTTCCTTATGTGTGAATAAACACCAAACTGTTTAAGTTAAAGACTTTGTGATTGCCTCTATACTGCGTCCGCTAGCCGGTCTACCAGAGCAAAACCAGACACAACCATTTTATTACTTCATGGGACTATAACACTATCTGACATACAATTATTAAGATACATTATTTTCTTAAGACTGTTTTAATTTTTTGTTTAGTTTTAGAATGATGTCAAACATGAGGAAACTGAATTAAACAAGGAAATCCAGAAAATGAAAGTCCACTTTTAATGTGGCTCAACTAAAGCACCTTGAACTAAAGTCAGTTAAAGCCACCGTGGATTTCCTATGGAGATTGCTATCAAGTGAAAATATTACCTTGTCTGACATACAAAGGAAGAGCTAAACAATGGTAAGCAACAGAGTTATGGCACAAATGTACATGTAGTATGATTTGGTACAATTCAAGCTTCATATTTTCTTTGACTTGTAAGGGAACAAATGTAGATTATACATTTATACTTTTATACATTTATATACATTTTATATACATTTTATTTACATGTATATACATTTATATGCATTTAATAAATTTTATACATTTATAGAAGTTTATACTTAGCATATAAACTGTGAAGTATGATTTTTAATCTCCTGAACTGTTTTATTGTTAGGATTTTTGCTATAGAACATTACATATAAAAATAATATAGTATACAAAATAAAAATATAACATACAGGTGCATATTCTCATTTTCTAAAATATTGACTTCTGGGTTTTCATTAGCTGTAAGCCATAATTAGAGTTCAGTGAATAGAAGTATTGAAAGTGGACTTCGATCCCAATTTTAGGGAAAATTAGATTCATCATGAAGCTGAATTTCCTACTCACCTCATCCACTTGCTCGGGTAGAGGCCGTCCACTCCCATCTTGATTGAAAAAAAACAAAGGTCCTGTGTCAAGCGTGATGACGTGATCACGTAGTGATGTCATCATGCTTGCCGCAGGTCATTTGGCAAGTTTTCTTCAATCAAGATGGGAGTGGATGGCCTCTCTGTGAGCAAACGGATGAGGTGAGTATTTCTTTAAACCCCTGATTAACCCCTGAAAGGCCGAATGTGAGTCACAGACGCAGCAATCAGCGGTGAATGTGGCATCGGAGGGGTTAAATGGCGGGGGCGGTGCGATCGCCATTCCCCGTCATTGCGTCTGCTCCACACAATGGAAACCGATTTGAGATGAAGTAATTCGTAACAAATCGTATTTCTTGTCGAAGAGCGACAAAGCAGCCAAAAACTTTGCTCATCTCTAACCATAATCATCAACATTAAAAGAAATGAAGCCTCCAAAACAAAAGTCGCCACCTGGATTTAACAAAGCAAATAGTTATGAGCCTCCTATTGGATAATTACTGCATGGGTGATTATCTTTCAGCTGGCAATAAGTTATTTAACCCCAACTGGTGCAATGAGTTGCTTCTTATTTCTTAAACAACCATGTCGAAAGACACATCTCGTGGTCGTGGAAAAGATATTAGTCTGTTTGAGAAGGGTCAACTCGTCCTAGGCAACGAGGTACAACTGGATGACGTTCCCTAGCCTGGGTAAGTGCAGTGGGACATACAAGACAAACAACAGATATGTCAGCAAGCCGAGTCAGAACCAGGATGTCGCTAAAGTACAAAAGGATAATCAAAGAGAAGTCAAGTCCACGCCAAAGGTCAAACCAGGAGAACCAATAAATGCAGGGAGCACCCGGGGACGAAGTCGGGAACGGAGCCGGGAATCTAGCCGCATGTCACGCTGAACAAGTTCAGGAAGGGACTGAATTCATAGGCAACCTGTGGCCAGCAGGCTGCCTGTTAAATAGTGGAGAAAAGGGAGTCATGTGACATGGCCAGCGTCACACGACTCATTCTCCTGAATCCAGCCGAGCACCGAGTGATCAGCTCGGCGCTCAGGCTTACCGCAGTTGCCATGGACGTGAAGGACGCTGACTGCGCCAAGGGAATATCCGCGGCCAGATCCTCCCCGTCCCTCATTGCTGTGGAGACGAGGGCGTAGCGCACGTCCTTGTTCCGTATGAACTGCAGAGCGCTGACGGCGATGAATAGGGGGAACCTGCCGTCGGCGCCTCGTGACAGTACCCCCCTTCTACGTGGGGCCACCGGACCCAAAGCCGATGGAGCTGGTTTGTGAGGATGATCACTATGAAACCTTTGAATCAGCCTATTAGCGTGAATCTTATTCATTGGTACCCATGATCTTTCCTCAGGTCCGTAACCTTTCCAATGAACTAAGTATTGAAAGGAATTTCGAACCTTCCTAACGTCAATGATCTTGGAAATTACATTCTCATCTTGCTCATTCACCAGCACTGGGGGAGGAGCACTTTGCGACGGAACCACGGGTGAAACATACTTTTTAAGCAAAGATTTATGAAACACATTGTGAATGCGGAACGAATCTGGCAACTTCAACCTTAAAGGCACGGGATTAATAATTTCGAGGATTTCATACGGGCCAACAAAACGTGGTGCAAACTTCCTGGAGGACACTCTCAGAGACAAATTCTTAGTGGACAGCCAAACTTTTTCTCCGACCTTAAAGTCCCTTCCTTTGGAACGTTTTCTATTAGCATAGATTTTCTGACTCTCTTGAGCTTTCCCTAGGTTCTGCTGAACCCGAGCCCAAACTGTGCACAGTTCAGAAGTTACATTGTCAGTCTCAGGATTAGGTGATGGAACAGATGAAACAGAACTAAATCTCGGGTGAAAACTAAAATTGCTGAAAAACTGAGAAACCCCTGTGGAGGAGTTCACCCTGTTGTTGATGGCAAACTCCACCAAAGGGAGATATTTCACCCATAGTTGCTGGTTATCAGAGATGTAAAATCTTAAAAACGGCTTGATTAAGGCGTTCGGTTTGTCCATTCGTCTCAGGATGAAAGGCTGAAGAGAATGACAAAGATATATCACATCTCTGACAAAACGCTCTCCAGAACTTGGAGACAAACTGAACACCTCTGTCGGACACAATATTTTCAGGAATACTATGTAATCGTACCACCTGTTCAATAAACACAGAAGCCAGAGTCTTGGCATCAGAAAGTTTGGGTAACGGAACGAAGTGTACCATCTTACTGAATCTGTCGACCGCTACCCAAACCACCGACTTCCCTTCCGAGAGAGGTAAGTCAGTGATGAAATCCATCAAAATATGTGACCAGGGTTTACTCGGAATGGGTAGTGGTCGTAGTTCACCAGCAGGATGTGATCTGGGCGTTTTGGACCTGGCACATACCTCGCATGCAGAGACATAAGATTTGACATCCCTGGATAGTGTGGGCCACCAATAAGACCTGGACACGAGTTCCTTGGTGCCCTCAATACCGGGATGTCCGCACAAGACTGAGTCATGACACTCACTCAGCAAACGGAGACGAAACTGCTCAGAAACAAAGAACTTATCAGTAGGTGTTTGTGGCGGTGCAAGATGTTGCTGCGCTTAAATGAGAGAAGCCAGTTCCTCAGACAAAGCTGCCACAATAATGTTAGCTGGTACGATGGGTTCAGGAGGAATGTCAGGGGGTTGAAATGCACAGAAACTTCGAGACAAGGCATCAGCCTTTACGTTCTTACTTCCTGGTCTAAAAGTAATCAAGAAGTTAAAATGCGTGAAGAACAAAGCCCATCTGGCTTGACGTGGATGTCACTGTTATGGGGGCGCTGTGGATGTCACTGCTATGGGGGCACTGTGCATGCCACTGTTATAGGAGCACTGTGGACGTCACTGTTATGGGGCACTGTGGACGTAACTGGATGTCACTGTTATGGGGGCACTGTGGATGTCACTGTTATGGAGGCCTGTGAATCTGTCACAAAGAGGGGTAGAGGGTAGTGATCACTGGTTCCACCCACACCCCTGTCCCTGCCTACTTGCACCACTCGTCCTAGGCAATGACGTACAACTGGACGACGTTCCCTAGCCTGGGTAAGTGCGGAGGGACATACAAGACAAACAACAGATATGTCAGCAAGCCGAATCAGAACCAGGATGTCGCTAAAGTACAAAAAGGATAATCAAAGAGAAGTCAAGTCCACGCCAAAGGTCAAACCAGGAGAAGCCAATAAATGCAGGGAGCAACCGGGGACGAAGTCGGGAACGGAGCCGGAAATCTAGCCGCATGTCACGCTGAACAAGTTCAGGAAGAGACTGAATTCACAGGCAACCTGTGGCCAGCAGGCTGCCTGTTAAATAGTGGAGAAGAGGAGTCATGTGACGTGGCTAGCGTCACATGACTTATTCTCCTGAATCCAGCCGAGCACCGAGTGATCAGCTCGGCGCTCAGGCTTACCGCAGTTGCCATGGACGTGAAGGACACTGACTGCGCCAAGGGAATACGCGCGGCAAGATCCTCCCCGTCCCTCATTGCTGTGGAGACGAGGGCGTAGCGCACGTCCTTGTTCCGTATGAACCGCAGAGCGCTGACGGCGGTGAATGAGGGGAACCTGCCATCGGCGCCCCGTGACAAAGCCTGTAGGGGCAGTGCTATAATCTGGGGTTGCTGCAGTTGGTCAGGTCTAAGTTCAGCAACAGTATGTGCTCCAAGAATGAGGTCAGCTGACTACCTGAACATACTGAATAACCAGGTTATTCCATCAATGGATTTTTTCTTCCCTGATGGCATGGGCATATTCCAAGATGACAATGCCAGGATTCATCGGGTTCAAATTGGGAAAGAGTGGTTCAGGGAGCATGAGACATCATTTTCACACATGGATTGGCCACCACAGAGTCCAGACCTTAACCCCATTGAGAATCTTTGGGATGTGCTGGAGAAGTCTTTGCGCAGCAGTCAGACTCTACCATCATCAATGCAAGATCTTGGTGAAAAATTAATGCAACACTGGATGGAAATAAATCTTGTGACATTGCAGAAGCATATCGAAACAATGCCATAGTGAATGCGTGCCATAATCAAAGCTAAAGGCTTTGTTTTGGTGGCGATTTTTTTTTTTTTCAGACAGGCAGTGTAGATCACTCTCTATATAATGAATCTATATATGAGTTTCATCTTTTGAATTGAACTACTGAAATAAATAAACTTTTTGATGATATTCTAATTTATTGATATGCACCTGCACACTTGCTCAGTTAGTGTTCAACAAATCGAAGTATCCAAAGCAGAATTCAATCCGAATTTTTGGAAGAATCTGATTTGCCACAAAGTCAAATTTCCTTGCGCTTTGTTAAAACAAATCAGATTTTTTCAAAAATGAAAGTAAGAAGCCCGGGAACGCAATATGACCCATAATGCTGTGCAGCCAGCCAATCAGCAGATAGCCCTCCATTGTGATGTCACAGCCCTATAAAAATACTCATCCTGCATGGTCTCCTCCATTTCACTGTTTCAGAAATTGTAGAATATTGGATAGGGAGAGTGCAGTTTTTAGACACTGTAGGGAGGCATAGGGACACTGCAGGGCAGTGCAGATTGAGTGTAATCACTGTGTGCATCTTGTTGAACTGCTGTCACAATCCCAGTTAATCTGTTAGTTTATATATAGAATTACTGTGCCATAGTATTAAAGTGCGGTCTAATATATCACTGTGTGCATCTTGTTCAACTGCTTACACAATCCCTGTTAATCATAATAGTTGATATATAGAATTACTGTGCCTCAGTATTAAAGGGCGGTCTAATATATCGCCGTCTGCATCTTGTTGAACTGCTGGCACATTCACAGTTAATCTGTAAGTTTATACATAGAATTACTGTGCCTCAGTATTAAAAGGCAGTCTAATATATTGCGGTGTGCATTTTGTTCAACTGCTGCCACAATCCTTGTTAATCTGTTTATATATAGAATTACTGTGCCTCAGTATTTAAGGGGCGGTCTATTATGTCACCATGTGCATCTTGTTGAACTGCTGCCACATTTCCAGTTAATTCTTTAGTTTTTACATAGAAATATTGTTCCTCAGTATTAACCCCTTAACGCAACTGGAGTTGCACTGATCGGCGCAACTGGACGTGCAGGAGCTGCTCCCGCCCGATCCGCGTAAGAGGTTCGGCAGTTACTGATAGCCGGACCCCTGTTGTATGCGCCGGCATCAGTGAAATCACTGATGCCGTCGCAATAACCCCTGTACGGCCGTGGTAACATGCTGCTGTGATGGGGACCTGTTGGAAGGGAAGGCAGTCCGATGCCGGTGGCAGGCTGTAAGTGTATTACAGTCTGTAATACACTTACAGCCAATGCATCACAATACAGAAGTATTGTAATGCATTGTAATGAGGATCAGACCCCCAAAAGTTGAATTCCCAGAGCGGGCCAAAAAAATAAAATAAAATAAAAAGCGTCTTTTTCCCAAAATAAAGTAAATTATAATTTTTTTTAAATAGGGAAAAAAAGAAAAGTAGACATATTAGGTATCGCCCGGTCCGTATCGACCAGCTCTATAAAAATATCACATGACCCATCCCCTCAGTTGAACACTGTCAAATTTTTTTTAATAAAAACTGTGCTAAAAAAAACATCAAGTGCAACACCAAGCGATCAAAAAGGCATATGCCTCCCAAAATAGTACCAATCTAACAATCACCTCATCCTGCAAAAAATTTGCTCCTACCTAAGACAATCGCCCAAAAAACAAAAAAACTATGGCTCTCTGACTATGGAGACACTAAAACATGATTTTTTTTGTTTCATAAATGCTTTTATTGTGTTAAACTTAAAAAAAAATACCACATGACCTAACCCCTCAGGTGAACAGAGTAAAAAAAAAAAAAATACAAAGGCGGCTCATAGCTGCCGCTGCTTTGCTCATCTGTCCTGGTCCCCTGGCTCCTGCTCTCCTCCTCTTTCTGATGGGCCCGGCCTCTGGGGTAGCTCTATATTAGCCTGCATGTGCTCCCCTAGCTCTTGAAGGACCAACATGAACGCACCCTAGTTCACATGGCTGGTCACCTGTGGGTATTTAAGGCACCTTCCCTAATTGGAGGATACCTGAGCAATAGGTTGTCTAGCTTGTTAGTTCCCTGCAAAGGTGGGTTGTATTCTTTTGTCTGCCCATGTACTGATTCCTGACCATTTCCAGGATTCACACAAATTATGCCAGCCCTGACCTTTGCCTGATTCCTGACTATGTGTATTGCCTATTCTCTCTGTGCCACAAACCGGTGTCTCTAATCCCTGTAGGTGAGCAGCCAACCACACTGGGCCTATTATAAGAGGTAGCAGTCTATGGTTCCCCTGCAGCAAAGTCCAGATCCCTGTACAAGGGTTAAAGGGTGAAAACCTAGAATAGCCCAAATCCAAATCTGTTGGTTGACATAGTGGTTTCACATCCACTGTGCAACAAATATACTTTATGGATCAGATATATGCACCTAGAATCTTATTTCCACCAGAATTTGTTAAGAATGCTCATTGCCCAAATATATAAAGTTAATGCACCACAACTTGTATCTATTTATGACATGCTAGGCATGATTGTCTGCTGTAACGGGCAATGGTTGTGGAACCACTGTGCTAGCCAAATGGTTTGACTTTGGGCGAGACCTATGGGCATTATCCTGGTGGTATCTTGGTATTCGCCTTTAACCCCTTATACAGGGATCTGGACTTTGCTGCAGGGGAGCCACCAGGCTGTTATCTCTTGGAATAGGCCCAGGATGCTTGGCTGTTGACCCATAGGACACAGAAACAATATGGTGAACAGGCACAGGTCAGGAATCAGGCAGACAAATGGATAATAGCTCTTGTGCAGGCTCTAGTTAGCTAGCTAGAGAGAAACCTACCAAGATCATTGCAGAGTCAAGGACGTGAGGTCAGCAGCACAGTTGCAGTTGATTTGTAATTGGTCATGCAGCATCTCCCAGAAAGAAGATTAATCCTAGCAGTGCAGAAGACTGAGGTACATTGAATACAAGCTGTAATTCACACACAGAAAGCTGGTACTTGTGAGCACAGACTGTGGCGGCCATAAACTGCCATTCTAACATCTACAAGTCAACTTTTCTGCCATCTTTTTATCAAATCCTACATGGCATCTTATTTGGTCGCAGTCTTGGCACATCTTGTGGTCAAAAACTATACTAGCCCCGGGGGGCGTGGCTAACTACCGTCTGAGGAGGACGTCTATCTCCCCTGCTCTGATACCACAGGCTTAATCAGACGCCATCAGCCTAATATACAAAGTCTGATAACTTCATCTTGGCTATCTGATGTTAGCTGACATCGTTTGCTTTGATTTGAGACCTCTCTGGGACGTCTAAGCCGCTCCGTTCAGGAGTTATGAGTGAGGCCTAGCCGAGACAAAATCCCCGGCCTAAATTTTGAAGCGGTGTGCATACCGGAGCTTCACCTGGGATACAGACTGCTGAGACTAAAGTTTTCTGCAAGTCCGGAGCAAGATAGTCTACCATCCACTGTACCTATCCCTCACCCGACTCCAGCGGTTATCCTAATCGTTATACTGGAGGCTGCCTTCATTACCCAGCGCCATTTTGGGACACAGAGAAGACCGCTCCAGACTGGAATCATAAGCTACATCTAAACAGTAAGAACGATCCAAGCCTTGACAGGAGCAGGAGCGCAAATAATCATATATCTATGCGGCTCTTACCCCCCTTAAAGCAGTACAACAGAGTCATATTAACAGCACCCACCTTAACATCGTCATAACGCTGACTGCTGGGCAGAGCCGGCGCCATCTTAGTTCTAAGAATAGTGACGATACTGCTAGTTCCCTAATTTATCAGCAACCCCTAGATAAAAGTTAAAATCAAATACAGACCTGTCAGCGGGTGCCCTGCTTAACGATCAAGGAAGCTGTTTTCTTAGCAGTGCTGACATAAGAGGATCGGTCGCAACACTCTGCAGCCACACACTGTCTCTGAAGTATAAATACAATATAAGCTGCGCTGAAGTAGTCCCACATAAACAGAGCCTAAGGTCACCTCATACAACCCCCTCTACCACAAGCACCGCATCTCAGGATACAGACAGCGCCTACCTGGACAACGTGGAGATCTGCCATCTTACTCTGCAGGAGAGATCCGATTATTAACAAATCTGAAAAACCAAAAGATGCATAGGTATTGCTTTCTCTGAACTTTCCGATTTAAAGAGACAGTGACCTATTTGTTCTGTCAACCCAAAACGACAGAAGATAACTAGCTGTATTCACAATCTGTTTTAAAACCTAAAAAAAGGGCCCGGAGCCTAGCCGGGACTGCAAATGGCTGTGTGAGAACTCGGCTCCTCCGCACCCAAGCAATTTAAACCATTTAATTAACGGTGACCCACTTCAAAATGGTCAAACATGGGAGAGACAGGAGCTCTGATGCTCCCGATACACCAAGAACCCAAAAAAGCCAGCAGACAATGCAACGCTTCCTCAAGAAAAAAGCGCTCCCTTCACCAGGCGCAGGCACTAAGATGGCAGCGGCAGCTACATGCGCTGAGGAGGAGGAGGACACAGATGCAGACAGCTCTCAAGGAGACACATTGGAATCCAGAGACCCATCACCCGTCTCAAAATCATTCCTCACAAAGATACTGGAGAAAACACTAGAAAAAGCTATAAAGCCAGTACTGGTGGAACTTTCTGACATTAAATCGGAAATCACTCAAATGGGGCACAGAGTAGAATCTCTGGAAACTGCAGCACAGGAACTTGTGTCGCACTCCACGGGAGTAGAAGAATATCTCAACTTCCACACTACAGAGCTCAACAGAGCGATGCTTTTACTAGAGGACCAGGAAAACAGAAGCAGGAGACGGAATATCCGCATCAAAGGCTTACCTGAATCCTGGGCCTCCGAAGCACTGAATAAAGTGGCAATGGAGATCTTCGCAAATTTACTAGGTCAAGAGTCGGCCGCCTCGATTATAATAGAGAGAATCCACAGGGTCCTAAGACCAGCCCCGAGGCCGAATGAAAGACCCAGAGATGTTGTCTGCGGTCTATTGTCATTTGTGGACACTGCTCGTATTTTGACAGCAGCCAGAGAGAAAAGGCAAATCTCACATGATGGGGTGGACATAGCCCTCTACCAGGATATCGCACCCTCCACACTGGCAAAACGACGCACTATGAAGCCCCTACTGGATGTGCTGAGAGCCCAAAAGATACAATACGCCTGGCTATATCCCTTCGGTATCGCGATCATAAGGAACGGCAAGCACATTGCAATACATACCCCAGACGATTTGGATAGAGCCTGGGAAGCAATAGGAATAAACCCGCTGGAAGTACCATCATGGATGCCGATTGCCCAACCTACAGACCTACCACGACTCACAAAGATTGAATCCTGGAAGAAAGTACCTAGGGGGAAATCCAAGATGAATAGAGCAGCAGCAGAAGTGCAATCCCCACCACCATGAAGATGCGAACAGGATCTGTCGGTTTCAAGCCTTCAATGGGAAGCTGAAATAGTCATGCATATTCGCTATCCCATAAAGACCGTATTTTATTTCCAGGGCTTGACGTTCAAAATTTTTGTTATTTATCATATCTCCTCTGTTGTTCGTTATGATTGCGATAAGGAAAAAAGACCCTTACGGTCTTCCTTTAGCACCATTTATTTAGCAGGGTCACCAACCTGTTTGCTAAAATATAATCTGGTTTACGAGCTTGGGTGTATGGGCTAAACCAATCCCATCTCACTCATACACTCACCACCACTCCTCCCCACCTTATCTTCCAGCGACTTGGAAGAAATCAGTTACTATACTAGTAGTAAGCTACTGTTATATTGCTTATTAATAGTTTTTTTGTTGTTTTTCCCCCTGCTACATACCTCTGTCTCTTTTCTCTCTGGCTTTGATTCCTCCCTCCACCCCCCCCCCCCCCCCCCTCTCTTACTCTCCCTATTAAACAGCTTAAAAACTTTCTGCTCTAGTGGACAAGTATAAAATACCTATATACATCAGGACATGGCGGAGATTAAGGTGACAACCTACAATGTTAAGGGCCTCAATTCACCTCAAAAGAGAGGTCAGGTAATGCTTGCCCTGAGAAAAATGGGCTCACATATTGTCTTTTTACAAGAGACACATCTGCGCCAGAAAAAGATACCAAAGCTACCTTCTAGACCATTTAATCAGTGGTTTCACAGCGCTCACCCTGCCTCAGCCTCCAAGGGTGTCTCCATAGCTATACACCAGTCCATACCTTTCTCACTCTCTCAATAGCTCACAGATGCGGAAGGGAGACTCCTGATCTTGAAAGGAGAGATTGCCTCAAGAAAATACACCCTAGCGAATCTGTATGCACCGAATACAGCCACCATACAATCTCTTCTTAAGACACTAGACACCGTAAAGCATTTTGCAGAGGGTCAGGTAATCCTGGGGGCAGACCTTAACCTGGTACTAAACCCAATCCTTGACTCCTCAACATCTAGGTCACACATAGCGCAAAAACATATCAGTAGTCTGCATAGAAAGTTGCAGGATCTCCAGCTGATAGACGTCTGGAGAAATAACAATCCGACAACTAGGGACTACTCCTTCTTCTCTAATCCACATAGATCATATCAGAGACTTGACCACATCTTAACATCTTCTTCTCTTTTGCCTATCTCCAGCGATGCAGAGATTGGGAATATCACTATTTCTGACCACGCACCATGTCACCTGACTCTCACCCTGGCCTCACTACCAAGGAGGGAATGGAATTGGAAACTCAACGAATCCCTGCTGAACAACAGAACTCGCCTCGATCAGGTCAGATCTCAACTAGAGATGTATTTTGAGATCAACACCTCCGCACACAGCACCTCACCCATTGAATGGGAAGCGCATAAGGCATATGTAAGAGGGTGTCTCATCTCTATTGGTACCAGGGTAAAAAAGGAATATCAGAAAAAGGTAGACTCCATACTATCCCAGATAATGTTGTTAGAGAAATTAGACAAACTATCCGCATGTAAACAAAAACAAGGGGAATTAGCAGAATTTAGACTCCAACTCAAAAATCTCTTAGCTCAGAAAATAAAGAAACAGATATTAAATTTTCAACATAAAGTATACGCGCATGGAGACAAGGGGGGCAAGTTGATGACCTCTTTGTTAAAAAAGACGAAAAATGTAACATATATACCCAAGATAAAACTACCCGACGATAGGGTTACTCAAGATACGCTGGAGATAGCAAGAGCCTTTCAACAATTTTATGAGGGTCTATATAACCTTAACAAATCAATGTCCCCAAATCAATCTGATACCAGACAGACACATATTAGAGAATTTCTAAGCTACCTCAAACTTCCAACAGTTCACCAAACAGATATAGATCTATTATCCGCACCAATCACTCAGGAAGAAGTGTCCACTATTATAAGAAATTTCCCCCCTGGTAAGAGCCCAGGACCAGACGGTCTGCCCTTACTTTACTATAGAAGCTTTCAGGACATCCTAATTCCACGACTTACAGATGTTTGTAACGCACTGCTACAGGGAGGGTCATTGCCTAGACAGACACAGGAATCGTACGTAACTCTTATCCATAAAGATGGCAAGGACCCCCAGAACTGTGGAAGTTATAGGCCAATTTCCCTCTTGAACTTAGATTTGAAAATCTGGGCCAAAATACTTGCAACAAGATTAAATAAAATACTCCCTTATCTGATAGGCCCGGAACAATCAGGGTTTATTAAGGGCAGAGAGGGGAAAGATAACACACACAGGATCTTCCATGCTATTCAAGCAGCCAAAACAAAGAGGTTCCCTTGGCCCTGTTGAGCATAGATGCCGAGAAGGCGTTTGACAGGGTCAACTGGAACTTCATGAAGCTAACTTTAGAAAAATTTGCCTTTCCTGAGCCCTTCATACACTCAATTCTCACACTATACCAACAGCCGCATGCCAGACTAAAAGTCAACGGAACACTATCCCCAGTCTTCGAAATATCAAATGGAACAAGACAAGGGTGTCCATTGTCACCCTCTTTATTCATACTAGTGATAGAGACATTAATCCAGCTGATCAGACAGACCCAAGAAATTGAAGGAGTCAAACATAACAAGGGAGAACTAAAATGCACTGCTTTTGCAGACGATCTTTTATTCCTGGTGACTAACCCGGATAAAGGACTAGATCAACTGGTCAAAAAGATCGAGCTATTTAGCCAGATATCAGACTTCAAGGTCAATCACTCTAAGTCCGAAATATTAAATATCTCACTTCCCGACTCCAGAGCAACCTCTGTAAAGAATAACCTCCCTTTTCACTGGACCAAGGGAACAATAAAATACCTAGGAATAAAGATCACTAAGAAACTGGATGACCTATTTAAATGTAACTACATTCCCCTTAAAAAGGACATCACACAACTTCTACTAAATTACAACTTACCTTATCTGTCTTGGATGGGCAGAAAAAATTTGATAAAAACATACGTCTTCCCCAAGATTCTATATGTTATACAACTGGTCCCGATACACCTACCAAAAACATTCTTCCTGGATATTAGGAGACTTTTTCTGAGATTCCTATGGAATGGGAAGAAACCCAGGTTAGCTCATGATCTTCTGACAAGGAGTAGAAAAGACGGTGGTCTGGGACTCCCAGACGTCTCGAGGTATTATCAAGCAACACAACTAAATAGATGGCTGGAGCTAGTAGACCCTCAAAGACAACCAGACGTATTAGAACTAATGCGACATAGTGTAGGCCCCACACTACAACAACTTCTCTGGTTAACTGACAAAAGTCAAACTAAGAATAAAGATATAGACCCCTTATTGAAAGGGATAAGAGAGACATGGAAAGAACTAAGCAAAAAGTTAGCACCCGACCCGTCGCCCTTATTACCGGCAAACCTCATACCTGACCTTATAGGAAATAATAGAGATATCCACCAGGAAGTTTGGTCGTCATTAAAGCAAGTCAGACTGGGGGAGCTAACCCCTGACATAGAATCATCTATATTAAGCAAGTTACCAGAACGAATAAAAAACTCCGCTAGTTTTTTTCTCACTAGAGCATATATAGGAGCTGTGTGCGGAGGGTTGAGGGAGAGATCTGACTCAGTGAGACAAGTGACAGAATTTGAAAAAACTCTTTTGTCCCCACTTCGCAAGCAGAGGAAAATTACAGCATTATACGCTTTATTAGGAACAGAGATTGAAAAAAAAAAAAACATTATGTATTAGAGACTGGGAGAGAGAGCTTGACATCAATTTCTCAGACCAGGAACTCAAAAAGCTTCTAGCTTTCTCGCATGGATCATCGCCATGTATACGACTACAAGAAAATCATTTTAAGCTTCTTACCAGATGGTACAGAACTCCAGAGTTCTTACACAAATGTGGTTTGTCAGGTGACCGGATTTGCTGGAGATGCGGCATTGGAGAGGGATCTTTATCCCATATATGGTGGTCATGCCCTCTAATCATCCCATTCTGGGAAGGCGTTAATAAGATAATAAATACAGTCTCGGCAATAGAACTAAAGATCACACTTGAAATGGTGTTCTTCTCACTTCCAACTGACCTTTACAGACCATCCAGACGCAATTTAGTAACCCACCTTATAGCGGCTGCCAAATCTATCATACCTCTCCACTGGAGAGACGCAAACGCCCCCTCAATAAAGGAATGGATTACCAAGGTAAATCAAATTTGTAGTTTCGAAGAAATGACAAGTTGGATCAACAGAAACCACGAGAAATTTCTGAAAACCTGGCACCCTTGGAGGTCATGGAATGATGGGCAGTGATGTGAAATTAGCTGATAACCCCATATCATAACAAACCACTGATGAGCTAGAGTCATCTAACCGACACCCTGATCTAGATCTTGAGCTTAGTTCCTTAGTTCCTCAACTCATACACAGTTCTACTGAGCACTGAAATAGCTTAAACCTCGCTTACTATCTATCCCCCCCTCCACCCCCCCTCCTCTTCTTCATCTTTCTTCTCCTTCTATCTCCTCTCTCCCCCTTTCTTTCTTTTTCAATATCTTTTTCTATCTTATCTTTTTTATGTATAAATGGCATATGGTCCAGACAACCATGGTCCCCCTTGATACTTTGATATACTTTGCTATGCAATTATTAGGTCTTTACTTAACACCTCTAGGAGTCATATAGGGGACTGAGATCATTGCTATACCGCATGATATTACTTATGGATCTATAAAGATACGTCAAATAGTTAATATATGTAATGTATATGACCTGTGATATCAACTTTGTATACTACTATATATGGCCAAATGGTCATTGTTTGTTTTGAAAAATTCTGAAAATAAAAAATTTACAAAAAAAAAAAAAAACTATACTAGCCCCAAGGTGGTCTGAAAAGTGTTGGAAAATTTTGATAGCATAAAGCTTTGTGGTGCATTGTGTTACATCTTCCCTTTAGAATGCTTTATACAACAGACAAACACTTTCTAAAACAAAATCACAGCTTCACAATTAACAATCCAAATACATACTAATCATAAGTCTAACTCATTGAAAATATTGATTGCATAATCTCACTAATTCTCGTTTGGCACCACATATTGATTTTCCTCTTGTATAATTTAAGTCTTTAGATATTTCAACATTCTTATTCAGGATGTTCTGTGTCAGTAATACAAAGCTGTCAAGACCTAGACCTTAATAGAATGGTAGGGTAACCTAACTACATGAACCTAATTTAAAATTTGACCTTATGACACAATATATTGTTTCTTTCTCTAATTTTAGTTTCTGCATTGCATTGTTAGTGACATTTGCACTATGTTTGTCACTCTGGTACCAGCAAGATATATGAGATTACAATTGTAGTTGTGAATAGGATATTTAAAAGTATCATTCATAGCAAGGACCTGTAAACCATGTGTTCTTTAGGACATGTTATGGTTATTTCAACCCACCTTATGCCTTACCACTGGAGTTTTATGTGCATATGTGTCTTTTCCTTCGTGTTTTTTGGCTTGTAAGAAATGACAATGAAATATTTTTTTCCTGTAACGTTAATGAGGGAAATGTAAACAAAGTACATTGTTTGCCAGAACCGTGACGAAATGTGGCACCGCCAAATAGCTTTTACACTTGAGATTTTTTGAGCAGGGGCAGGAAGCAAGGGAAGTGGCTGCTACTGGGACCGAACTCAGGAAGGGGCCCGGGAGGAGGACAAATGGATTTATTTTCAAGTTCCAGGGAGTGGTGAGTATGGTGCATTTAGTCCTTGCACTTGTATTAATCCCTGTTCTTCCTCTCAGAGCGCCAAAACTAAACTAAGTCCTGGCAACGCACAGCTTCAGGACAGGGTGTAGCCAAATCACAGTGTAGTGCGTGCCTAGATGGAGTACTACATGAAGAACATTGGTGACTGCAGGAGGAGAAGAGAGGTGAGTATTTTTTTTTTTTGGTCCTGTCTGAGGTCTGCATTAAGGGGACCGAGGTGTGTGGGGAAGTCTTTCAAACATTTCCTGTGAGGCCCAGTCAGTTCTAGTTAGGCAAATAGATTTGAGGATTAAAGGTGTTTAAACATCAGATTGATGGAGGTCTGACACATGGCACCCCCACCGATCAGCTGTTACCTGCAGCCATTTCCAGTAGTCCCTGCAGAACAACCACTGAGAACCCAGCTGGAAGCACAGCTCTGTTCAAAGTGTAGAGGCAGTGTCATGTTATTGCTGCTCAGCTCCCATTCACTTGAAAACGAGCTGAGATGCTTTAACCTTGCATGCCCGCTAGCACAGAGAACCCCTTTAAGTGCTCTAAAGAAAAGCCTGCTAAATGAGTTACCAGTCCTAAGATCTACCACAAAGAATGTGTTTTCCTACTTGCAAGTGGCAGTTTTTCAGGTTTACTACATTGGTGACAGCTTTAGCTGAAGCAGACAGGCTAGAATCAGAAAAGCCTACTTACAGAACCAGAATTAAAGGGTTATTCCCATCCTATAAAATAATGGCATATCTCTAGGATCACGTTTTGATTGTTGGGTGGTGAAAATTCTAGGAGCCCCACAATCCTGAGAGTGAAGGGGCTGCAGCACTTATTTAGTATTTAGCACTGCATGCTGCATCACCTTAAAAAGATTTTTTTTGCACAGCGGTGAGATCAATTGTTATAGAGGGCTAAGCCCCTATTAGATCGCCCAATAATCAGGCCAATATCAGCCATAAGTGTTCATAGGAACACTCGTTCAACAAGCAAACACTTGTTTGTGGTTGAGGGGCATCTTGCATCGGGATGAAAGATGCCCGATTATTGGCACCACATCTTCCTGTGTAATCAGGGATGCACTGCCCATAATGAATAGAAAAGAATGTGGGAGGAATAACTATGGTACCAATTGTTTCTCCCACATTCAGTTTGCATCTGCCTGTGTAATCAGGCCAGTTAAAACAAGCGCTGATGGATGTTCTTACATTGGGCAGTGTAAAACCACCCTTAGACAACCTGAACTGGGGAATTAGAAAAGTTCAAAAGGAAAATGGTAGTTATCACCAGTAGAGACATTTGCATATACATTAAACATGCCTACCTAGTATATGGCTCTCATGAAAGCCATCATTAAACAATTATGAGACTTCTGGCAAGCCACTTCAGAAGATGGAAATGTCCATCAAATCGTCAGTCAAGGTTTTTAAAAACACCAATCATAAATTAATAAACTGATATGGTGAAGAAGAGGTGAGCAAGGAGATGAAAGAAAAAAAAGTTGCAAAAATATCCCTTAGGGTAAAAGGAGTAGTAGTCTACTTCAACTAAGGAGATAGTAACAAACCATTTGATGCTACCATAATTAGGTCCACTGATAAGAAAATAGCAATGGCACCAGTTGAATTACAGGTTTACCTTATTATACTAAACTAGCAATGCTCTGCAGTCTCTATTACCACCCACTATCTACATTGTATCCTCAGTTGTGGTTGTGATTGTGTGTATCCCCAACTAATTTACTCTTTGTGACCATAAAGTACTTTCTCTAGTTCATCGTCTTCAATGTCAAATTCCAGTCTTTTGCAATTACCTATTGAAAGTCTGAAGGAATTCCAATTGCTCTATCTGAAAGAATGTAGGGACTAGCCTGTTAAATTGAGCACTTCAATATTCACTCCCCAAAATAATTAAGGAGCACAGACACTCAAGAGCAATAGTTCAAGCACATTGTTTATTTCCTCGAATTCCATTTTTAACATTCACATACAGATATTTCACAAGGCTTTGGAATAGTAGATGATGTTTCTTACAACATAATTAACTGCCTTGTCTATATGTTTAATTGACAAAATAATGATGGAAAAAGTCACAAGAAAAACTCAATGACTAAACAATAAAAAAAATGTTTCCATAATAAACAATAATGGGTTGAACTAGATGTACAGGTGTACATCTTTATTATTATTATTTGTTTTTAAATGCCATTAATTGCAGGACACTGTAAATCTAAAAGGGGGTATAATATCTAATATATAAAGCTGAGTGTATGTGTGTATGTCCGCTAAAGGAATCCGAACCGTCGCATTTACAATCACGAAAATATGGCACACAAGTACATCAGGTGTCCGGGAAGGTTTTAGACCGGGTCTCAGCTTCTAGGATGTACCGTTCCTGAGATATTCCCAAAAAATTCGAACACACATGGCACTTCACATGAACTACATTAGCCAATAGAAGCCTGCAGGTCTTTCTCCTAATATCACAAATGCCATACACACAGTCACATGACCCTTATCAGCCAATAGAAGTTCGCAGGCCCTTAGTCTCCAAATACACACAGTGTTTTTTCACTGCTGTAGGTCAGCTTTAAAAGGGGCAGGGCACTGTGGATAACACTAGGAGCGGAGTGCTGTGGAGGTCACAGTTAAAGGGGCAGGTAAGGTGACCACTCAGGCCACCCTCAAAAGATGGACTTAAAACCCCTGCCCCCAGGTCCTGCTAAGTCACGCCCCCGGTTAGGCCACCCCCCCCCCCCCGACTCCACAGCCGACGGGGATCGAAAAAAGAAGGTAAAAATCAACTTCTGTCAGCTGAAGGGGTGGGAAGGAGGGTGACTTTCTCCCTGCAGCTCACGCTCAGACAGCACAGTGCTGCTGTCTGAGAGTGAGCTGTTCAAAAGGACATCCCTGTGTCCGTCCAGTCTGAAAGACGGACTGTCCCACTTAAAACCGGACCTCTGGACACCCTAAGGGCAGGCTGCTGTGGAGGTCACAGTTAAGGGGACGGTCCACTATGGTGGTCAGTGTTAATGGACAGATTGCTGTAGAGGCCACTGTTAAGGGGGAGGGGTATTGTGGAAATCACTGTTAAGGAGATGGGGTACTGTGGAGGTCATTAATAAATGGGCGGCCGCTGTGGAGGTCACTGTTAAGGGGACAGGATGCTGTGGAGGTCACTGTTAAGGGGACAGGGAATGGTTGAAGTCACAGTTAAGGGGACGGTCCGCTATAGAGGTCATTGTTAAGGGGCGGGGTGCTGTAGTGGTCACTGTTAAGGGGACGGGGTATTGTGGAGGTCACATTTTAAGGGAATGGAGCTCTGTGGAGGTCACTGTTAAGGGGAATGGTTATTGTGGAAATCAATGTTGAGACAGGATACTGTGGAGTTCACTAATAAAGGGGCGGCCGCTGTTGAGGTCACTGTTAAAGGGGAGGGCGCAGTGGATGTTACTGTTAAGGGGCAGGCCGCTGTGGAGGTCACTGTTAAAGGGGCGGTCACTGTGGAGGTCACTGTTAAAGGAGTAGGGGACTGTGAAGGCCACTATTAAAACGGCAGCGGGGTACTGTGAGATCACTTTTAAGGCAGCGGGGTACAGTGGAGCTCACTGTTAAGGGAGTGGGGTACTGTGGCAGTCATTATTAAAGGGGCAGTCTCTGTGGAGGTCTCTATTAAGGGGGCCAGGAATGGTGGAGGTCAGTTAAGGGGATTGTAACCTATGGGCAGTGTTAAGGGGTGGGTGCTGTAGAGGTCACTGTTAAGTGGGCGGGCCCCTGTGAAGGTCAAAGTTAAGGGGGTGGGCTGCTGTGGGGGTCCCATTTTAAGGGGACCGGGCACTGTTGGGGGTCAGTGTTAAGGGGTGGGGGGCTGTGGAGGTCACTGTTAAGTAGTGAATGATGAACATCTGCCGGGACGGTTTGCAAACGCGATCGCGCGAACGCAATCAAATGTTTGCGAACCGCAAGTTTGCGGCGGGTCCCATTCATTTTAATGGCAGGCGAATCTGAAAAACCTTCAGCTCATATTTGCAGCCAAGAAATAATTATTAGAAGTTTACAAATAGTCCCACAACATGGACAGTGACATACCAGATGTACTATTCAAATTTGCAATCTCCATTCATAATTTTTTTCAATGCGAAATATCGGCAATATAATTTTCCCGTACACGAATGCGCAAATGCACTATACAGTACACAAATGCACTATTAAGAAAGTATATTTGTATATAACACCCCGCTTCAATCAGTTTTTTTGGGGGGTGACTGGTATATCACACCAGTAGAAATTATTTGTTCCAATAACGCTTGTCCATCTATATATCTGCAGTATCGCAGCAGAACCGCAAACAACTGCCGCACAATAGAAATGCACTATAATATACTTTCTAACATAGAAAGTATATTATAAGATTATACAAGGAAGGCAATCCATCAGAATATATATAAAGATACAACGTAACCTTGAAAAATGTTACTATGAGGGTCCATTCACACGTCCTTAAGCGTTTTGCGGATCCGCAAAACACAGACACCGGCAATGTGCATTCTGCAATTTGCGGACCGCACATCGCCGGCACTATAATAGAAAATGCCTAATCTTGTCTGCAATTGCGGACAAGAATAGGACATGTTCTATTTTTTTGTGGAAACGGAAGCACGGATGCAGAAGTGCGGATCCGCGGATGCGGACAGCACATTCCGGCCCCATTGAAAATGAACATGTCTGCACCCGTTCCGCAAAATTGCGGAACGGATGCGGACCCATTTTGCGGACGTGTGAATAAAAAAGATATCCCTCAAAATGAAAATAAATTTAATTATTAAAGTTAAGCAAAAAGCATAGATGTGGTAGGCAATAACAAGTGCTCGGCGGCACTAAATCAGGTGCTCGGCGGCACCAAATCAGAAACCATATGTCCTACCACAATCCGGGGGGTTCCAGTGCACATCCATGAATCCAGGAGGGAAAGCAAAAAACATCTATCCCTGTGCTAGATGATGATGTGGTATTGAAGGACAGGGTGGGCAAAGAACTGTCCCTGATATTGCCCTACAGGGGGGTGCTATTCTGGTCCTGATAGCCTAACCACAGACCACCCGCCCTTATAAGAGCGACCCCGTCCGGAACCTTACCCTATATAAAAATGGCCCTAGCAGGCCCCTAGCCCCTAGACCCCTGACTTCCAGGTGATCACTATATAGATCTATGTGTTTTTGACTCATTAAAAAAGTATATTATAAGTATATCGCACCCCTCTGTGTATCACACCTATCGATAGCACACCTATACCAGTCCCTAAAAGGACTTATGTGGCCCTATTAGCTAGCGTTTGGTGTCCCTAACAGCCTGTCCCTGCTCCACACAGCAACCTCTCCCTACACTGGCAAAACATTAAATGTAAAATGGCGGCCAGAACAGGTTTATTTATAAGGTAGGGGGTATGTCCATGTGCTGAAACATCTCAAATGGCTATCCTGTACCACCTGATGGATATGTCATGGGTCAAAGTTCTTCACAATGTAAAAGAATATGGCGGGCGCAAATATCTCAATATGTTAGGCAAATCGCAAACACGCAAAGTTCGCCGCGAAACGACCGCCGGGCGAACCGCAAGGCCATTTCTACTGTTAAGGGGGCAGGGTACTGTAGATGACACTGTTATAGTGGATACTGTATCTTTTAACAACACACACAAACATTAAATGAAATAGATGAAATATACCCATGTGGGTCCTTCTGCTAGTATAATAATAAATAAATAAAAAAATAAGCACAATAAGCATGAACTTATTAACAGACTGGAACAGAAGAAATTAGGTCTCTGTCTGTGTGGGTTTAAAATCTACAAGTGATGGAGGGAGGAGACAGTAGTTAAGAGTAGAAGCTCCTCATATTTTAGTGTAGTGGCAGAAGGGGTATTGTAGGTTGTAGATTTTTCTGAAGAGGTGGGTTTTCAGGTTGCTTTTGAAGGTTTGGATGTTGGGGGAAAGTCAGTTGTGCTGGCATAGTGAGTTCCAGAGTATTGGAGATGCACTTGAGAAATCTTGTAGAAGACTGGATGAGGAGCAGACAAGAACAGAACAAAGAAGGAGGTCTTGTGAGGAACTGAGTGCCACATATGGTAGGGAATAGTGCAGCCCTGTACTCCACCCACACCATTGTCCCTACCTACTTGAACAATCCACCCTAAATGGTGGCCCCCAACTTGGCAATGGTCCCTAACTTGACTAAGTTAAGAGGGATAAACCTAGTGGGGTGAAAGAGTAGTCAGACAAAAAGTGCTCAGAACCAAACAGGGAAAACCAGGACCAGATCAGAATCCCAAAAGCTAAGTCAAAATCAGGCCAGGTCCAAACCACAGAAATATGTCAGAACTAACACAAGATATAAACACAGAGTCAAATACCAGGCAGGGTCAGTGCCAGGAGATAATGTCAGAGGAATAAAGACAGTCAGGATTAAGGTCATGGACAATTCAAAAGTCTGAATAACAAACAAGTGTGGACCCAAGTGTGGGCCCAGAGAGGTATGTAAGTAGATGATACTGAGACTTTGTGTGGGGATGTATTGGCAGTTTAGGTAAGAAATTTAAGGAGGTGAAAGATTGCAGATGGCCTTGTGTGTTATTGTTAGTATTTTGATCTAAATTCACTTAGCAGTGGGAAGCCATGAAGACAATGGGGAGAGGTGGAGGACAAATGAGGAGAGAGGTGAATTAACCGGGTAGCAGAATTTTGAATGGATTGAAGGGGAGCAAGAATGCTAGATGGGAGGCCACAGAGGAAGATGTTGCAGTGGTCCAGGCAAGAGGTGATAAGGACATGCACTAGCATTTTAGTTGACTTACTGTTGAGGAAGGAATAGATTTGAGAAAAGTTCTAGAGTTGGAGGAAGCAGGAGGTGGCTTGGAAGTGTTGCTTCAAGGACAGGTCAGAATAAAATGTTAAGGTGCATTTACATGGCCCGAGAATTGGGCAGATTACCGGGAACAACTGCTCCTATGAACCATCATTCCCGAAAATCTGGCCATGTAAACGTGCCACCGATCACCCGATGAACAAGCAAAGCGCTTGTTCATCATGTGATCCTGTTGTTCACGCAGGCACCACCGATCATGGCTTGTGGGAACAGATCGTGCTGTGTAAACAGCGATTTAATGCTCAGAAACCATGATTCTGTATGAGGACGAGGGATCACAATAGCAATCCCTTGTCCTCATATAGTAAAGGAGATCGTTGCATGTAAAAATGTTGAGAGAGAAGGAAGATATAGCTGAAAGACAAGCTGGGCTTCTTGATAACAGGGAAGTGACATCTGGGCATAGAGGTGATAATGAACACCATGAGACTCTATAAGCTGTCCCAGAAGAGTAGGGGGTACAGGACAGAGCCTTGAGGAACACCAACACAAAGGTCTCTGATACACAAGCACTGCAAATTCCACATGAAGTAGGTCCTGTTCACATCGCTTGCAGAAGTTCAATGTATTTGCGCTGCTCACTAAAACAAAAGGTGGAATTTTAGATGATGAATGGTAACACTGCAGATTACTCAGATGTCTCCAATCGGCTTCCTGAAATCCACATTTTGAATGTAGTTAGTTACCACTATTGGTTGTTAAAGGCAACATCATCCCTTCCTCAATCTCCTCCTCAATCTCTTTCAGAAAAAGGAACAAATGGGGACATCCAATAAGGAAGTATTCCAACTCTGCAAGATTTATTGTACTCACAAAATTCAAATGTGAAAGTGCCTGTCAATAAAAAATCAGCTGCTCCTTGATAGAGCTAAACCAACCCAGGTTTCACTTCCATTTTATTCAGGCATATTTCAACAGTCTAAAGTCCACCAATTTACCCACCCTTCCCCTTTCAGTTACTTAGGAGAGGGAGAGTGAAAAAACAATACAGTTATTAAAATGTATCCACTTTTTTTTAAAACGCAATATATAACATCTCACTTAAGACGGGTTTACAGGCTTGGACTGGCCCACAGGGGAAGAGGTGAATTCCCCGGTGGACCCCTGAGTAAGGGTGGGCCCCCAGTTCCCCATGCCCTGCACAAATGTCACATGGCACAGTAGACTATACTACATACAATTAGGTAGCATACAGAATCCATATAATAACTGGGGAGATTATTTAACAAGCTGCTCTATTACTATAGAGCCATTGGGTGGCTGAGTTGACTTCTAGGCACAGAGGCAGGCCAGCCATCCTTCCCCCGGAGACCCACCTTCTCAAAGTCAATAAGAGGCTCCTATAATCAGTCATGTTGCAATGCCTTTCTGCTGCCTGCTGTTGTGTGACCATGTATTCACGGCAAAAGCCAGTCAACAGGATACTGATGGGGGCTACAGGACAGAACAGTCTGAGGCACAGGCTAGGCTTCAGGCTACTGTTTTTGTAACTGAAGGAAGGGGGGGGGGGGGGGGGTAGGTAATATTTGCATGTAGCTACAAAGTGGACCCCCAGAATGTATTTTACTGGTGGGCACCCCAGTTAAACACTGTGGGGTTACATGGCCCGATGGGGCAGGTGATTGGAAAGAAGCATTCCTTCCCAACAGCTGCCTGCTCGTCAGTTGAGGTAAAGCACTGCATTTACATGCAGCGATCCCTTGCACTGTATGGGGATGAGTGATGGTTACTGCTATCGCTCATCCTCCTACAGATTCATTGTGTTCAGTGCCCAGATATTTTAGATGTCCACATAAAAGATTGTTCCACCCAATCAATGAGCATTTTGGTTGTTCATCGAGTGATATGTAGCACCTGTACGGGGGTAGATTATCGGGAACAAGCGTTCATACACCTTTAATTATAAAATCTTTTACTATTCATGATTTATTAACATACAGAGTAAAAAAAAACAACGTTTGCTACATAATTTAAAATCACCTTACCAAGACTCCAATCAAAAAGGAATTCCCAATCCTAATCCTTACATCACAAGTCACATGGTTAGTCCCCACCTACCACATTACCTTGTAATAAGTTATAATATTATGTAAAATTCAGGATTCCATCAGTAATAGAGGCTCTTCCCATAGTATAAAGAAATCGGAAAAAAGAACAGAAAGAAATTTTGAGCCCAGCCCCCCTAAATATTATACTAAACAAGGTTTCAAATCAAAATCAATGTTAAGGCCCCGTGGCTGGTACCCATCCAGTATATCCACTGTACCTTCTTCTGATTGATATACCCGACCGGATCACTTCCACCAAGTCAATACCTTGGAACTTCAGATCTTTTGTGGTACAGTCATGACATTTTTTTTTTATTCAAAGAAATACTATGGGGGACATTTATCAAGACTGGTGCTCAAAAATGCAAGTCTTGATCACCCTTGAGCTGGAGTAAGATGCACCTAATTTATTAAGAGGCAGATGCTTTTTAATAAATTATGTGCATATCTGCCCCTCCGTGTGCCAGAAGCTAAAAACAAAGTTAAGTTATAGTAAATGTGGCAGGCCATGGAAAGCCCCACCCCTCCTGCTAAACCCTCTCCATTTTTTCGCCACTTTAGAAAAGAAGTGAAAAGCTCAAAAAGCTGTAAATTATAATTTTTGAATTTTTTAAGCCACAATGGTGGCATAATAGCTTCGGTAAATGCCCTCCTTTGTTTTTTTAAACCAATATTAATATTATGAATATGTTCTTGAATCCTTGTCTTCAATTTCCATAGATTTCATCCTATATACTGGATGCCACACGGCCCTTCAGTACATATATATATATATATATATAACTCCTACATGTTCACAGGTAATATCACCTCTTAATTTTTACTCAACATTACCCATTTCCACTCAGACTAAGGTGTCATGGAAAATTTTATACCATCACATTCTAAGTTTTACTATGGAGACTCATGGTTACTTCTGTTATTTGCATTACCCATCGTGTGCAGAGTTACTTTTCGCATTTTTCTTGTGATGTGACAGCCCTACGTTATTCTTGTACTGTTACTTCATGTGCATGTGACATCACTGTTGGTATAATTCCAGTGTTGTAATATCGCTGAGTAGATCATTCCTGTACTGTGACATCATTGTCTTTATTATCTCTGTATGATGACATCAGTGGGTGTATTTTGCCAATGTGTGCATTGTCCCTATACAGTGGCTTCACTGCGCACATGATTCCACTATTATTACATCACTGTGTACATTATGCTTGTACTGTGACATCAATATGTGCATTCCCTGTACTATTACAGGTATATCAATGTGTGCCTTAGCGCTGTGAATTAGAAAGACCAGTCATAAGCTTTATCTGAACATGTTGCTGAATGTGGTCATGCTGGAATGGGGCCCACATTTTAAGATTTGTATGGGATCCCATAGTTACTAGTTACAGCTCTGGCACAGAGTAATGACGTTTAGCTCTATCACATTTAGACGAGTTCTATTACCATAGGATGAGGCTAATGGTTTACCAACCAGGGTGCCAGGCCTTTCATCCGCTATGGGGCCCAGCTGCTGTGGAGACCTGGTTTTGCTGCTATACAAGCCTCAGAGTTGAGAAGTAGCTTTCTGATTCCACTGTTGATAGTGAACAGTGTCTAGAGGTTCCCATTCTAAGTTTTTCTATGGGACCTCATGGCTACTAATTACACCCCTGCTTTTAAATCTAAAGAAATTCAAGGTGACTTCTAGTATTCCTAATCATTTAGTGCATAAAAGGGATACATTTTTCCTCCTAACTCACATCTGCGTCAGAGTTTCCAGGAGGATCCTTGGTCACAAATTCGGGCCTACAAAAATACTAAACACCTCTGCATGCAGCAGTACTTTGTCTGGCAAAGTACAAGTATCCATTTATTATAATTATATATTTTTTTTTACTCACTTATATAGAGCTTCTATATTCCGCAGCACGTCACAGACATTAGCATCAAGCTGTCCCCAATCAGGCTCACAATCTAAGTTCCCTATCAGTATGTCTTTGGAGTGTGGGAGAAAACCTACGCAAACACGGGGAGAACATACAAACTCCATGCAGATGCTGTCCTTGGTCAGATTCAAACCTAGCACCTCAGCGCTACAAGGCACCAGTGCTAACCAGTGAGCCACATGCTGCCTAACATGCCAGAAAGCCAACAGGCCCCATTATAGCCAGGCACCGGCAGTGTCTTACAGATGCCCTATCCGGCAATTCTGGTGTTCTATTTCTATACTGAAACAGAGAACTGGAATTTCACTGCAGATGTGAACCTAGCTTTATACTGATCTCTGCAAAACCTTGCATCAAGAAGTAGTTATTCAGCCAAGTTGCACTATAACAATGTCTGTCGGCAGTTCCCATATAATAATGGAAGTCACAGTGCCAAGAGTTATAGTGTGGCCTTTCTTTCATCCTAGGTTCTGATCCAACAGGAAAGAGACATATAAAGCTTTCCTTTATCCATTTTTCCCTGTTGGATCTAACAGAGGGTTTCGCATTATTTTATTTATCACGTGCAGTGAATGCCACAATGCCAGATTTATTTATCACGTGCAGTGATAGCACAATGCCAGATTTATTAATTTTTTTATAATTATGCCACAAAAACAGTATCAATAAAAACTACAGCTCCACTCACCAAAATATCAGTCTACACAATAAAAAAATAATTTGGGCGCCATATATGGCTATATAGGTGGGAAAGTAAAAAAGGATGAGAAGGCGGGGAGGGAAACATGAAAACATTTTTACTTGGTCCTTAAAGGGGTTGTGTCACAAAACACATTCTACATTTTTCAAACCAGCACCTGGATTTTTATGCATGGACAATTAAATCTTACCGGTAATAGATAACAGTTATAGCATTCATCACTAATATCTGCATTTAGCAATACTTGTTTTGAGTGCAGTAAATAATAAAATTTTCTGTTCTGGTATAGTATGTATCAGAAAACAGCCTACTAAGCCTAAAAGTATGTCAGGACTACCTTTTCCGTACAGATCAGCAGTCAGCAGTCATCTCATTATCATCACATGATTCAAATGATAGATAACCACTCTGTATCGATAACACAGGATCCATTACTTATAATAGGCAATGGATATAGTAATCTACACCCTTCCGGAACATGGAGTATGTCTAGAAATTTCTCCTATAGAAGCCAACAAGTCCCCTCCAATCTATTGTGTCTATAGCCCTAATTATAGGTGGTACATTCCCTTTAAGTAGGAGTGATCTTTAAAAGCAGGCACAACTACTGCCACATTATTTAATCTTTTTTGTATAATTAAGTTGTAAAAAAAAAAGTTCAAGAAGTAAAGAAGCCAGAATAAATTAGGAAACAGATCATCTTGTATAACACAAAAACCACAACCCAGTTTCACATGAGTTTGCAATGTGTTCAGCAGTTAACACAATTTTCACACATTTGATGCAAAAACCCCACTGTAGTGCCTCTGCATACTTTATTCTAAGAATTTTCAATTGTTAAATGAAAAGGTTATAGCTAAAATACATTTATGTAGCCTAATGTGCAAACCACATACATGTAAAACAAAAAGTTATAAATCAAGAAAAAGCCTAAACCTCCTAACATCATTCTAGCAATCGTCACAAAGAATAAAGGTTTATTTTCCATGCATTTCATACAAGTACGGTAGTTCAGCTGCTTTGCTCCTTCTGGAGGTGATGCTGGTTGTATGTTATCAAATATGATTGTCAAGTCAATAACTTTAATTAACCCCATTACAACCAAGCAACATACATGTGAGCGTCAGATTTAAGCTCCTACAATCACTGACAGTCGGGGACCCAGAGGAAAAGACAGAACTAGTTTATTACCAATTATGCCTTCTCCTTTCCTTGGTGCATAGCGCTCAATTAGTTATATGCAGTGAATAGAGGAATGTCCCAACAGGAGGCTGTTTTCCCCTGTAATTGGGCTCTTTTGGATGCCCCGGTTAAAGTGGGTATAGTTCAAAATGCAGAAAAAAGTGTCCCGGATCTTATGGAGGCATCCGCATCAGTTAAAATTTCATCACACTGCACAGTGATGTAGAATTTGCTTAAAAATTTTCATGGTTGTCAGAGTGCCGCAAAATACAATTTTCAATAACACAGTGTTGGCTAGGAATGATGAATTTGGGTCCAATTGATGGAGTGATTATTCTGGAAATACCGTCGTAGTTCCGACCATAAACAATTGCAGACTAATTTTTTCACTAAAAGAGCGTATTAGTTACAATGAATTTGGGTCCAGGTGGTGGAGCAATTTGTGTGGTTCACTGAAGGGATTGCCGTGTGTCTAACCTTCGCCGACAGGTGGCGCTTATGCCTCAGCCTTGTAAGGGAAACAGCCGTCCAATAACGTCTAATTAAAGTTGCTGCAGTTAAAATGCTCCTCCTTGCATTTGTAACATAGTACATAAGGCCGAAAAAAGACATTTGTCCATCCAGTTCGGCCTGTTATCCTGCAAGTTGATCCAGAGGAAGGCAAAAAAAAAAACCTGTGAGGTAGAAGTCAATTTTCCCCACTTTAGGGGAATAAAAAATTCCTTCCCAACTCCAATCAGGCAATCAGAATAACTCCCTGGATCAACGATTCCTCTTTAGTAGCTACAGCCTGTAATATTATTACGCTCCAGAAACACATCCAGGCCCCTCTTGAATTCCTTTATTGTACTCACCATCACCACCTCCTCAAGCAGAGAGTTCCATAGTTTCACTGCTCTTACCGTAAAGAATCATCTTCTATGTCTGTGTACAAACCTTCTTTCCTCCAAACGCAGAGGATGTCCCCTCGTCACAGTCCTGGGGATAAATAGATGATGGGATAGATCTCTGTACTGACCCCTGATATATTTATACATATTAATTAGATCTCCCCTCAGTCGTCTTTTTTCTAAAGTGAATAACCCTAATTTTGATAATCTTTCAGGGTACTGTAGTTGCCCCATTCCAGTTTTTACTTTAGTTGCCCTCCTCTGGACCCTCTCCGGCTCTGCTATGTCTGCCTTGTTTACAGGAGCCCAGAACTGTACACAGTACTCCATGTGTGGTCTGACCGTAATAATGACACTAAGTTGAATACTACCAACTCTGTGTGAAGAATCAATTTATTTGCACTGCCCACACTGTGTTTAATAAGACCACTCTGTAACACTAATTTACAATAAGTTTGGCTAACAGAAGTGGTTAAATATCAATGTAGACACGCCCCAAACAATACAATGAGACAGGTGTATCATCCCAATTTGTGAATCAGGGACTAATAGAATTGATTTTCTATTAATGAATGTGGACACCCCAATATGGACATCATTCAGTTGGATTGCTCTGGTCCCTACACCGCGATTGATTCAACCTGCATGGTCCCTTATCCCTACAGCTTCAGATGATTGTCCCTGAATTGTCCCTTACACTCTCGCAATTCAGTTTTCTTATTTTTTTAACAGATTGTCAGCTAAGCTTCCACGTCTCTCCCTATGCGCAGGGAGAAATGGTGACAACCAAGCGGGATTAGGCTTTAAAAGGGCTGTGACATCGGTGGACAGCTCTGAATTGGCTGGCTGTGAGGCATTATGGGTGATCTTGCGTTCCCTGGCTTGTCTCCCCTACACTTACTTCCACTTTGTAACACGTGCAGCCACCATTTTAGGGAAAAAAAATCTGATTTGTTACTTTGAAGCACCAGGAAATTCAGCTTTGGATCGGATTCCACTTCATTAACTTAGATTCGCTCAACACTACCTGTAGCTGCTGACTGTCCTCACTAAGCTCATCCTCGCTGAAAAGTGGAGCAGAGTCAGCAGAATGTATTACTTGCTGAGCAGAAGGAGAAGCAAAAGAAAGAGGCAGTTGCAGGACAGGTGAGGGCACAGAGGTTGTTCCTGGGCCATGCCAACTAAGTGTGTGTCTAATGTCACTTGAGATGATGTTGAAGAGCGAGTCAACCATTCCAGTACAGTTGGATTGTTAGTCAAAACACGACCGCTGGATGACACTGGCAGCTCTGGCCTGTTGCTGCCGCTGTTTCTACCACCAACCCTTCTTCTGCTGCTACTTGTGCAGGCTGCAGCTACATTTTTGCCACTGCCCTTTCCTTTTGAGGGTCCATGCAAATGTCTGTTGGCCACAGTGTACAGTAACTGAATCAGTAATGTAACTATGTAACTAAGTATGAATGGCGCAGCAGTTGAACTAGATAAACACGCCTTTATATTAGACCGCCTGTTGTCAATGACTCTTAACGCACAGTAAGTCTATTTATAACATGCTGCACAGACGGATCCGCACCGATAATGCAAACGCTTGTATATGTTCAGAACGGATCCGTTTGCATTACCATGAACAAAAATATATATATATATATATATTTTTATTTTTTTCATGATAATGCTAACTGATCCGTTTTGACTTACACTGAAAGTCAATGGGAGGCGGATCCGTTTTCAATTGCACCATATTGTGTCAGTGAAAACGGATCCGTCCCCATTGACTTACATTGTAAGTCAGGACGGATCCGTTTGGCTCCGCATCGTCAGGCGGATATCAAAACGCTGCAAGCAGCGTTTTGGTGTCCGCCTGCAGAGCGGAATGGAGGCTGAACGGAGGCAAACTGATGCATTCTGAACGGATCCTTATCCATTCAGAATGCACTGGGGCTAAACTGATCAGTTTTGGGCCGCTTGTGAGAGCCCTGAAACGGATCTCACAAGCGGACCCAGAAACGCCAGAGTGAAAGTAGCCTAAGGGGCACATTTATTAAGACCGAAGTTTTAGACGCCTGTCTTAAAGAAGTTGTCCGGCCTTTAACTATTGATGACCTATCCTCAGGATAGGTCATCAATATCAGATCGGCGGGGGTCCGACACCCTCGCTGATCAGCTGTATGAGGAGACGGTGTGCTCAGTGTGCACATGCCGTCTCCCTACTCTCTTCCTGTCCGTTGCTGCTGTCTATGGTCTTTGCCATAGACAGCAGCAGCAGAGCAGGAAGAGAGAAGGGATACGACATGTGCGCACAGCGCATGCCATCTCCTCATACAGATCTGATATTGATGACCTATCCTGAGTAGCAGCGGAACTGTCTCTTCTCACACTGGAAACACAGGAGCTGTCTGGGCTGGGCTGAAGGATTAATGCAGCAGCTGAGCTTTCTCTTCTCACACAGGAATCACAGGAGATGTCAGGACTGTGCTGTAGCAGGGCTCACTTCTGTCTGTGGAGATCTCTCAGTCTCTCTATGTGCTGGCCATGCTGCTGTCTCTAAGATGGCTGCTGTTCCTCTTCCTTCCTTAGCCTTTCTCCCTGGTCCCCCTGCTATTGGCTGCAGGGAGGAGCAAGTGCTCATGGGATTTGTAGTCCACTTCACCTTATGGCATCATACTTAAAAACACTGAGGCTGTAATTGCTGCCAAAGATGACTTAAAGGGTTTCTGTCACCAGAAATACCTAAATTAAACTGGCTGACATTAGCGATGTGCTAATGTCAGCTGAACCTAACTAACCTATTCCTAATTGTATCCATGCCCCCGTTACTCCATAAATGTAACTTTCATAATATGCAAATTAGCCTCTAGGAGCGGGGGGAAGGGGGTTGCTCCTGCTCCTAGAGGCTCCGTTCTCCCACCTCTGTCACCTACCTCCAAGTCTTGATTGACAGGGCCAGGCAGCGTTTGCATGCTCCTGCCGGCCCTGAGTGCATGGTAAATCTCGTGCCTGCGCCATGCCGTTTAGTATTCGGCGCAGGCACAGTGAAGGAAGGATGGTCACTGGCTGCCGACTTCCTTACTGCGCCTGCGCTAAATACTGACCGGCATGGCGCAGGCGTGAGATTTACCATGCACTCAGGGCCAGCAGGAGGATGCGAACGCTGCCTAGCCCTGTCAATCAAGACTTGGAGGGAGGTGACAGAGGTGGGAGAACGAAGCCTCTAACATCCTTCCCTTTCTCATCATGGGATATTGAGTGCAGAATGATGAGAAAAACTAGATTTTTTTTTTTCTAGTACAAGGCCACAACATAACAAAATGTGAAACTTTCCAAATAATACATTTTTTACAGCATTCATAAAGCAGGATAAATAAGGTGATAATTTAATAAACTGGGTCATTACGGACGGAGAGATACCATTAATGTGTAGTATATACACTCACCTAAAGAATTATTAGGAACACCATACTAATACGGTGTTGGACCCCCTTTTGCCTTCAGAACTGCCTTAATTCTACGTGGCATTGATTCAACAAGGTGCTGATAGCATTCTTTAGAAATGTTGGCCCATATTGATAGGATAGCATCTTGCAGTTGATGGAGATTTGAGGGATGCACATCCAGGGCACGAAGCTCCCGTTCCACCACATCCCAAAGATGCTCTATTGGGTTTTGATCTGGTGACTGTAGGGGCCATTTTAGTACAGTGAACTCATTGTCATGTTCAAGAAACCAATTTGAAATGATTCGAGCTTTGTGACATGGTGCATTATCCTGCTGGAAGTAGCCATCAGAGGATGGATACATGTTCTCATTCTGTTTACGCCAAATTCGGACTCTACCATTTGAATGTCTCAACAGAAATTGAGACTCATCAGACCAGGCAACATTTTTCCAGTCTTCAACAGTCCAATTTTGGTAAGCTCGTGCAAATTGTAGCCTCTTTTTCCTATTTGTAGTGGAGATGAGTGGTACCCGGTGGGGTCTTCTGCTGGTGTAGCACATCCGCCTTAAGGTTGTGCGTGTTGTGGCTTCACAAATGCTTTGCTGCATACCTCGGTTGTAACGAGTGGTTATTTCAGTCAACGTTGCTCTTCTATCAGCTTGAATCAGTCGGCCCATTCTCCTCTGACCTCTAGCATCCACAAGGCATTTTTGCCCACAGGACTGCCGCATACTGGATGTTTTTCCCTTTTCACACCATTCTTTGTAAACCCTAGAAATGGTTGTGTGTGAAAATCCCAGTAACTGAGCAGATTGTGAAATACTCAGACCGGCCCGTCTGGCACCAACAACCATGCCACGCTCAAAATTGCTTAAATCACCTTTCTTTCCCATTCTGACATTCAGTTTGGAGTTCAGGAGATTGTCTTGACCAGGACCACACCCCTAAATGCATTGAAGCAACTGACATGTGATTGGTTGACTAGATAATTGCATTAATGAGAAATAGAACATGTGTTCCTAATAATTCTTTAGGTGAGTGTATATTTGTTGTTGTTTTTTTCACTTGAAGTCCCACTAGGAGAATTGCACTTAGAATCTTTTATCACTGGTAATATACATTACAATACTTCTGGCAGGGTCAGCTTCTGTACCTAGCAAGCCTGAAGGCCATCATTGGGACCCTGCATAAATTGGGTCAACGCAAGTGTACAATTGCAAAAAAAAATTACAAATGCAGCTTTTTCATAGAGAGTCAATTAATTGATTGTATTTATTTCACCATATTTGTCAAACAAAAATAAAATAATAACCTGCATAATAATTTTGATTATTGTACACATACATTGTAGCTTTGCTGGTAACTATGCACACCCAGAACATGAGAGAACATTGGAAACTAGTTGTTAGGTCATGACCTGACCCATGATCTGTCGTAGACAATCTGTAATTTCAGCAGACACCGTCTGCACACATGGAAACAGTATTTGTAGCTGCTTTGCATTACCATTGCAATACACTTTCTATTACTATATAATTATTTCCTACAAATTTTGCTGCACAAATACACTTTAAACCTGTTCTTAGTTCATGGTATGATTTTTGCTATAAAATTTACTTAGATAACAATGTGCAATTTGTTTAAAGCAATTTTACCAGTATGCTCTATGATTCATTGGACAACTCAGAACTAAATTTGCTCCTAGGATACCAAGTAAAGTGATTATATATTTGCATTATTTTTTATTGTATGCCACAAATACATAATGTAAACCATCAGCTCTAATAATGTCTGTGTTAGAAATAAGATGTGTAAAAAAAAAAAAATAAGAGAAAATGAGCATGAATATACAGTATATAATATTAATAATAATAATTATTATTATTATTATTTTATATAGTTCATGAATGTTTGTGGGGAAGGCAAATTGGGGCCTCCATGCTAGGGCTGATTCACCCAATTTCGCACTTTCTTAAGAATTTGCAGCACTATGAAGGTTGTATGTTACACAACTTCTACTGGTACAGAGGTAGAATCACTGTTCACATCTAAAAGTGGTATAAGAAATAAAGAAGCAGACTGGACACTTTAAGCTCTTTGTGCATGAAAGATTTGAATCTTACTGTGTTACCTATATAATAGGAACAATATGTCTGCAGTTATGGACACACTGGCTGACAGTTATGGTATGGCTATTACTGTTCACATGTCTCTGTTGCTGTCACTTTTATGACAATACTATAACTTTGAAAGCATGTTCACACATGGTGGATATGCTGTGGATCTGTCAGTGTGGCTTTTCAACAAATCCACAGTCATGTACATTACCAGCCAAGAAGATGGCATTTTAAGGAATCCACACGTGGGGGAGGGGGGGGGAATCCACAGTGTAAATTAACCTGCAGTGTGGATTTAAAATCTGCAGCATGTTAATTTATCCTATGGATCTCCAGTGAAGATTTCACTCTTTGCAATGCATTGGGTGAAATCCACAGCCATTTCCGAGACACTTTACATTTTAAGGCCCGATTGTAATAAGGCTGCCATAGAGGTGCATGAGGCCTCTTCTTATGCCTCAGATTTCACAGAGGCATACAGAGCTTTTTTTTTTTTTTTTTACTGTTTTTGATTCTGTATGAAGCAAAACTGTGGCTGAAATTTCTTGTATTTGTGGGCAATTCACATAATAAAAGACTAAAACTCACATGAGTTTCAGCTCTGATTTCTCTGTTTCACTTTGTAAGAATCCAACTGATAGATTGGTACAGAAAATATGAAAGTGGGCAAAAAGGAAATTCTATGTAATTCCACAATTCATTGCTTTGTACAATATGATTTTCAAATGTTCTTTCCTTGTGGGAGGACAGATCGAGTTAATAAATGCCAATTTACATCCATTTGTTTCCAGTTTCCTCTACAAAGACAACAATCAGCACAGTGTACCAGAGTGTGACTCAGGGATATTGCAATAAGAGTGGACGCTGATCGGTCACTCAGAAAACAATTAATGCTTTATGTAACATTGCAAAATAGCATTGGCATAGGGGCAATCATATCAAGGAAACACTTGCTCTTGAACACTCCTCTATTGTACAGAGGTAGCCTAGACAAACAGTGCATAAAGACATTCAAGATCTAGGACTAGAACGCGTTAAGATTTAAAGGAGTCGTCCGAGATTTTGATATTGATGACCTGTCCTCAGGATAGGTCATCAATAACTGAATGGTGGGCTGAGCTGAAAATAAAATGCTCAGGCGCTGTCCAATAGACGGCACTGTGCTTGGTAAGCTGCATGGAGGCTGTGGCACACACAGGAGCACCATGGCCTCCTCAAACAGCTGATTTGTACAGGTCCCGAGAGTCAGACCCAAGCCAATCTGATATTGATGACCTAACTGAAACACATAAAAGACCACTGAAATACTGAAGTCCTGAACAGAATCCAGATGGGCCTCATTATAGTCAATGGGGTCGGTTTATTGCTATTTGTCTCTGGCACTCCTGTTATTTTTGCTATTAAGCAACAGAAATCATTAGTGCCAAAGTGAACAAGTCAACATCATCCAAAATGCTGGAAATATTTTTGTAATTAACTGATTCCTTACCAAATTCATAGAGACCCCTGAGGTGCATGTGGCATAAGAGGCTGCCCCAGAATGTAAACATTTCTCACCATCTATAAGTATCAAAGGGACATCGTAACATGCCTTGCCAACTTAATGTACATTTCAGCTTCCTGTCATCACAAGCAGTTGGGCTCCATCAATTCTAAAATAATAGTTTTTGGGTTTTTTTTATTACAGAAAGGTGACATGTATTAGGGGCTAGATGTCGAAACTGTACATTGGCAAAAGTTATTAAGAGGTTTGTAGCATCAGGGCAAACTCAACTGCTTATATACAGTACCTCTTCTGACATGGAACTGATCACTGATAGTCCTTCTGCTGGAAACCCCAATGATCCGCTGTTCTTATACAGTGAGAGCTGCATTTCGGTGGGTTTAAGTGGAAAGTTCTTCTGCAATCACATCAATTTGCCCCGATAGGACTACTGTCACTAATACATATTAGGAATATTTTCTCTCATTTGCAAAAGCATATATCTTACTGATCTTACTGGAGAGTAAACATATAATTACATACATTTTATATGTATAGCCTAAGTTGTTAACCAAATGGTCCTTTTATATAGACCGATCATCCCCAATTATCAGGGATCAGCATTTGTAGAAACTCTCATTCCCGTCATCTGGGGAGCTGGTGGGCTCCTTATCTCTGCTCCTTCACATTATAAACACTCATTAAAGCTCAATCCTTATTTTACTGATAAAAATGTGGCTTAAATAAGTGTTTATGATGACATCTTAGTAGTTTAGCGATAAGGGTTGTTAAATGACTGGCACAAAGTGAAAGTGAAAGTACCAGTCACAGCTAGAAAAACTGTTAACCCTTTGTGACAGAACGGCTCAATATTTTTAATAAAGGCCAATTGAAAATATTATTTTAGCCAAAAATGAGTAAAATGCAATCATAAACAAAAATTGCCTCCAACTGGAAAAGTTGCTATGGCTATAGTTAAACCAAAAATGACTCATTTATGAGTATTATAACTATGCTAAGTTGATTTAAAATAGATCTAACCTCTTATGACTCTTTGTACTAGCAATTGAGTAAAGTATTTTGGCAACAGATGAGCAAATGATGCCAGAATAAATTAAAGATACTTTATTTATTTTACTACTTTTACTTGCCAAATCTCATCTGTTGTCAATTAATATACAAGAATCTCCAGTCACTGATCATTTACTAAAAATAGAAATCAGTGCAAAGAAAGTGAGTGCAGTGTTATTCTTAGGAAAAATACATTGTGTCATCTCCTCTTGATGACTCCTGTTGTAGTCAGTTTAGAGGTAAAAAGGGTTGTCCGCTTTGGACAATTTATATAGTTTTTAATGTTAGAAGGATCTCCCAGCAATAATCTGATCACAGAGTGTCCCACTACTGGAACCCTAAGTTATAAGCTGTAATATAAGTGGACGAACCCAGCCATAAGTGTTCAATTTCCCTACAGTGCCAACTCAGGGTAAACAAAGCATTGTACACTGTTTCCATTTAAAAAAGCACTCTAGAGTTTTTTTTATCTTATTTACATATATTACTAAGTCACCACCAGTATTCTAGCAGTGTAACCCCTCTCAACCATACTCAGTTGCATCCATTTATTATTGAACCTTTTCATTACATGAATGTGTATACAGGAACTTTGCCTCTCCCTGTGGCTGACTTCCTATGAACTACAGCATGACATCATCACCAATCAAATCCCTTCTGGCAGCTAACAGACCCCGCCCCCCCTCACTCTATGTTCTTATGTATATCTCTGTATCATGTAAAGTAGGTTTGTGTATACAGTGATTAGCTGCAGTTATATAGATCTTCTGACTCACACTGCCCATCTGTACTATCTGTGTGTGTTGACTCTCCAGTGTAGTTCTATGGGATGTAGCTTCACACTGGTCTCCCTGCCTCCTGCATGTAAAAGCTCACAAGGGAGAGAGAGATAACAGGGCAGAGAGAGCAGACAAGCTCAAGCTGCATCACATAGGAGAACATGGAGACCCTGCAGTGTCAAGGGATATCAGCTATGCCCTATCATAGCTGCCCTCAGAAGACACAGAATAGTGTGGTAATACTCCACCCCTTCTGTCTCTGCAAAGCCAGGCATGATGGGAAATGTAGAATTCATTAGGAAAACCATATCTCAGAGAAGGAGTTAAGTTCCTTTTGGTATTAGGCATGAGGGAGTCTCCTGTTCCTTCAGCTGGGAAGGAACAGGTCATCTCTTGTCCTGACACTATATCCAGGGCCCTTTAGGGTCAGATAGGGCTCTAGGTTCCAGTGTATGAACATTCTTACCATTGAAGTCTGTTCATACTAATAGTGGTCAGGGCTCGGTTTAGGGATTCACTAGGTGGTGACCTTTCCCCTTTCCCTAGTTTTCAAGCCTAGTACCTTTTCCCTTCCCTCTTGTGGTTGGTGTGGAGTTTACTCCCCACATCGCACCGTGACATTATCAACCGCATCAAACCGTCATTTTTGTTTGTGTCAGTGAGGCTATGGATCCAATCGCTGCACTGTCTGGACAATTGTAGGATCTGTCTATAGAGGTAGCTGACCTCCGCACACAGATCCAGGGATCACAGGCTGCTGGTGCCGGTAGTAGTTACTAGGCCTATCCTGAACCTAAGGTTGCACTTCTGGACAGATTTTTGGGAGGAACCGATAATTTCATTAGGTTCAGAGAGTTGTGTAAATTGTACTTTAAGTTACGTTCGCTCTCATCTGGGGATGAGAGTCAAAGAGTGGGTTTTATCATGTCGTTGCTTAAAGGGGACGCTCACTCTTGGGCTTTTTCTCTACCGACTAGATCACAGTCCCTCCGGTTGGTAGATTAATTTTTCAGAGCTCTAGGTCTTATCTACAATGACCCGGATCAGATCTCCCTGGCCCAGACGAAGTTACAGGGTTTACGGCAGGGAGAGCGTTCTGCGGAGATCTGTTGCTCTGAATTTAGGAGATGGGCTACGGATACGGCGTGGAATGATCCAGCTCTCCGTAGTCAATTCTGTCAGGGATTATCCGAGAGGCTAAAGAACACGTTGGCCTTTCACGAAAATCCTGAGTCATTGGAAGCGGCTATGTCCCTTGCTGTACTTATGGATAGACGCCTGAGAGAGAGATCTAAGGTCCCTCACTCTCAGGATGAACAATCATATAATGTGGCGGCTTCCTCTGGCACCTTGGATGGAGAGACTCCCAAGTTTATGCAGTTAGGGGGGAACTCTTCCTGGGCCTGCTTGCAAGAGTTTTAGTCATAAGAAGGGAGTATGTTTTTTCTGTGGAAAAAGACATTTTGTTAATGTTTGTCCTTACATTCAGCGTCAACGTGAAAAAGAAAAAGACGTTTAATTCCCATCTTACTCTTGGTGGCTTGGGTGGGGAGTCAGAGAACTTACTTTTGTGTTTACTTTGCTTTATTGGTTTTCAAGCATGACTTTCTAGAATATTGTATTCAAAATAAGAAGAAAAACTTAATTATAGGATCTCGCAGGATCCAAACATATTGTTATAGATAAAGAAATAAGTTTAAGCAATTGGGTTACAAGAAGAAACAAGATTGGAAGTAACTGTTCCGTTAAGTAAGTATATGACAAGATGAGCGTAAAACTATACGTGTTGTAAAAATGAGTGGAAAGCTAACTTCCGTGATCCAAGTTTACTTAAACCTCCATTTGAGGAACAACTTGTATATCTATTAAATAAAACATAAGCAAAACAGTCAAGACATAAAAAAAAGAGAAAGAGGGGAGGAAGGAGAGGAGAAAGAAGATAGGTACGAGTTACTAGAAGTAAATGGAATAGAGGACAGGAAAGATGGAAATGGGAGGGAGGAAAATTTGTATATATGAGGAAGTTCTAGCAATCTCCAGACATCACTCCGCCATCCAGATTGGTAAGTTCCCCTATCTTACTCAAGAATTCCGGAGATTGGAGAAACTCCACCAATGGATTCCACCTAGCGCAGAACAAGCCTTCCAGATTATGCGAATGTGCAATCAGTTCCTCCATTCTCAGTAGATGTCTGAGTTCAGTCACCCATGCACAGAGAGAGGGCGCTCTAACTGTTTTCCATTGTCTTGGGATTACCATTCGTGCTGCTGTAAGAAAGAATCTTAATGGATTTTTCTTCAAATTAGCGATAGAGCGTGGAATTAGCGATAGAAGAGAGATTTTGGGAGAGTTAGGTATGGTTTTTCCTGTGAATTTGTTGTAGACAAGGAAAACTTGGTCCCAAAATTTTTTTATTATTGGGCAGGGCCGCCAATTATGGAGAATTGAACCTACCTCAGTTTTGCACATCCAGCAAAGGTTAGAGACATTAGGGAACATTTCGTTAAGAGTCGAGGGACAATAGTACCACCTAGCTAGGATCTTGAAGTTCTTTTCCTTTGCCTGAGCCGCTATAGACAATCCATGAGAGAGTGTACACATCTTAAGGACATCTTCTGACGAAAAGGTCATTTGTAGTTCGGATTCCCATTTTTTAAAGAATGGAGCTATATTTGGATTGCTGCAGTCTATTAAAAGCTTATATAATTGGGATAGGAGCTTATAGTGAGCGTCAGGTTTTATGTAGATATTATCAAAGGCTGTTAGGTCGGGACATGACTTTTGATCAAACAAGCTGCGTATGAAAGATCTTATCTGGGCATACATTAACCACATGGAACCATTTTGTCTGTCCTCCGGAACAAGGGACTCATAAGTTTGGATATCTGCTTTTTCCATCATGTCTCGGACCCTGGGACATAAAGATTTGTCCCATATCAGTAAGTTTGTAGCCTTTTCACCAGGTAAAAAATCTGGGTTACCCATGATTGGGGTCATGAGACCCGTTTTTTGCGAAATCTGGAACCTCGAGGTCCAATAGTCCCAATAGGTCAGGGTAAGTCTCACTAAGAAAGGCCAGCTTTCTTGAGATGGTCTGTTATTCACCCAGGGGGCTACTGACAAGTTCATTGGGGAAAGTTCCTTTTCCATCTGAATCCACAGTTTCGGGGAATTCCTGTCTGACCAGTTTATGACTCTTAAAAGTATCGCTGATGCATGATATAGTTTAAGATCTGGCAGTCCCATTCCTCCTCTATTTCGAGGTTTGGTTAATACTGAAGTACTTATCCTAGCTCTACTGGATCTCAATATGAATCGTGTTATAGCTTTTTGTAGGATTACAAAGAACCCTCTAGGTACGCTTATTGGGACAGTTTGAAAGAGATATAAAAATCTCAGGAGAATGTCCATTTTAATGATTCCCATTCTTCTGAACCATGACAGGTGTTTCGAGGAGTATTTCTGTAGGTCTTCCAGTACCTTTTTTTGCAAGGTTAAATAGTTGAGGGGATATAGCAGATGTAGTTGTTTCGGAATTTGTAGGCCTAAGTATGTTATACTAATAGTCTGCCATTTAAAGGGAAAGTTACTTTGGATCTGAGAAGCTGTTACTGTCGAGAGTGAAATATTTAGCATCTCGCTTTTAGTAGGATTCATTTTAAAATTGCTAAGAAGGCCAAACGTTTGAAATTCCTGAAGAATAGATGGAACAGCCACGTGAGGATTTGAGATATACATAAGGAGATCGTCTGCATAGAGAGCTAATTTGTGGTGTGTGTTCCCTAAAATTATACCTGTGATATCTGGGTTGGCTCGCAAAGCATTAGCTAAATGTTCCATAGCTATTACATACAATAAGGGCGAAAGCGGGCAACCTTGGCGAGTCCCATTTTTAATATTAAAAGAAGAGGCGAGTATGCCATTGGTCCGAACTCTAGCTGAAGGATTCATGGATAAAGCACATATTTTCCCTATTACTGTAGGGCCCAGACCAATCTGTCTCAATGCAGCAATCATAAATCTCCAATTAACTCTGTCAAAAGCTTTTTCTGCATCTACTGCAAAGAGGCAAAAAGAGTCCCGTGAGCCTTTGCCCTAGAGATAAGATTGATCGTTCGAATGGTGTTATCCCTAGCTTCCCTGTCGGGAATAAACCCCACTTGATCACCATGAATGACACCAGGGAGTGCCTTGTTGAGGCGATTTGCTAGGAGTTTGGAGTACATTTTGATGTCACAATTAATTAGAGATATGGGTAGGTAGTTAGTGCAAACATTTGGGTCCTTATTAGGTTTTGGAATTACAACTATGTGCGCTTCCAGTGACTGCTTAGGAAAGGGGCAGGTAGGTGATATGCTATTGAACACTCTTAGAAGAAAGGGTATTAGCAGATCTTTAAAGTTTTTAAAAAAGGATGCTGTAAAGCCATCTGGGCCTGGGCTTTTCCCTCCTTTCAGGGATTTCAGAACCTCGCCTAATTCGTTGTCTGAAAAGTCTTCCTCAATCTCTGCCCCCATCTCTTTAGATATCATGGGAAGAGCTGTATCCTCTATATATGAGTTTATTCGCTTATCAAGTGCCTCCTCCTGCATGTCAGCAAATTGCCCTCGTATGTTATATAAGCTCTCGTAGTATGTTTTAAAGGTCTCTGCTATTTGCATCGGATGGCGTACTAGGGTACCTCTAGCATCCATTATAGTTGGGATGTAACTAGCCTGTTGTCGAGGGTGTATATACCGCGCTAGTGCTTTCCCGGGTTTATTGGAGTTTTCATGCAGATAACTTCGAAAGCGTTCAGTATTTCTATAAATAGAATCTAAGAGTAATCTTTTAAGCTGATCTCTAGCCGTAGTGAGTTCAAGAAGGGTGTTTGGGTCTAGTGATTGTTTGTGCGAATGCTCAAGGGTAGCTATCTGCGTCAAGAGTTGCCGTGTCTTTGCCCCCTTTTCCCTCTTGAGTCTAGCTCCGTGGCACACGAAGACACCCCGTATCACACATTTTAATGCTTCTCATTGCAGAGGGAGGGCTGTTTCGTCTAATGAGTGATTTTCCATGAATTGCTTAATGTTGGATTCTATGTCAGCTCTGCATACACTATCCTTCAACAGAGTTTCATTCAATCTCCATGTCCATTCTTTGGCTATCAGGCCTGGAAGATCCAGAGATAGGAATATTGGCGAGTGGTCTGACCAAACTGGGGTGCCTATGTGTGAGCAGGGCGAGAAGGATAACGTGTGATGGGAAAATAGAAATGTGTCTAGTCTGCTATAGGACTGGTGAGCTGAGGAGAAATAGGTGAAATCTTTGTCTTTAGGGTGGAGTATCCTCCAGACATCTACAAGCAGTCTAGCATGTAACAATTGTTTTGTTCTTGAAATTGTTGACCAAGGAACCGACGTTCTACCCGTAGAAAAATCCAACAAGGGCTCCATGATCATGTTAAAGTCACCCCCCAGCAACACCACTCCCTCAGCGAAGGTGTCTATTTTGGACAGAATACCTGAAAGAGCTTTGCTTTGTCTGGTGTTTGGTAAATACAGATTCCCGATGATGTACACTCTCTCATGGATCCTCAGCTTCAGAAACAGGAACCGTCCCAAGGGGTCCGTTTGTGACTCTAGAAAAGTATAAGGCAAAGATTTATGAAGAGCAATTGAGACTCCCTTAGATTTAAAATCTGGATTGGTGCTGTGGACCCAGTAAGTGTAGTATTTAGAGAAGATTTTTGGTATGTGGTCTTGTTTGAAATGTGTTTCCTGCAGCAACAATATTTGTGCTCTCTCTCTGTGCATGCCATATAAGACCCCCGAGCGTTTCTCCAGAGTATTTAAAACATTTAAAGAGGCAAGTCTAACACTAGGCGGACCCATTATCATAGGACCCTCAGGCGTTTACTCTCGTATGTGCTAGAAAATGTTGTGAAGGGAGAGAGTCAAGAGATAGCCCAAAACTCCCCAAAATTCGAAAATGCTTTAAGGAGGTTTTAGTGCTTCCTGACTAGTGGAAGTAGGGATTTAGGGTAAAGGAAGGGAAGGAACGAGAGAGAAAGAAAATAAAAAGTAAAGTAAAGAATCAGGTAACCGTCCCTAGTAAAGGGACTGACTCGTCTCTTACACAATTAGGACGAGAGTTACAGTAGGAGACGGACTTCCAATGACAGAACGAGGAAGCCGCCACAAGGCTGAGAAGCCTATTAGATCCATAACTATTAGTTAACATTACAAACTGTCTTGAACAGAAACTAACATTTGGCAATGCAGTGCCTAGGCAATTAGGTCTGGATAAGAGGTAAAGCCCTGTTAAACAAAAAGAGTTATCACAATATATGTATGAAACTCAATTGAAAAAAATAGGTAAGTAAATGAAGACTTGCAACAACACATGCATTATCTTTCATGGCGTCTAGTTGCTTGCTTCTGGAATTAACAGAGGGACTTTGCGGATGTTCTTATATAACAATCCCTGTGGCTAATTCAAATGGGTTGCTGCGGATTTGCCATCCTTGGGATAGATCTTCTAGATTTACCGCTTGTGGAACGGGATGAAAGAGCTGGAATAATCTGCCAGTCCGGTAGCTGAATGGATGGCAATTCTAACGCTGTGAGAAACATATCAAGGTCATCAGGATCTCGCAGTTCCACACGGTGACCATTCTTGCGGACTATCAGCTGGAATGGGATGCCCCAAGAATACGGGATGTCTTTCGTTCTCAGAAGATCTAATAAGGGTTTGAGTGCCCTTCTCTGGGCTAAGGTAGCTCTTGATAAATCTTGCAGTATCGTCAGGGTAGCCCCATCAAAATCGATCGTGGAAAAGTTACGTGCCTTTTTCATTATTTCCTCCTTTACCGCATAATAGTGGAGACGGCAAATCACATCCCTGGGCCTGGAAGGATCCGGACTAATGGGGGCTAGGGCTCTATGTGCTCTATCCAATTCTAGCCGTTCTGAGATAGGTTTCCCCAGGATAGTGCTGAATAGACCTTGCAATGTGGGGAAAAAGTCCTCCGTTTTAGTTGACTCAGGTAGTCCTCTGATTCTTATGTTGTTTCTTCTATTACGATTTTCAATCGTCATGAAGGCGGTAGAGGTGACTAATGTGACGATCTCTGTTTTCCCCTTGAGTTATCAGTTCATCAACTTGAGCTGCTGTGTGATCATGTAGAGATGCCACCTCCTCTAGTTTCTCCTCAATAGCTTGCACGTTAGCTTTAATTGTGGATAACTCTTGCTCATATGAGTTTTCCAGCCTTTCAACATATTTCTCCATCTCATGCTTAGTAGGTAGGAGTTTAATATACTCCTTTAAGTCCCAGTTTTCTCCTGAGTTCCCACCCTCTGCCATATTTATGGTACCTGGGGTCTGCGATTCAGCGTAGCAGGGCTGAGTGGATTGAGCTGCGTCCCAGGATGGCGACTGCCACGTGGTGCCGCTCTGCAGATGAACCTGCCTGGTCTTGGTCAAGTCAGGTGAGCGCTTTGTCTCCGTGCTTCTCGGGGTTTGTTGTTGTGCCTCCTGTGTACTCGGCCGAACCTCCGTAGCTGAGGAGATGATGTGTCGGTGCTCCGGAATGAAGGGAGCTGCGCCCGGGTTACGGCCTGACTGTGATTTGTCACCAGCCGTCCCCGCTGTAAAATATCTGTGTAGGCTGCCTTTATCGCCGGGGGATCTTGCTGAGGGATCACCCGCTAGTGACCCTTTGCGTGTGCGCACCATAGGAGCTTTTTCGGGTTCTTTGAGAAGTATTGCCCCTGGATTCTCAGCCTTGTGGCGGGAGCTCCACAGTCGTGCATCCTCACACTGCCATAGTCCGGCCACGCCCCCCAGAGAACTTACTTTTGTCATTTACTGGTAGTAATTGATTTTTCCTGTCTGCCGAGGTGGCGCTAGAGTTCAAAACTGCGGGAATTGAGGTGTTTATTGACAGTTGGGCAGGGGTTAACCTAGTTGATGGTCAGTTCGCCGTTTGCATGGATTGATGACAAGTGCATTAGAGAAAAATATTTCGGTGTTTGCAATAGACTCCGCTCCACTTACTCAGAAATGTTTGTCAAAGATAGTGCAGAACATCCCTTTAAGAGTGGGTGATTTTCATCAGGAATCCATTTAGTGTTTTGTGCTGGAGGGTCTGCCTGCTCCGTTGGTTTTGGGTTTACCATGGTTGAGCAAACATAATCATACCATTCAGGTAAGTAGATAAAAGAAAGTAGATGGCACTCACCGCTGCAGGGTTCATTCCTTTTATTCTTGACATATGCTGAATACAAGTTGAATGTATGCATCAGGGCTGGGGCGGACTGTTCCTACACAGAATACTGAATGGCGCCGGCCATTTTGCACTAACTACGCTTCCTCAGGCCAATAGCTTACGGCGCAGGTCTGCAGTCTTTTCTAGCATCATCACTCACGGTTGTCATAGTAACCAGTGACGCTTTTTTGATTAGTTAAAAACACACACATATGCTGCTACTTAAAACAATTCTCACTTTTCTATCATCATCCCTCAACCTAGAGTCCCCACAGTGTTATAGTGCTGCTCGCTGTGCCCAGGCCCCAATACCACAAATACTATCCTGAAGAAATAATAGTGCCCCTATAGTAATAGTGCTCCTCATAGTCCCACCAATAGTAATTCTCTTCTAGAATGCCTTCATTAGTAATACTGCCCCCTACACTGCCCCACATTAAGTAATTTGCCCCCCACACTGCCTCACATTAAGTAATTTGCCCCCCACACTGCCCCACATTAAGTAATTTCCCCCCCACACTGTCCTCCATTATGTAATTTGCCCCCCACTAAGTAATTTTGGCCCTACACAAGTTAATTTTGCCCCCAGACTACCCTCCATTATGTCGTTTACAGCCCCCCCCCCCCCCCCGTACTTGTGTCACTGATCCTGTACAGTCTGTACTTGCTGGCTGAGCGAGCATGAGTTCACCTCGGGAGGTCACGGGTCTCGTGGGATTGCGCGCCAAAGTGACTGAACTCATGCCCGCGCAGCCGGCAAGTGCAGGATCAGATCAGCGACACAAGTACAAGGGGGCGGGTGCTAGTGGTGTTGGGAACTTGGGTTTGGCGGGTTACACCCCATCAGACTGGTGTCACCCGGTGCAGTCCGTACCAGCCGCACCCACCTCGCAAAGCCAATGGCGGCCATACTCCAGAGCGCCCCCAGCAAGAGTGCGCTCTACGCGGTGGCCTACTCTGCTTATGGGTGACGCCGGCCCTTTATTTGGGTGTCACGGCTGAGGATGGGGGAAATCCTCAGCCGTGACAGTATGACCACAGAGGCTTCTCGCGTGGCGCTCCCTCGAAAGAGGGTAAAGCATGCACCGCTATCTACGGATGGGGTGCATGCGCGTTCTCCGGAGGGAGAGCGTTATGGGGCTTTCACCATTTACGGCGCGGTGAGTGGCATTCCCCGCCATTCCTTGCTCACCGTTGTCCGTGTTGGTGTCCCCTTTTGTTTGTCTTTCCCCTCCCCCCCTCCCATTGTTTCTTTTGCCTCACCAACTTTCCCCTTTTGTTGTTGGGAGGGGCTTTGAGGGGTGGGAGTATGCTTCCCTCGAAAGAGGGTGAAGCATGTACCGCCGTCTTCGTAGGGGTACATGCGCGCTCTTCGGAGGGAGAGCGTTCTGGGGGTTTCGCCTCTGACGGCGCGGTGAGTGGCATTCCCCGCCATTCCTTCACCGTGCTCTGTCTTGGCGTCCCCTGATATTTTTATGGCACGTGGTGTTTGTTTGGGTTGTGTTTTGCACACCTTCAAAAGAGGGTGCAGCATGCAGTGCCATTCGCTTTGTGGCCTGCATGCGCGTTCTCTGGAGGGAGAGCGTTCCGGGGGGATCACCGTTAACGGCACGGTTGGTGGCTTATTCCCCGCCACCTTACCTTCCGTGTCCGTGATCCCTCGTCCCTCTCCATGTTCCCATCTCTGGTCGTTTGCTGGCAGCACTCCGTAAGTGGTCCGGCTGCGTGCTGGTTAGGAGTGTCTGCTGGCAGCGACTGGAGTGGGGACGTGAGTGGAGAGTCCCCTCGTCCACTCTCAGTGGTTCCATTCCCGTGTCGCTGGTGCGGGCTGCAGGCCTCGTCGGACTGGCTGTGTTGTGTGCTGGGAGAGGATGCAGCTGACAGCGACTTCCTGGGAACCATGTCCTGAGAGTGGACGTTCCCTTCTCCTATCCCCTTGTGTTAGTCTCTCACCAGTTTTCTTTTTTTGGTGGGGGGCTTTGAGGGGTGGGAGTGTCACGGCCATGGCTATGACCGTGACTCCTTAACCGCATGCGGTTGCCTGCGGCTTGTTTTTGGTAGTTCAACCACAGGTGAGGGCTACTTGTGTGTTGCCTCACTTGTGGTTGCCGCTGGCAACATGTGGTTGGAGATTGTCGCAGATAGCAGCCTGAGCTGGTGCTAGGCAGCTTGCGGCATCTTCATGCGGTTACACCTAGCAACCTTTATGTTAGGTGTGTGTGTGTATGTTATGCACGTTGTATGTATTGTGTGCACTTCCCGTTTAAGTGGTGTTTTTCCCTTCTGTGGTGTTGGAAGGGTTAACTCCCTTCCCAGTGTGCGTGTGTGTCACTGGGTGTGTCTGACTGTGGGTGTGGCTACTTGGCCTATAAAGCCTCTCACTTTTACATGGCTCAGGAGGTTGCTTCAGTCATGCTGGCTGGAGCAGCCTCCTGTGTTTCTTCCTGCCTGAGAGAGCCACCCCTGTGGTCATAAAAATATTGTCGTTATGTTTATGTCTTCTTGTATGTCATGTTGTATGTGATGTTCTGTTGGGACCTTCCTTGTTACTTTGTGCAGTTTACGGTTCTGGATTCCTGTTGCACAGGGATCCAGTCAGCAAGGCTGTGGCAGGTTGGTGGAACTTCTAGTTCGCCTGCCATACCCGTAAAGCTGTTTGTGTTCCCCTTTTTCCCAACAGCTTGGCCAGTGAGACTCCTGCTCCTCCGCATCTAGGAGGAGTAGGTCGTCTTACCCTGACTCCTAGCGCAGGGACCGGACGGAGGGTGAGTTAGGGATCCGAGGTTCCTGCGCATGGGTCCTCCTAGCTTTAAGGTCGGCCCATGCAGTTAGGAGTTAGGGTCAGGGTAGGGACGCTGTTAGGAGGTGACCTGCTCCCTATCCTGTTCTCCTGGCCGAGTAGGCCAACAGCATCTGGCATCGCACGGCTGTGGATTTCCCCCATCCTCAGCCGTGACATTGGGTTAACGAATACTCCTGCGGTTTTCCAGCATTTTGTTAATATCTTTTAATCATCTGGTGGGGAGGTTTGTTGTTGTGTATCTGGATGACATACTAATTTATTCTCCAGATATGGAGACTCATCAGGATCACGTGAGACAGGCGTTACAGATCCTAAGAGAGAATAAATTGTATGCTAAGATGGAAAAGTGTGTATTTGCAGTTCAGAAAGTGCAATTCCTGGGTTACCTACTCTCATCTTCAGGTTTTCGTATGAATCCAGAGAGGGTCCGTGCTGTGTTGGACTGGGTTCGACCCAAAAATCTGAAAGCGCTTATGCGGTTTTTGGGGTTCCCCAACTACTATCGTAAATTCATTTTGAACTACTCAACTATAGTTAAACCTTTAACGGACATGACTAGTAAAGGTTCAGATGTCTCAGTCTGGTCTGATGCGGCATTACAAGCCTTTTCTGCGGTGAAGGAATGTTTTGCTTCTGTTCCTATACTGGTGCAACCAGATGTGTCACAGCCATTCATTGTGGAAGTTAACGCATCCAAGGTAGGGGTAGGAGCAGTCTTTTCGCAGGGTCCTTCATCTAGTAAATGGTGCCCATCTGCATTCTTCTCTAAGAAACTCTCGGCTGCAGAAAGGAATTATGACGTGGGTAATAGAGAGTTGCTGGCCATTAAGTTGGCTTTTGAGGAGTGGCGTCATTAGTTAGAAGGAGCAATTCATCCTATTACTGTGCTTACTAATCATAAAAATCTGGCTTAGCTGGAGTCGGCTAAACGACTGAACCCAAGGCAAGCCAGATGGTAGTTGTTTTCTACCAGATTTCCTTTCATCGCCCTGGGGTTAAGAACGTCAAGGCTGATGCTTTGTTGCGTAGCTTTCCTAAGGGAGGGATTCGGAAGATCCTGGTCGGATATTGTCTGAAGGGGTACTTATATCCGCCCTATATCCCGACCTTGGGGAAGAGGTGTTGGAGGCCCAGGGAGATGCACCGGATTCTTGTCCGCCGAGGAAGTTGTTTGTTCCTTCTGAATTACATCACAAGTTGTTCGAGGAACATCACTGTATGGTTCTCACAGGACACCCTGGGAGAAGATCCAGTGTCGATCTCATCTCTCGTAGATTCTGGTGGCCGTGGTTGCGTAAGTGTGCTGAGGACTATGTGTCTGCTTGCAGTATTTCTGCACGTGCTAAGGTGATACATACTGGGCCCTGTCGGATCTTTACTTCCGTTGCCTATCCCGTCCCGACCTTGGACTCATTTATCCATGGATTTCATCACAGATTTGCGTAATTCTTCAGGAAAAACTGTGATTTTGGTGGTTGTTGATCACTTTAGTAAGATGGCGCACTTTATAGCATTGCCAGTTCTACCTAATGCTAAAACTCTGGCACAAGTGTTTGTCGATAACATCGTGAAATTACATGGTATTCCTTCTAATTTGGTGTCTGATAGGGGGACTCAGTTTGTTTCCAAATTCTGGAAGGCATTCTGTACTCATTTGGGGGTACAATTGTCCTTCTCTTTGGCCTTTCATCCTCAGTCGAACGGACAGACTGAACGCACGAATCAGAATCTGGAGACTTACTTGAGATATTTTGTCTCAGAGAACCAGGATGAGTGGTCTTCATTTTGTCTTTGGCCGAGTTTGCCATAAATAACCATAGACAGGAGTCCACTGATAAGTCACCGTTTTTTGGGGCATATGGGTTCCACCCACAATTTGGCACATTTTCTGGTACGGAGACTTCTTGTATCCCTGAAGAAGAACGATTTTCCTCTTTTTTGTCTTATATTTGGCGGAAAATTCTAAATAATCTGAAAAAATAAAATGGGCAACAAGTATAAACAAGAGACGTATGAATGTTCCAGACCTGAGAGTGGGTGATTCTGTGTGGCTGTCCACAAGAAACATTAAAAAGTACCTTCTTGGAAGTTGGGTCCAATGTTTATTGGTCCATATAAGATCACTGTCATTATTTCGTCTTGATTCCTCAGGCTTTGAAGACTCATAATGTGCTCCATAAGTCGTTGTTGAAGAGATGTTTCGAACCTGTTGAACCGTCTTCCTTGCCTCCTGCTCCTGTCATGGTGGATGGTAATCCAGAGGAGAGGATGTGGGCTCCAGCGGCCGACGTTAATGCTAGTCGTCTGGTGAAAGCCTTTCAAAGAGCTCATCCGGATAAAGTCGGTCCTGGGTGTCCGGAGGCCACCCGTAGAGAGGGGGGGTATTGTCAAAGTCTCTCCTGTGACAGGGCTCAGAAGATCTAACAGACTGGCTGCATGTGATGTGATCTGACAGCCTTGTTGGTTTCACTTGTTTCTGTGTTGTTGCTGGGTATGACCACAACTCTTGTCTCAGGGGTAGCTTAAGTGGCCATTCCAACTCCTCTATTTAGTCTGGTCTCACCCATCTGGCTATGTAGTTGATAGCTCCTTTCTGGTGTTGAAGTGCTGGTGTCTGCTTCTCCTCTGAGTTCCTGCTCGTCTGCGTACGTTGGAGTTAAGTGTCTTTTCCCTATTTCTTGTTTGTTGTCTTCCCCTTCCTTTTGATATTAGGCCTGAGGGAGTCTCCTGTTCCTTCAGCTGGGAAGGAACAGGTCATCTCTTGTCCTGACACTATATCCAGGGCCCTTTAGGGTCAGATAGGGCTTTAGGTTCCAGCGTATAAACATTCTTACCACAAGGTCTGTTCATACTAATAGTAGTCAGGGCTCGGTTTAGGGATTCACTAGGTGGTGACCTTTCCCCTTTCCCTAGTTTTCAGGCCTAGTACCTTTTCTCTTCCCTCTTGTAGCTGGTGTGGAGTTTACACCCCACACCACGCCACCTACATAGCTTTTGGCAAACTGCAAACGGGACTTCTTATGGTTTGCTTTCAAAACTGACTTTCTTCTTGTCACTCTTTCATAAAGGCCAGGTTTATGGAGTACACAATTAATAGTTGTCCTGTGGACAGATTCTCCTACCTTATCTACGGATCTCTACAGCTCCTCCAGAGTTACCATGGGCCATTGATTTCTCTAATTAGTGCTCTCCTTGCTTGGGCTGTCAGTTTAAGTGGACAGCCATGTCTTAATAGGTTTGCAGCTGTGCCACACTCCTTCCATTTTCGGGTTAATTGATTAAACAGTGCTCCACAAGTTTATCCCTGACCTGTCTGGTGTGTTCCTTAGTTTTCATGATGCTGTTTGATCACTAATGTTTGCTAACAAACCTCTGAGGCCTTCACAGAACAGTTGTAGTTATACAGAGAATAAATAAAACACAGGTAGGTTCTATTTACTAATTACGTGACTTCTGAAGGCAATTGGTCATGCTGGATTTTATTTATGGGTATCAGAGTACAGGAGGCTGAATACAAATGCATGCTACACTTTCAGATTTTTATTTCTTAAAAGTTTTGAAAACCATGTATTATTTTCTTTTCACTTCACACATACATGCTGCTTAATGTTGGTCTCTCACATAAAATCCCAATAAAATACATTTTTGTTTGTGGGTGTAACGTGAAAAAATGTGGAACCGTTCAAGGGTATGAATACATTTTCAAGGCAGTGTAGATGCATGAAGAAGCTATAAAATGGGGGTCACCTTTCTTGTGAGGAGACAATCTGTTTACTGCCTGTGTATATCAGACAGAGGGCTCACAAACATTACTGTTGGCCATAGACATAAGATGCCAGATGTGTGAATGCCAGAAGCACAGACGTCGTCTGATCTTTAGGGATAGCATTAAAACATACAACTTATTAGACTCTAAATGCACAGGACTGTAAGTAAAACAAAGGCAGAAATAAATAAATGGCCTATTTCACCATGAACTTCAGCCAAAAACATCCGAAATGGTAGACTTATATTTTTACAGATCTGTCGTTACTGGTAATTTCCATGAATTAATGTAACTAAATAGTGGGCAGCAATGGAGATATCAGTCAGAATCATGTTTTCATCCAATGACTATTTTCTGTGACAATCTTATAATTAAAGAGAATCTTTCACTACATTTAAGATAACTAAACCACTGTGTCCTTGGGGTAGGGTCACATCTCCAGCACAAACTCTGGTAGACTGTTATGGCAGAGAAACAGACTTCCAGTGTTTACTGTATCGTTATAGCTGGATACCACTGCACAACTCCGTATCCCCATTGACTGTAAAGGGGTTCTAACGGGGATCAGTCGCTTTCCGGTATAAATGGCAGCTTTCGGCCTGATAAATATGGCTGCATGCAGCTGGGGTTTAGCTTTCTAAAGACGTCCCTAGCTATTTTAGAATTATGTAAAAAAAGAATAAAAGAACTTAAAAGTAATAAAAGAACTTATCCATTACTCAAGTGCAGAGATGAAGTCTGGGGGCTTCAGACCCATGCACATTGCACATATGAAGCTGAGGACAGTACACCTCAATTCAGTACTTCAATATCCCAGTACTATTCTGTTTATGTGCTTTTACTTATATTGGCTTTGTTTGATTGTTTCCTCTTATCACATTCTTATCTAAGTATTTCGGAAGGGTGGTGACCTAGACTCTGAGAAAAGCAGATTTTAAGAAACTTAATTCTCCTAATTTTGGCAAAACAATAAAAACATTATGGTCATTCTAAATATATCTGCAACAGAACATTTTCTATTACAAAGAGGAAGCAGACATTTTAGGAGCAAAATGACTTCTATGCTGGTTACTAAAAATAAGTGAAACCAGGTTCAAATAAGTGAGCTTCCATTAAAGGGAGTCTGTCACCAGATTGTGACCTTATAGACCGCTTACATAGCGCTCTAGCATAGCAGTCTAGGATTCTAATGGTACCTTTGAGGTTTGCTTGTGAAGTTCCCCCAAGGCAAAAACAGACTTTTATTCATATGTAAATTAGGGCTCGCAAGTGCCCAGGGCGGCGTTCACCTCGTTGGAGCCCAGGCTGTTCTGCCTCTTTTCGTCATATCCCCGCCCCAGCCTCTTCCTCTGCCCGTCCCGCTCTTCCTTTGCGTCCTCCTTCTCTGCAGCGAGATCCCGCGCCTGCACTATCCATTGCTTGGCCGGGGCATGCGCACTGCGATGCCCATTGTGGGCACGGCATCGCAGTAGCTACTACGCATGCGCCGGCCAACGGCGAGAAACAGCGGCGAGGAGGCGGACCAGAAACACCCACAATGAGCGGTCTATTAGGTCAAAATCTGGTGACAGACTCCCTTTAAGTAATTGGGTCATGTGTTCTCTATATCTAAAAATGTAGTTCCGTGCTGATTTTCTCTTTCCTAGCTTCAGGACTATATAATAAGGTTACTTACACACCAGCGGTAGCTACAATCCGCATGTTGTTCCAGCAGACAAGTGGAGGATCAGCTGGACACAAACCTCAGCTTGCAAGCCAGATCCAGACGTAATTTCCGCCGAACCCCATTATACTTAATGAGGCCGGTGGACATCCCGTCCATATTCGGCAGTGCCAGATCCGGTGAATTCAAGCAGGCTGCACTATTTTATGTTTATTTTCTTCAAGTAATTTGTGATCTTCATCTGTGTTCTCAAGCAAAATGGCTTCTTAAGAATATTCACTAGCATTTTGCTTCTTTTAACTGCAGAGGCCAGATTAGACTTTTTTGTCCTTTCTAAAAAATCACCTGAGAATAAGTAGCACAACAGGACAGTAAACAATGTCAGAGAAATCTAACCAACAATCATATAGCACAAATAGCAGAATCAAATGCACTTTCATTACATTGCAATAAAATGTTGTATGTAAAATAACATAAAATATTACTCAATAAAACATCATCTACAGTACACAAATGAGGAGGACAAGGGGCACTTTGCTCAACAAGTCCATCAAACTTGCACTGGGGTCTTTATTAGTCTGGATTCACATACATGGTTTTGCGTTGTTCTTCATAGGCTACATTCACATGACAGAGTTTTTATTGTCCATTTTAAGAACAATGATAGTCTATAGGGTTGTATACACGGCCATTTTTTATTTTTTACGGCCAGTGAATAACGTGAAAAAATAGAAAATGTTCTAATTTGCCAGTTTTCACTGACCAACAGCCCCATACAATTGAAGAGGACCATTTTTTACTTCCGTTACTCAGAAAGGCATCAGTGAAAAAAAACGGACATTAAAAATTGACAATTTTTTAACAGACTTTTTTTTTTTCATTCTGTGAATGTAACCTTAGTGTATGAATTTGCTTTTTTTCTGTGTTTTTAGTTAAAAAATTGTGCAGACAGAAATTGCATTAAAGACTATGGCAAAATGTCTACATACAATGTTTTTGTTGTTTTTGTGTAGCTTTTTGGGGTCAGTGGCATTTTTATCTAAATGCAGCATGCTCACGGGACTTCAACAAAGGCAGAAAAAAGGCTGTTTAACACCAAGGATGGGATGGCAATACAATTGAATCAAATGCACTGGACGAGCTGAAGGACCTGTGGTGACATCACAGGTCATGTGACCAGTAAAACAGGCAGTGGTTGAGAAGGACCTGCGATGATGTCACCATCATGTGACCACTGCAGGAGAGGATGGCAGTGAAGAGGAGAAGTCCTAGGAGAAAAAGCTATGGTGATGCCTGCTACATGAGGAGAGGTAAGTAAAGGGAGAGGCAGAACAATGCTGGGGGTCATGTTATTTACATGGGACTGTATGTTGATGGTGGCTGTAGGAGGAAGTGATGTCATTTACATGGGACTGAATGATGGAGGGGCTGGGACAGGGTGATGTTATTAACATGGGACTGTATGTTGAAGGCGGCTGTGGGAGGGAGTGATGTTATTTACATGGGACTGTATTGATTAGCGTTGTGGGAGTGAGTGATGATACTTACATAGGACTGAATGTTGGAGGGGGCTGGGGCGGGATGATGTTATTTACATGGGACTGTATGTTGATGGCGGCTGTGGGAGGCAGTGATGTTATTTACATGGGACTTTATGTTGGAGGGGGCTGGGGCAGGGTCGTCTCCTGGGACATCTCCTGTCATGTAGACGTTCTCTTTTCTCTTCTCCTTTTTTGACCCAGATCGCCATGACAGATTCTTTCAGCTGCATCTAGGCTCTGCAGAGTTTGTTAAAAACATGATAGATTTCTTAATTTTTCTATAAGCCTACAAGTAATGCCCATGTACAAAAAAATCCCGCCATAGTGCCCCAGGATTAAAATGCCGCCCAGTGCATCCAGTAATGTCCCATATAGTGCCCTCATTAAAGCATTTCCTGGTAATGTTCCCTGTAGGGCCTCAGTGTTAAAAGTCCTCAGTGCTACCAGTAATGGCCCTTATACTGTCACCTGTATTAAACATTCCTCTAGAGTCCCCCAATTATGCTGCCAGTTTTAATGTCCCCTAAAATGCTTCTCCATTAGTAATGTCCCCTACAGCGCCCTCCACTAGTAATGTCCCCCACTAGTAATGTCCCCCACAGTGCCCTTTCAACAGTAAAGCCCCCACAGTTCCCTTCCAGTACATATTTCCCCACAGTGCCCCTCCAGTAGTAATGTCCCCCAAAGTTTCCCTCCAGTAGTAATGTCCCCCACAGTGCCCCTCCAGTAGTAATGTTACCCACAGTGCCCCTCCAGTAGTAACATCCCTCACAGCTCCCCTCCAGTAGTAACGTCCCTCACAGTGCTCCTCCAGTAGTAACGTCCCTCACAGTGCTCCTCCAGTAGTAATGTCCCTCATAGTGTCCCTCCAGTAGTAACGTCACCCACAGTGTCCCTCCTGTAGTAATGTGCCCCTCCTGTATTAATGTCCCCCACAATGTCTCTCCTGTAGAAATGTCCTCCACAGTGTCCCTCCTGTAGTAATGTCCCCCACAGTGCCCCTTCAGTAGTGTCCCTCATAGTGCTCCCATTGAGTAATGCCCCAAAGTGCCCCTTCAGTATTATGTCCCCAATGCCCCCTGTAGGGCTATCCTTCCTGTTAGTTAAGGCCCCCAAGTTGGCAGTGAAAAAAAAAAACAACTAATACTCACCTGTAACATACGTTCGCCGGTGTTCACGATGCAGGCCATAACCTCTTCTGGTCTACGGCCACATCGCTTTACTGTGTGCCGACGCAGGCTGTCTAAATATATACTATGTATACTGTATAGCCTGCAGTGATTTGGATGATATTTCTGACTTGGATGATATTAATTTAGAATGTAGCAGGGTTTCTATGCCCTTGAGTAAAGGTAAACTTCTCTACTATCATCCAGTAGCACCTATTAAAAAGCAGTACACAAATACAAAGAAAAGTTAATGGAAGTTTCATCATTAGCGATATTGTACCAAAAACTGAAAACCCATAATAAATAAAGATGTGTACGGTGGCACCTATCCACCAATGTTTTACTCTCCTTCCCTTACATGCAACCAAAAAACATGCATACACTTGTGTGGACGTGGATGTTTACCCTGCATACATTTTCATTGAATATGTATTTGTCTCTGTATGTTAGAGTTCTTTACACTGGCAGATAAATTGCCCATAATGATATAGCAAGGCCATTGGTGCTCATATAATTGCAGAAATATGTTTTAGTTATCATCCCTTTTATAATCAAATATTAGTTATACCACCACACTATGTTGGATGTATGGAGGTATAATGTCACAACCCAAACTATTGTAAATAAATTGTGTGAACTGGGTATCTTAAAGAGGACCTTTCACCTGTATAAACTATGGGAACTGAGTATGCTGCCATATAGAGCGGCGCCCGGGGATCTCACTGCACTTACTATTATCCCCGGGCGCCGCTCCGTTCTCCCGTTATAGGCTCCGGTACCTTTGCTTCTTAAGTTATAGTAGGCGGGTCTTCCCTTGTCCTGTGGGCGTCTCCTTCTCCTAGGCTACAGCGCTGGCCAATCGCAGCGCACAGCTCACAGCCTGGGAGGTTTTTTTCTCCCAGGCTGTGAGCTGTGCGCTGCTATTGGCCAGCGCTGCAGCCTAGGAGAAGGAGACGCCCACAGGACAAGGGAAGACACCGCCTACTATAACTTAAGGAGCAAAGGTACCGGAGGGGATAACGGGAGAACGGAGCGGCGCCCGGGGATAATAGTAGGTGCAGTGAGATCCCCGGGCGCCACTCTATATGGCAGCATACTTAGTTCACATAGTTTATACAGGTGAAAGGTCCTCTTTAAAACATAACTTTTACTATATATTGTTAAAATAAGTATAAATTACACCACATTGTTGTGAGACAAAAATTGCACTTTGACTTAAGCGCCACTAACTGATGTCACAAAGTGAGTGAAAAAAGAATAATTGGGTGGATCTTACCACGTCCTGTAGGGAGATCCACACCTGGTGGCGATTGGTCATTTTGTGAGGTGGCAGAAGGACACTGGTGACCGGTACACTTGTGTTTAAGGCATACATTTGTTCTCCTATTTTTCCCTCACATACATCCCTACCTAGAAGGAGGGCTGGGGGCTGAACTGGTTACCTGCCTATCAGACACAGAGCACCCGCCCCGACAGGGGCGACCCCATACGGAACCTTTCCCTCTGTATGGGCCTAATCCTAAATTGTACCCTGTTTATAAAGCCCTACATGCCATGTTTCATTCTGATTTACCAGAAATCATCAGGGGACTTCAAAGAACATTCAGGGTTAACTAGAAAGGGAAATACAAAAATACACAGAATATTGGTCACTTACAATCCTGAGTGACGGATTATATACAGCAAAATGTTAAAATTATATGTTAGTATCTACTTACTAGAATCGAAGGTAAGTTCCCCGTCGTATTCTATAAATGGATAGTCAGTGGCTCATATCCATGCTGGGTATAGGGAAGTGTCCCATATAGACCTATGTCTCGCCGCAATTGGTGGTGGTTTGGGAGAGCAACTGTTTATGGTTAGTCCCTCCTACATATACTCTGTATCCGGCTAGTTCAACCCCCAATTACCTACCTCACCTGGCTCAAGTGGCGCGAACACTTTGCTCCGCGTCTGGAACGCACGCCATCTGCGTGCGTTCCACCGTGCCGGAAGTAGGAATCATGTGATCCCGGGTTGCCGGAAATGGGGTGGGAACCTGTGTGTGAGCGTCGCCCGCCGCTTAGCAACAACGCGACTAGTACAGACAGTGCCAACGTATGCCGCCAATGATGTTTTGACAGCTGGTAAATAATCGCAGAATCGCTTAAGTGGATTTAAAAGAACAAAATGGCTGAATACATTTTAAGATACTGATTAATTGTGATATACAGCAAAGGATTAGTCAATAATCATTCATTCAGGTGTCACAAAGAGGTGTTCCAAGAGAAGTATTACAAGGGAAAAGAGGACGAGGCAGCCTTAATTTTAAATGAAGCTGCTATAATTCAACTGCTCATTAAGTCCTAAGGGATGGGTGGTCTTGAGGTAAAAAATCCCTTTTGCCTCACACTGGAGGATTTTCCTGTCCAAATCGCCCCGTCTCACCCCTGGCTTAATCTTCTCAATGCCCATAAATGAGAGGCAATCTGTCCTCCCTCCATGTTCAGCTCTGACATGTTGCGAGACAGACGTGTCCCTAGCATTTTTTACGTCACCTATATGTTCACCTATCCTCCTCCTTAGTTCTCTTGTTGTTTTGCCCACGTACTCTTTACCACAGTCACAGGTGATTTTGTAAACCACTCCTGTGGTTTTGCAATTAATGAAATCCCTGACCGTGTACATCTTGCGGGTGTTGCTACTCTTAAATGTTTTTGCATTGGTCATATATCTACACGCCATGCATCCTCCGCATCTATAGTTGCCGTAGATGCCTCTCTCTAGCCACGTTTTATTTGTGGGTGCTGGTGTGAAGTGGTTGTTAACCATCAGATCGCGAACACTCCTACCTCGCCTGTACGTGATACTGGGGTACTCTTTAATGACTTTACAAATATCCGGGTCTATCCTCAGTACATGCCAGTGCCTAGAGATGATCTCCCTTATTGCAGTAGAGGATCCATTGAACGTACTGATAAGGCGAATTTCTCTTTTATTCGCTTGAGAGTGAACCCCCATTAGTTGTTCATTTTTAGGGGTAAGAAGGGAAACACAGTCACAGTTGAGGGCTGCTTGGTAGGCCGGTGTCAGTATACACGCCGGGTAACCTCGGTCCATAAATCTGGTTCTCAGATCATCAGCCTGTCGTATAAAGTCAGAGCGTCTGGAGCAATTCCTCCTTAGCCGCAAGTATTGGCCTCGGGGGATCCCTTTCTTGAGGGGGAAAGGATGGCTACTCTCCCACCTCAAGAGAGAGTTGGTAGAAGTAGGCTTTCGATAAATTGAAGTGTCAAGGGTACCGCTGTGGTTCTGGATGACACATATGTCAAGGAAGGGGAGTTGTGTTGGATGACATTCAGATGTAAAATGCAGGCCTATGTCATTGTCATTTAGGCTTCTGGCCCATGTAGAGAATGTCTCCAAACTCCCCTTCCAGATGACAAATATGTCATCTATAAAACGTGCCCACATTTGGACCCGCTGTAGTTCTGGTGTTTGTTCATCTCTGAACACTAACGTATTCTCCCACCAACCCAGGAACAGATTTTCGTACGATGGGGCACAGGGACTCCCCATCGCCGTGCCCGTGAGCTGGTGGTAGAATCGGCCATTGAACAGGAAGTAGTTCCTCTTGAGTGAAAACTCAAGCAATTTAAGAACAAAATGATTATGGGCTGAAAACTGCCTCCCCGTGTAGATAAAAAGTTAGCCACTGCATGCAGACCCCATTTATGCAGGATTGACGAAATTCAGTGAGAGGGAGAGGTCGGGGTAGAAGAAACTACAGAGGGGGCTCGTATAATAGAGGGGCCCAAGGTTTTTTAGATCTGAACCCTCAAGACTCATCAGACCAGGCAACATTTTTCCAGTCTTCAACAGTCCAATTTTGGTGAGCTCGTGCAAATTGTAGCCTCTTTTTCCTATTTGTAGTGGAGATGAGTGGTACCCGGTGGGGTCTTCTGCTGTTGTAGCCCATCCGCCTCAAGGTTGTGCGTGTTGTGGCTTCACAAATGCTTTGCTGCATACCTCGGTTGTAACGAGTGGTTATTTCAGTCAACATTGCTCTTCTATCAGCTTGAATCAGTCGGCCCATTCTCCTCTGACCTCTAGCATCCACAAGGCATTTTTGCCCACAGGACTGCCGCATACTGGATGTTTTTCCCTTTTCACACCATTCTTTGTAAACCCTAGAAATGGTTGTGCGTGAAAATCCCAGTAACTGAGCAGATTGTGAAATACTCAGACCGGCCCGCCTGGCACCAACAACCATGCCACGCTCAAAATTGCTTAAATCACCTTTCTTTCCCATTCTGACATTCAGTTTGGAGTTCAGGAGATTGTCTTGACCAGGACCACACCCATAAATGCATTGAAGCAACTGCCATGTGATTGGTTGACTAGATAATTGCATTAATGAGAAATAGAACATGTGTTCCTAATAATTCTTTAGGTGAGTGTATATGTTCTATCTATCTATCTATCTATCTATCTATCTATCTCATATCTATCTATCTATCTATCTATCTATCTCATGTCTATCTATATCTATCTATCTCTTATCTATCTATCTATCTATCTATCTATCTATCTATCTATCTATCTATCTATCTTATTATCTATCCATCTATCTCATATCTATCTATCTCTCATATCTATCTATCTATCTCATTATCTATCTATCTATCTATCTCCTATCTATCTATCTATTTCATATCTATCTATTTCTATCATTATTTATCTATCACATATATATATATATATATATATATATATATCTATCGCATATATATATATATATATATATATATATATATATATATATACAGTACAGACCAAAAGTTTGGACACACCTTCTCATTCAAAGAGTTTTCTTTATTTTCATGACTATGAAAATTGTAGATTCACACTGAAGGCATCAAAACTATGAATTAACACATGTGGAATTATATACATAACAAACAAGTGTGAAACAACTGAAAATATGTCATATTCTAGGTTCTTAAAAGTAGCCACCTTTTGCTTTGATTACTGCTTTGCACACTCTTGGCATTCTCTTGATGAGCTTCAAGAGGTAGTCCCCTGAAACGGTTTTCACTTCACAGGTGTGCCCTGTCAGGTTTAATAAGTGGGATTTCTTGCCTTATAAATGGGATTGGGACCATCAGTTGCGTTGAGGAGAAGTCAGGTGGATACACAGCTGATAGTCCTACTGAATAGACTGTTAGAATTTGTATTATGGCAAGAAAAAAGCAGCTAAGTAAAGAAAAACGAGTGGCCATCATTACTTTAAGAAATGAAGGTCAGTCAGTCAGCCGAAAAATTGGGAAAACTTTGAAAGTAAGGGCTATTTGACCATGAAGGAGAGTGATGGGATGCTGCGCCAGATGACCTGGCCTCCACAGTCACCGGACCTGAACCCAATCAAGATGGTTTGGGGTGAGCTGGACCACAGAGTGAAGGCAAAAGAGCCAACAAGTGCTAAGCATCTCTGGGAACTCATTCAAGACTGTTGGAAGACCATTTCAGGTGACTACCTCTTGAAGCTCATCAAGAGAATGCCAAGAGTGTGCAAAGCAGTAATCAAAGCAAAAGGTGGCTACTTTGAAGAACCTAGAATATGACATATTTTCAGTTGTTTCACACTTGTTTGTTATGTATATAATTCCACATGTGTTAATTCATAGTTTTGATGCCTTCATAGTCATGAAAATAAAGAAAACTCTTTGAATGAGAAGGTATGTCCAAACTTTTGGTCTGTACTGTATATATATATATATATATATATATATATATATAATTATCTAACTATCTATCTTTGCAATGTATAATGTATATTTATATATTAGCAATGTCACTTGTTTTTGGAAAATTAATAAAAACATGTAAATCTAATTAGACATCTTGGAGATAAAGTAGCTATCATAGGGCCACAAAGCTGAAAATAAAAGACAGCCCAACACTATCATTGAGATTGTTAAGAAATTTGAAGAACATAATGTAAAGAAGGCAAACAGAAAAAAGACAGAAAAGCAGAAAGAAAGCCTTCATCAGACATAAGCAACTTAATAAACAAAAGGGAATGAATTGGACCCTTTCTTAGCTGTGATTGTTTTCATTGTGCTGCATTCCTCTTTTTTGGCCCACGCATAGCTTGGATTCCTCCTGACTGCTTTGCTTTCCTTCCATAGTGAGGCTTAGCGTGCCAAGTAGACTTGAGGAGTCCAGGCAGACCAGACATGAGCTGCACACCAGCCATACCTCACCATTTAGCTCACTGTCTGACAGCTTTCAGACACAGCCTAAGCTTTCTTTATAGGCAATTGAGTGGAAGTTTGCAGAGTCTTGTTCTAGTTTTCTTTCTTTGTAAGTAAAAATACAAATTAATCTTTGTACAATTTTTTATTTTTGCTTTTATGATATATTAATACACATTTATCATATGTTGCTTATTGTATAAATGTATTGTAACAATTAATATAAAAGAATAATGGTTACATCTATTGAGGTTGTGAAATATACTGCCTGATGCTATGTACAGGGGCATTCTTTGTCTAACAGTGCATAGGCCGGGGCTACATGGTGACATGTAGTATGACAGCAAGTCGAAGAAAGCTTGTGCGACAGAAAACATTTGTGTGACTTGTCTGCGGCTTTCTGTCGCGCCAGTATTTTAGAGCCGTGATTTTGCTGGGAAAACAAAGCCGAGTGGCAGAAAAGTTGCATGTCACACGTGACTTTGATTGTGGTCTATGTGACAAACAACAAAAAATCCAACAGTGGTAGATTTTCTGTGATTGTCGCTTCGAAGCTACAGCATGTCATGTGTTGCACTGCAACTCCACTGACAATCATTAGATGCAATGTCGTGAGATTTTTCTTTTACGTGACACATGTCCCTGTGTAGTCCTAGCCTTATGGGGGCACTCTTTGTCGGATAATGTTTATGTGGGGAAACTCCAGTGTTGACAGTTTTTATAGAGTGCCTATGGGATCACTCTCTGGTTGACAGCAGTTATGCATGTCTGCTCTGGCCGACTATGTTTATGTGCCTGAACTGTATGGCTGACAATACTTATGGGGAAACTGTCATGCTGGCAATGTTTATTGTGGCAGTCTATGGCAGACTGTGTTTATGTTGGGGAACAACTTAGCTGGCAATGTGTATGGCACAGAGTCTGGCTGACAATGTTTATGGGGTATGCTACATAGAGCTCTGTCTTCAGGCACTCTCTGGCTCACAATGCTTATGGGCAGGACTGGTGCAAGGATTTTTGCCACCCTAGATGAAAGCTAATTTTGCCACCCCCCCTTGACTCAGCCCATTGACCACGCCCTTTGACCTGCCCCTTTTTCTCAGCCACTTATTTAATGATTGTTGCATGCAACATTTTACTTGACCAGCTAATTTTAGATATTCTAGATATTCTTGGTGGTCCTCTGTGCCATTTTGGCCTCAAAACACTATATGACCCCCTACACTACATTACATTATTGACAACTGTAAGTTTTTACCTTGACTGGTGGTGGCCTAGGTGTGTTTATCAGCAGGTCTGCTCCAGTCACTGTTATGGGGAATCTGTGGATGACACTGTTATGAAGGGGGATCTGTGGATGACACAAACCGTATATAGCATCTTATGCTATATGTGTCATCCACAGATCCACCCCATGACAGTGTCATCCACAGATCCCCCTCCCTATAACAGTGTCATCCACAGATCTCCCTCCTCGCCGCTCACAGGAGTATACATTTATAAACTGTAATCCGTATACTGCAGTAACTTTAACTTTAAATCAGCGCTCATCTCTTTACTACCTTACACTCAGCTCCAGTAACAGGCAGTGAGGGCGGCAGCGCTCACTCACTGATGTCACGTGCCTGCGCCGTCTAGTGGGAGGAGCAGGTGCGTGACGTCAGTGAGTGAGCGCCGCCCGTACTGCCTGTTACCGGAGCTGATTTAAAGTTAAAGTTACTGCAGGATACGGATTACAGTTTATAAATGTATACTCCTGTGAGCGGCGGGGCCGGTGTAGAGTAGCGCAGGAGAGTCAGAGCGGAGAGCGCTGTGACTTCTATTGCGGCCAGAGCAGCGCTCCCAGCAAGAGTGCGCTCTACACGGTGGCCTACCTTGCTTATGGGTGGCGCCGGCCCTGCTTATGGGGGCACCTCTGCCTGGCATTGTTTATGATGGCGTACTTTGTCTGCACTATTTATTGAGGTCTCTTTGGCTGGCTCTGTTAAATGAGACACTCTTTGGCTGACAATGAATATGGTAGACCTCTAGCCGTCCTTTTTAGGGTGAGGCTTATGTTTAAAAAATATGAACTATATTTTTGTGCAAATACATTTGATGAAATTAAGAAACATATATGTTTTGATACTGATGACCTCAGGATAGACCATCAATATCAGATCTGTCACCACATACCCTTGCCAATCAACCCACTAGAAATAGGTGTTGGACTACGCACAGGGCCAGTTTTAGACAAAGTGTGGCCCTGGGCAAAATTTTAAGTGGGGCCCCAAAAGAAATATTGCACAAACAACACATAGCCTGCCTGCACTGATTGCATATTACACATGTTTTTTCCACGCAGATTCTCGTGCAGAGAAACTGCAGTGTAATACAGTACCAGCAAGGTGTATAAGTTTATCTTTAGGATAGGTCATCAATATCAGATCGGCTGGCGTCCTTCTCCCGGGACACCTGCCGATCAACTGTTGGGAGGCCAGTGATGTTACTTTATATCAGTCACACGGCTTAGTTGCAGTTCAGTCCCATTCAATTAAAAGGAGATGAGCTGCAATACCAAGCATCGCTGCTGTCTAATGTACGGTGCTGTGCTTGGTAAGCTATAAAAAGACCGCAGTGCTTACCGGAGCTCTGGTGAGCACCGTGGCCTCTTCAAACAGCTGATCAGCAGGGGTGTCAGGAGTCGGATCTACAATGATCTGATACTGATGACCTATCCTGAGGATAGACCATCCATATCAAATTCCCAGGTAAACCTTTTAACTGAAAAAAACAAGAAGCAGGTTGGAAAGACAAACAAATATAGCCTTTAAAATGTAACTCTCTTTTAAAAATACTTTCTACATGTCATAGTGACCACATACCTCTTACATCCAGGGACATCTCCTGTCATGTAGACCTTCTCTTTCCTCTTCTCCTCCGTTTGACCCAGACCGCCATGACAAATTCTTTCAGACGCATCTCGTCTCTACAGAGTTTGTAACATAGACACGTTAGATTTCTCAATTTTTCCATCAACCTCCCCATCCTGGTGTCCCCACAGTGTCAACCCGCTGCCCATACTATGCCTGTTGTGCCCCCCAATGCCCCAGGTACTATACTGCTGAAAAATTAGTGACCCTAATAGACATAATTGGGGTCAGTTATCAAACTGGTGTAAAGTAGAACTGGATTTCCAAAAGAGCTGTCAAAAATTAAAGGTGAGATCTGATTGGCTGCTATGGGCAACTAAGCCAGTTCTACTTTACATTAGTTTGATAAATTACCCCAAATGTCCCTATAATGTCCACAGCAACTATAATGTTACCTAGAGTGCTCCAGGCAATATTCCCTGTATAGTGTCCCCAGAAATAATAGAATTGCCCCTACAGTGCCTCCCCAATAGCAAGGCCCCCCACGCTACCCCATATAGTAATTCCCCCATAGTAATTTCCCACACACTGCCCCCATAGTAATTTTCCCCCCCCACACAGTAATTTCCCCAACATAGTAATTTGCACCACACTGCCCCACACAGTAATTTCCACCACACTGCCCCACACAGTAATTTCCACCACACTGCCCCTATATAGTAGTTTGCCCCCACACAGTAGTTTCCCCACACTGCCTCCACACAGTAGTTTCCCCCACACTGCCCCCACACAGTAGTTTCCCCCACACTGCAGTTTACTCCACACTGCCCCCACGCAGTAGTTTACTCCACACTGTCCCCACACAGTAGTTTACCCCACACTGCCCCCACACAGTAGTTTCCCCACACTGCCCCCACACAGTAATTTCCCCCCCTCTGCCCCCACACAGTAGTTTCACCCACACTGCCCCCACACAGCACTTTCCCCCACACAGTACTTTCCCCCACACTGCCCCCACAAAGTAGTTTCCCCCACACTGCCCCACACAGTAGTTTACCCCACACTGACCCCACACAGTAGTTTACGCCACACTGTAGTTTACCCCACACTGTCCCCACACAGTAGTTTCCCCCACACTGTCCCTACACAGTAGTTTCCCCCTCACTGCCCCCACACAATAGTTTCCCCCACACTGCCCCCACACAGTAGTTTCCCCCACACTGCCCCCACACAGTAATTTACCCCCACTGCCCCCACACAGTAGTTTCCCCCACACTGCCCCCACACAGTACTTTCTTCCACACAGTACTTTCCCCCACACTGCCCCCACACAGTAATTTACCCCACACTGCCCCCACACAGTAGTTTCCCCCCACATCACCACATATAGTAATTTGCCCCCCACATAGTAATCCCTCCCATAATAATTTGCCCCCACATAGTAATCTCTCCCATAATAGTTTGCCCCCACAAAGTAATCTCACCATAATATTTTTTCTCCACATAGTAATTTGCCCCATACTGCAATTTCCCCGATGTACTATCTCTTCACATGTCCGCCCCATGTCCCCCAAAGTTGGCACATAAAATTAAAAAAGTAAATAAAAAAAAACTAAAAGCTAAATACCGTACACACCTATGTACAGGCGTGCACACTTCACTGTACTGCGTCCCGACACAGGCGCGCGTGATGACATCATCACGCACGCCTGTGCCAGGATTTCACTACCGCATAGGCCTCAGGCCTACTAGGCCTGAAGCCTGCGACTGGGTAGGGAACTACGCGCTCCCATGCCCCGACGCAGTATGTGGGCGTTTGGGTCGGCGTTGGGCCACCCGAATGTCATCCGCCACTGACTGGAAGGGGGCCCCTTTGGTGATGGGGGCCCAGGGCAATTGCCCAGTTTGCCCCCTTCCCCCCAAGCCGGTCCTCACTACGCAGCTCCATTTTCTGGATAGTGGACCGAGCTGGTTACTGCAGTGCCACTCACGTTCAAGTGAATGGAAGCAGCGCTGAAGTAACCTACTCCATCCCCCACAGTGGACAGAGTGCCTTCTGATCAGTGGGAGTGTGGGGTGTCAGATAAAAATCCTGGAAAACTCCTTTAAGCCATCATGTGGTGCCTGGTTCATATGCATTTATTTGTGGTCCAAAGGACAGCTTCCTAACTTTCAAGCGTTAAATTCATAAATTCATAGAACCAAAAATAAGTCTGCCTCTTCCTAAAATATAAAAACCACTTGCTTTGTTATTAAAATAAACAATTAATACAGGGGTTCACACAGGTCTCATAGGGCCCTATATCAAAACTTTGTATACCCCTCAATTTGTTGAGTTGTGCTCTACTTCACTCACTTTACTTGACTTCTATGTTGGAAAATGCATAGAAGGTGCTTCATAAATATGACGCTTTTCCTGAACACCATATTGTTGAATGTATTTACACCAGAAAATTGGGCATAAATACACTGATAAATCTCCCCCATACAGCTCTATGGGGCACATTTATTTAGGCCGACGTCTTAGACACCAGTCTTAATAAAGCCCTGGGCTGGTGGAGGGTTTTGGGTGTAGAAAATGATGAATGAGACAGGTCTGCCGGCCCGCCCCTTCTCTGCCCACAGCACACCCCCAATTTTAGAACCATCTGCGCCTGAAATATGCTTAATTTAGGCATTATGTTTCCTGCTTCAATAAATAACCGACAAGATAAAACTCCACCTCTAGGGGGAGCCCAGTGCACTGAAATTTATACTGTTACCATGGAAGTTGTGAAAATCTTTGCACTGATGTATGACCAGCCAACCATCTAAAGTGTATGGCCCAATTCTCTCACAAGCAGATGTCTGGGACTGGGAGGCTTTGGATCAGGCATGTTGGATTTCAACTGCTTGATTATCGGGATGATAAGTCGCTGCCATAGGAGTCTGACAGCAGCTTTTTCCATCCCTCTCCCTACTGAGAACACGTGTATGATCAGTCGAGTCACTGTGTATGAGGAGGATGTGTATGGAGGGATACGGAGTATAGCTGTCCTAAAAGCCTATTTCATTACTGTTAAAACCAGTAATAAAAACTGGCTATTAAAGGTTTGTCTGCTTTTTACTATTGATGACCTATCCGTCAATATCAGATCGGCGGGTGTCTGACTCCTGGCACCCCCGCCGATCAGCTGGTTGAAGAGAAGGCAGAGCTCATACAAGCACTGCCTTCTCTGCTCTGTTTACCTGCTCGCAAATGCAGTGGTGAGCAGGTGTAATTACAAGTATGGCATCCCCATTCAATTCTATGGGATGGATCCGTCTGTTCAAGTAAATACTACAGAGCTGTCCCATGGAAATGGAAAGAAAATACGTTTGTGTGCATGAGCCCTAAAGATCGCTGGTATGAGCTCTGCCTTCTCTTCAAACAGCTGATCGGCGGGGGTGCTTGGAGTCGGACCCCCGCAGATCTGATATCGATGACCTATCCTGAGGAAACAACCCCTTTAATACATCAAAATTTATGTTTAGGACATTGTTTAATAGTAAATGGTCATCCTCCGTCTTTTCTATTTAACTTCACTTTATGTATGATTAGAATTTGTCCTGGTCCTGAACTTAACGAAGTTTTTATGGAGGTGGGGACCTTCTCAGGGGTCTGTACATAGTGAAACATGTAAATGAACCTAATCTAACCTTCTCATGACTCCTTAAAGTCTACAGAAGTGAATGGCAGCACATTTCATGTAGCCTGCAGGCGCATTTTCAGTCCACTTCATTTAAAAAGGGTGGAGATGCACATTCATTTGCAATGTAAATTGAAGAGCTCAATGTAAGATGTATGTCTGCTGTGGCTGCTATTGTGCTGGAAGAGAGAAGTGCTTGGTATTGTGGGCAGGCTGGGAATCTGATTCCTACTATGCATATTTTGGTGAGGGGAGGATGTGCTTCTGTATTTCGTCATCTCTTTTTGGCTGGCTCCTGGTAGCCTCAGGGCCCACATTTGTAATACGTGATAAGCATAATGTTAACATTCATGCAAATGTACCAGAATTTACAAGGGGCAACAGGTGTTTACATCACTTACATAGGACCTGCACCTTTATATGAAGATGAAGTGATGGGAACATATGGGATTTGGAGGCTGTACTAGCAATGATGAAAAAATGACATTAAAATATATAAGACTGAAATACAAATAAATCGCCCTGATCCTAAATAGATGCAGTATGCCACAGTAAGTAGTTCATATGGGATAGGCATAAGGCTATCCTTCATATAAGATAGGGCCAGGGGCTATCCATAGTATTCAGTATATTGGGCAGACTAGATGGGCCAAATGGTTCTTATCTGCCGACACATTCTATGTTTCTATCTTGTTTTGCCATAAATAAATATTTTTTCCTATTTACTAAACAGTTGGGGTCATCAAACTGGTGTAAAGTAGAACTGGCTTAGTTGCCCATAGCAACCAATCAGATTCCACCTTTCATTTTTCAGAGCTCCTTTGGAAAATGAAAGGTGGAATCTGATTGGTTGCTATGGGCAACTAAGCCAGTTCTACTTAACACCAGTTTGATAAATGACCCCAAGTATGTTTGCCCCTTGTTCCTATTCTTCATTATTACAATAACACTGCATTTACCTTCTATATACACATACATTGGTTTGTATATTGCTAATGGACACCTCCTCTATGGGTGTGAGCGGTGGCAAGTTGTAATGACACTTCTATAAATATACCGTATTTGTCATAAATCGTCTAAAAGCCATCTATCAACAGGGCGGATCCCTTTATTTGAGGGAGTCGTTAAAGGGCTTCTGTCACCCCACTAAACAGTTTTTTTTTTTTGGTTACTTTTAATCCCTATACTGCGATTTATGCATACATACTGTAATTAATCATTTTGGTTCAGCAGATTATGTTAAAAACGTACTTTTAAAATATGCAAATTACCTTGCTACCAGCAAGTAGGGCGGCTACTTGCTGGTAGCAGCCGCATCCTCCTATCCTAAAGACGCCCCCTCCGCTTGTTGATTGACAGGGCCAGCGGATGGGATCTCTCTCTGCTGGCCCTGTTTGCATTCAAAATCTGGCGCCTGCGACCGTACCTGTCTTCAGTCGGCGCAGGCGCACTGAGAGGCGGACGCCCGCTCGGCGCTTCTTCCTCAATGCGCCTGCGCCGGGTGTAGATGTGACGTCATCGGCGCAGGCGCATTGAGGATGGAGCGGCCGAGCGAGCGTCCGCCTCTCAGTGTGCCTGCGCCGACTGAAGACAGGTACGGTCGCAGGCGCCAGATTTTGAATGCAAACAGGGCCAGCAGAGAGAGATCCCATCCGCTGGCCCTGTCAATCAACAAGCGGAGGGGGCGTCTTTAGGATAGGAGGATGCGGCTTCTACCAGCAAGTAGCCGCCCTACTTGCTGGTAGCAAGGTAATTTGCATATTTAAAAGTAAGTTTTTAACAGAATTTGCTGAACGAAAATGATTAATTACAGTATGTATGCATAAATCGCATTATAGGGATTAGTGGGGTGACAGAAGCCCTTTAAAGCTGGCCATACACTCATTTGGCAGACAGCTACCTCACCCCACTTCATCCATGTTTGGCTTTTTTTCACTAGGGGAAGTGAAATAAATCTTTTCTCTTGTGGGTAAAAAAAAAAGAGGAATTTATGATTCCACCCCATGCCAATGATGCCAGTTTTCTATGCGTCTTTATGATGGTGTAAAAGTCTGATATCTACGCCTGGCAGCGTAAAACTGCGGTCTTTGATAAATTCTCCCCCTGCCCCACAATGTAATGTGTAAGTTGCAATCCAAAAAGCCTGTCCTTTTTTGCCCCATTAGATCATTGGCCAATCCCATGGCTAGCCTCTCTGTAACGTGTCTAGCACAGTGGAGAGGACCAGCGGCTGAGTCTTTGGCAGCATTCTGATAATTCACTTGTGTAGGGAATGTAGAATTCGGTAAACCACAAACTTATCTAAAGGGACTGATTCTGACTCCCAGCACCCCCGCGGCAATCGCACAATGTTTACCTGCACGCTGTCTAGGTAGTAGTGGCGGTGCAATGTAATGACAGCTGTTCATCCGCTTCACTTGAACGGGAGCGGAAGTTGGAATTACTCTGCCATCATTACAAAGTAGACGCTGTGCAGGTAAACCTCATGCAAGCGCCATGGCCCCTCGAAACAGCTAATCGTTAGGGGTGCAAGGAGTCAGGCTCCCACCATTCTGATAATGATCACCTGTCCTGACGATAGGTCATCAATATCATGGTACTGGACAACCCCTTTCATTGCAGATTTAGACCCCATGCACACGACCGTATCTGTTTTGTGGTCCGCAAATCACAGATCCGCAAAACACGGATCCACCCGAGTGACTGCCGCCATTTTTTTTTTTACTTCTGTAGAAATGTCCTATCCTTGTCCACAAAATGGACAGCACACGGTGTGGTGTCTGCGTCTTTTGTGGCCCCATTGAAACAAATGGGTCCATATCCAATCTGCAAAAAATTCAGATCAGATGAGGACTGAAAATATGGTTGTGTGGATGAGGCCTTAAACTCCATTCACGTTAATTGAAGATTGACTAATAATTCAAAAACATTTCGCAAACTAATGGGCATGAAAGTATGATTTGCGTGACCAAATCCGCATGCCGATATCCGCAGAATTTACTTGGGGATCGGAAAAGGCTTGTATTGTATTGTACTTCACTGGGAGCATTTGCACTGCTGAATCTGCACCACAAATCTGCAACATGTGAACTTGGCCTTATGCTCTGTTTGTCAAGTCCATTTTTTCAGGTTTCTTTCTTTTTACTACATTATTCTGACAGTCAAAAAGCAAGGTAAACCTAAAACTAAAGCCTCATGCAGAAGTCCGTGGAACACGGTCCGTGAGATACTGGACAGGCATTTGTAGGAGCACACGCCGTCATAGCAACCAATGACGCGGTGCACTCCTGCAATGCCAGTCCGGTATCTCACGGACCGTGTTCCACGGACGTCTATATGAGGCTTAGGCCTCATGCACACGTTCCGTGTCCGTTGTTCCGTGATTTTCTGCGGACCCATTGACTTTCGGCTAATGCACCGTTTGTCATCTGCGTCCGTGATCCGTAGTTTCAGTCCGTCAAAAAAATATAACCTGTCCTATTTTTTTCACGGAAAACGGTTCGCGGACCCATTCAAGTCAATGGGACCGTGAAAAAACACGGAGGCACACAAGATTGTCGCCCGCGTCCATTTTTTTCCTATCCTTTGCATCGCAAACTTGACTTAGACTTTTTTTTACTTTCCTTCATGTCTGGTGGTCCTCCAAAAATAAAGGAAGACACACGGAAACGGAAACGGATCACGGAACCCCATTTTGCGGAACGGAACACAACAACGGCCGTGTGCATGAGGCCTTAAAGAGGTAATGCACGAGTCAACAGAGCCTTAGGCCTTATTCATACTGTATGTCCATGTCTGTGGTGAGGCCTGTGACAAGACAGTCAGTGTTTCATCTGCCAACATGTCTGTGTATCTGTTTTTTGCCTTCTGTGTGTAATCTGTAACCCATGTGCACTGCTAGGCTGAAAATGGGATTTCCAGAGCATCTCCTACCCCTGGTCTGTCACATAAAGTCCAGTAGGTGTGTTTGGTCTGCATCACGGACCAAAGTAGTTCACGTGTCCATTGTTTTTTCAGAACACATTAAGCCTCATGCAGATGTCCGTGGAACACGGTCCGTGAGATACCGGACTGGCATTGCAGGAGCGCACGGTTTCATTGGTTGCTATGACGCCGTGCGCTCCTGCAATGCCAGTCCGGTATCTCACGGACCGTGTTCCACGGACGTCTGCATGAGGCTTTAAGGGTCCATTCACACGTCCGTTGTTTCTTTCCTGATCTGTTCTGTTTTTTGCGAAACAGATCTGGACCCATTCATTTTCAATGGGTCCTGAAAAAAAATCAGACATTGAGCTGTCCGTTTTTTTTCAGGACCCATTGAAAATGTATGGGTCCAGATCTGGTCCAGATCTGTTCCGCAAAAAATGGAACAGATCAGGAAAGAAACAACGGACGTGTGAATGGACCCTAAAAGGGTTTTCCAAGACTTTAGATTTAATGACTTATCGTCTGGATAGGATCGGTCAGTGATCGGTGGAGGTCCAACACGATCAGCTGTTGAAGAAGGCACCGGCGCTCCAGTGAGCGCTGCAGCCTTCTTACCGCTTACCATGTACATTGTATCGCGGTTGTGCTTGGTATGACAGATCAGCTCCATTCACTTCTATGGCGCCTAGGCCACGTGACCAATGAAAGTGACGTCACACGGTTTAGAAAAAGCTGAGGAATGGATGCGGCACTACAGTGAGCGTGTCCCTGGTGTCAGACCCCCAACGATCCGAGGGCTAGCGATGAGCGAAGCGAGCTTCAGATGTTACATCCAAAGTCACTTCATTTAAAACTTCGTATTAATACTGTACGGAGATCCATCTATGTGCAATATTAGAATGTATGGGCTCCAATGAAAGAAAGTTAGCTATTTGCGAAGTCGCGTGTGACTTTGGTAATTGATTTTTAAAGTGGAAAACCACTTTAAAACTTGAAACCGAACTCGGCTGCGGTTCCGATTGGTACCTCGAGTTCGGTTTCAAGTTTGAAAGTCGTTTTCGACTTTGCGAATAACTAACTTTGGCTCATCAGAGCCGTACATTCTAATACTGTATGGAGATGGATCTTCGTACAGTATTATTCCGAAGTTTTGAACGAAGCGACTTCAGATGTAACATTCGCTTTGCTCATCTCTACTGATGACCTATTCTGAAGATAGGTCATCAGTATTAAAGTCTTGGAAAAACCCTTTTAGGGCTTGTTGACACAAACGTTTTTTTGCGTTCCGTATACGGGCCATTGTTTTTAGTTCTGTATACGGTCCGTATACGGAACCATTCATTTGTATGGGTCAGCAAAAAAAATGAAATGTACTCCATTTGCATTCTGTTTCCGTATGTCCGCATTTCCGTTCCGCTACATTTTGAGTCCTATTATTGTCCGCAAATCATGTTCCGTGGCTCCATTCAAGTCAATGGGTCCACAAAAAAACAGAACACATACGGAAATACATCCGTTTGTCTTCCGGATCCGTTCTGTTTTTGTGGAACCATCTATTGAAAATGTTATGGCCAGCCCAATTTTTTCTATGTAATTACTGTATATGCCATAAGGAAAAAGGGAACAGAAACAAAAAACGGAACAACGGATCCGTGACAAACAGACCGCAAAACACTGAAAAAGCCATACGGTCGTGTGAACAAGTCCTAAGGCCCCATTCACACGTCCGCAATTTCGTTCCGCAAATTGCGGACCCATACATTTGTGCGGCCCGGCTCCGGAAATGCGGACCCGCACTTCCGAGTCTGCATTTCCGTTGCCGAAAAAAATAGAACATATCCTTTTCTTGTCCGCAATTGCGGACAAGAATAGGCATATTCTATTAGTGCTGGCGATGTGCGGTACGCACATTGCCGTGTCCTGCGGATCCGCAAAACACTCTACGGACGTGTGAATGGAGCCTAAAGTCGATGGATCCGTGGAGAACAGAAACAGCACCCGCGATTCACCGACGTGTGAATAAGCACTAGAGAATAATCCTTTTTTGCAAGCTTTGATATCACTGGGTGCAGCTTATTCCACACTCCACATTCTTGTCCCTTTATGTCAGGACACTTTGCTGACACATGGCCGCTTGAGAGGCTTGACAGCTGCTGGACTTTGAAGTTCCAAGGAGCACAAACAAGAGCCTGAGGTAAAAAGACACAAGTATGGCTGAGGGGGCAATGGACAGACATTTCTTTGTCCCCCACAGCCTACCTACTACATAGCACAGTACTGCGAGGAGACCTCCACCAGGAAGCCATTTTGTCAGCACACAGGAATGCTGGCTGCCGTGTTGCGAGCGCATTTCTGTGCCCTGATATAGAGATCTCCTCACATCACCGCGACGTCAGGCAGTCTGTGCGCGCGCTCAGAGGGGACTAGAAGAGCCCGCTGCCGGGAAGCCCCGCCCCGACCAATCAGGCGCCAGTATGCTAATGACACTCACACTCTGCATTGTGCAACCCAAACAGAGTTCTCAGATCTCAGCGCGGCGCCCAGTGCGACAGACGAGCGTCCTCTGCCCCGCAGACATTGCTGCACACTTCACTAATGTGGACTTCTTAACGGCAGAGACCGGGAAACCTGCAAACATGAAGTACAAGGTGAGGGGGCTGTGAGCTCTTAGAGCCTATGTATGGATGAAAAGTGGGTGACAGAGCAGTTCTGCCTCTATGGCAGGGGCTAGCAACCTCCTAGCACTGGTGAAACTACAACTCCCAGCATGCTCCATTCACTTTTATGGGGGCTTTGGAGAACAGCCAAGCGCGTGTGCATGCTAGGAGTTGTAGTTTCACCACAGCTGGTATGCTGGGTACTATGTGGAGATGTGTGTAGAAGCCCCCCACCTCCGGTATGTGGAGGCTGAATGACAGAGGTTAACCCCTCGGAGGCGGCTGGCACAACCAGTAGTTTGATGGAATTCCGGCAAGTCAGCTACTACTAATGAGACCGCATGCCAAGTGACTCCGCTGGTCTCTTTGGTTGGAAGCTGGGCTACTTTGTTTTCAGTATTTTCCTAAACTTTTATCTATTAGTCGTTAGTGATGAGCGGCACAGGCAATATTCAAATTTTGCGATATTTCGCGAATTGTTGGCTGAATATTTGCCATGAATTCGTGATCTCGTCATTGTTTACTTAATTGTGAAAATCGGCAATGCAATATATTCGCGATTAGAATATTCAACACTATTCGCAAATAGGAATATATAGCACTATATTCTAAGTATTCGCGACTTCTTTACGTGGCGATATTCACGATTAGAATATTTGCGCTCAACACTATTAGTTGTCGGCGGAGGTTGCACACTGTTGGTAACTATTGTAGTCTTGTGCGATTTGCTTGTTGACCAACTTTTTTTCAAGGGAAATGAAAAAATTTCACCAACAAAAAGATTTACAAATGTACTATGCCGGATCCACCAGAAGTCTTCCTCCGACACATAAAACCTGGCATGCATGCAGTACGCCGGAGTTTTAATGTGTTTTAGACTCTTTTTGCGCCTCGCAAGGGGTTCAGAAAAGGAGTTTGGCTAAGTGGAGGCTTAAGATGATCAGTGATGTGCTCCAAAATGGTCTGAAGTGAGCCAACCAAGAGGTGGGGAAAGGAAGAGAACAGGGTCTGACCTGTCAGTCAAGGTGCATCAAAGCTATCTTATTCTGATCACTTTGGTTCTCGTAAGGTTTATGTTTTCTTAATTTTAGACAGTAGTAGTCAAGCTGTTTCTGTGTGTAGCCCCAGCCTTGGATAGGATTGATGGTGATCCTAGAGATTTCACTTTACCATGTGACATGACTAATAGTTATCATTATGCCTATAACACCTTCATAATTAGGGGTGCAGGTCTTAATGAGTTGAGTCTGGATGTGTTGTAAAGTTCTCAGGAGTGATGGTGACCTTATTTTGGCAACCTGACTAGCAGTGAGTGGCCTCCATGGCTCATTGAACATACTGGTTGAGCATCTTACCTAGACAATCAACAACTAAATGATCATTTAAAGGGACATCTCAAGCTGGCCAACCATCCAATGTGGACAGAGGCCACCAGACTCTCCCCAGATGACAGGTATCAGAGGAGAGAAGATTGGGGCTGTTTGATTTCATCTGCACAACATCTTGTTGGGGACATAAGAGGTGTCTGGCAGCAGCATTCTCCCTTTTTCACTCTTAAAGACATGCATGCTTGGTCGAGTGTGTATGGAGGGATACGGAGAGATAGCTGTTAGCTGAATGTTTGGCCAGCACCTACTGTATATAAGGTGTGAAAACCCGTTCGCATTGCATTTTTTGCTGGTGGAATTTTGGCACGGACTCCCACACCAAAGTTTTGCTGGTGGCTGCATGGTTTCTGTCTCCCTTTCATTTCAAATGGGAGGCAGCCCTGAAGATCGCGAAGCAGTGAACAGACGTGAGTCACCAGTATTTAATGCTGGAGATTTCTTGTACAAGTCATTCTAAGGGCTGTTTCACACGAGCGGATGCCGTGCGTGACATCCGCTCCGTGAATGACAGCTAAGACCCGATGCAGACTGCAGAAGCACGGAGCATTAACATGATTGATAATGCTCCGTGCCTCTCTGTGATCTCTTTACTACGAAATCACAGTGACCACTTTATCTCACTGTGATTTCGTAGTAAAGAGATCACAGAGAGGCACGGAGCATTATCAATCATGTTGAAGCTCCGTGCTTCTGCAGTCTGCATCGGGTCTTGGCTGTCATTCACGGAGCGGATGTCACGCACGGCATCCGCTCGTGTGAAACAGCCCTAACTGTGAAGTTCAGTTGGATGACTAGCGAAATGTCTTCAAGAGAAAATACACGTCCACTTGCTCTGACTTATTACTATGGACACCTCATTGAAAAGATCACCCCCTCATCTATATCAGATTTTTTTTTTTTTGTGCCAAATTTCCAGTTCCACCATATATTTTTCATGCTGGCCAAACTGTTTGAGAAGACCACCCACTAGAAGTCCACTTTTTCAATGTCATTTTTAGTGGTCCTCTCACTGTAGTGTGGTTTTCTGACTTTTTTTTTGGAGAAACAATGTGGCAGATATGAATAAATTTTTTTTCCCCCCACCTAGGCTTGTATGCGTGTTAACATCTTGCGTGTGTTGTATCGTTGTATGTGTGTAACTTTTGTCACTAATTGGAAATATGTCAGAATATGATGGATGCACAGCGGTGATAACACCGACCTAGTTTATGAATGCCTAAAGGTCAGCATTCACAAGCTGGTACAAGCTGAAGAGGTGAGGGATTCCAGTTTCAGCATGCGTGCATGTCCCTATCTACATGACACTGTGTCTACTGTAAGGTGCAGAACAAGCTCTTTGTGATTGTCGAGTAGATAACATGTTGAGTAGCAAAGACCAAGAGACACAATGAGCTACTTCTTATTCTTAAGGGTGTATTCAAGACCTTCAGGCAGTAGACCTCGCATTCATCTAGCTCAGGGATCAGCAACCTCCGGCACCTCTTAGTATGCATTTCATCTCAGGTCAATTAAAACTAGCACTTTACCATGGAATTTCACATCTTATTACACTCCTCAACATTGAAATTGCAAGACCAAGAAAGACGAGCTGTAAGGTAATGCAAATCAAGGAAGTAGCAGGACTGATCTGCAAATGATCAAATTTTCAAGCACCTAGCTCCAATCTGGCATGTGGGAGAGAACCTCAAAAATCTGATCAAGTCATGTGGGATTATTGGTCTGGAGACCACGTGGTCAACACCATGAAGAGGCCTTCACATGGGAACATCACGCCGGCCCCTCTCCCGGGATTATGGAGTGGGGTGGCATAATGTTCAGTAGCCAGTCCCCTATAGTCTTCATTTCAACAGCTTGGTGTTACATTGACTTGGTCATGGAACCAGTGGTATGGCAATTTCTCCAAAGTGTCCCACAAACCATTTTTAAACTGGACAATGCCAGGCCGTGTGTTACACTTGCTACTGAGAGCACATCTAGGATACCATTGGTCAACAGTTGCAAAGGGAGCTGCCAGCAGCAGATCTTGATGATCTGCGTGGCCAAGTGCATTCAGTGTGGCAGAAGGTTCCTCAGACAACCATTAATACCCTCATTGATAGCATGGCGTCTAAGGGCATGCGCGTGGCGCTAGTACTCCAATACTTAATAAATCAACATATTTTGAATATTTTGTTTCCATTTTTTTTATCATTTGCATATTATTAACACTTTTATCAATCCTGTGGTTTCTATAACACCTCTATTTTTTTCTTCTTGGTGTTGCAATTTCAGTGTTGAGGAATGTTTGTTCCTGCGTGCTGGATGTCAAAATACAGTCCTGGCCAGTGTCTTCCTTCGTATAGCATCATTGCATGGGTTCATTTCAGGGCATTCAAGGGCTTGTATACTTACAGGCCCCTCCTCGTCAGATTTACAAGTGTTATTTGGGGACATATTTCCTCTGAAGGTGCAGGCATGCTAGTACTAGTCACATTTATGAGAAAATAGCTTGGTTAGTATTTCCATTCGGGCGGAAGTGGGCAACAATAAAATGTCTCTCTTGACCCGTCGCTGACCATTTCAGATGGAAAGTTGTCTTTGGAGCTATTTTCATACTTAGAATTATGGCACATCACTGTTGACTTGGCACGTGGGATAAATTTTAGGACGGTATAGGATTGAATAAACTGTAACTGCTCTGATATGACGATGCAGATACTTCATGGTACCTTATACCAGTTACAGTGGATCATAATGAGAAAGAACACAAGTCCAATACCAAGTAAGTCTATGATACAAGTCTCCAGAAAAAAGAAATGGGATCATATTTCAAGTAATTTGGTGGTTTCCACTGATATGAGTGGTACAGAGGTGGTAAAATCCCCCTGATATACAGAGCTGTGGGGATTAGTGTATTGCCTGAGGCTCTGTTAATTATATGGAAATGATGGAGTAGGAGAGATAGCAGTTCTGCGTCCACTGCCACCTATCAACACCATTTGGTCAATCCTCTAAGCAAACTAAATGCAATTAGTGTAAAAGTGGCCATCTAGCCATGGGATCAGGTAGTTTGGGATTAAGTTCTGAGTTTCCGTAAAGCTCCACCTGGCAGCTACTATCAGATTTAACAGACTCCTACATAAGCTTCATGATGCATCATCTACAGTTTTGGTATGTGATGTGCAGTTCAAAAAACCAACATATAAAAAAGTTGTACATTGAATTATGGGCACTGTAAATCCACCTAAATCATGTGTAATGCAAAAAATTTGCAGTACCATTATCACCATCAACAAAATACTATTAGAGGTCAGCATTTCATCCATGAAGATGTCTGTGAAGGGTTTGTTTTTGGTGTTTTTTTTTTTTGCCCTCAGTGTATCATCTGTATTTCATTGCATTGGTAGACTGAAAATTTGATTTCCAGAGCATCTCCTACCATCAGTCACGGAAAATATGGATGTTCTGTCAATGGTTTTCACAGGCCCATAGACTTCACTGGGTGTGTTTGGTCCACATCACAGGCCAAAGTCGTACACGTCTCAATCGTTTGTTCATTGACCCATGGTCAGTGGAAACAACATGGATAAAACACATTCAAGTCAATGGATTTGGGTGAAGTCCGTGGAGAACAGGCAGGACATGTCCGTAATTAATTGACGTGTAAAGGAGTCATTAAAGTGATACTCTGGTTGTTAAAAGGTATTCCCTAGGACATAACCATTAGATTGGGGGGAAGGTTCCTATCAATTGGCCTGCCACCAATCATGAGTATAGGTACCAGAGCCCTCCAAAATGAATAGATCATCAGGTTAGGCACGTGAATTGTTGCTCTTTTAATCTCTATGGGTGTTTCTGGAAACTTCTGAGTGATTTACTTGGCTGTCTCCAGAATTCCCATAGAGATGAATGGAGCAGCAGTGAACATGCTCGACTTGTCTCTCTGGTCATTTCTGGGGGCTCAGAGGGGTTATGGGGTAGCTGTTCTCGGTGTGAGTCCCAGCGGTAGGACCCCCACCAATCTAATAGTTATCCTCCATTTGTAGGTAGGAGAAAACATTTCACACCCTGAATACCCCTTTAATTTACCCATATTATATAACTGTTTCTTAAACAACCCTACATGACAGCAGTCAAGTGACTTCTTTCCGAATGTGCTATTGTGGCTTTTACTGATTTACAGCATTTTGCCCTTTAAGTAGTAACAAAAGGCAATCTGCAGTGTTCTTGTGACAGATCGCTGTATCCAGACGCCATGATGACTAGATTAGATTGGAGTAGTAAATAAGGCTGCACCAGGAGACGTCTTCATGGCCTACAGTCTATTAGCCTGGGTTTCCAACCCTCTAATTAGTATGTAAAGAAATGGCAATAACTGCAAATGAGAGTTTTCTTAAAAAGTCAGCCTGGTTAACTTCAAACAAGTTTTGTAGTAACTTACAAAGTACCCAAGTCTGTAGCAACATGGGAACTTTTACTGGAGAGATTCACAGGAATAGCAGGAGAAGGACGGTAATTACCTAGGCAACACACGACTCAATGTATTTGCTATGTAGAGAGGAGAACAGCATGTGCTTTGTGGGCTCTGCGTCTCCCTCACATTCCTGGCCTCTGAGGCCGTTAAATGTCCACTAACTTTGTAAATAGGGCTGTGAACCAATTCTGGAGAACATCCCTTAGACAAACTAACTTCTCGTGAAAAGCATGACATAGCTCTTCACTTCAGACAGGCCGGATGCCAAAATAGATGTGTAATTCACATCTACTCAAGGTGATGTTATGGGAAATATGACTGCAATATCTGCATATTTAACACTCATTTATGTAGTCATATGATCAGCGTAAGAATCGAAATTTATTAAAAGGTGTTTCCAAGACTTTAATACTGATGACCTAGCCTCTGGATAGGTTATCAGTATCTGATCCTTGGGGGTCCAACACCTGGGACCCCTGCCGATCAGCTCTGTGCTTACCAAGCACAGTGAGGTACATTGTCTAGCTTGGTATCAGCCCCTTTCACTCCTATGGGACTGAAATGTGCCTAGGCCACGTGACCAATGAACGTGACATCACGCGGCCTAGGAAAAGCTGAGAGAAGGCCGCGCAGGTATTGCAAGCACCAGTGCCTTCTCAAACAGCTGATTGGCAGGGGCCCAGGTGTCGGACCTCCACTGATCAGATACTGATGACCTATCCTGAAAATTGGTCATCAGTATTAAAGTCTCGAAAATCCCATGCAAAAAGATCATTATTTTTTCACTGAAAAGTTATGAAGATCTAGATGAGATGAGATTATTTGACAAAGAAACATCTTAAAAGGATTTTCCAGGACTTTGACACCAATAACCCATCCTCAGTATCAGGTCGTGGGGTTTGGACTCTCGGCACCCCTAGCAATCAGCAACTAGCAGGAGCTGGGGCCATGGGAACTAACAGAGTATGGAGCTAGAAGCCCAGAAGTAGACTTCTCCGTACACTGTTTAGTGGCTGTGCCAGCTTATTCTATTCTTCAGAATGGGAGCTGAGCCATTACACAGTGTACAGAGCTGTCTGCTTCCAGGTTTCTGCACTGCTAGTCCTACTAGCAGCTGATCGGCTGGGTGTTGGACCCCCCACCAATCTGATATCCATGACCAATCCTAAGGATGCATCATCAATATCAAAGTCCTGGATAATAATAGACTTTTACTTTCCTGCAGCACTGTGTGCTTACTAATTCCATCTGGACGTATACTTTAAGACGTAATTTGAGATGTACAAATAGGTTTAGCAGATACTTCCCCAACAGGGAGAGATACTCATTGATGTATACTGAATGAAGTGACCCTTTTTGTAATGGCCTGATATTTTCTAAAAGTTGACAACTACTGCTCAATGCTCAAGTCAGTGCAGACATAAAGATCCAATGAGAGAATTGTTTTCAGGCGAAAGGAAAGAATTGGTCACGCTCATGCAAGCTTTATTCAAATTGAAGGTCTTTTAGGAAAAAGTGTCCTATTCACTTCAAATCTGGTTGCGGTTCCACGAATTTCAATGGTATAATGGGTGCTGAACGATGAAGTCTTACTGGGAATTTAGAAGGCCCGCGATGAAAGCCTTTGTGCAGCAGACATCCAAGAGTTACGTCACTGGAAGCCACCATCAAATAGCTTTAGGATTAATTATGAAAACATTTGGGCTCCCTGGCCATGGGTGAAAATTTTATGTTATGGTATTAAAAATCTTAATAAACAAGCTTTTAAAAATTATTCCATTCCTTTAAATATATGCAGACAACTGAAGCCAACAGTGAAAGGTGGGACATGTTGTACTGTACGTGTAGATGGATCACAGAGGAGGTCTACAGTTTTATTCTACTGTATAATTAGAGAGGTGGCCCACCCCATGTTCGCTTAAATGCAGCAGGTGTGAGTTCTAACCTCTCAGTAGCATTTGTATATCTTTTTCATCTTATTAATAGCCCCTTGCTGAATTAATTAGCTTCATGTTCCCTCTCCATCTGAAGAAGCCTTTGCTATCATCACCTTTTACTTTAAGTACATAATAACACACCTTGCCAGAGCCTGGGGTAATGAACCTACGACTTCACACACGCCTAGAAGGAGATGTTTGTGTTTTTACTTGGTGTGGCCTCTTTTAGTCATAGTGAGATCATTTACCTGTGTGATAGTGCTGTGTTTTTTGCTTTTCTAGGCTTGTGCAGTCATGGATTTGCAGCTTTTACTGAGTGAACATAAAGACAATACCATACATATTTTTATTAGCCTGTCAAACCCTGCCCTAGGTGTTGACTAATAATAGTGTTTCTGGTTTAGCCCTTAGGGCAGATCCTTCTGTAAAAGTAATGTGTATATTGTATCCCTGAGGATTTATCTATCTAGTCCTGAAATTGACAGACATCCCATTGATTTGAATCAGGAATGTGTAATACCCCATTTTTCCTGGGGTGGTGCTGCAGGGAAACTGAATATTTGCTGCCAGATTGCAGATTACAGCTGCTGCAGGGGGCACTTCTAATAATCTTATTGTCAAAGAACCCTTCTAACAAATAGCACTTGTCCTAAATAAATAATCCCTTTACTTTAGCATGCATATAGCTTTGTTCACATTTGCGTCAGAAGCTCCATTAGGGGCCTCCGTCGCAGATTCCGTCCCGAGCGGAAACCCAACAAGCCCCATGATATTCAAGGTTGGCATTCTTGCAGCTATTCTTTAGCTTCAATCCTATAGATTTTCTCATAAACATGCATTCTCAGTTGAGTACGCATGTTTATTTCACTAAGGAGATGGGCAGAAGGCACTGATAGACAACGCTGAGCTTTTGAACCCATATGTAGATGAAACTGTGCCAGTCGCCACACATTTGTGAAGGGAAAACCCTGGCTTTACCTGCAAAAACACGTGACCTCTGGCAACCAAGGGTTAGCTAAGTTTTGTCCATATGCCACGGCCGAACCATGTATGCCGCATATATTTCAAAAGCATAACAGTGGGCAGTAACTGATCAATCATGATCATAATGAGTCTCTATTACACCCCATTCTCATCCAGTTTTTTCTTCATCCATCCTTTTGGGAAAGGGAAAAATCGGGGTATGATCAACCCTAAATTAGTCATTTTTATTGTGTATTTTTTATGTCCATGAAAAATGTGCTATATCACCACAGGACATGATTTACTTCACTTTCATGGGACGTGACTATTTGCAGCTTTACTGGTTACACGCAGACGTATGTTTATGACAGTGTTTATTGTTCAAGGTGATTTAGATCAGGCACCTTCCTTTTTCAGAAGTGAATGATTGACTTTTTATTTTTCTGCTGCATTTGGACATTGCAATGACTCAATGAACTGTATAAATATCTGAATACCATTGGTCAGTGCGTCATAAGTTTCAATTTCACCTGAAAAACAGTAACCTTTCCATATGAATTCTAAATATTTTAACTTATGGGCTACTGTAATATCGAGAGGTCCCATACACACCAGGAAGAAGTTATCTATCATTGGCAAATTGAACCTTTTTTTATTACTATGGTTGGTAGAAAATCTTGTTTAAATCTTTATGCTCAATGTCTGATTTAAATGTACTCCAAAAATGATGATGGTTTTTATGGCATTGACCACCGGTAACAAACTATTATTCCTGGACATGTAGTATGTGGATGTGAGATCCACGTTTTTCTTTTTTTTCTGGATATTCCTCAACCTGTTTTTTTTTAAATAAAAAATAACTATCACAGTACATAACAGAATTCCATTAGCAGCATGGTGGCTCAGTGGTTAGCACTGGTGCCTTGCAACGCTGGGGTCCTAGGTTTGAATCCCACCAAGGACAACATCTACATGGAGTTTGTATGTTCTCCCCGTGTTTGCGTGGGTTTCCTCCCACACTCCAAAGACATACTGATAGGGAAATTAGATTTTGAGCCCCACTGGAGACAGTTGGATGCTAATGTCTGTAAAGCGCTGCGGAATATAGTAGTGCTATATAAGTGCATAAAATAAATAAAATCTTGTCTGGTGGTGTAGTCTCCAACCTCTCCTGAGCGATTTGGTCATAAATCAGCTTAGAAGATCATAGAGAAGAGCTGGAGACCAATCCATCAGACAAGCCTTCTGGTGGATTTCACGGAAAATGACCTGCTATATACTGTGATACTCAGAAGCTGCAAAAGCCAAACAAAGCTAATTTTTTATTAAATCCATATTGTAATACCGCTAGTCTGCCAACATTTCATGCATTTATGTAAAGAAAAAATGTCCCAAAGGTGTCCATAGTCTTGAATTATGGGTTTACATGGATCTTTTGGGTTGAGAATGTTTTAGGGGGTAGTTATCCATACAGACCTTCTGCTTAGAGCACTTATTAATAGACCCATCAAATTCTGTCTGATATTTATCAGCAGATTTCTTCAGACTCTATCATAATTCTTCCTAGTGATGTTGTTAGCTGGTCAGTTATGGTTGGCTTGTATTATCCTCTTTTGGACCTCATCAAAAGAAGTACTATGTTGATGTATCTGGTACATGTACCTGTATGAATCATGGAAATTCTGCTTGGCGCTTATCTGATGCCACTGGGTTGTGCAAGGAAAGAAGTCTGTGGTAAAGGTTAGTTTACCAAAGGTGTGAAGTTCCAATAGTAAGTGTCTAAGTATAGTAAGAGAAGTCACTCGGGATAATACAGGTATTTTGTTGTTGCTGACTAGCACTTGTTGCTGTATATTCTCTTCTGGTGGAGAACATACCCTTGGAAAGTAGTTTTCCTGCAACCTTTGCCAAAAAGTTATTGCATCTTCCAGCAGTAATTCTATTAATAATGAAATGAATGGAGTGATACATTTGTACATACCCATAATGCACTTGCTCACGTCAGTCCTATTGTTTACTGGTTGCTATCATTTGATCGGGCTGAGGAGCCAGTGCTTATATCCTCTTCAATATTGCAGTATTATAAGACTGTCACAAGGCTAAAGAAAGATGACTCCTGTTATTCTGCTTTTTTTGATCTTGCCCTTACTTGGAGAAGTTGCTGAAAGATAATTCTCCAGTCTGAAGCATTATGGCATTCCTGAGGATCACATTGTTTCTCTCAGTGAAGGATTTATTAAATGTGCTGCCGCCATTACAAAAAGGAGGGAGGGGGGGGGGGGGGTAATCACACTTTAATAACTTAGAAAAGAGCTTTAGTGGTGCACCTCAGTTCATTTAGGTTATTAATTTAGATTTTTTTTCAGACATGTTTAAAATAAACCACATCCAGTTGTAGAGAGGAGACTTATCTACAGAAAAATATGCCATTGTTCCCATGCTCAGTAGTAACCTGCAGTATTTTGTGTGAAATCAAGCATCAACTAAACATGCAGAACAAATAGGTGAATTGCTTACAGCGGTAACAGTAGGCAAGCATGAATATTCACTCAGCACTGACTATAGCCAGGTTCTGCATTGTAAAGTGGGTGCTCAGATGTTCAGTGATAACTAGCAACCTGCTTTTTCACATGGGAGTTAAAGGGGTAGCATTTATCATGTAGAGAAAGTTAATACAAGGCACTTACTAATGTATTGTGATTGTCTATATTGCCTCCTTTGCTGGCTGGATTCATTTTTCCATCTCTAGTCTAAGATAAATCTGTGATTTTTAAGATGAGGGTAAATGAAAACTACTTAAAGAAGCCCTCCATATTTAAATTCTCTGGCCTATTACAAAGGTACATGATGTAAATTATAGTGACGGTAATCTTATTACCAGTGAGTGTATTCTTGAGTTATCCTCTCCCTGCTGGTCCTCAGCTGTCATGTGACCGACACACTCCAACTGACACAGCATCTGTATTCATTCTTATGACAGCGACATAAGACACTGTGTCAGTTGGAGAGTCAGAGTCTCGGTCATATGAAACTGCTGAGGAGCAGAAGGGACAGTATAACTCCCGAATACAGTCATCAGTTAAAAGATTACATTCAGAACACTTTGGCCCATTAGAAAGATACATGATGTAAAGTGTTGTGAATGTAATCAGTTGGAGTGTGTCGGTCACATGAAACTGCTGAGGAGCAGAAGGGAGAGTATAACTTCCGAATATAGTCACCAGTTAACAGATTACATTCACAACACTTTACATCATGTATCTTTTAATAGGCCAGAGAATAAAAAGTTTTCTGGGAGTGCCTTTTGATAGACAAAAAAAACAACAACAACAAGAAAGTAGAAATAAGACGATTGAGATGTCTAATTTCATGTTCACCCATGGCGGATTTAGTAAAAATCCATGCAGGTTTACGAATCAGATAACGGTATATTACTATACATCTAATATATATATGATAAATAAATGTTTAATTAACCAAAATCATTTTCTTTTGTGTTTAGAATCTGATGGCGAGAGCTATGTACGATAACGTTCCAGAATGTGCCGAAGAATTGTCTTTCCGGAAAGGGGATATCTTAACAGTGATTGAGCAGAACACTGGAGGTCTGGAAGGGTGGTGGCTCTGCTCATTACATGGTCGCCAAGGCATTGCACCAGGAAATAGACTGAAGCTTCTCATTGGGCCTGTGTCAGACCCTTCTAAACATGATGATCTTCCAAAGCAGGAAGCGTCTCCTCAGTCCTGCTACCAACAGCAAATTTATCAGGTGCCACAAAGCTCTATTCAGGATTCTGTCTACCAGGTTCCTCCATCTCACTATAGTCCAGCCATGTTTAAGGCTTACAGGAGTCATGATTTAGAAGACCTAAAGAAAACTCCACAGTTTGTAGAAAGTATGGACGGTTCTCCAGGTGTCAAGGTAAATTGATATTATTTAAAATAAAAAAATATATATTTATTTTTTATTTCGTGAATTTACTTTTTTGTGTACTTGAAAGGTTAAAAAAAAATACTGAAATCTGCAGCAAAATCTGGGAATCAGCAGTGGAAATTCCAGCCAAATCTGCACGAGAAACGCTGCCCCTGCGGCCGTACCCTAAAGAGGTCATCTCCTCACAGACTAACTCCTTTAGTTTAGCTGGCCAGACTTCATAGACCATTGGCGAACAGCAGTTTTTTTTGCCAGGGGATGATTTGGTTGACTATGTACCGGTAGTATTCCATGGTGGCTATTCAGATTAATATATTGCATGAACGACCCAGGTCCTATTGTTAAAGGGGTTGTCTCATGAAGACAACCTTTGTCCTTATGTCCCCTCCATATGGACATCATGGAGGGAGGGGCTCTCCACTTGGGATTAGCCCTATGAGCCAGAACGGAGATACATACATTACAAGGATGGAGATTGATCACACTGATAATGCAACCCCTTCAATGACTCTCTGATCTGGCTCATAGGGATAGGGATCCGGGACCCCCTTCTGTGATGCCCAAGTGCCATTAAAGTGCATAGTGCTTATGCATGGCATTTTAACAGGGAGAATATTACAAAGTGCAAGCATTAAAGGGGTTGTCCCACAAATAATATTCTACAGTTTTCAAACCAGCACCTGGATCTGAATTATTTTGTAATTGCATATAATTAAAAATTTAGCATAGCCACTGATTTATTCAATAACATGTATCTGTATGGCGCCACCTGCTGTTTTTTCTTATCTTTGTCTGGCTCACTGAGATGGCCGCACATGCTCAGTTTCATCCTTCAACTGCCACCTGGGTTGTGAATGGGAGAGCGCTGCAGCAGAAAGGACACACCCTTTGAGCTGCAGCTTGATATGAATCTAGCTGAGCAGTGAATGGGGAGGTCTCTGGATCCATGTGAGGTACAGGGCTGGTTCTAGCTTTGTTATAAAGTGGCTGTCATGTACTATATGATGTCTGATTTTCGTTTTTTACATTAGTCAGGGGATAGCCCCTTTAAGTAAGTATAGGACATGTTAAGCAGCTTTTCAACAATGAAGAGTACAGTGGTTTGCGGTGATGGGTCTGTGTCTCAGCGCTCTGAAGCACCAGACTTTACAGACAGTTGTCAATATGTTTTCGCCATTTGCGAGCAGACGCCGGCAGCGCAGTGAAGGAAGTGCTTGGCTGCTATTGCAGTTTAGCCTTTGAAAGCCAGCTTATATTGGCAGAGAGGTCAGACGTTTTTCTCCCCAGCTCACAGACCTCTGTAATATTTCTTGTGGGACTTGTACTCCAGCCGACTTTTTTTTTTCCGCTCGTTCTAATGCATATTTGGAAAACCAAGGCTCCCATGTGGAATTTCTGTTTCATAACACTTGGAGAAGCTCCTCTTGGTTTTGATCAATGCCATGTGCAGAATTATTATTCCGACCGTGTATATTACCCGAAGACACACGAGCTACAGAGCCCTGTGTTACCCACAGACCTTCATCGCCTCAGTGAATGCAGCTGGGATCACTTGACTAGACATCAGGCCAGTTCAGGAAGAATCGGCCACATGGCGTGCCACTTAAGGATGGGCACATTGTAGGTGGCACAGCTGCTCCTGTCTTCACTGCCCTCCTTTTAAATAACCACAGCGGTGACTCCCTTTTAGGGGGCTCGGAAATAATGCATCATGCTTTGTGTAAGAAAATAATGCCTTTTACATTCATCTCTTTAAATGTGCAAAAAATAACATAAAAATTCACACGACAAATAAAGCAAGTAAACCAGAATAGATTTCTTTGCATTTTTAGAGCGTAAGCAAAACGGAGCAATTACATGGTGTTAATTCCAGCGAAATCCCTGCATAGTGAAGAGGGGATTAGGCTCAGCATTACTGAGACCTGGAGACTTATTTTGTGAACTTGTTAAGTTCAGAGAGAGTCGATATATAACACTCATCCATCTGTTCCAATGGAATGCAATAAAGGACTGATGAAAACCACCAACTAACCACACCGTGACCTTGAAATCCTCCCTCGCCGTCCGGCCTGGAACGGCTTGAAAGTGGTGGCTGTCCGTTCACACCCAGCCTTCAAAGTAAAGCCCCACTTCTGGGATCAGTTTCTGTTTTCTATTGAAACACATAAAGGAAAGTCATCCTTAGGCCTCTTGCGCATGCGCATATTATGCATCCGTGTCTCATCCGCTTTTACTTTTCTTTTTTTCTTTTTTTTGCAGATGTCACATGGATCCATTCATTTCTATGGGTCCGCCAAAAAAAAAGCGGATAGTGCGAATAGCAGAGTGTATAGAATAGCCATTTGCATTGATTGCGTTATGCACACAGAAGGTATCCATTATTTGTGGTTTGCACACCAAAATACAGATACAGTCCTGTGCACGAGGCCTTCATAGGATTGTTATCTAGTTTTGGTCCAATTGGACCATGGCGACAATAGCAGAAAACCGCTGGCAAGTAGGGGAAAGATCCTAGTGCATCAATACATTAATGGCATGGGCATAGCATACATATCGTCAACTTGGGGCGGGTTCGCATTGGCGTTAGTTTATAGGTTCCGTTATAACAGAGAGCAGCTACATCAGAGCATTGTAATGGAGCTCCACATGGTTGTGTCATGGCAGCATAGTCTCTGTGGTTTAGGTATGTTCTGGCCAAATTACAAGATAAAATACATTATCCTAGTCCAGTGTTTTACAGCGGACTATATCCCCTGCACTGCCAGATGTCCCTAACGTATGACGTGACACAGGCCTCGTCATAATTTAGGCAAATCCCTAGTCGGCCCTTGCGCCAGACTGTGGGCAAGGGCGGCGTACAAGTGCCATTTAATAAAATGTCTCAAACACAGTGTTTGCAGTGTTTTCTGGCACAAGGCAATGATAAATCTCCCTCATTGTGATCTCCACTAACATGAGAGGACTCTTTGATTTAGTTTGGAGTCGGGTCAGTCGGATTCCACCCCGTAGTATCGCACTGACACCTGCTGTCTGATGACAGTGACTTGATGCTTCTTGCTGAATTAGAATTGTAGGATTAGAAAGCCTTACATTTACATTCATATCATAAGACCTTGTTCCTCAGCAGTGATTAATAGAGGGAACGGTTATCTAGACACCACTGCTCTTATAACCAGCATGTGACGAAACGCTCCAAAGGTCTTCTTGATAATGGCAATGACTAGTTATTTTGTCCTTTTCTTGGCCAGTCCGGCCCATTTCCATAGTCCATTCCTGTGATGTAAGATGTGGCAACACTGGTCATCTCGCATTTTGAAGGGCCCCACTGGATTTCTGCAGCCATCAAATCTTTAATTGTTCCTATCTCACATTCTCCATAACCGTGCTGAAGCCTGTAGTGGTTTCAAGGACTCCAGCAATTAAGCAGGGTCTTCACCTATCTAAAGATTATAGTGATGGTCAGGTGGAAATTGTTGGCCATGAGGTGTCAGCCAAATGATGACCATGAATAGTCCTTCCTAGTTTATTCTTAGTATTGGAAGTTCTTCTAGCAGATTAGCTGGAGGACCTCAACTTCCCACTGCCTCCCTGGCTGCCCACCAGCAGACATGGGATGTTCCAGATCAATATACAGACTGTAGGGACCGTAATAAAAATTCTGAAGTATCCTCTGTAAGGAGAATAACATCAACATTATGTTAGCATTGCTGCTATATAGTCCCAAGTCTGCAGGGACTGTCCCTAATTTTCAGAGACAGTCCCTGCAAATTCGGGCTGTCCCAGGATAAAATTGGGTGGGGATTTGTCCCGGATTTACCAACTGAGTATTTTGGTTCTGCTCTTCCTAGTCTATTCACTTTAGGGATCATGCACACAGCCATGTCTGTATTTCAGTCCACAAAATCAGGCCTCATGCACACTAATGTATTTTCATTCAGTGTCCATTTTGGTTTTTTTTGCGGACCATATACGGAACTATTCATTTCAATGGGTCTGCAAAAAAGAAAAACTGGAGCTGTCCACGCTGATGTCGCTGCTCTTCGCCGGAGTCAGCGTTTTCAGAAGGCTGTTGCTATGTGTGCTAACAGATTGAATCATTACTACAGGCGGAGTGCTGCTTTTTTTTAGCCCCAGTGTCTGAGAGCAGGGTTATAGCTAACATGATTCAGATATTTGGCCACACAAGAGTAAAATCCACCCTCAGAGAAAACATAGCTGGTGGGATACTGATGGAAACGCCATTTGCTGCAGACATTTGGGTTTCGCCACAGCAAAGTAAACATGAATGTGATCATCTGAACGCTTGTAAAGTGCCCTCAAAGTGAAGGAGTTTTAGCAGTTCTCATCCACACAGGGGACTGAGCTGAAGTGCCGAATCTAAATCTGCAGCATGTCAGTTTATACTGCGAATTTTAATTGCAGATTTCACCCTTTGCAATACAGAGAGTGAAATCTGCTCATTTTCTGCTTCGTTTCCGCAACATGTGAACGCACCCTAAGGGCTCATGCACACGAGCATATGTATTTTGCTGTCTGCAAAACACGGATCCACAAAAAATACGGATGATGTCCGTGTGTATTCTGGAACAGCTTGGCCATAAAAGAACAGTCCTATCCTTGTCCGTTATGTGAACAATAATAGGACATGTTCAATTTTTTTTTTTTTGCGGAACGGACAAACTGAAATGGAATGCACATGGAGTAACTTTTTTTTGCAGACAAAGGTTTCGCATATAGTCCGCAAAAAAAACAAAACTGAACGGACACGGAAAGAAAATGCGCTTGTGTGCATGAGTTACAAGGTTTCAGGTTTATAAGCAGAATATTTCCAGGCGTTTCCACACCAAAAACTGCTTGTCTTTCTTCGATTTGATCTCACCCTTTCGTTAAAAAGGGTGAAATCTACACCAAAGAACTGCACAAAGAATGGACATCCTGCGAATGTCATAATCCCCTGAATGAGCTCATGCTTTTTGTCCACTTTCTTGTAAAGAGTTAACCTGAGGAGCTTGCGTGCATAGATAGGCCCTGTTCAGTCTTGACTGTTTGTACAGCGAGAACACCTGCTGTTTGCCCAGTCCCATACACTCCATTTTTTTACCTGGGGCAGCCCCGGCTATCACGGTGCCGTCAGTACGGCTTTTGTTAGTCATGAAACGCTTCTCAGAATATTATTTACCTGTTTGTTTTAGCGCAGGATATATGGAGCCGCTGTATGCGGAGCTCGGGCTTTTATCTCCTGCCAGGCCGTCGTTTACATTGCAATACACAGGATCACCCTATAGTGTTGTTCTTTTAGGGTATTTATTCTGATTCTGATCCAGGGAGTTATTCTGATTGGAGTCGGGAAGGAATTTTTTATTCCCCTAAAGTGGGGAAAATTGGCTTCTACCTCACAGGTTTTTTTTTATGCCTTCCTCTGGATCATCTTGCAGGATGACAGGCCGAACTGGATGGACAAATGTCTCTTTTTACGGCCTTATGTACTATGTTACTATGTTATTGAGGTTAATTTATGCATTTATTGACTCTGAGCAGAGTATGAAATCAATGGCTGGCGCTACCTTATAAAGAGTAAGGGCACGGCCACATGGTCAGGTTTTGGAAGCCGAAAAATCAGGAGTGGATCAATACAACTTTTCCTCTTTTTTTTGAATTCCAAAACTGTATCGGGGAAACTTGACCGTGTGGCCGTGCCCTAATGATTGCTGGACCATGGGGGCAAGTTTCAGATACTGCAGCTAGTTTTCTCTGTGAAAGACCCAAACTGCAGCCCGTACAATACCGCTGATCAAAGAAAAGCCAAAGCAGTTGAAAAAAATGTCATGCCATCAAGGACATAAGGCAGCACTGGTGGCATCCAGGGACACCTGTCACTGCCTGTAAGAAATGACAGCAGATCTTTCAGGGCAGGGGTCAGGCTGGAGGTTTACAGGCCGTCACCTTGCCTTTCTGATGTCTGGAGCCTGTCCAGCGGCGGAAAGAAATGATTTGTTTCACTATTTTCTCACACAAAATCGTGCATTGTTCTCCCCCTGCCTCGCCATGAGAAAATCGCCCTCTTAATGGAAGGACCAGGAACTGAAATGTGAGCAACAGGAAGTCTAGTAACCTCAGAGAGCGGAGGAAATTACACAGTACAGTGCATTACTTCAGTGTGGGCCGTTCCTGTACTTCTGATCTCTCACTGTGTAGGGCTTGTAAAGAGGCCGTGGGTGTGCAAACAGTGGGAGGACAGGTCATGGAAAAGTCTTTGTGAGAATTGACTGGTATATACACTGAAGGTGGGCGACATCTATTTTTTTTTTTTTTTTTTTCTAATATATAGAGACCAACACGTTTGAGGAACACAAATAATACAGTGACTTAAAGGGGTTGTCAAAGTTAAAAGAAAAAAAATGAATAAAGTTATATTCCTCGTTCCAAACGCCCTCCGCTCCAGCTTCACTGCTCCGATCCTCCCCGCAGCCATGATGTGACTGTGATCACTAGAATATGACACTACCACTGAGGCCAGTGATTGGCAGCAGCGGTCAAATACGTGGTATTTGGGCACATCACTACTACAGTCATGACAAAAAGCTGGCAGGGAAGATTGGAGTGATGGAATGACGGTATAACTTTTTTTAAATATTATTTTAGTGCCTTCCCTGCAATTTACAAAAAATTGTACTTGGTCCATCAAGTAAAGAGGACCTGTCGCTTCTCCTGACATGTCTGTTCTAGTAAGTACTTGCATTCCCCCATATAATAACAATTCTGGAGCATCTATAAGATCTATTCTTATATGTTATGTCATTCCTCTAATACGCACGTGGCCGGTATCCATGTTTTTGCGGATCTGCAATTTGCGGACCGCAAAGCAACAACAGCCATGTCATTAGCCCTTAAAATTAGCAATACAAGTAGGAACTGTCTGGGAAAGCTGCGTGACAACTAGTGCGTCTAAGAGAGCGGCCACCGAACTGTCCTAGAGTACTATGCGAAATATATCGCTATATGACAAAGCAGATAAGTCTACAAATCAGCGTGGTAGTCGCTATGGAAACTGGAAAAGCGCCGTATTGGTTATATATAATATATATATTTTTTATTTAATTTTTTTTCCATTTATTTTAAAGGGTAACCAAAGTAAATGATCAGGTCTGGACAGAATCTTGTATGTGTGATAGGACCCTGCTTCAGCCTAGCATGTGAGGAAAGTCCTCCTCTCAGATCCCGGCCTTCCCAGTCATGTGGCTGTGGTGCAGTGTTTTCTCATCTGGTCTTCTGATTTAGAGATGTAAAGCCCCAGTCCATCTGATAGCAGACACTGCTGCTTCTTATCTGTTCCGGCTACTTTAGCTACGTGCTCCCCGGCTACACTCAGAGGGGATGTTTGGGTTACGGCGTGCATTATGAGCAGGCTTTTCCAGCTGCTGCTTTGACTCCACAGAATTTACTGTTGTATAATTGAGGGGTTACCGGTGGGTTGTAGCACGTTATCATGGCAGTCAGGAAGTGCATTCCGAGGGACGGCGTACGCAAGTCTGGAATGTCCCTGGGTATTCTGTAATGGATGAGCAGTTTACAATGACAATATCCTCCATTCCAGAGACAGTATTGTCATCCCACGCAGATGTTGAAGTCTGCACTAGACACTTGTGGAAATCTTTTCTGCTGGTGAAGGGATTTGTTTAGAAGGATTACTGAAAGATGAGCCTGGATACCCATTATTCCTTTATTATCCGGTGCCCCTTATTGCAGGAGAATATACAAGAATGACCCTCCATATAGTAAAACTGATGGGACCTGTAGGGCTGTGCCAACCAAATTAACATCATAAGGGCTGTTTCACATCAGCGCAGTTCATTTCTATTCTTCTGCCCCGTTGTAGGAACGGAGCCTAACAGATCCCATGGATTATAATGGGATCCATTAGTTTTCCATTTGGGAGACTGTTTTTTGGCATGGGAAAAAGTCCTGCATGTAGGACTCTTCTCTCTGCCATTCTTGACTAACTCTGTGACAGAGACTCAGACGCAGATATGAACGTAGCCTAAGTGGTTGACTCGCTGATTTGTGTTCCAGTCTAGGAGTAAGTGGACCTAGTATTTCACCTTTTAATACTCAGTACCTGATCGGAGGGGGTCCGACTACTGGCACTCCCACTGATAAGCTGTTCGAAGAGGCCACTCCAGTGAGGATAGGTCATCAGTATTATACACTTGAACAACCCCTTTAAAGGGTTTCTCCCAAAGCAATATATCCCCAGCATAGGTGATAAATCCATTCTCTGTCTGTAGGACTGATGAAGAAGGTGGAGCGCTGTCCTCACCGTCTCCATCAGCCCCACAGGCAGTGAATGGTTGTCACACATGTACAATACTGCACCATTCACACTCTGGGACCCCAGTCTCATGATTGGTCAGACCCCCAGCGATCATCATCTATCCTGTGGGTAGATGATAAATGTTGTTTACAGGAAAAACGCCTTTAAAAAAAATAGATATCACTAATTTTGAAATATTAACCAGTCTTCCGACATTTTCATCGGCCTTGACCTTTAAGCTTTCATTTTAGATAATGATAATTGCAGAAACATGCCTGGTGCCCTAATTAGAATGAATTATAATTTCTCCCTGGCTTACGACACTGGACTCCTCCGATATGCAGTTAAAGCTATAATGATTCGCTCACATAATTATACCCGCTACATACGTCAATGCAGCCTTACAGAGAACAGCGATCATTACTGCGGAGGATCTTTAACCCTGTTTTGCCTGATAAACATCCCATACACAGTTCATACGTTTCAGTATAGTATATGTGACCTTTGCAATTAACAGCAGCAGGTTAAAAACGATATAATTATAAAGTTTTTTTAGTAAAACTGTAATTTGTTTGCATTTTCACAGGTCATAACACCCGTGAGGATAGGACAAGGGTACGGTTATGAATCTTCACCAAAGTGGCTGGTCAATGTCTATGACACCCCTCCTGCTCGACCTCAAGGGGTATGTAAGGAAATCAGTGACAAAGCAAACAGAAATGCTCAATCTGAAAAACATTCACTTTTAGTCTTATCTCATGTGCATTTTATAGTGTCCACTGGAATTATACGTTGGGAGGATCTCCTAGTATATACCTCCAATGGAATGCCATGGGCCCCGTTGACAAAATGCCTGTTCTTGTTTGCAAAACGGACAAGAATGGGACATGTTCCATATCATGCAGCACAGCCGCACGGATACAGACAGCACACAGATTACATCAATATGCTATGCACATTATTTGCTGACCCATAGAAATGAATAGGTCTGTGTGTGATCCGCAAAAAAATGTGGTCACGGACCGAAAATACAGTCGTGTGATTAAGGCCTTAGTGATGTATTCAGTTAAAGTACAGTACTATAATGTGCATATGTTTTTTCTTTTTTTGTGTAATATAAGAGTGCCCAAAATTCTCATATTAATACCATTCAACCTCATTTTATTCTAGGTATATGATGTTCCCCCAGCTACTAAAAATAACATGTGCTTAGGTCCAGCCAGAGAACAAGGAATTTATGATGTTCCTCCTCCCCAGGCGGTAAGTATCCATGTCTTTTAGGGGGCCGTATACAGTGAATTATGGCAGTCTGTTCCTCCGCCGGAACACACTGCCGGAATTAAGCGCAGATGTGAACCCAGCCTAAACTATACTTTAGCTACGCTGGGTCTCATATACACAGATTGTTACATTTACATGCCCCTGGACACAGGTTTATCTTGGGTGGATTCACTGTTCACATCACTTTTTTCTCATCCTTTTAACGTATAGATAAAACGTAAATGTTAAACGGATGCCTCAGACTGATGCCATACAGTGGCATCTGTTCACCATAGAACATTTTTCATTGTAAAAAATATTTATATATACTTTTTTGTAACGTATACGTCAAACTGAGGCATAAAAACGTGATGTGAACCCACCCTTAGTATAAAAGTATTTTTCAGTACAGTACTATTAATGAGAAATAACAATACTATACATAGTTGAATCAACTTTCAATCAACAAACCATATCAGTAAAACTTATATGGGCATTCCCATCTCCAAAATCCTGTAAATGATTAATTTGTTATACTTCTATTTTCAGGTTTACAACATATTACCCTCTGCTAAGGATAGAGCATATGACTTTCCATCATCAATGAAACAAAGGCCAGAAGCAACTTATGACACTCTTCCTCCAAGTTCCAAGACATGTCAAGAGCAGTGCAAGAAAATAAATGGTATTAGCCAATTGCACTCTGAGGTTGCTTCAAGGAAAGGCAGTGTATATGACTTTCCCCGTAACCAGCTCAGTCAGACAGCAGCAGATGACTATGACTTTCCTCGAGGTGTTCACATCTCTTGTGATACTGGATCAGATGACCAGGAGGGAATCTATGATTTCCCACCACAAGTTCAGCAGGACTGCAAGCGAATGCAGGATGTGACCGATGGTGTAAATAGGTTGTCCTTCTCTAGCACTGGAAGCACTAGAAGCAACATGTCTACATCTTCTACAACTTCCAAGGAATCATCTGTGGCATCTTCACCTTCTCAAGACAAAAAACTCCTAATGGACCCAGACTCTGCCATAGAATTGTTGCTGAGACTTCAACAAACGGTGGAAACGTGCGTGTCCAAGTTATTGACTTTTGTTAATGCCGAGTGGCGATCATACTCCTTCATGGAAAGACACATAAATGAAATACATTCTGCAGTAGACAAAGTACAGCGTTCTCTGTATGACTTTCTCCAATTCTCAAAAGGGGCTACAATAAATGCCTCTTTTATTTCAGAGCCTAGCCTGTATAATAAAATGAAAAGAGAATTGCAGAGACTGGACGATTCCCACCAAATCTTGGCTCAGACCAGCCAGGACCTCAACAACTGCAACTGGTCCCTCAATGTTCTGTCTTATAACAAAGCTGCCAACAAATGTGATGGCCTAGAAAGATTTGTCATGGTAGCCCGGACAATTGTAGATGATGCTAAGCAGTTAACCACCAGTATCAGTGTCAATGCTGATGTTTTATTTAGGCAAGCAAACCTCCAAAATCAGAAACCTTCAGATGCCATCAATAGTAATTCAGACTTTATGTTCAGCAGCCCAAAGCCCCAGACTATACAAGCAGTTCAACCACTGACACAAATTGGAAATGAGCTCAATCCAAACTTTAAGAGTCGGGAAGGTTCAGTAAGAAGTTGGATGGATGACTATGATTATGTCCACTTACAGGTAACAGAATGATAGGTTTCTTTTCTTGTATACATAATTGTGTATGTGGTAATTTATAGAACATCAAAAGTGGCCCCTGTGAAGGACCAGATATACTCCATATTTGTGAGCATTCCATGGTACCCCAAAGAAAGTTTAATAAAGAGGTGGCCACTAGTTAAATTTCTAAAATGCCATAAGTGGCATACCAAAGTGTAAATTCCTTACCACAGTACCCCGGTGGCCATAGATAGGATGTGTAAACACTGGTTTGTGGCGAGTGGCCTCATCAGTAGTGAGCAAGATGAAAGCCATCACTTGATTTACCCAGGTCACCACTACTCTGGGTCCTTCCTCTTCTCCACAGGTGCATATACGCTGATACAGACGGTAGACTCTCCTATATTCTTTCAGTGCCTGCATAGAAGAAGACACATATTTTAAAGGGGTTCTCCAGGAATGATTTAAATGGCCGCAACCTGTCCTAAAATGTGGGTAGGACTGGTTCACTCCACTTACAGAGCTGCCAAGGGAGGTATGGGGTCATGGCCTCACTCCACATTACAGTACTCTACAATACATGGTAATGATGTGATCTTGCCTATGATTTGCTATCATAGCTGAGCAGCCTGACAGGAACACTCACCAATAAGTAGTATAAACAAGTGCCAGACTGTAGTGTGTAGTAAGACCTGGCCACCTCACCCCACTTGGGCAACTCTGCAAATGGAGGCAACCAGTCCTGCTCAGACAGCAGCTAGACAGTGTTATACATTTAACAGCAGCATTCTTTTTACTTCACTGTCTCTGCACTTTAATGTGTCTAAATTAGCTGCATATTAGGGTGATAAAACGCCCCTTTTAATTGACCACAAATTAATGCCTGCTGCTTTTATATACAAGTGAAACTCGAAAAATTAGAATATCGTGCAAAGTTCATTTATTTCAGTAATGCAACTTAAAAGGTGAAACTAACATGAGAGATAGACTCATTACATGCAAAACGAGATATTTCACGCCTTTATTTGTTATAATTTGGATGATTATAGCTTATGAAAACCTGAAAGTGTGACACTTTGAGCCTAGAATATTGAACCTTTTCACAAAATTCTAATTTTAAGCTGCATTAATGCAATTCCTTTTAATTTGCATTACTGAAATAAATGGACTTTTGCTCGATATTTGAATTTTTCGAGTTTCACCTGTACACTATAGATTAGATTAGTTAAATTTAGGTTAGGTTCCCACGGCAAAAATCCGCCATAGCTTCTCGTTGACTTCAGTGTGGAAAATGGTGCACATGGAGGGTTTTTTTTGCCACTGCTTTCCAGTTCACTTCAGAAGTGGCATGTTACTTCTTTGAAGCGGATTTTAGTTGCGTTCCCGACTACTGATCTAACACAGTTTTTTTTACAGATTCCAATCAGATTCCACCTTTTAATTTTCCAAAGGAGGTGTGATCAATGAAAGGTGGAATCTGATTGGTTGCCATGGGCAACTAAGCCAGTTCTACTTTACACCAGTTTGATAAACATTGGGGCAGGTTAATCAAAACTGACAAAAAGAAAAACGTTCTTTGTCGTCGTCGTCCCCCCCCCCCCCCTAGCAACCAATCACTGTTCAGCTTTCACTTTACCCAAGCAATTTAAAAAATTAGAGCTGAGCACTGAAATGTTGTGATTGGTTGCCATCAAAGACCATTTTGTTTTTAGGTTTCATAATTCTTTATTTGCACACAAGTTGGCTACAAGATTAGGCTGGATCAGTTTTATTTCTTGCAATTTTTATTGCAGAACCCCCCCCCCCTCCTTTCTATCCTCTCTCTATAAGATCATTGTCATTTTTTTATGTGATTTGGCATTTCCCGTGTATAATGACGGAAATGTTTTTAGGGTAAAGAAGAATTTGAGCGTCACCAGAGAGAACTTCTAGAGAAGGAAAATATTATGAAGCAAGTGAAACCACAACTGGAGCAGCATCAGGTAAACTTTCTACCATTTTTTTTTCCTTTCTGCCGGCCTCTATTTTTAGAAAGGAGAGAGGCTCATGTTCTTCATTATCTGTGTTGCAGCTGAGTCAGTTCCAGCAGCTGGAGCAGGAGATTACCACACCGATGGAAAATGATATCTCAAAGTGGAAATCACTTTGCAGCGTTCCTGCTGAAAACAGCACTCTGACGCCTCAAGATAAGCAGCTACTGTCTTTCTACTCCGACCAGTGCGAGACCCTCTTCATCTCCCTCCTCAACTCCATCGACGCCTTCTTCAATTGCATGAGCACAGCGCAGCCCCCCAGGATTTTTGTGGCCCACAGCAAATTTGTCATCCTGAGCGCACACAAACTGGTATTTATCGGGGACACCCTTTCCAGACAAGTTTCCACAAAGGAAATCTGCCATAGACTGATGAATTCCAGCAACCAGCTGTGCGAACTGCTTAAAAATATTGTGTTGGCCACCAAAATGGCCGCCTTGAACTACCCAAGTGCTCCGTCCTTACAGGACATGGTGGACCGCGTGACAGAACTGGCCAATCAGGCGCAGCTATTTAAACTTTCCTTGGCACAGATGGCTTCTTTATGAGAGGGGCTACATACCCAATAGTTGTACATATTCTTAATTATTAGGATTTTACAGTGTACATATAAATATGATATTTTTGTAGATTTTTATTGTTTAAAGAACAAATGTGCCATTTTGCCTAGGCCTTGGGGTTTAGTGTGAGAATTTCTGACATACATATTACATGCTGATAGCCCCCGATGTCCACTCTTTGCACCTTATATCATGTGTATGTACATTAAATTAACATACCCACCGTTTACTACGGTAGGTCTCTGTAGATGTATTGATTTTGTTTCTTTTTACATTTTGAAATGGGTAGAAATCTGGAACACCCCCCCCCCCCCCCCCCCCCTCCTCCTCCCAGCACCATATATATTACTGTGCATAGGCTAGGTCAACAGAAGTGGATCATGTATTACTGGTGTTAAAGGGTGAGCATTATATCAGAGATACCGTATTGTGGTGATAAAGTAGGCGTAACTATTCCAGTGTACCCATGTAATTCCTGTACTTAAAATCATGCTTAGCCAGTATGTAAAATAGTAGATTTTCCTTATGGTAATTTAGACTTCATCTGGAAGAATTGTACAGAAAGTTTTTTTTATTTTTTATTTTTCAGTAAGACAGATGTTTAGTATGAATCTAAATCTCAAAGGAGCTTGTGGGAAACTGTGTCATAATTTATAAATGAGTGTTTATATGGTATTTTTATCAAAGTAATATTATTGAGGTAAAGAGTTAATGTGCACTGTGTCAAAATGTAAAAGCAAATGAGTTTTGTTTTTTATAAAGAAAGTTTCTAAAGAAGGCGTATTTTTTCTGTTTGTGATACTTTCATTGTACATTCACTTATTACGGTTTACCACATTTTGTGAACTCCACTTTACTAAAGGTGTTGTCTGGTTTAGAATAGCCATTTGTTAATAGACTGTTAGGGCCTTCTGATTATACAGGGATGAGTCGATGGGAGCAGCGCTGCAGTGCACTACAATGTGGACAGCGCTCTGTAGCTCCAACGACAGCGCTACACAGAATGGCTGATCGGTGGGGTGCCAGACCCCCACCAATCATCTAGTAATGGCCTATCCTGAGGATAGGCCATCTCTTAACCCCTTAAGGACGTAGGGCGTATCGGTACGCCCTATTTCCCGAGTCCTTAAAGGGAGTCTGTCACCACATTTGGGCATATTAGACTGATCAAATAGTGTTATATGTGCCACCCAGAACTTAAAAACAGTACCTTTGTTGTAGAAAACGGACCTTTCTTTTAGCCGAAAATGAACTTTTAACATTATGTTAATGAGCCCTCTCAAGTGCCCAGGGCGGCATCTCAATCCTCCGAGCCCAAGGCAGCACCTCCTCAACGGCTCATAACCCCACCCTCCGTGTGCCTCTGCCCGCCCGTTTACTCCCCTCCTCTGTCCTTTTCCACTGCAGCTGCGCGGTCAAATTCGTAGCGGGCGCATGCGCAATGCGATGCCCGCTCCTGGTAGGGCATCGCAATACCTACTGCGCATGCGCCCGCTACGAATTTTACCGCGCAGCTGCAGTGGAAAAGGACAGAGGAGGGGAGTAAACGGGCGGGCAGAGGCACACGGAGGGCGGGGTTATGAGCCGTTGAGGAGGTGCTGCCTGGGGCTCGGAGGATTGAGACGCCGCCCTGGGCACTTGAGAGGGCTCATTAACATAATGTTAAAAGTTCATTTTCGGCTAAAAGAAAGGTCTGTTTTCTACAACAAAGGTACTGTTTTTAAGTTCTGGGTGGCACATATAACACTATTTGATCAGTCTAATATGCCCAAATGTGGTGACAGACTCCCTTTAAGGACTCAGGGCGTACCGGTACGTCCTAACTTGAAATCAGTATTCCGGCGCCCCAGGGGTTAATCAGAACGGGATTTCGGCTGAAATCATTCAGCCGGCATCCTGTGACAACGCCAGGGGGTCTCATGTGACCCCCCTGTGTCGGCGATCGCAGCGAACCGCAGGTCAATTCAGACCTGCGGTTTGCTGCGCTTTTTGCAGTTTCTGATCCGCGGGGATCAGAAACTTTTGAGTGCCTAAAATCAATATTTTTCACCCCCCCCCCCTGCACGATTTGATGCCGGCGGGGGGGAAGGTGTCGCATGCGGTGGGGGCGTTGCAGGAGGCGGGCGGTGCGGCAGGCGGGATCGCGATCCCCCGCCCGCCTCCCCATGAATGATCGTTGGCTTCTAGTGGGTATACCAGGGTGCCAGCACATTGCTGGCACCCTGGTATAAACGGCTGACATCTGTGCAGATGTAAGCCGTTTAACCCTTTCCATACCGCGGTCCGTACGGACCGCTGTATGGAAAAAGTTAACTGTCATCGGTCAGGGAGCTCCCTCCCTCACCATCGGGGGGCTGCTGTGCCTTTGCAGCCCCCCGATGGAGAGGGAGAGAGCCCCCCTCAGCCCTGTGCTTACCCTTCCCCGTCTGTGAAGTTGTGGCAGACGGGGAAGGCTCCCATGGCAACAGGACGCCTGCTCAGGCGTCCTGCTGTCCATGGTGCTGAACAGATCTGTGCTAAAAGCATAGATCTGTTCAGTGTAAGTAAAATACAGTTCAGTACAATATATATTGTACTGTACTGTATTATACAGACATCAGACCCACTGGATCTTCAAGAACCAAGTGGGTCTGGGTCAAAAAAAAAGTTAAGATAAAAAAAAAAAAATTCATCACTGAATAAAAATTTAAAAAATAAAATACACTACACATATTAGGTATCGCCGCGTCCGTAACGACCTGATCTATAAAACGGTCATGTTACTTTCCCCGCACGGTGAACACCATAAAAAAATAAAAACTATGAGAAAATTGAAATTTTGCCCACCTTACTTCCCAAAAAAGGTAATAAAAGTGATCAAAAAAGTCACATGTACGCCAAAATAGTACTAATCAAACCGTCATCTCATCCCGCAAAAATCATACCCTACCCAAGATAATCGCCCAAAAACTGAAAAAACTATGGCTCTCAGACTAAAGAAACACTAAAACATGATTTTTTTTTGTTTCAAAAATGAAATCATTCTGTAAAACTTACATAAATAAAAAAAAAAGTATACATATTAGGTATCGCCACGTCCGTATCGACCGGCTCTATAAAAATATCACATGATCTAACCCCTCAGGTGACCACCGTAAAAAATAAAAACGGTGTAAAAAAAGCCATTTTTACGTCACAAAAAGTGTAATAGCAAGCGATCAAAAAGTCATATGCACCCCAAAATAGTGACAATCAAACCGTCATCTCATCCCGCAAAAAATGAGACCCTACTCAAGATAATCGCCCAAAAACTGAAAAAACTATGGCTCTTAGATTATGGAGACACTAAAACTTTTTTGGGTTTTAAAAATGAAGTTATTGTATAAAACTTACATAAATAAAAATAATTGTATACATATTAGGTATTGCCACGTCCGCGACAACCTGCTCTATAAAATTACCACATGATCTAACCTGTCAGATGAATGTTGTAAATAACAAAAAAAAAAAAACGTGACAAAAAAGCTATTTCTTGTTACCTTGCCGCACAAAAAGTGTAATATAGAGCAACCAAAAATCATATGTACCCTAAGCTAGTACCAACAAAACTGCCACCCTATTCCGTACTTTCTAAAATGGGGTCACTTTTTTGGAGTTTCTACTCTAGGGGTGCATCAGGGGGGCTTCAAATGGGACATGGTGTCAAAAAAACCAGTCCAGCAAAATCTGCCTTCCAAAAACCGTATGGCATTCCTTTCCTTCTGCGCCCTGCTGTGTGCCCGTACAGCGGTTTACGAACACATATGGGGTGTTTCTGTAAACTACAGAATCAGGGCCATAAATAATGAGTTTTGTTTGGCTGTTAACCCTTGCTTTGTAACTGGAAAAAAAACATTAAAATGGAAAATCTGCCAAAAAAGTGAAATTTTGAAATTGTATCTCTATTTTCCATTAAATCTTGTGCAACACCTAAAGGGTTAACAAAGTTTGTAAAATCAGTTTTGAATACCTTGAGGGGTGTAGTTTCTTAGATGGGGTCACTTTTATGGAGTTTCTACTCTAGGGGTGCATCAGGGGGCTTCAAATGGGACATGGTGTCAAAAAAACAGTCCAGCAAAATCAGCCCTCCAAAAACCAAACTGCGCACCTTTCACTCTACGCCCCGCTGTGTGGCCGTACAGTAGTTTACGGCCACATATGGGGTGTTTCTGTAAACGGCAGAGTCAGGGCAATAAAGATACAGTCTTGTTTAGCTGTTAACCCTTGCTTTGTTAGTGGAAAAAATGGGTTAAAATGGAAAATTAGGCAAAAAAATGAAATTCTCAAATTTCATCCCCATTTGCCAATAACTCTTGTGCAATACCTAAAGGGTTAACGAAGTTTGTAAAATCAGTTTTGAATACCTTGAGGGGTGTAGTTTATAGAATGGGGTCATTTTTGGGCGGTTTCTATTATGTAAGCCTCGCAAAGTGACTTCAGACCTGTAGTGGTCCCTAAAAATTTGGTTTTTGTAAATTTCTGAAAAATTTCAAGATTTGCTTCTAAACTTCTAAGCCTTGTAACATCCCCAAAAAATAAAATATCAATCCCAAAATGCTACAAACATGAAGTAGACATATGGGGAATGTAAAGTCATCACAATCTTTGGGGGTATTACTATGTATTACAGAAGTAGAGAAACTGAAACTTTGAAATTTGCTAATTTTTCTAAATTTTTGGTAAATATGGTATTTTTTTATGCAAAAAAATTAACTTTTTTGACCCAATTTTAGCAGTGTCATGAAGTACAATATGTGACGAAAAAACAATCTCAGAACGGCCTGGATAAGTCAAAGCGTTTTAAAGTTATCAGCACTTAAAGTGACACTGGTCAGATTTGCAAAAAATGGCCAAGTCCTTATGGTGAAATAGGGCTGAGTCCTTAAGGGGTTAAAAAGGCCGGACAACCCCCTGTAAAAAAGTTGTGACTCCCTTGGAAAGCGCAAAAACAATTTTCCTTTTCCTTAAGGCTGGTTTCACACAGGCGTTGCGGGAACACCCGCGATTTTTCCGCACGAGTGCAAAACATTGTAATGCGTTTTGCACGCGCGTGAGAAAAATCGCGCATGTTTGGTACCCAAACCCGAACTTCTTCACAGAAGTTCGGGCTTGGGATTGGTGTTCTGTAGATTTGTATTATTTTCCCTTATAACATGGTTATAACGGAAAATAATAGCATTCAGAATACAGAATGCAAAGTAAAACAGCGCTGGAGGGGTTAAAAAATAAATAAAAAATTTAACTCACCCTAGTCCACTTGATCGCGGCCCGGCATCTACTTCTGTCTCCTTTGTTGAATAGGACCTGTGGTGAGCCTTAAATAAAGTTGCAGGACCTTTGATGACGTCACTCCGGTCATCACATGATCCATCACCATGGTAAAAGATCATGTGACGTACCATGTGATGACCGGAGTGACGTCATCAAAGGTCCTGTAACTGTATTTAATGCTCACTACAGGTCCTATTCAACAAAGGAGACACAAGGAGATGCCGGGCTACGCGATCAAGTGGATTAAGGTGAGTTAAATTATTATTTTTTTTAACCCCTCCAGCCCTATTTTACTTTGCATTCTGTATTCAGAATGCTATTATTTTCACTTATAACCATGTTATAAGGGAAAATAATAATGATCGGGTCTCCATCCCGATCGTCTCCTAGCAACCGTGTGTGAAAATCGTACCGCATCCGCACTTGCTTGCGGATGCTTGCGATTTTCACGCAACCCCATTCACTTCTATGGGGCCTGCGTTGCGTGAAAAACGCAGAATATAGAGCATGCTGCGATTTTCACGCAACGCATAAGTGATGTGTGAAAATCACCGCTCATCTGAACATCCCATAGAAATGAATGGGTCGGTATTCAGTGCGGGTGCAATGCGTTCACCTCACGCATCGCATCCGCGCGGAATACTCGCCCGTGTGAAAGGGGCCTAAGGGATTAACGGATACCATAGAGAGGAAGACGTCATGCCAACACTAAGGGTCAGTGAGAAACCTGTCTGTCCTCGCACCTCTTTAGCATGAGTACAATCTACATTTAGAATACACCTAGCATACAGGAAAGCCTGTTTGAGCTTATCTGTTAGTTCCACTTGTTGTAAGCAGAAAATTCATCTATGGCTTAAAAACTCTAGTTAACTTCTCTACTTTGCCTTTGGATAAGGCCTCTTGCTCACGACTGTGGTTTGGTTCAGCATCCGAGCCGCATTTTTTTTGCGGCTCAGGTACGGACCCCTTCACTTCAATGGGGCCGCAAAAGATGCGGACAGCACTCCGTGTGCTGTCCACATCCGTTGCTCTGTTCTGTGGCCCCGTAAAAATTATAGATCATGTCCTACCTAATAGGTATTTCCATAATGGGCCGTCTGTTCCGTTCCGCAAATTGCGGAGGCACATGGGCGGCATCCGTGTTTTGTGGACCGCAAAACACGGCACGTTCGTGTGCAAGAGGCCTAAGGCAGTGCAGGTTACTAGATAAGGAATAAAAGCTGCACCTGATCATCCTCATCATGCTTACAATTGCAGACATCAAATGAGATGCTTGATCCAAGGAGTTGGATAGGCAAGTCTAAGGGCCCCTTTACACAACATTTTATGGCACTGTTTTTCACGGGGTTTTGCGCATGGAATATGCGCCCAAAAACAGCGTGGCAAAACGCAGCATCTTAGGTTGAATCCACATCGATTTATCCCATTGAAATAATTGGGAAGCTAAAAAAACATGCCAAAAACGCACAGAAAATCAGCACGGATTCCACGCTAATTTTTTCAGCGTAATATTCATAATTATTCATAATAATAGTATTCATAATATCTGTTCTGGTTTGGTGGCAGATTTAGGCTATTTATTTACAACTATGTCTGATTTGACACTAGTACAGGAAAAAAATATAAATAAATTCTCATTACTGGATATGTTCAGTCCAGGGGTGGACTGGGAACTTAAAGTGGCCCTGGAAAAAAAAACTAAAAGTGGTCCCATGCTGTAGGCAGGTCCAAATTAACAGAAGGCGGGGTAACATAAGTAGACGGGGTCAACAATACCATAGGTCAAAAATACCATCCCAGCAGAACCAAATAACAGTGTAGCACAATATACTGCCTCAAAAGCTGGCCCTCTGTGGTGGCCATACATGGCTACCATTTTCTGTCTTCCTCCACTAGTTATCTATGGAGCAGGGGCTTAGGAGATGAGGTAAGGGCCACAGCAGCTGAATTCAGGAGGACATGTGAGGCCGCTGGCTGGATACATGAGTACCTGATTCTCACAGCGTTAATTACTGTTGAGAGCTTAGTGTGTACCCAGTCAGTGGCAGAAAGGAGGGCTTGGGTGGCCCCCTGGGGCACCCACCCCAAAAAATTCCCTCTAGGGTTCATGGCCAATCCGCCCCTGGTTCAGTCATATTCTATGTCAAGAAAATGAGGTATTTGCCGAAGGGTTATGGGCCCAAGGTTTTGAAAGGCCGCTGTAACTCAAGTTAAAGGTATGGCTGCACGGCGACGTGTCGTTCAACATTTCGTATAATGTATTTTAAAGGTGTCGCAATGCAACATGCTGCAACACGACAGTCGCAACAAGTCCACCTGTGATACACTGAAAGTCTCTCCCTGGACCAGATGAGGGAAGAGCTCAGCAATGGACGTGATGTCAGTAGAAGCTCTGTGTGGAGCAGTGGACAGGGTCATGTGATTAGAGAGTGAAGGCTGTGGGATTCATGACAACCCCCTTCAGTATTGGATATAGTCAATATTCAGATTTGATTTCACAACTATGATGTCAAGGTCAGATGGCTTCTCCCGCAAATATAAAAGGTTTGAAATACCACACTGCTAATATGCTCATTGACAAAAAATTATAATAATGCACACAGAAATGTCGGATTGCTGCAATACTTGAAATGCAATTATGTCTCAGGCCATATGTAAATGATTATAGGTGTGGTCTGATTAGAAAGTTCATCCCTTGCTACCCTATAAAAAGTCTATCAGAGGCTACTTTTGAGTAGTGTACCTCTTGGTACGAGATCATTGATTGCTAGACATGCCTCTGTTACCCACTCAGACATTTCACACAGTTGACGGACTAACAGAGGTTGGCGCATCATTGGCCTGGGAGAAGAAGGATGGTCAGTTCGGCTAATCACTTGCCATCTAGGCCATTCTGTCCTAGTTGTTGCATGTTAATTTCACCACCCATGTCTCTGCCCAACCATTTCCAGGCACTTAGGCCCCTTGCAGACGAGCGTGTTCGGATGCATTGCATCTGCGATCAGGGAAAATCGTGCGAGTAGGTACGCAATTGCAGTCAGTTTTGACTGCGATTGCGTTCCGATGTTCAGTTTTTATTGCGCGGGTGCAATGCGTTTTGCACGCGCGTGATAAAAAACTGAATGTGGTACCCAGACCCAAACCCGGACTTCTTCACTGAAGTTCGGCTTTGGGTTAGGTGTTCTGTATATTTTATTATTTTCCCTTATAACATGATTATAAGGGAATATAATAGCATTCATAATATAGAATGCTTACTAAAATGTGGCTTTAGGGGTTAAAATAAAATAAAAAAAATTAACTCACCTCCTCCTGTTGTTCGTGCAGTCAGCATCTTCTTCTTTCAGGACCTGCCAAAGGACCTTTGACGTAATCTGAGCGCGGTGACGTCAGCGCAGGTCCTGCTGAATGAAGATAGAAATCTTCTATCTTCATTCAGCAGGACCTGCGCTGACGGGTGAGCGCGATTTCGTCATCAAAGGTCCTTTGGCAGGTCCTGAAAGAAGACAATGCCGGCTGCACGAACAACATCCTGTATTAAGAATGCTATTATTTTCCCTTAACCATGTTATAAGGGAAAATAATACAGCAAATTGACTTTTAGCAATTTACTTACATCATCTCCTAGCAACCATGCATGAAAATCGCACCTCATCTGCACTTTCTTGCGGATGCTTGCGACTTTCACGCATCCCCATTCATTTCTATGGGGCCTGTGTTGCGTGAAAAACGCAGAATATAGAACATGCTGCGATTTTTCACACAACGAATAAGTGATGCGTGAAAATCACCGCTCATCTGAACAGCCCCATTGAAGAGAATGTGTCCTGATTCAGTGCAAGTGCAATACGTTCACCTCACGCATTGCACCCGCACGAAATTCTCACCCGTGTGAAATGGGCCGTAGGAGAAGGAAATTTGGTGTCACAGTGCCCATTACATGTCCTGCCATTGACAGACACCCACTGTCTCCTTCATTTGCAGTGGTGTAGTGAACAAGAAACCTGGACTGCTATGGAGTGGAACTGTATCGTCTTCAGCGACAAATCCAGGTTCTGTTTGAGATCCTACAGCGGTCGGGTATAAATATGGAGGCCTGGTGGTGAGCGCTTTAATCCTTCCTTTGCTGTGGAATGACACAGTGCCCCAACTGCAGGTGGTTTCATGATCTGAGGAACCATCACATATTACAGTCGCCAACCCCCAGTAGTAACATGTGTTGCTTCTCTTCTCATGGCAGGGCTTCTAAGGGTCCATTCACACGTCCGCAATTTCGTTCCGCATTTTGCGGAACGGAATTGCGGACCCATTCATTTCTATGGGAACGCACATTGCCGCTGTCTGTGTTTTGTGGATCCGCAAAACACGTTGTGGAGGTGTGAATGGCCCCTAACTGGCACTTTTCAACAGGATAATGCTCACCCACACACAGTAAGGGTTTCCCAGGAATGTCTCCGCCAGATTGTAACAATTCCTTGGCCTGCCCGGTCACCAGATTGATCACCAATTGAGCATTTATGGGAACAGCCCGGGATGCCAGCTTCACCAACCTACAAGTGTGCAGGATCTACAGGCCCAGCTGTAACATCTGCGGACAAATGTGCCACAGGATACAATGCCCAACCGTATCTCTGTTGTATCCAGGCTAGAGGTGGCACCACAGGGTACTAGGGCCTCCTATTAATTGTACAGGTTTCCCCAATAAACGTAGGCCCCTTTCACACGGGCGAGTATTCCGCGTGGGTGCAATGCGTGAGTTGAACGCATTGCACCCGCTCTGAATCCGGACCCATTCATTTCTATGGGGCTGTTCACGTGAGCTGTGATTTTCACGCATCACTTGTGCGTTGTGTGAAAATCGCAGCAAGCTCTATATTCTGCGTTTTTCACGCAACGCAGGCCACATAGAAGTGAATGGGGCCGCATGAAAGTCGCAAGCAAGTGTGGATGCGGTGCGATTTTCACGCATGGTTGCTAGGTGACGATCTGGCTGGGGACCCGATCTGTATTATTTTCCCTTATAACATGGTTATAAGGGAAAATAATAGCATTCTGAATACAGAATGCAAAGTAAAATAGTGATGGAGGGGTTAAAAATAAATTAACTCACCGAGTCCACTTGATCGCGTAGTTGCGGATCTCTGTCTTCTTCTGTAATGTTGAGCTGCCGGCTAAGGACCTGTGGTGACGTCACATCACATGATCCAATCACATGGTCCCTCACCATGGTGATGAACCATGTGATGAGCACAGTGACGTCATCAAAGGTCCTATTCCTGTGCACAGCAAAGAAGACATAAGAGATGCCGGCTGCGCGATCAAGTGGATTAAGGTAAGGCTACTTTCACACTAGCATTCGGGTGTCCGCTCGTGCGCACCGTTTGAAGGGGCTCACGAGCGGCCACGAACCCATCCGTCTGGCCCCAATGCATTCTCAGTGGAGGCGGATCCACTGAGAATGCATCCGCCTGCCAGCGCTCAGCCTCCGCTCCGCTCAGTGAGCGGACACCTGAACGCTGCTTGCAGCGTTCGGGTGTCCGCCTGGCCGTGCGGAGGCGAGCGGATCCGTCCACACTTACAATGGAAGTCAATGGGGACGGATCCGCTTGAAGATGACACTATATGGCTCAATCTTCAAGCGGATCCGTTCCCCATTGACTTTCAATGTAAAGTCTGAACGGATCCGCTCAGGCTACTTTCACACTTAGAAAATTTTCTAAGTTTTAATGCAGACGGATCCGTTCTGAACGAATGCGAACGTCTGCATTATCGGAGCGGATCCGTCTGATGAAACATCAGATGGATCCGCTCCGAACGCTAGTGTGAAAGTAGCCTAAGTTAAATTTATTTATTTATTTATTTATTTTTATCCCCCTCCAGCGCTATTTTACTATGAATTCTGTATTCAGAATGCTATTATTTTCCCTTATAACCATGTTCGGGTTTGGGTACCAAACATGCCGATTTTTCTCACGCGCGTGCAAAACGCATTACAATGTTTTGCACTTGCGTGGAAAAATCGTGCATTTTCCCGCAACGCACCCGCATCTTATCCGGGCAAAAAACATGACGCCCGTGTGAAAGAGGCCTTATCATTTCACTCTAATATGGTGATCACTTACATAGATCATCATTACAATTCGATACTGCCCTGTACATTTTGTAGTGCCTGTGCCTGGTACTGCAGCTCTTTGCTGCTCAGTCTAGTGAATGGGTAAATACTCAGCCACACTGACAAATATAATGGATGAAACGCCTCATGATAGAAAACCAGCAGACAAGGTCTCTGATCTATAATACACACAGGTCATCTGTATTCCAACTACTAGAGTTTGCAACGTGGCAACTTCCATTTCCACTACATCTCCATTGTCTCTACCCCACTATAGTAACCCAAATCCCCACTTTGGCAGTAACCAGAAAGTGTGGTGGACACAGACAACAGAGGGCCCCCGTGTAAATACTGCATATGGAAATCTAACAATACCTCATGTCCGCAGTGCCCCCTTAAGGGCACCAGTTCTGTGTTTTTGACCCGCACCTCGTTTTTGGTCACAATCACTGATGGAAATAACTGACTAAATAACTGAAGTGTGAACTCAGCCTAAGGGCTCATGCACACGACCGTTGTTGTTTTGCGGTCCGTTTTTCACGGATCCGTTGTTCTGTATCTGAGGTTTTTTTTTCTCCGATTGAAGTCCTCTTCCGTTCCGTTATTCCACAAAACATATCCGTATGGTTTTCATATGCAATCCGTTTTTTGCAGATCAGAAATGGAAACAGTAACTTATTAATCACCAAACACATGAGCAATATGGGCTGGGCATAACATTTCTCCAGTATGGATCCGCAAAATACGGATGACATACAGATGTGTTCCGTGTGCGTTCTGTATTTTTTGCGAACCCATTGACTTGAATGGGGCCTCGGACCGTGATTTGCGGACAATAATAGGACATGCGCTACTTTTTTAAGGAACGGAAATACGCAAGCAGAATGCACACTGAGTACCTTCTGTTGTTTTTGCGGACCCATTGAAGTGAATGGTTCTGCATACAGTCCACAAAATAAACGGAAGCGGAAAGAAAATACGTTCGTGTGCATTAGCCCTAACAGAGTGTGCTGCAGAGCACTTCAACATCCCATTACTGTTAGGCCTCTTTCACACGAGCGTCACGTTTTGGCTCAGGGTGCGTCCCGCGCAAGTAGGTACGCAATTTCAGTCCGTTTTGACTGCTATTGCGTTCCGTTGTTCAGTTTTTATCACGCGGGTGCAATGCGTTTTGCACGCATATGATAAAAAACTGAATGTGGTAATCAGACCCGAACTTCTTCACTGAAGTTCAGGTTTGGGTTCGGTGTTGTGTAGATTGTATTATTTTCCCTTATAACATGGTTATAAGGGAAAATAATAGCATTCTTAAAACGGAATGCTTAATAAAATAGGGCTGGAGGGGTTAAAAAAATAAATAAAAAATTTAACTCAACTTAATCCACTTGTTCGCGCAGCCCGACTTCTCTTCTGTCTTCATCTGTGAGGAAAAGGACCTGTGGTGACGTCACTGCGCTCATCACATGGTCCATCACCATGGTGCAATGCTTGAGGTGGTGCAATGCATGAATGGGTCCGGATTCGGTGCGGGTGCAAGGCGTTCACCTCATGCCTTGCACCCGCGCAGAAATCTCGCCCGTGTGAAAGAGGCCTTAGGCTACATGCACACGACCGTATGTGTTTTGCGTCCGCAAAAAAGGTCTAATTTTTTGTATCAGTAAAATGTGATTTCTAAGGCTCTGTTAAGGTATTTATCAGAAGCTCTGTTCTCGGCCTCCGTTTCATGAAATTTAAGGCCAGTTTCACATCACTGTTTAGTTTTCTGTATTTCCGATCTTTCAGAACATAAAAAAAAAAACGGATCCCGTATTTAAAGCATCCGTTAGGCCTCATGCACACGACCGTTGTTTGGGTCCGCATCCGAGCCGCCGTTTTTGCGGCTCAGATGCGGACCAATTCACTTCAATGGGGCCGCAAGAGATGTGGACAGCACTCCATGTGCTGTCCGCATCCGTTGCTCCGTTCCGTGGCCCCGCAAAAAAAATATAACATGTCCTATTCTAGTCCATTTTTTGGACAATAATAGGCATGTCTACAATGGGCCGCCCATTCCGTTATGCAAATTGCGGAAGGCACACGGGCGGCTTCCGTTTTTTGTGGATCCGCGGTTTGCAGACCGCAAAAAACGGAACGGTCGTGTGCATGAGGCCTTATGCTCAGTTATTTCCGTCTGAGATCTGTTATTTTAGAAAGTATTTTTTTTTAGCAATACTTCTGATGCATACCTCAATACTTCCGATGCAAGCAGCATTTTTCTGTCCGCAATGTCTTTTCATGTATTGTGTTTTCTTGCTGGCTTGATTCTAGGTGACACTGACTCCGTCCGTATTTAGTGCAGGGAGTCGGTGGTCGTGTCCCCTCACTATTATAGAGTTTTCAGGTGTCACACAATCTTAGGTAAGTGGGCATGCAATCGTCTACCATTGAGACCCTTGCATGGGCATAGCAGTCAGGGAGAGCTCTTAGGGTTTTATAGGGCTCACCTATATGCTCCTTAGTTTGGGATCAAGCCAGTCGGACGTTTATTCATAAGTTCCAGCTATCTGCAACATCATCTGTGACATTAGTGTGGCGATGAGTACAGTATAAGTGCTGGAAGACGTGTATATCCCACCCAGATACCTCAGCTGGGTGAGATAAATAAAATCCAGAAAGCTGCAGGGGTTTCAGCAAAGCATAGTTTGCTAAGACAGTTTTGTTTACATTTTGTTCTGGGCAGGATTTCATTTGGACTAGTGTATAGATTTGGTAGTGGGATCCACCAGTCCACACACTTCCAGTCTGGGTATTGTATTTTAACTGAGGTCATCACTGGTGAGGCCTGCTGTAATCAAGGAGGGATAAAACCAACCCTCTGTGTGGCAGTCTAGAGAGAGAAATCTTTGAAAAGGAGACCTACTGAGGCTCTGTGTGGTCTCAGCCAGGAGGGCTGAGGGGCCACAAGGCTTTGTAAAGCCTGAACTTTGGGGAGCCCAGCAATGAGACAGAAAGAGGGTCACACGGTCAGAATCGGGAGGACTTCTGGACTATCTGCCCCCAAGGGTGCTGGTGTGGTAACAGCCTGGAGGCTGCAGGACCATATGTGGCTGAGGGACCACGAGGCTATGTGAAGCCGGATCCCTTACCGTATGGACCTGTGTCTGATGAGCAGACCTGCTCAAGCTTGGAGCCTGAGACCCTGTGCTTAGAGGTGAGTCAGGGAAACTACTATGTATTAGTTAGAGCCCAGACGGGCAGGTGTTTGTTTTGCGGTTTTGTGTGTGCTGCTGCCAAAATAAAGCACCCGTTTAGACATTAAATCCGGGTGTCTGCGGAAAAGTCTGTGACTGCGACCCCCGAGAGAGAGAGAGCGATCCCTTACAATAGAAAACCGTAATTAGTCTTACCGGTAATTCTGTTTCCTTGAATCCACTATGACGGCCACAATGAGAGATGACCCTTGACCTCTGTAGGGGCAGGAATACACAGAGAGAGTTTAAATTGCCCCCACCCCTCCTCCCCCTCCGTGTTTTTACAAATTACCAAGGTAGGAGAGAAAATATGTGTGTCCCCTTTGAGTATTACTTCATACCCAATAGACAGCATAGCGACTTAAAAATATTAAAATAGACAAATCGCCAGGACCGGATGGCATACACCCCCGTATCCTAAGGGAATTAAGTAATGTCATAGCCAAACCCTTATTTCTGATATTTGCCGACTCTATACTGACAGGGAATGTCCCACAGGATTGGCGCATGGCAAATGTGGTGCCAATATTCAAAAAGGGTCGAAAAACAGAGCCTGGAAACTATAGGCCGGTAAGTTTAACATCTGTTGTGGGTAAACAGTTTGAAGGTTTTCTGAGAGATGCTATCTTAGAGCATCTCAACGGAAATAAGCAAATAACACTGTATCATCATGGCTTTGTGAGGGATCGGTCATGCCAAACTAATTTAATCAGTTTCTATGAGGAGGTAAGTTCGAGACTTGACAGCGGCGAATCAATGGATGTCGTATATCTGGACTTCTCCAAAGCATTTGACACTGTACCACATAAAAGGTTAGTATATAAAATGAGAATGCTCGGACTAGGAGAAAACGTCTGTATGTGGGTAAGTAACTGGCTCAATGATAGAAAACAGAGGGTGGTTATTAGTTGTACACACTCAGATTGGGTCACTGTCACTAGTGGGGTACCTCAGGGGTCAGTATTGGGCCCCATTCTCTTCAATATATTTATTAATGATTTCGTAGAAGGCTTGCATAGTAAAGTATCAATTTCCGCAGATGACACTAAACTGTGTAAAGTAATTAACACTGAAGAGGACAGTATACTACTACAGATGGATCTGGATAGATTGGAGGCTTGGGCAGATAAGTGGCAGATGAGGTTTAACACTGACAAATGTAAGGTTATGCACATGGGAAGGAATAATGCAAGTCACCCGTACATACTAAATGGTAAAACACTCGGTAACACTGACATGGAAAAGGATCTAGGAATTTTAATAAACAGCAAACTAAGCTGCAAAAACCAGTGTCAGGGAGCTGCTGCCAAGGCCAATAAGATAATGGGTTGCATTAAAAGGGGCATAGATGACCGTGATAAGAACATAGTCCTACCACTTTATAAATCGCTAGTCAGACCACACATGGAGTACTGTGTACAGTTCTGGGCTCCTGTAAACAAGGCAGACATAGCAGAGCTGGAGAGGGTTCAGAGAAGAGCAACTAAAGTTATAACTGGAATGGGGCAACTACAGTACCCTGAAAGATTATCAAAATTAGTGTTATTCACTTTTGAAAAAAGACGACTGAGGGGAGATCTAATTAATATGTATAAATATATCAGGGGTCAGTACAGAGATCTATCCCATCATCTATTTATCCCCAGGACTGTGACTGTGACGAGGGGACATCCTCTGTGTCTGGAGGAAAGAAGGTTTGTACACAATCATAGAAAAGGATTCTTTACGGTAAGAGCAGTCAGACTATGGAACTCTCTGCCTGAGGAGGTGGTGATGGTGAGTACAATACAGGAATTCAAGAGGGGCCTGGATGTATTTCTGGAGCGTAATAATATTACAGGCTATAGCTACTAGAGAGGGGTCGTTGATCCAGGGAGATAGTCTGATTGGAGTCGGGAAGGAATTTTTTTATTCCCCTAAAGTGGGGAAAATTGGCTTCTACCTCACAAGTTTTTTTTTGCCTTCCTCTGGATCAACTTGCAGGATAATAGGCCGAACTGGATGGACAGGAGTATGGCGACTCCCCCACCATGTCTGCTCTCAGGTCTGGGGGTATGGGAGAAGGGTAGGCCGCCATAGCAAAGAGCAGCGGGGGAAGCCGTGTTAGATTCCTGAATCAAGGTTTCAGTAAGGGCCAGCAGATTAACAGAGTTATTAAGAAAGAAGTTATGAATGTAGGGGAGCTTGTTACAGACAGACCGTGGATTCCAGAGCGCACAAGTAAAAGGGGGCAAAGAAGGTGGACAACAAATATTAATTATATTTGCAGGGTTTCTATGTGAGATGAGGGAGGGGTTGACATTGTAAGAGGGTGGGCTGGAGTTAGGAGAGATATCCCTTTAAATAAGAACAGCAGTGTACTGATATGTGCGGTACGATGTATAAAAGATGCAGTGGGTATAAATATATATAGTATATACAGCAGTGTACTGATATGTGAAGTACTTGGTACCTCATCCACTCTTGTATATACTATATATCTATACCCATTGCATTTATATGTACAGTCGTGGCCAAAAGTTTTGAGAATGACACAAATATTAGTTTTCACAAAGTTTGCTGCTAAACTGCTTTTAGATCTTTGTTTCAGTTGTTTTTGTGATGTAGTGAAATAGAATTACACGCACTTCATACGTTTCAAAGGCTTTTATCGACAATTACATTACATTTATGCAAAGAGTCAGTATTTGCAGTGTTGGCCCTTCTTTTTCAGGACCTCTGCAATTCGACAAGGCATGCTCTCAATTAACTTCTGGGCCAATTCCTGAGTGATAGCAACCCATTCTTTCATAATCACTTCTTGGAGTTTGTCAGAATTAGTGGGTTTTTGTTTGTCCACCCGCCTCTTGAGGATTGACCACAAGATCTGGGGAGTTTCCGGGCCATGGACCCAAAATATCAACATTTTGGTCCCCGAGCCACTTAGTTTTCACTTTTGCCTTATGGCACGGTGCTCCATCGTGCTGGAAAATGCATTGTTCTTCACCAAACTGTTGTTGGATTGTTGGAAGAAGTTGCTGTTGGAGGGTGTTTTGGTACCATTCTTTATTCTTTATTTATCAAATTGTGAGTGAGCCCACTCCCTTGGATGAGAAGCAACCCCACACATGAATGGTCTCAGGATGCTTTACTGTTGGCATGACACAGGACTGATCGTAGCGCTCACCTTTTCTTCTCCGGACAAGCCTTTTTCCAGATGCCCCAAACAATCGGAAAGAGGCTTCATCGGAGAATATGACTTTGCCCCAGTCCTCAGCAGTCCATTCACCATACTTTCTGCAGAAGATCAATCTGTCCCTGATGTTTTTTTTGGAGAGAAGTGGCTTCTTTGCTGCCCTTCTTGACACCAGGCCATCTTCCAAAAGTCTTCGCCTCACTGTGCGTGCAGATGCGCTCACACCTGCCTGCTGCCATTCCTGAGCAAGCTCTGCACTGGTGGCACTCCGATCCCGCAGCTGAATCCTCTTTAGGAGACTATCCTGGCGCTTGCTGGACTTTCTTGGATGCCCTGAAGCCTTCTTAACATGAATTGAACCTCTTTCCTTGAAGTTCTTGATGATCCTATAAATTGTTGATTGAGGTGCAATCTTAGTAGCCACAATATCCTTGCCTGTGAAGCCATTTTTATGCAACGCAATGATGGCTGCACGCGTTTCTTTGCAGGTCACCATGGTTAACAATGGAAGAACAATGATTTCAAGCATCACCCTCCTTTTAACATGTCAAGTCTGCCATTTTAACCCAATCAGCCTGACAAAATGAACTCCAGCCTTGTGCTCGTCAACATTCTCACCTGAGTTAACAAGACGATTACTGAAATGATCTCAGCAGATCCTTTAATGACAGCAATGAAATGCAGTGTAAAGTTTTTTTTGGGATTAAGTTAATTTTCATGGCAAAGAAGGACTATGCAATTCATCTAAACACTGAACATTCTGGAGTATATGCAAATTGCTATTATAAAAACTTAAGCAGCAACTTTTCCAATTTCCAATATTTATGTAATTCTCAAAACTTTTGGCCACGACTGTATATGTGTTTATTATACAGTATATGCAGTGTGTGTATATACAGTACAGACCAAAAGTTTGGATACACCTTCTCATTCAAAGAGTTTTCTTAATTTTCATGACTATGAAGGCATCAAAACAATGAATTAACATATGTGGAATTATATACATAACAAACAAGTGTGAAACAACTGAAAATATGTCATATTCTAGGTTCTTCAAAGTGCCACCTTTTGCTTTGATTACTGCTTTGCACACTATTGGGCAGACTAGATGGGCCAAATGGTTCTTATCTGCCGACACATTCTATGTTTCTATGTTTGGCATTCTCTTGATAAGCTTCAAGAGGTAGTCCCCTGAAATGGTCTTCCAACAGTCTTGAAGGAGTTCCCAGAGATGCTTATCACTTGTTGGCCCTTTTGCCTTCACTCTGCAGTCCAGCTCACCCCAAACCATCTCCATTGGGTTCAGGTCCGGTGACTGTGGAGGCCAGGTCATCTGGCGCAGCACCCCATCACTCTCCTTTATGGGCAAATAGCCCTTACTTTCAAAGTTTTCCCAATTTTTCGGCTGACTGACTGACCTTCATTTCTTAAAGTAATGATGGCCACTCGTTTTTCTTTACTTAGCTGCTTTTTTCTTGCCATAATACAAATTCTAACAGTCTATTCAGTAGGACTATCAGCTGTGTATCCACCTGACTTCTCCTCAACGCAACTGATGGTCCCAACCCCATTTATAAGGCAAGAAATCCCACTTATTAAACCTGACAGGGCACACCTGTGAAGTGAAAACCATTTCAGGGGACTACCTCTTGAAGCTCATCAAGAGAATGCCAAGAGTGTGCAAAGCAGTAATCAAAGGAAAGTGGCTACTTTGAAGAACCTAGAATATGACATATTTTCCGTTGTTTCACAGTTGTTTGTTATGTATATAATTCCACATGTGTTAATTCATAGTTTTGATGCCTTCAGTGTGAATCTACAATTTTCATTGTCATGAAAATAAAGAAAACTCTTTGAATGAGAAGGTGTGTCCAAACTTTTGGTCTGTACTGTATATATATATATATATATATATACAGCAGTGTACTGATATGTGAAGTACTTGGTATGAATTATAACTCATCCACTCTTGTATATACCCATTGCATTTACTATATGTATGTGTTTATTATATATGCAGTGTGTGTGTATATATATATATATATATATATATATATACACTGCTCAAAAAAATAAAGGGAACACTTAAACAACACAATGTAACTCCAAGTCAATCACACTTCTGTGAAATCAAACTGTCCACTTAGGAAGCAACACTGAGTGACAATCAATTTCACATGCTGTTGTGCAAATGGGATAGACAACAGGTGGAAATTATAGGCAATTAGCAAGACACCCCCAATAAAGGAGTGGTTCTGCAGGTGGTGATCACAGACCACTTCTCAGTTCCTATGCTTCCTGGCTGATGTTTTGGTCACTTTTGAATGCTGGTGGTGCTTTCACTCTAGTGGTAGCATGAGACGGAGTCTACAACCCAAACAAGTGGCTCAGGTAGTGCAGCTTATCCAGGATGGCACATCAATGCGAGCTGTGGCAAGAAGGTTTGCTGTGTCTGTCAGCGTAGTGTCCAGAGCATGGAGGTGCTACCAGGAGACAGGCCAGTACATCGGGAGACGTGGAGGAGGCCGTAGGAGGGCAACAACCCAGCAGCAGGACCGCTACCTCCGCCTTTGTGCAAGGAGGAACAGGAGGAGCACTGCCAGAGCCCTGAAAAATGATCTCCAGCAGGCCACAAATGTGCATGTGTCTGCTCAAACGGTCAGAAACAGACTCCATGAGGGTGATATGAGGGCCCGACGTCCACAGGTGGGGGTTGGGCTTACAGCCCAACACCGTGCAGGACGTTTGGCATTTGCCAGAGAACACCAAGATTGGCAAATTTGCCAGTGGCGCCCTGTGCTCTTCACAGATGAAAGCAGGTTCACACTAAGCACATGTGACAGACGTGACAGAGTCTTGAGACGCCGTGGAGAACGTTCTGCTGCCTGCAACATCCTCCAGCATGACCGGTTTGGCATTGGGTCAGTAATGGTGTGGGGTGGCATTTCTTTGGAGGGCCGCACAGCCCTCCATGTGCTCGCCAGAGGTAGCCTGACTGCCATTAGGTACCGAGATGAGATCCTCAGACCCCTTGTGAGACCATATGCTGGTGCTGTTGGCCCTGGGTTCCTCCTAATGCAAGACAATGCTAGACCTCATGTGGCTGGAGTGTGTCAGCAGTTCCTGCAAGACGAAGGCATTGGTGCTATGGACTGGCCCGCCCGTTTTCCAGACCTGAATCCAATTGAGCACATCTGGGACATCATGTCTCGCTCTATCCACCAACGTCACGTTGCACCACAGACTGTCCAGGAGTTGGCAGATGCTTTAGTCCAGGTCTGGGAGGAGATCCCTCAGGAGACCGTCCGCCACCTCATTAGGAGCATGCACAGGCGTTGTAGGGAGGTCATACAGGCACGTGGAGGCCACACACACTACTGAGCCTCATTTTGACTTGTTTTAAGGACATTACATCAAAGTTGGATCAGCCTGTAGTGTGTTTTTCCACTTTAATTTTGAGGGTGACTCCAAATCCAGACCTCCACGGGTTGAAAAATTAGATTTCCATTTTTTTATTTTTGTGTGATTTTGTTGTCAGCACATTCAACTATGTAAAGAACAAAGTATTTCAGAAGAATATTTAATTAATTCAGATCTAGGATGTGTTATTTTTGTGTTCCCTTTATTTTTTTGAGCAGTGTATATATATATATATATATATATATATATATACACACACACTGCAGTGTACTGATATGTGAGATACAAGGTATAATAGATGCAGTGTGTATAGGTATATAGTATATACAGCAGTGTACTGATATGTGAGGTACGAGCTGTATTTCATAAATCGTACCTCACATATCAATAGATTGCTGTATATACTATATGCCTGCACACACATCTGTTATACCTCCTTTGTGTGCCAGTGCTGTTTTGTAATCCCAGTCAGGGGCGGTTTAAGTGCATGATAGGCCCAGGGCTGTCTACTCAACTCACGCCCCTCCCTCAATTTTAGTTTAGTTTTTTTTCTATATGAAGAGGCTGTGGTGCTTCGTGAGCGGCAAAGTCTCTTCCTAGGCCACATGACATCACATTCATCGCTCACGTGGCCTAGGTTCAGCTCAGTTCCATCCGATAGATTGGGGCTGAGCTGCAATACCAAGCAAAGTGCTATCAAATGGACAGAGCTGTGCTTGGTAACGAGCAAAGAGGATGCGGCGCTCACTGGAGCATCGCTGTTTCCTCAAACAGCTGATTGGCTGAGGTGCCAGGAGTCGGACCCCACCAATCTCATATTGATGACCTATCCTGAGGATAGGTCATCAATATATAAATCCCAGAGAACCCTTTTACCTTATATTATCTGTAGTGTTAACATAGGACTGCAAAAATACCGAGGTGCCATTGGCTCCTAAACTGAAACAGTTAAAATACATAATTATAATAAAAAAAAGACTTGGAGGAGAAGATGAGACGCAGGTCACAGTAGTGAGTCAGCACTACATATAGGAGAATACAGCACCACATACTTCTTACTTCCAGTGACATCTCCTGTCATGTAGACCTTCTCTTTCATCTTCTCCTCCGTTTGACCCAGTTTGATCCGTTTAACGGCATTACTAATTCTTTCAGCCGCATCTCGTCTCTACATAGTTTGTTACACAGACATGTTAGAATTCTGATAATTGGGGTCATTTATCAAACTGGTGTAAAGTACAACTGGCTTAGTTGCCCATAGCAACCAATCAGATTCCACCTTTCATTTTCCAAAGGAGCTGTCAAAAATTAAAGGTGGACTCTGGTTTCTATGGGCAACTAAGCCAGTTCTACTTTACACCAGTTGGATAAATAACCCCCAAATGTCCCTATAGTGTCTATAGCAATTAAAATGTCCCCTAGAGTACCCCCAGTGATAACATCCTATATTGTGCTCCAGGTAATAATTCCTGTATAGTGTTCATGAAAAATAATGTCCCCTAATATGTCTATGTAAATAGAAATGCCCCTATAGTTTCTCCCCAATAGCAACGTCCCCCACACTACCCCCATATAGTAGTTTTCCCCCTCACAGTAATTTTCCCCACACTGCCCCCACAGTAGTAATTTCCCCCACACACACACTGCCTCCACAGTAGTAATTTTCCCCACACTGCCCCCACAGTAGTAATTTTCCCCACACTGCCCCCACAGTAGTAATTCCCCCCCCCACACACACACACACACACACTGCCTCCACAGTAGTAATTTTCCCCCACACTGCCTCCACAGTAGTAATTTTCCCCATATAGCTCCACAGTAGTAATTGTCCCCCACACTGCCCCCACAGTAGTAATTGTCCCTCACACTGCCCCCACAGTAGTAATTGTCCCCCACACTGCCCCCACAGTAGTAATTGTCCCCAATACTGCTCCCTTTTGGTAGTTTTTTCCTCATGTAGTAATTTGCCCCCCAATGTCCCTTTAGTAATATCCTACTGTGCCCCCCAGTAATGTCCCCCAAAGTTGGCACAAAAAAAAAAGCTAATACTTACCTGTGTCCCAGACTCCTGGCGCTCGCTTGTAGATGGTAGGCAGGCGCGCACACTTCACTGTGCTGCGTCCCGCCACAGGGACACGATTACGTCATCACACCCGCCTGCGCCGGAATTTTACTACCGCATAGGCTTCAGGCTCCTGTGCCCTGCTGTAGTTTGTGGGCATTTGGGTTGGCGTTGGACCCCCCAGCGATCCTGGGCCCGGGGCTGCTGCCCCAAACGCCCATATTATAATCCGCCATTGATCCCAGTCCGGCCCTGATGGCACACAATATAACACGCAGCAGCAAGCACAGTTCATGGAACAAAAGGAGAAGCCCGGAATGGGTATTGGGATGTGCTATAAATGGGGCATGGGGGCCCAATTTAGATTCTTGCTATGGGCCTAGTGATTTCTGGCATAACCGGATACTAACTTTCCAGCTGGAGCCCATTGACTATTCTAGCATTAGTGCCAGGATTCGGCCAGACAAAAACCAACTAAGAAACAATGAATAGGCTTCAAGAAGAGTCATTAGTGTACCAATCATAGAAGGACACTACAAGCCAAGTTGTAATGCCTGACTGAGTGATTCAAATTAAAAGTCATAATACAGTAAATTTTTAAGGAGACGTGGTGCTGATTGACATCCTAATATATTTTTATAGCAAGAAGTGATCCGTTTTTTTGATACAGAGCTCCAAATCACCTGCATTACCATAGAGAAAAATGATAAAATCCTGCCACCACTAGAGGGAGCGTAGGAGCTTTCTGCAGACTGTACTACTTCTAAATTCAATTAATACATTTTATACTGCAAGCTCTAAATCTTACTCTAATGGTGGCAAAATGTTATCATTTAAAGGGGTTTTCTGGTACTTTTATATTGAACACTTATACTTAGTCCAGTAATATAAGCATCAGAGGTAGCTGCTACCTCTATACCCCTATAGCCACACCGCTAACTTTAACACTAGGCTGGCCCTTAATTTTTTTTTCCTTTCTTTTTTGCCATGTTTTTCTGAGTACCTTGCCTCTTGGGTCTCATCAGTTGTACTCCTCCCTTCTCTGAATACACTGGGGGAGATTTATCAAACGGGTGTAAAGGAAAGCTGGCTTAGTTTCTCACAGCAGCTCACATCAGATTCCACCTTTTATTTCCTAAAGAAGCTCTGAAAATTGAAAGGTGGAATCTGATTGGTTAAGTTTTGATAACTCTCCCCCACTGAGTTGCCCATTACAGACTAGGGGCCTGACTGACTACTTGCCATTGGTATACAAAGTGGGAATTTTTATCCTCCGGATTACTTGTGTGTTTTGCAAAAAATAAATAGCTCCCATCTCATGTGCATATGTGAGACACGGTGTGCTATACATGTCACCTTTGCTTCAAGTTCCTGACCTGTCCTGAGACTTCACAATCACACTCATTTCATACGCAGAGATAATTTCCCCCTTAGGGCTCATGCACACGACCGTTGCCTGTTTTGTGGATCCACAAAACACGCATTTTGCGGAACGGAACGTCCAGCCCATAATAGAACAGTCCTACCTTTATCCGTAATGCGGACAAGAATAAGACATGTTCTATATTTTTGCGGGTGTAACGGAATGGCATTTTTTGCTGCCCTTTTGAAGTGTGCATGAGCCCTTAGCCAGACCTAAAAAAATCATCTCTTCCTTGTCCACAATGGCCCACATTATAGATGAGCGAATCGATTCATCTCATCAGCAGGGCTTCTTCACCTGGTGGGGGGGAGCTGCTCCCACAGGTAAAGAGGCACCCACATGCTCCTAGATTGACATGGCCAGAAATTTAGGGTACGGCTACACGACATTTGTCGCGCAACAAAAGGGTACAATTGCACTGCAATGTCGCACAACAGCTTTTGTAATGATAGTCAATGGTGTTGCACTGCGACATGCTGTGATGCAGCAGTCGCACAGTAATCCAACTTGGATTAACTATCATTACAAAAAATGTCATTGTGTAGCCTTAGCGCCTGTGTAGATGCTACTCCAAAGCCGAAGCAGCAGCGCAGGCAGGAAAGGGTTAATTACTCTTTCCGGTAATTGGATTTTCCAATAGCCTCCCCAACGGCACTTAACAGGAGGGTGTCCCCGCCCCAGGACAGGAAACAACACGGAAGCTTGAAGCATAAAAGGCCTCCTCTCCTTACCTAAGTCAGTAAATAACAGAGTACACGGTAGAGATGCCAAACAAAAAAAAGATTTATATATTAATTCATATACAAACCACAAGACACTCAGAAAATATTGCATAAGGGAGGGAAATCCCAGTGGGAAGGCTATTGGAAAATCCAATTACCGGTAAGAGTAATTAACCCTTTTCCCGGCGCCTCCCCAACGGCACTTAACAGGAGGATTATCAGAGAAATAAATCTAGGGGGGACCACAGCAGAAAGAATTCTGCGTCCAAAAGAGAGGTCCTGGTTATGGACCACATCCAATTTATAATGTTTGAAGAAAGTCATCGGATTTGCCCATGCTGCTGCTCTACAGATCTGTTCGATAGAGACGGAGGCAGATTCGGCCCAAGAAGCTGACACGGCTCTTGTTGAATGGGCTTTAAGGCCTGCTGGAGGTTCTTGATTCTGCTGAGTATAACATAAGGATATAGTGTCCCTGATCCATCTGGCAATTGAGGCTTTGCTGGCTGCTTTACCTTTATTAGGTCCCTGGTACTGGACAAGGAGATGGTCTGAATTCCTGAATTTATCAGAACATTTTAGGTAGGCCAGAACGCATCGTCTTACATCTAAGTTATGAAACTTTTGCTCTTGATCAGATGAAGGCTTGGCACAAAATGATGGTAAGGTAATTTCTAGGTTACAGTGGAAACTGGATACAACCTTCGGGAGAAAGGACGGGCAGTGCTTCAGTATGATGCGATCGTCAAGAATCTGCAGATAAGGAGAACGGCAGGAGAAAGCCTGGATTTCCCCAATTCTTCTGGCTGTAGTGATTGCAAGAAGGAAGGTAGTCTTCAGAGTCAGGAGCTTCAGGGAGATTTCCTCAATGGGCTCGAAAGGAGGATTCATCAAGACCGAGAGGACTAAATTTAAGTCCCAAGGAGGGACAGAAGCACGGATAGTAGGAGAGTCTCTGATTGCCCCTTTAATGAAACGTTTGATTAAAGGGTGCTCCGATAACTTAGTGTCCAGGAAGACCCCTAGAGCTGTAATCTGGACTTTAAGAGTTGAAGGCTTGAGGCCTTTCTCCAGGCCCGACTGTAGAAAATCTAGTATTTTGGGGATATTATCTAAGGCTTCCTGGTGGATCTCATCTCCTGCAAACAGTAAAAAGACTTTCCAAGCCCTGAAGTATATTTTAGAGGTTATTTTCTTTCTGCTTTTCAATAAGGTGGATATTACAGCGTCAGAGAGACCTCTGTCCTTTAGACTTAGCCGCTCAATTTCCAGGCAGTCAATCTCAGATGAGCGACCTTTGGATGATAAGATAAGATAAGATGCCTTTATTGTCACTGTACAATACAATGTAATACAATGTACAATACAATGAAATGTTGTTTGGAGCAATCCTTGGAGCAATTTGAGGGACCGGGCCTTGGTGTAGGAGACCTGGACTCACAGGAAGGGTCCAGGATATTCCGGACGATAGACTCAGAAGCAGGAACCATGCCCTTCTGGGCCAGTAAGGAGCAATCAAAATTATTTGTGCATTTTCTTCTACTACCTTCATTAAGGTCCTTGGAATCAGGCTAAAGGAAGGAAATGCGTACAGGAGTCCCTGAGGCCAAGGGCAAGACAGAGCGTCTAAGATATCCGGATGGTCCTGAGGAGATAGGGAACCGAACCGCGCCACTTTCCCATTGACCTTGTTTGCGAACAGGTCTATAACGGGCATGCCCCATTTTTCCGTGATCTGAAGAAATACCTTGGTGTTCAAGGACCTTTCGCCCTCTTTCAGAGTCTGCCTGCTGAGGTAGTCTGCTATTAAATTGTTGCTCCCTTTCAGGTGAACCGCCGTAAGAGAAAGCAGGTGGCTTTCTGCCCATAGAAATATTTTTCTTGTTATCGATGCCAGAGCTTTGTTTCGGGTACCGCCCTGTTTGTTTAGATAGGCCACGGTGGTAGTATTGTCCGAAAGGACCTTTATGTGACCAAGAGGCCTTCTTTCCTGAAGTGCTAGAAGGACCTTGTGAACCGCTGTTAGTTCTCTTAAATTTGAAGAGGCGTCTGCCATAGAATGGTCCCAGATGCCCTGAACCACCTTATGTTGAGTATGACCTCCCCAGCCTCGACTGCTGGCGTCTGTAATAATCACAAGCTGATCTTCCTGACGCCAAAAGACCCCCGTCTGAAGATTTTTCTTTATTTTCCACCAGGCCAGAGAGTACTTCACTTGGGGGGGGGAATAATGACTCTTCTGTCTAAGGTACCTTTCTCGCCGTTCCATGTATCCAGTAGGAAAGCCTGTAGAATTCTGGTGTGGCTTTGTGCCCACCTGACTGCAGGAATTGTTGCTGTTAGTGATCCCAACAAGGTCATAACGTCCCTGATGGTCGTGGTTTTTAAATCGCAGAAACGACTGACTTTCTGATACAGGGCTGTCTGCTTTTCTTCGGGGAGAAAGGACATTAGTGAGCGGGAATCGAGAAGGACTCCAAAAAAAAAAACTTTCGCTGAGAAGGAGTGAAATCTGATTTTTTAAAATTTATTACCCATCCCAGAGCTGTGAAGGTAGCCTGGACCATCTTTAGATGGGAGATAAGATGGTCTTCTGAATCTGCTGCAATCAAAAAATCGTCCAGGTATAGGACGATTAAGATACCTTGTAGATGCAGGTGAGCTGTTACTTCCGCAATAACTTTCGTAAAAATTCTTGGGGCCGATGCTAGGCCAAACTGAAAGTGACTGAGGTGGCCTCTTAAAAAGACTGCAATTCTGAGGAATTTTTGATGATCTTCGGTTATGGGAACATGGTAGTAGGCATCTTGCAGGTCCATCGTTACAATGTAACAAAATTGAGACAGAAGATTTTCTGTCGATCTGATGGTTTCCATCTTGAACCTCTTGTAGGTCAAGGATTTGTTTAGATTTTTCAGGTTTATGATTAGCCTGAAGGAACCTCCTGGTGTTTGGACCAAAAAGACTGGGGAATAAAATCCCTGTTGATGTTGTGCTCTGGAACAGGAAGCAAGACTTATTTTTGGATCAGGTTCATTATTTCGGATTCCAGACACAGTTGTTCTTCTCTTCTGGGTAATGGATTGTTTATAATGAAATGCTGCGGTGGGTAAGAATCGAATTCCAGTCTCAAACCTTCTTGAATGGAGGCAAGAATCCAAGGGCAGGTTCTGATTTTTTTTCCCAGCTTGGGGCGAAACTTCTCAGTCTTGCCCCTACCTGACCTTTGGCGTCATTGGGAGGATCTGGACGATTTATCTGGATTGAAAAGGAACCCCTTTCCTCTTTCTTTTGAAGCCTACCATCTTCCTGAGGATTCTCTTCTTTTTTGGTCCCCTCTGGGCTTGTTTTGGGAACGAAAGGACCGTCTCTGGTGGAAATATTTTGGCTCTGAAGGGAAACCTTTTTTCTTGTCGGACGCTTTTTCCAATATGTCGTCCAAGACAGATCCGAAAAGTCCAACCCCCCTCACAAGGTATTGAGGACAGGCGATTTTTTGAACCTGTATCACCTGACCAGGATCGAAGCCATACAGCTCTGCGGGTGGCATTTGATATACAGTTGTGTTTAAAATTATTCAACCCCCAATGCTGTAAAGGGTTTTAGGGAATTTAGTGTACATTTGTAATTGTGTTCAGAATGAAATCTTACAAGGACTTTTTAAAGAACCAAATGCAACTAAAATGACATCAATTGTTTTTGTAATACAGTATTAAATGTTTTTTTTTGTGATTTCTTCATTGACACAATTATTCAACCCCTTAAAGACTACCACTCTTAAGAACAGAGGTTCATTCAAGTGTTTTCGATCAGGTATTGAAAACACCTGTGGATGTCAAGGAGAAGCAATCAAGCATAATAAGCACCAATTAGGCAGATTTAAAAGGACTGTGATAGTCAGCTCCTTCTAGACATTTACTGGTGTGTTTACAAACATGGTGAAGTCAAGAGAATGGTCCAGGAAGACAAGAGAAGAGGTGATTTCTCTTCACAGGAAGGGCAATGGCTATAAGAAGATTGCAAAGATGTTAAACATACCAAGAGACACCATAGGAAGCATCATTCGCAAATTCAAGGCAAAGGGCACTGTTGAAACGCTACCTGGTCGTGGCAGAAAGAAGATGCTGACTTCGACTGCTGTGCGCTACCTGAAGCGCAAAGTGGAGAAAAGTCCTCGTGTGACTGCTGAGGAACTGAAAAAAGATTTGTCAGATGTAGGTACTGAAGTTTCAGCTCAGACAATAAGGCGCACACTGCGTAATGAAGGCCTCCATGCCAGAACTCCCAGGCGCACCCCCTTGCTGTCTCCAAAGAATAAGAAGAGTCGATTGCAGTATGCCAAAAGTCATGTGGACAAACCACAAAAGTGTTCTGTGAACTGGTGAAACAAAATTAGAACTGTTTTGGCCCATGGATCAACGCTATGTTTGGAGGAGGAAGAACAAGGCCTATGAAGAAAAGAACACCTTGCCTACTGTGAAGCATGGCGGGGTGTCAATCATGCTTAGGGGCTGTTTTGCTTCTACAGGTACAGGGAAGCTTCAGCGTGTGCAAGGTACCATGAATTCTCTTCAGTACTAGGAGATATTGGATGAAAATGTGATGCAGTCCGTCACAAATCTGAGGCTTGGGAGACGTTGGACCTTTCAGCAGGACAATGATCCCAAGCATACCTCCAAGTCCACTAGAGCATGGTTGCAGAATAAAGGCTGGAACATTTTAAAGTGGCCATCGCAGTTCACCAGACTTAAATCCGTTTGAGAACCTCTGGTGGGACTTAAAGAAAGCAGTTGCAGCGCGCAAGCCTAAGAATGTGATTGAACTGGAGGCTTTTGCCCATGAAGAATGGGCGAAGATACCCGTAGATCGCTGCAAGACACTTGTGTCAAGCTATGCTTCACGTTTAAAAGCTGTTATAACTGGAAAAGGATGTTGTACTAAGTACTAAGATTGAATGTCACTTGGGGGTTGAATAAAACTGATATTCATGTGAGCACAGAAAAGACATTTGTGGTTATTTCATTATAAATGTTATGTTATATTTGTCTGACTTACAAGTGCCTCTTTGATTTAATTGTAAACAAGATGTCTGAAATGATCAAAATCAATGTCAAACTGGCCAAAACACTCAATTTCAGTGGGGGTTGAATAATTTTGAACAAAACTGTAGCTGCGGATCTTGCGGAAAGCTTTACCAAGTCAGCTGAGGCATCCGCTAGGAAATTTGAGGCTTGTTTGAGTACAGTGAGGGACGCCAGGATCTCTTCTCTGGGGTGCCCGCGGCCAAATGATCTTCTAGTTGAGACAACCACACCGATAAGGATCTTGCGGTACAGGTGGATACTAGGCCTGAACATGGCTGTATTCATCTCCCAGGCTCTTTTTAGCAGACTCTCACACTTTTTATCCATCAGGTCACGTAGTAGACCCATGTCTTCAAATGGTAGTGAGGATTTCTTTGAAATTCGAGCCACGGTCCCATCAATCTCGGGGGTTTTATCCCAGAGGCTGGAATCAGATTCAGCAAACGGGTATTTTCTTTTAAACGAACCTGAAACAGACGTACGCTTTTCAGGGTCCTTCCACTCTCTGGATATAAGTGATTTATTATTATTGTGCACTGGGAAAACCCGCCTTTTCCTCTCCCCCAGACCTTGGAACATCTGGTCCTGTAAGGAAACACTTTCCTTGGTATCTTCCAGGTTCATAGTAGCTCTTATGGTCTTCAAGAGACCCTGGGTGTCTTCTGGGAAAAATAACGGCCTGCCTGATTCGTCTTCTGAGGAGTCAGAATTATCACTGGAGGTAATCTCTCCCTCGTCTAACTCTGGCCCATAACAGGATACGAGAGATCTACGGGAAGTAGAGGCCTGGGGGGATGAAGGCGGCAGCCTGGATTCTACTGCTGCATTCACTTCTTCCTTAATAATATTGCGCATAAATTCCAGAATGGAAGGGGATTCTTCTGACACAATTTCTCAGTGCACTTTGAACATAATGATTTTTTGCCTTTGGAGACAAAGGATTTGTGGCAAATTGCACATTTTTTGCGGTTTGATTCCGACCCAGGCGCCTTGGCAATGGAGGTTTCTCTGCTCTAAGAGGAATCACAAGGGGTTAAAATGGAAATATAAGAGATTTCCTCCAGCACCGGGCACTCAGGGTGAAAAAAGGTATAATCCAGACATAGAGAGGAGGCTTACCGGGCTAAGGGCGACAGAGGCTGGATCCATTGGCTTGCGGGCAGAGTCTACTTCGATAGGGGCCGACATCCCAGACCTGGAACACCACAGGGAGGAAAACGGCAGGTTCCCGGTCTTTATTTCAAATGCCGGCGCCGCACGTGACGACGTCATCACGCATGCGCCGCCGCTCTGCCAATGGGACCGGACACAGGGAGACTCCGCACCCCGCTGAATCCTTGCTCCGCTTCAGGGAGCAAGCGACTTGAGCCCGGGGCTGCCTTATCAGGGAAGGACTTACAACGAGGATGGAGAAGGGAGGCAAATGCGTCCCCGAGGCCCCCTATCCCGTGCACGGTCCTCCCAGACTGGGGAAGAGACCAGGCCGCGCACCCATGCTATGATCCTGGAACGTATCAGGAGGAGCTTCCACGCGACCCAGGGACAGGAAACAACACTGACTTAGGTAAGGAGAGGAGGCCTTTTATGCTTCAAGCTTCCGTGTAGTTTCCTGTCCTGGGGCGGGGACACCCTCCTGTTAAGTGCCGTTGGGGAGGCGTCGGGAAAATTATCATGGCCGGGCTAAATGTTTGGTCCTGTCAAGCCAGCAGCAGGTGAGCACTTCTTTGCCTACAGGGAATGGCCCCACAGGTGATGAGACAAATTGATTCAGTAGAATTGATTTGCTCATCTCTAGTCCACATGTATTAAGCTCCATTTGCTTCATTTTTTGTGGAAAGTGGAAACAATGACATATACTTTCTGTGCAAGGATTGCAACTTTGGGGGGGGGGGGGAGAACTTTGCACTGTGAGTACCACTTTGTGATTAATATTAGCCAAAAGTCAGGTCGTTTTATCGAGATTTGAAAAAAGTTTGTAAAAATAAACAAAAAAATCTGATGTAAGAAAAAAAATGTAAAAAAAAAAATTGACTTAGGCTGCCACCTGGTGGCTGTATTAGCTATTTCTCTACTAAGACAGACATTGAATTTACCCATGTTAAACACAAGCTAAACACAGAATTGGGTATAAAAGTGAGAAATAAGTCTAGTGCTGCTCGATAACTTTGTCCACCATCATGTGACCAATCATGTGCAACCCAACAACATAATTAAAGTGAACGGGGTGGGAGCGCGACATACAGGCTGCTTCCAACGCGACCCCAGAACCGCAAAAATCCAACACTGCTGGATTTTTTGAGATTTTCAGGGTGCAGTCATGGCAACTTACCAGTCGCATTGCAAACGTATTCATTTCCATTATGTTTTGTGGTTGTACTGCTACACGGCGATCTTTGGTCGTGCGACAGTGAGTAGCCCCAGCTTAAAGCCTCACGCACTCTACCATATTTTCTTTCCGTGTCCGTTCCGTTTTTTTTTTGCGTTCATTTCAATTGGTCTGCAAAAAAATAGAACATGTCCTATTATTGTCCGCATTACGGACAAGGATAGTACTGTTCTATTAGGGGCCAGATGTTCCATTCCTCAAAATACGAATTGCACACGGACGTCATCCGTATTTTTTGTGGATCCATTTTTTGTGGACAGCAAAATACATACGGTCGCGTGCAAGAGGCCTAACAGTCTTTTCACGGACCTGAAAGGGCTTCCTTGAACTTCTGGGTCCATGCATCTGCACCGCAAAAGACAGGACATGTCCTATACAGTATCTGCTCACAACATGTGGAAAGCAAACTCATTGCGGGTTGCAGATGGCTGGTGTCCGTGTTTGTGGTCCGCAAAATGGATACGGCCATGTGAATGCACCCTTAACCTCACACAAATTTTACTGCGTATTCCATGCTGAAATCCACATGAAAACTGCAGCAGCGCTACATGCTAATCCTCCCAATGGGAATTAACATTCATAAGGCCATGAAGTTTTCATTTGCGGATTTTAAATTCACGTCAAGTAGGCTCATGTACACGCCAAAATTTTAATGAAAACCGTGGCAAAGCCTCGTCTCATTTTTTTAAAATGGGGAGCAGCATTGCCTTCATGCAACTTGCCCATCTTGGCACGGAATCAGACAGTTTTTACATACCGATTAGCCCAATCAAATAGGGCTAATCCACGATCGGATCCGCGACATGACAAGCGACAAATCCACAGCAGAAATCCAATGGTAAGCCTCGTATTTCACGCTAAATACACACTGGATTTTTCCCACATGTATTTTGGCCATGTGAGCATGGATTTAGTGGGATGGATACATGCAAAGCAATGCAGAAAACATGTTGTTAATACATTTTGCTATAATCAGAGTTGTGACTTTTTATTCTTGGATGTGAGGTCAAAATGGAAAAAAACATGACAAAACCACAATATAAAACCACAGCATAATCTAAAAATGTGTGGTGTCAGCCAAATCGTGTTCATGTAATTTCTCAAAATCCTTCAGTGTGAAAATCTGCATACCGCTGTAAATTACACACACAAAAAAAAGTTTACAAACTGTGAACGTACCCTGTGTGTACAGGAATGGCGGTGCTGTGGGAAACTAACAGACTACTAAGTCTGATCATGTGGCTGTATTTAGAGAACCTGACACATATCCGTTAACAAATGTGAATGTTTATTCCCATCTCGTAAATTAATGCCATGTGGCTAGTAGTATATGCCATCGCTTTATGATCCTAGAAATGGAGAGGATGCTGCGACAGTTTACCTCTATTTTCCTGCACTGTGGCGGCATGGTCACCTGATTGGCATGGAACTACAGCGTGGCCCCACTAAAAGGTACTAGGGACGCTGCAGGCAGTGGCGTGCCCAGAGTGTTTGGCACCCAGGGCGGGTCATTTCTCTGGCAAACCCCCCACCCCCCAATACTTGACCACATACCTCTTACATCCAGGGACATCTCCTGTCATGTAGACCTTCTCTTTCTCTTTCCTCCTCCGTTAGACCGCCATGAGAAATTCTTTCAGTCGCATCTCGTCTCTACAGAGTTTGTAACACAGACACGTTCGATTTCTCAATTTTTCCATCAACCTCCCCATACTGGTGTCCCCACAGTGTCATCCTGCAGCCACCCCCAATACTGTGCCCCCCAATGCCCCAGGTACTGCTGAAAAAAATTGTGACCCTAACAGACATAATTAGGGTCATTTATCAAACTGGTGTAAAGTAGAACTGGATTTCCAAAAGAGCTGTCCAGGGGAGTAGCTATAGGGGAAGCAGGGGAAGCGGCTGCATTGGGGCCTTGACCCAGAAGGGGGCCCATCCAGTAGGAGGAGAACTAAAAGATTTTGTCAGGGCCCCCTCAACAGTATTAACACAATGAAATTATATACAGTGACAGTATAGACAGGGTAGGAAACGGATGGAACAGCTGCCGGGCCTGGTCTGAGAGAGAGATCTTTACTAGTCACAGGAATGGGGGCAGCATGAAAGGAAGGGGTTGCTAAAAAATTACTGGGGAAGGGGGGCCCTATTCAAAAATTTGCTGTGGTGCCCAGTCATTTCTAGTTACGCCACTGTAGCTGTCAAATATGAAAGGTGGAATCTGATTAACTGCTATGGGCAACTAAGCCAGTTCTACTTTACACCAGTTTGATAAATTACCCCAAATGTTCCTATAGTGTCTACAGCAGTTATAATGTCCCCTAGAGTGCCCCCAGTAATAATAATCCCTGTATAGTGTCCCCATAAATAACAGAATGGCCCCTACAGTGCCTTCCCAATAGAAAAGCCCCCACGCTGCCCCCATACAGTAGTGTCCCCCACACAGTAGTTTCCCCAACGCTGCCCCCCACACAGTCGTGTCCCCCACATTGCCCATATAGTAATTTCCCCCCCACATAGTAATCCCTCCTATAATAATTTTCCCCCCACTGTGCCACACAGTATCCCACCATATCCTCTCCCCCCCCCCCCCCCCCCAAGTCCTCCTGTGTGCACCCCCCTCATGTCCCCCAAAGTTGGCACATAAAATAAAAATAAATAAATAAAAAAACTAAATACTTACCCGCGCTTGCTCGCAGAGTCCCGACACTGTGCTGCTGAGTCCCGGCACAGGCACGCGCGATGACGTTATCACACACGCCTGCGCCGGGATTTCACTACCGCATAGGCTTGAAGCCTATGGCGGTGATCGGTGGCAGGGCAGGGAACTATGCGCTCTGCTCCCTGCCCCCCTGCAGTATGTGGGTGTCAGCGCTTCAGCAATGAGCGCTTTCATCTGTATTGATGGAAGTGCTCATTGCTTCTGGGCCTGCTGGCACCCCCGTCAGAGCCGGCACCCGGTGTGGGGTGGGGCGGACCGGACCGCCCCCGCCCCTCCTGGGCACGCCACTGGCTGCAGGTCACTGCACAGCACTAAAGTAGCGCTGCATCCCCTTAATTTCAAAAGGTCTGGTTCCCACTGTTCATAAAGTGATGGCATGCCCTAGCAATATGCCATCACTTTAGAACATGGGAATATCACTTTAAGAGGGCTTACTTTCTTGTAGCTGTACTGTTTTTGCACAAGTTACAATGACATGCGTTAAGCAATTTAAAAACATTTTAAAAAATTCTAATTAGGCCTCATTCACACAACCGTATTTTCAGTCTGCATCCTTTGCGGATCAGATGCTGACCCATTAATTTCTAAGCGACCGCAAAAGAGGTGTAGAGCACATCATGTGCTGTCTACATCCGCACGTCTGTTCCGCAGCCATGCAAAAAAGATAGAACATGTCCTATTCTTGTCCATTTTACGGACATGGATAGGCATTTCTAACATAGGGCAGAATATAAGGGACCGCACACGGCCAGTATTTTTTATGGATCCACAATGGTTATGTGAATTGGCCCTTAAAGAGGTCCTTTCATCTGTTTAGCCCTAGTCTAATTAGGGTCTTACCTTATAGGGCGGCTCCTACTGATGTCATCGCACTTTAAAAAAAAAAAATAAATTCAGTTGAATTCGGCGCCTTATATTCTAATTGACCAACTTGGTTATACTAGGTGGAGACTGGAGTGGTTCTCTTCTCCCTGGCCGTGAGCGCATCCAATCAGAGCGCACCGCTCATAGATATAGAAAAAAAAGTGCGATGACATCAGTGGGGGCCGCCCTATAAGGTAAGACCCTAATTAGATTAGGGTTAAACAGATGAAAGGTCCTCTTTAAGTAGTAAGGGAGGAATGTGGCACATGTGATAAGCACACCCAGCTTCAAAGCTTCTCGTTCTGGCGCTGGTATAATCTGGGTAAAAACATTTTTCTGCAGTCTAGATATTAAAAGGGGTTATCACACAAAAAATATTTATCGTTCTCTACTATCTTATATCTACAGGATAGGTGATAAATATCAGACCACAGGGGTCTAACCAATTGGGTCCTTGTGATTCCAAGAACGAAGGGGTCTCAAGTCCCATCTATGAAGAGCAGTAACGCGGTAACGGTCCATTGCTCCTTTCACTTCTAGGGGGCTGATTGAGCGCTAGGTCACCTCTGTGGAGCGATGGAAAACCATGCACACTACCGCTCCATTCAGAGACAAAACTCAGGAGACCCCTGGTTGTCAGCTCCAGATGTTAGCTGAAGGTCTATGGGAAATATACAACTCAGTACACACTTTTTACTTTGATATTGGTGTTTTTGTTAATTGGGTGGCTTCTCTTGTTTTTCTTGCTTCTAAAACACAGAATGCTGGTGTTGTTTCAGGCGTTTTGCCAACACCATCTCCATAGGGGGAAAATGTCACTAAGGAAACACTAGTGGTAAGACACACGGGTCCAGATTTACAAATGTGTCCCAGCCTAAAATCCAGATGGGAGGGGGTGGACTACCACCACAGCAGCGGCTGCTACAGGGCCCACAATCAATCAAGAGTGCAGCGTTATGTACAGTGTATGTAACACCCCTCCTCGTAAGCTGCCTGGCACCGTGCTACTTCATCAAGAGGTTTGCACAATAGTGTGCAGTGCATTTTGGGGTGTAACATTAATGCTCAATAGATGGGGTCTTTTTAAAGGTTCGCTATGGGGCCCAGCCTTTCCTAAAATCTAACAAGTGCCACAATTTGGTGCAATATGTAGCAATTAGGGTTTGTACCCATTCTTCTGACTTGCTCAGAAAAGGGGCAGGCAGAGAATAGGGGCTACTATCTTCTCACTTGGTGGGCCTGCCCCATGGTCAATATATTTAGAAGTTTTGAATCTGTGTGGGCGCTGGTAAAAGCCAGGAACCGTCTCCAAAGGTATAGCTTTATTGCCATTTCCCTTGCTATTGGAAAGCCCAGTTTATTACGTGACTACCCTTTAATAAGGTATATACGATATATATGGGGTCATTTATCAAAGTGGTGTAAAGTAGAGCTGGGTTAGTTGCCCATAGCAACCAGATTCCACCTTGGAAAATGAAAGGTGGAATCTGATTGGTTGCTATGGGCAACTAAGCCAGTTCTACTTTACACCACTTTGATAAATGATCCCAATAGTGTGGATTTAAGAAGAATAACTGTAACCCATGCTGAACTATTACAACTGTGCATCATAAGGAAATAACATGTAAGAATAAAACCCTTCAGACAAATAGTGCTGACAGTATTTTCCCACGTGTACTAGATGTGCGCAAAGAAAAGCACTACAGAGAAATTAAGGCAAAAAGGAGAGAATGCAGTTTACCTTTAATGAATGCAAGGTCATCATAAATAAATCAGATAGCTAAAATTACAGTAAAACACACAAGGCTCCAAGTCACATCTCCCCTATAAAGAAGAACTGTTCTCCGTCACCTTTATTAATGGTTTATAACACTGAAGAGGCGTATTCTAAGACAAGACATTCCTCAGCGAGCCTTGACAAAATGCCCTAAGAGAGAACATAGACTTCGGCCAGACTCAGACGAGAGTTCAATGAGAAACACGCTGCCTGTTCTGACCTCTGCTCCTCTGACAGGACCGCACAGCATTGTAATGATTGCTGTGTATCTACTGAATTAGGCCTATGCATATGGATGTTGCCGTTTTTTTGCGGCCAGCAAACAGCGTATCCGCAAACCACAGATAACAGCCGTGCGCGTTCTGCATTTTGGGGAACAGAGAATCCTGCCCTCTGTAGAACTGTCCTATCCTTGTCCACAAAATGGACAGACATACGAATACGGACAGCACGCGGTGTGCTGTTCGCATCTTTTGTGTCCCCAGTCAAGTGAATGGGTCCGCATCCGATCCGCAAAAAACGTAGTTCGGAAGGGCTGATAAAACTACGGTCGTGTGCATGAGCGCTTACACTGACAGCATTATGTCAGAACCATTCAGTAGATTCCAGGTCTGGCAGGAACACACAGCCTTATAAATCACTATAATGCCGTGTGGTCTTGTCAGAGGAGCAGAGGTCAGAAGGGGAAATCACAATTAAACGCGCAGCGCATTTCTCCCATTGAACTTGCTCATCTGAAACTAGCCTTATATGGTGTAAACATACAATGACGCAGCAGGTAAAAGATTGTGCATAAGTCCGCTGCTCGATGCAATCATTATTTGCTATGGAGAATCTGCTGTCATTCCTGTAAGCCAACTATACACACACTACAAAAAGAAATAGAAGTCGTCACATCCAGGCAAGATGTCTACATCACGCTGTCCGCCTGTATGTGCAGAACGAGTTCATTTCTTACACCGCAGCTGTACATATAAAGTGCGTTTGGCGAGGCACAGACAAGTTATTGACACACGGTTACACAGGATTATTAAGAGGACACCATAATAACATAGTTCAAAACAGTATTTCTAAGGCATAGTTGCTGGATTACCCCCAAACAAAATTTACTGCATCCATATTGAAAATTCCTTTATACAAGATTTGGTCTGAAAATGTACTTGGGATGAAGAAAGGCTTTTTTTTAATTAAAGAAATGCCACCACACTACATAAAAATATAAAAAAAATAGTGGGTAAAACTGGCAGCAGCCAGATGTAAGGCGATGGGATAATAATAGATTGTTGGCTGAACCTGCCGATTGCGGTGGGACTTTCTTACCATCTGATGTGTGTGGGGCCCCCTGACTCTTCGCTGATGGTAGTCAGGGGAGATAAGGATCAGGTTGCTAGCTCTCAACATGTCCGATCCTTTGGTTCTCAGAGAAAAAAGTCGCAGAGATGGGTGTCTGACAGTAGTGTTCTCCCCTCTTCCCATCCAAGCGGTGCATGGCCAGCCTTAAAGGGAGTCTGTCACCAGATTTTGACCTTATAGACCGCTTACATAGCGCTCTAGCATAGCAGTCTATGATTCTAATTAGGGGTGCACCGAAATTTCGGCAGCCGAAAATATCGGCCGAAAATGCACCTAATCCACTTCGGCCGATATTGTTACATATCGGCCGAAAATATGGGGTGTGGGATTTGTCACCCACCATCTGCGGGCGGGCGGTTTACTTTGTCACTGCATCTTTATTTTACCTTACAATCGTGAGGCTCCAGTAACTAACAACTCTGCAGGCAGAGCGGAGGCCGGCGTAACGTCACTTACTCACGTGACGCGCCTGCTCCGCCTCCTTCATTCATAAAGTGGGCGGAGCAGGTGCGTCACGTGAGTAAGTGACGTTACGCCGCCCTCCGCTCTGCCTGCAGAGTTGTTAGTTACTGGAGCCTCACGATTGTAAGGTAAAATAAAGATGCTGTGAGCAGCAGGGCCGGGGCTGTTATGGGTAGGGGGGATCGGTCTATGGAACTGCTATGGGGAGGGGGGATCTGTGCACTGCTATGGGGAGGGGGGGATCTGTGCACTGCTATGGGGAGGGGGGATCTGTGCACTGCTATGGGGAGGGGGGATCTGTGCACTGTTATGGGGAAAGGGATCTGTGCACTGTTATGGGGAAAGGGATCTGTGCACTGTTATGCCCATAACAGTGCACAGATCCCCCTCTCCATAACAGCGCCACCCACAGATCCCCCTCTCCATAACAGCGCCACCCACAGATCCCCCTCTCCATAACAGCGCCACCCACAGATCCCCCTCTCCATAACAGCGCCACCCACAGATCCCCCTCTCCATAACAGCGCCACCCACAGATCCCCCTCTCCATAACAGCGCCACCCACAGATCCCCCTCTCCATAACAGCGCCACCCACAGATCCCCCTCTCCATAACAGCGCCACCCACAGATCCCCCTCTCCATAACGGCGCCACCCACAGATCCCCCTCTCCATAACGGCGCCACCCACAGATCCCCCTCTCCATAACGGCGCCACCCACAGATCCCCCTCTCCATAACGGCGCCACCCACAGATCCCCCTCTCCATAACGGCGCCACCCACAGATCCCCCTCTCCATAACGGCGCCACCCACAGATCCCCCTCTCCATAACAGCGCCACCCACAGATCCCCCTCTCCATAACAGAGCCACCCACAGATCCCCCTCTCCATAACAGCGCCACCCACAGATCCCCCTCTCCATAACAGCGCCACCCACAGATGAATTTCATTCATGAAAAAGAATTATTAATAAAATCATTAAAAAAAAAGTATTTTAAAAGTATTTGGGCAAAAAGGCAGTTTCGGTTTCGGTTTCGGTTTTCGGTCAAGGGCATCCTGAATTTTCGGTTTCGGTTTCGGACCAGAATTTTCATTTCGGTGCACCCCTAATTCTAATGGTACCTTTGATGTTTTCTTGGGAAGTTCCCCCAAGGCAAAAACTGACTTTTATTCATATGTAAATTAGGGCTCGCAAGTGCCCAGGGGCAGCGTTCACCTCATTGGTGCCCAGGCTCTTTTCGTCATATCCCCGCCCCACTCTTCCTTTCCGTCCTCCTTCTCAAGTTCTTTGCAGCAAGATCCCGCACCTGCGCTCTCCATTGCTTGGCCGGGGCATGCGCACTGCGATGCCCATTGTGGGTGTCTCTGGTCCGCCTCCTCACCGCTGTTTCGCGCCGTTGGCCGGTGCATGCGCAGTAGCTACTGTGATGCCATGCCCACAATGGGCATTGCAGTGCACATGCCCCGGCAAAGCTATGGATAGCACAGGATCTCGCTGCAGAGAAGGAGGACGCAAAGGAAGAGCGGGGCGGGCAGAGGACAGGGATGTGATGAACAGAGGCAGAACAGCCTGGGCACCAACGAGGTGAACGCCGCCCCTGGGCACTTGCGAGCCCTAATTTACATATGAATAAAAGTCTGTTTTTGCCTTGGGGGAACTTCCCAAGAAAACATCAAAAGGTACCATTAGAATCAGACTGCTATGCTAGAGCGCTATGTAAGCGGTCTATAAGGTCAAAATCTGGTGACAGACTCCCTTTAAAGGGGTTGTCCCATCTGGCCATTTCCACACCATGGGACTAAGCATCAGCCCCAGGTGGCTAGGCTTACAGAAACAGCCGAGTAGTGGTTGTCCACTTCAGACAATAATTTTTTTGTTAGAACTAGTCATCAACACTGGTTTGCCCTCTACTGAGACCCCAAACAATTTGTAGGGGAACTTGGTAGTAGGTGTTCAATTTCCCTTTACGCCAGCCACAGGGAAATGAAGCGATACACGGTCCGAAGTGTGAGTGCAATGGACAAACATACCAGATCCTCCAGAGTGAACGACACTCTGCAGCCGCTCTCTGCTCTGGCTAACAGGTAATGATTCTGAATGTTGGGACGCCCCCAGTTTAGGCTTCGGTCACATCTTCTTCAGAGGCTTCGTTAAGGGCCTCAGTTGCAGAATTCGTGAAAAATACAGAAAATAGTTCAGCATTCCGCACCATTTTGGTTGAGAAAACAGGATATAAAAATGATAGTTAATGGGGTCCGTTGGGCACTGGTAGTTTCACTGCTTCCGTTATTTCCACCGCTCTACTCCTACAATAAAAATACTGATGTGAAGTCAGCCTAAGGGCTCATGCACACGAACATATTTCCTTTCAGTGTCCATTCAGTTTTTTTTGCGGACCCATTTAAACAAGTCTGCAAAAAAAAAATATTCCGTTTCCGTATGTCCGTATTTCTGTTCCCGCAAAAAAATAGAACATGTCCTATTATTGTCCGCATTATGGACAAGGATAGGACTGTTCTATTAGGGACCAGCTGTTCCGCAAAATATGTAATGCACACGGACGTCATCCATATTTTTTGCGGATCCGTTTTTTGCGGACCGCAAAATACATACGGTCGTGTGCATGAGGCCTAACTCAAAGTTATTAAAAAAATGTTTTTCTAAGTTAGATGAAAACTTAACTACAGTATAGATCCTATTTTATTTAAAGTTACAACAATAAATTGTTAACAAAATCTATATTCTTCTAGATTTTCCTGAAGGCATTCATTTTATATCACCACCGTCCTCCACTTTCCTAAGAGAAGACTAGCAATAGGCTTAGGAAAATAGGAGGAGCTTAGGCTGTTAGGTCTCAAACTGGGAGGTAGTAAAAATGTCACCGAAAAAACACTAACCAAAATATGAAGAGATCCTAGGTGTAAAATGCAGTTTCTTCTGGATTTCTACAAGACTGCTTGCCTCTTTGTTCACAATCTTTTTTTCTTTTTATCCCTTGAAATTTTCCAATAACTGTGCATTATTGCTGCATTCTAAACACAGATATTCTTGATCTGGCTTTAAAGGGGTTGAATGATCCTCCACCGCTTACTGGTTCTCTCCTTCCTGGTCCCTAATGCCTGGAGATGTCTCCTCAGCAAATCACTGGCCACAGCAGTGACCTTCCTCAATCAGTGGTTGGCTGAGCAGGTATCTCCAAGGCATTTCCTTGTGTCAAGACAGGTCCAAGAAGCAGCAACCAGCAGGGACCCAAAAAGCGTAAAAAAAAAAAAAAGGTGCAGTAGGGGGATCGGTGAGGGAGACTATGACTTCTATTCTTTTATCCAACTCTGACGGGATAATTTTACCCCCTGAACATCCCCTTTAATGGCTCTTTAGTTCTATACCGACTTGTTGGGATTGACAATGGGACTTACCTGCCCAATGATGGACTTCATGTCTTCGAGGGCAGGGTAGTACAGCATGATTTCTACATATTACAGTCCCATTGGCATACATTTTGTTAGATTGCGCATTTTGGAAAACAATAACCAGTGTGAACGATGCTGAAACCAATTTACCATCTTATGAGAAAGTAAATGCTGATCTCTATAGTGTTCAACCTATGCTGGTGTCCTTACAAAAAGTCCAAAATACTCTAAAACCTAATTTAAAAACAAAAGAAACCTTCCATAAAAAATAAAAAAAACACACTAGTACATAGAGCAGTTTACATCTAGGTTTTTCTAAACAAATCAGTAATTGATAAGTTCCAAAGTATTTATTATCTGTGACCTTGCCCGGGGCCCTATTAATGACTGACTTACATAGAAGTTAGTGTAGACACGAATGTTAGCTTATTATAGAACATTTGACGTGGTCCATACAATACAGATAATCCATCCGTAACAATCATATCTTCATCTCACAAGTAAAATGGCTTTCTCCATTTTCTGGAAACCATTTTGTTCAAATTAAGGGATTGTCCGGGCTTTTTCATATTGATTACCTATCCCGAGGATGGGTCATCAATATCAGATTGGCGGGGTTCAACAATCAGCACCTCCGGCGATCAGCTGTATGAAGGAATGGCGCGCACATGCCGTCTCCCTTCTCTCTTCCTGCTCTGCTGTGTCATAGACCTACAGCAGGCATCCTCAAACTGCGGCCCTCCAGCTGTTGTAGAACTACAACTCCCGCAATGCCCTGCTGTAGACTGATACCTGTAGGCTGTTCGGGCATGCTGGGAGTTGTAGTTTTGCAACAGCTGGAGGGCCGCAGTTTGAGGATGCCTGACCTACAGCTACAGAGCAGGAAGTCTGCGCGTGCGTACAGCGCCCACCGTCTCCTCAAATAGCTGATCAGTGGGGGTGCCGGGTGTTGGACCCCCGCCGATCTGATATGGATGACCTATCCTGAAGATAGGTCATCAATAGAAAAAGCCCAGACAACCTCTTTAATGTACCATACATGCACCGTTATTCAAGAGTCATCCAAGAACCTATGCTCTGTATGATAACAGATACTATTCGTAATGTATAATGCGTTGAATGTCGCTTACAGTACTTCTGATTTAAAACTTTAGAATCACCCCCCAAAAAATCTATTGGGGTCATCAAACTGGTGTAAATTATATCTGGCTTAGGCTACTTTCACACTTGCGGCAGAGTGATCCGGCAAGCCGTTCCGTTGCCGCAACTGCCTGCCCGATCCGGCAAAACGTATGCCAACTGATGGCATTAGCAAGACAGATCAGGATCCTGATCAGTCAAAAAAAATGCATTGAAATGCTGGACCCGTCTTTCCGGTGTCATCCGGCAAAACGGATCCAGCATTTACTTTTTTCACCTTTTTTTGCGCAGACCGGAAGGACGGATCTGGCATTCCGGTATTTTGAATGCCGGATCCGGCACGAATACATTCCTATGGAAAAAAAATGCTGGTTCCGGCATTCAGGCATGTCTTCAGTTTTTTTTTGCCGGAGATAAAACAGTAGCATACTACGGTTTTCTCTTTTGCCTGATCAGTCAAAATGACTGAACTGAAGACATCCTGATGCATCCTGAACGGATTGCTCTCCATTCAGAATGCATGGGGATATACCTGATCAGTTATTTTCCGGTATAGAGCCCCTAGGACAAAACTCAGTGCTGGAAAAGAAAAACGCTATTGTGAAAGTACCCTTAGTCTCTCATAGCAACCAATCAGATTCCACCTTTCATTTTTGACTGCTCCTTTGTAAAATGAAAGGTGGAATCTGATTGGTTGCTATCTGCAACTAAGCCAGTTCTAATTTACACAAGTTTGATAAATGACCCCCATATATCTTTAAGAACTATGGCTACTAAAGGGGTTGCCTCATCATAAACAACCACCTCAGCTGATTGCTCCTTGCACCACCAGCAAACAGCTGATTGGGGGGGCACAATCAGCCAGGCATTTCCCCTAATATTACATGGTGGCCATTCAAGATGTATTAAACGGTTGACTTGAATCTGCCAGAATGGGAGACGCCAGAATAACTTTCAATTCTGGCTCATAGAGGCATGTCCAGAGCAGGGGAACAATCGATGACATCCATATGCCCTTACAGGACATGTGAACTAGGTTTGTCTTCTTTGTATGGGGGGTAAATATGACCTTAGACCTGTGTCTTACGTTACCAAGTATCGATATGAAGAGTTACAAAGCCATATACAGCGCTACCATCAATGGACGGCATCCATTTGATAGCGTTCATATTGCCAATATGCACGTCCAAACAGGAGATATGACTGCCTGGAATTCTGTATGGAAAGAGGAACATTTTGTCATGTAAACATAAAAAAGGAACAATTACACTGTCAATGTCACTGGTGGATGAGAATTTCACAGTAAGACAAGATAGTGCATCAGTACCACTGATAGACAAGCTATCATTGTCTTCTCGATGGCTATGTACTGTATGTGCCCATTATGGTGCAACATCCAGTGAAATTAGAGAAAAGCTTACGTCCAGGATCAAGATCTGAGGCTGATCAGTGGTGACGTTGTATCTTCCGTATTTATAACGCTTGTAACTCGTTGCCGTTTGATAATCCTGACTGAAAATGTTCCCACAGTGCTTCGCTCAAGACAGAGGATATAAGAACAAGGCAGGAATAGCAGCGAGGAAAACCGTAAACCTGCATGGCGGAGGCTGCCGTCACATTAAGTTCTACATGACATCAGGGCGACAGAACAAACCGATCAATGAATTCATTACAAGGCGTCAAAAGCTGGTGATTCGTTACCCTGAAGGTACTACTGGAGGCTCTGATATACTACAGAATCCAGCATTTATGTCGAGCAGATAAAGCTTGAGCAGCCAAGTTCAAACAGTAAACCGAGTCAGAATTGCTGCATGTAGGTTTCGTCTGCATGGCTAAGGTCATGCGATGAAGGATTTCTACCCACAGATGAAGCTTGTCAGGATTTCTCACAAAAAGATTGGAGGATCAATGTGATATAAGCTCTGGTTTATTCCCAAAGTCAAAGTGTTGCCTCCTTCAGTGCATTTGCTAGTATCAGAGATTCCCAGTGATGAAGTCCATGGATGATGAGAATCTTTAAGTTGCCTCGTCTGCTGGGACTCTCCGCTGTCTCGCAGTCTTTGGTCTGGTTCTTTGTGGTGTGGATGAAGATTCCGACTCTGCGACAGATTCTGATGACTCGCTATCTCCTTGCAGTGATCCACTGTCACAAACGAGTTCTCTGAGGAACTTAAACTTAGACAAGAATAGATGCCACACAACGTACCAGCCTAAGAGCAACAGAAAAAGGTTAGGTTACTAAGAAAAGAAAGTGGTTAGGTGCATGGGTTAATATATTCGGAAACTGTATTATATGCTACTCCCTAAACCAACAGCACCTGGGATGTATGTCGGAAGCAGCACAGTCAACCATGTAAAGGTGTTACACAGATTCCACATCATCAAAATGGGAGAAATACAAAATTTGACTCCTACTGAAAGTATGCAGTTTGAAATAAAATTCCTCAATGTATAGTAAGTTATTTTTTTCAATAGTTTCCCACTTTATTTAGAAGTGTGCTATACAGGTGCAGTCCAGTTGGGACATGGCCGGACATCATGAATCAGGCCTAAATAATAATATTAGGCTGAGGCTGCAGTTTGAGCTATAGCACTGCGGCATCACTACTAAAACGGGCGGTTTGGATTTCTTGCAGCTGCCGGGTCGTGGCAGCTTGCAGGTCACAATGTGAACCCCCTATTTTTTACGGTGAGTGGTAGATGGCCAAATCTTTTCCCTCTTCATTTCAGAAATATATTACTTATTTAGTGTTATGACTGCGAAGAAAATAGTTTTTCAAGCACAGAAAATTCAACCCTTCCAACAGAACAGGTCTGTAGTGTAATGGTAACTCTTCTGCCATACAAGAGGAATGAGGTTTAAATCCTGATGAAGACCTGTTAAATTATTTATTTTGTAAAAGAACTCCCCTGGTGTGATCAAACACAATTACTGCTTAATCTCCAGCGCTGCAGCTCTGCTCCTGACCTCCAATTTCTGTTCTCAGGCTGCAGCGGTGACGTAACTGCGGCCTGTGAACAGAAACCGGAGGGAAGACCAAGCTGCAGCGGTGGGGCATTAAGTAGCAATTGTGTTCTTTTATTGTTTTATCACATTTTGGACAACCCCTTTAACTACACCGTGTATTTAGTCAAAGGTTAAAGCTTGCTACAAATTCAAATATTCATAATCAATTTCAAATGTTTTACCACATACAAAAATAGAATTTTCCCAAAATGTGCATTTCATCAAATCAGCATGACACTCATACTAGTGCCATGTCAGAACTGAAGCTAAGCTGCAGTTCCCGACACAATGTCTGGTCGGTCTGGCAAGCTTTTGGGAAAAAGCACTTTAGCTAATGCAGAGACCCATTCAATTTGGGCACCCTGACCTAATCGATCAGACAGTGATGTCTGAAACTACCATTAACATTTCTGACAGCGATGTACATAATAGATATACTCATCAGAAGTCCAATTGTGGAAACTATAACTGGACATTAGTCCAACCAACCAAGTGACCATGCTGGATCTGTACGCCCTGTTATCTGTTATATGACCTGTATATAATGCTCAGTGGGGATGCCCGTGTTCTAAGAATGCAACTTTTAAACTATATGACCTACAGCAAAAATAATCCTAAACTCAATCTTTGTGACAATGGATTATTACTATGTGACCATGTCATTTCCATTATAAATGGACACCACAATGTAGTGCTAGATCCACAGTGCCAGATCTTCAGTGACCTGGGGTCTGCAGGGATCCAAAGATGGAAGGACTATTTTGCCTGTGAAATTGTACTGAATCTGCACTGGAGGCTCCAAACGGACCAGTAATTTCTTCAAACTCAATACCTTTAGGCCTCATGCACACGACCGTTGCTTTGGTCCACATCCTAGCCGCAGTTTTTGCAGCTTGGATGCAGACCCATTCTCTTCAATGGGGCTACAAAAGATGCGGACAGCACTCCGTGTGCTGTCCGAATCCGTTGCTCCGTTCCGTGGGCCGGAAAAAAAAAAATAACCTGTCCTATTATTGTCCGTTTTGCGGACAAGAATAGGCAGTTATATCAATGGCTGTCCGTGCCGTTCCACAAATGGCAGAACGCACACGGACACCATCTGTGTTTTGCGGACCGCAAAACACAACGGTCGTGTGCATGAGGTTTTAGCTGAATATCCACTGTGGATTTTGCAGCGGAAACTCTGCTGCACATTTGTTGCAGATGTGTTGAGGACCTTGCTACAGAATTCATCCTTTGATTCTGCAGTGGAAATCCGTAGCGTAAACTGACGTGCCGCAGATTTAAGATCTGCACCACAGGTCAATTTACTCTGCAAATTTTTTTTGCAGCGTGCGGATGAGATTTCTTCAAATCTCATCCATTCTACACATTACTGGCATGTATGTCCTATACATATTAAAGGGAACTTTACATTGAAAAGTGTGGAGTCTAATGCTCTTCAAATCTAACAGTCTCAAGCTTAGCAATCAACATGCATCACCTATACAAGGATAAATGTCTGATTGCTGAGGGTCCCCTTTCTGCACATCACAATAGGTGTTCCTTGTCCCCCTTTTCCCCCTCAAGTAAGAAGGGGCTTGAATGGAGCATTCACTGTCTATGGGACTGTCAAGGACAAGCCAAGTACAAGGCTCAGAGTGTACGCTCAACTATGTAATCTCCCTTTCACTGCTGGGGAAGGGGGGTCCAATGAGGAGGAAAGGGGGACACAGGATCCTGTTTTGGTAATGATGGGACCTCCAGCGATCACATATTTATCACTTATCCTGTATATACGTGATACACGTCCATGAGGAGCAGAAGTGACAATGTACTCACCACACAGCATGAACAGCAGGACACAGATTAATGTGGCCACGAAGACCAGAAACGTTAAACCAACACTCTGCCACATGCTTTGTTCCTGAAATACAAAATCGGAAATCACGCCACTGGTTGAACCAGAAAATACGCTCAATTATGCACATAGATCATCATTCTGTCAAGGATGCTACACAATATGACATGACCTAGAGTAGGGCTGCAGTTATCCATTATTTTAGTAATCAAGTATTCTACCAATAAAATTATTAAAAGAACGTTTTCTATAAAAACTCATCAGCCCCCTGCCATCAGTCTCCCCCCTGCCCCAGTGCCATCAGCTCCCCCTCCAATGCAATTAGTTCCTCCAGCAGTGCCACCAACTCCCGCCCAGTACCACCAGTTCCCCCCTCCAATGCCACCAGCTCCTCCCCCAATGCCACAGCACCCCCCAGTGCCACCAGCTTCCCCATGTCATTAGTTGCTCCCCCTCCCAGTGCCATCATCTCCTCCCCCAATGCCATCAACTCACCCCCAGTGCGATGAACTCCCACCAGTGCCACCAGCTGCCGCCACTGCCATCAGTTCCCCCACTCCCCCTTCTTAGCCATCAGTGCCCAGCCGCAGCACCAGTGAAATGAAATACTTACCTTTCCTGTAGGGGTGCTGCCGACACTCCAGAGATCCTCCATCCTCTTCTTCACGCGCTGCACTGGGACCTGATGTCACACAGCATTAAGTAAGGCTAGGTCTACACGACGACTAAGTCGCGCGACAAATAGGGCAGAACTACACTGCAACATTTGTCGTGCAACATTTTGTAGCACCAATGTCGCGCGACAATTTTTATAATGGTATTCTCTGGTGTCGCACTGCAACATGCGACATGCTACGACTGCAACGCGACAGTCGCAGAAAAATCCATCTTAAATGGATTTTTTGCGACTGTCGCGTCACAGTTGCAGCATGCACCATAGACTACCATTATAAAAATTGTCGCGCGACATTGGTGCTACAAAATGTTGCACGACAAATGACGTTGTGTAGACCTAGACTAATAGTGCGTGCTTATGTGCCCTACATCCTGACTGTGTGTATGTCAGAATCCAGTGAACCACTGTGTGGGCAGGCGGGGGACCACTGAGCGTGAGTAATAGCAAGCTCTTCACTCACACTCCGTGGTCACATGACACAAACGAATCATCGATGCAGAAAATCTGCATAGGATTTTTTTGTGTCGAGTTAGGCTGCTTTCACATTTGCGTTCATATTTTCCGGTATTGAGATCCATCATAGGGTCTCAAGACCGGAAAAAAATGCTTTGATTTTGTCCCCATTGTCAATGGGGACAAAACGTAACCGAATAGAACGGAATGCTCCAAAATACATTCCGTTCCAATGTCATATCGGAGTAATCCGCATCATGCTGCAGTTTTCTTTCCGTCCCGGGATGTGGAGCAAAACGGATCCGTCATGACCCTTAATGCAAGTCAATGGGGACAGGGTTTTCTCTGACACAATAGAAAACAGATCGAGTTAATGTTAACCTCCTCAGGACCGCCGTACGCAGGATTGCGTCTTTGCGGCGGTCCTGTTGTTCTGGGTGGACGCGCCGGTGCGTCCTCTCGCGAGACGCGAGATTTCCTGTGAACGCGCGCACACAGGCGCGCGCGTTCACAGGATCGGAAGGTAAGCGAGTGGATCTCCAGCCTGCCAGCGGCGATCGTTCGCTGGCAGGCTGGAGATGTGATTTTTTTAACCCCTAACAGGTATATTAGACGCTGTTTTGATAACAGCGTCTAATATACCTGCTACCTGGTCCTCTGGTGGTCCCCTTTGTTTGGATCGACCACCAGAGGACACAGGCAGCTCAGTAATATGTTGCACCAAGCACCACTACACTACACCCCCCCCCCCCCCCGTCACTTATTAACCCCTTATTAGCCCTTGATCACCCCTGATCACCCCATATAGACTCCCTGATCACCCCCCTGTCATTGATTACCCCCCTGTCATTGATCACCCCCCTGTAAAGCTCCATTCAGATGTCCGCATGATTTTTACGGATCCACTGATAGACTGATCGGATCCGTAAAAATCATACGGACGTCTGAATGCAGCCTTACAGGGGAGTGATCAATGACTGTGGTGATCACCCCATATAGACTCCCTGATCACCCCCCTGTCATTGATTACCCCTCTGTCATTGATCACCCCCCTGTAAAGCTCCATTCAGATGTCCGCATGATTTTTACGGATCCACTGATAGACTGATCGGATCCGTAAAAATCATACGGACGTCTGAATGCAGCCTTACAGGGGGGTGATCAATGACAGTTGGGTGATCACCCCATATAGACTCCCTGATCACCCCCCTGTCATTGATCACCCCCCTGTCATTGATCACCCCCCTGTAAAGCTCCATTCAGATGTCCGCATGATTTTTACGGATCCACTGATAGACTGATCGGATCCGTAAAAATCATACGGACGTCTGAATGCAGCCTTACAGGGGGGTGATCAATGACAGTTGGGTGATCACCCCATATAGACTCCCTGATCACCCCCCTGTCATTGATCACCCCCCCTGTCATTGATCACCCCCCCTGTCATTGATCACCCCCCTGTCATTGATCACCCCCCTGTCATTGATCCCCCCCCCCTCTGTAAGGCTGCATTCAGTCTTTTTTTTGGCCCAAGTTAGCGGAATTTTTTTTTTTTTCTTACAAAGTCACATATTCCACTAACTTGTGACAAAAAATAAAATCTCACATGAACTCACCATACCCCTCACGGAATCCAAATGTGTAAAATTTTTTAGACATTTATATTCCAGACTTCTTCTCACGCTTTAGGGCCCCTAGAATGCCAGGGCAGTATAAATACCCCACATGTGACCCCATTTCGGAAAGAAGACACCCCCAGGTATTCCGTGAGGGGCATATTGAGTCCATGAAAGATTGAAATTTTTGTCCCAAGTTAGCGGAACGGGAGACTTTGTGAGAAAAAAATAAAAAATATCAATTTCCGCTAACTTGTGCCAAAAAAAAAAAAATTTCTATGAACTCGCCATGCCCCTCATTGAATACCTTGGGGTGTCTTCTTTCCAAAATGGGGTCACATGTGGGGTATTTATACTGCCCTGGCATTCTAGGGGCCCCAAAGCGTGAGAAGAAGTCTGGTATCCAAATGTCTAAAAATGCCCTCCTAAAAGGAATTTGGGCCCCTTTGCGCATCTAGGCTGCAAGAAAGTGTCACACATCTGGTATCGCCGTACTCAGGAGAAGTTGCGCAATGTGTTTTGGGGTGTCATTTTACATATACCCATGCTGGGTGAGATAAATATCTTGGTCAAATGCCAACTTTGTATAAAAAAATGGAAAAAGTTGTCTTTTGCCAAGATATTTCTCTCACCCAGCATGGGTATATGTAAAAAGACACCCCAAAACACATTCCCCAACGTCTCCTGAATACGGCGATACCAGATGTGTGGCACTTTTTTGCAGCCTAGGTGGGCAAAGGGGCCCACATTCCAAAGAGCACCTTTCGGATTTCACTGGTCATTTACCTACTTACCACACATTAGGGCCCCTGGAAAATGCCAGGGCAGTATAACTACCCCACAAGTGACCCCATTTTGGAAAGAAGACACCCCAAGGTATTCCGTGAGGGGCATGGCGAGTTCCTAGAATTTTTTATTTTTTGTCACAAGTTAGTGGAAAATGATGATTTTTTTATTTTATTTTTTTTTTTCATACAAAGTCTCATATTCCACTAACTTGTGACAAAAAATAAAAACTTCCATGAACTCACTATGCCCATCAGCGAATACCCTGGGGTCTCTTCTTTCCAAAATGGGGTCACTTGTGGGGTAGTTATACTGCCCTGGCATTCTAGGGGCCCAAATGTGTGGTAAGGAGTTTGAAATCAAATTCTGTAAAAAATGACGAGTGAAATCCGAAAGGTGCTCTTTGGAATATGGGCCCCTTTGCCCACCTAGGCTGCAAAAAAGTGTCACACATCTGGTATCTCCGTACTCAGGAGAAGGTGGGGAATGTGTTTTGGGGTGTCATTTTACATATACCCATGCTGGGTGAGAGAAATATCTTGGCAAAAGACAACTTTTCCCATTTTTTTATACAAAGTTGGCATTTGACCAAGATATTTATCTCACCCAGCATGGGTATATGTAAAAAGACACCCCAAACCACATTCCCCAACGTCTCCTGAATACGGCGATACCAGATGTGTGACACTTTTTTGCAGCCTAGGTGGGCAAAGGGGCCCACATTCCAAAGAGCACCTTTCGGATTTCACTGGTCATTTACCTACTTACCACACATTAGGGCCCCTGGAAAATGCCAGGGCAGTATAACTACCCCACAAGTGACCCCATTTTGGAAAGAAGACACCCCAAGGTATTCCGTGAGGGGCATGGCGAGTTCCTAGAATTTTTTATTTTTTGTCACAAGTTAGTGGAAAATGATGATTTTTTTATTTTTTTTTTTTTTCATACAAAGTCTCATATTCCACTAACTTGTGACAAAAAATAAAAACTTCCATGAACTCACTATGCCCATCAGCGAATACCCTGGGGTCTCTTCTTTCCAAAATGGGGTCACTTGTGGGGTAGTTATACTGCCCTGGCATTCTAGGGGCCCAAATGTGTGGTAAGGAGTTTGAAATCAAATTCTGTAAAAAATGACGAGTGAAATCCGAAAGGTGCTCTTTGGAATATGGGCCCCTTTGCCCACCTAGGCTGCAAAAAAGTGTCACACATCTGGTATCTCCGTACTCAGGAGAAGGTGGGGAATGTGTTTTGGGGTGTCTTTTTACATATACCCATGCTGGGTGAGAGAAATATCTTGGCAAAAGACAACTTTTCCCATTTTTTTATACAAAGTTGGCATTTGACCAAGATATTTATCTCACCCAGCATGGGTATATGTAAAAAGACACCCCAAAACACATTCCCCAACTTCTACTGAATACGGAGATACCAGATGTGTGACACTTTTTTGCAGCCTAGGTGGGCAAAGGGGCCCACATTCCAAAGAGCACCTTTCGGATTTCACTCGTCATTTTTTACAGAATTTGATTTCAAACTCCTTACCACACATTTGGGCCCCTAGAATGCCAGGGCAGTATAACTACCCCACAAGTGACCCCATTTTGGAAAGAAGAGACCCCAGGGTATTCGCTGATGGGCATAGTGAGTTCATGGAAGTTTTTATTTTTTGTCACAAGTTAGTGGAATATGAGACTTTGTAAGAAAAAAAAAAAAAAAAAAAAATCATCATTTTCCGCTAACTTGTGACAAAAAATAAAAAGTTCTATGAACTCACTATGCCCATCAGCGAATACCTTAGGGTGTGTATTTTCCGAAATGGGGTCATTTGTGGGGTGTTTGTACTGTCTGGCCATTGTAGAACCTCAGGAAACATGACAGGTGCTCAGAAAGTCAGAGCTGCTTCAAAAAGCGGAAATTCACATTTTTGTACCATAGTTTGTAAACGCTATAACTTTTACCCAAACCATTTTTTTTTTACCCAAACATTTTTTTTTAATCAAAGACATGTAGAACAATAAATTTAGAGCAAAATTTATATATGGATGTCGTTTTTTTTTGCAAAATTTTACAACTGAAAGTGAAAAATGTCATTTTTTTGCAAAAAAATCGTTAAATTTCGATTAATAACAAAAAAAGTAAAAATGTCAGCAGCAATGAAATACCACCAAATGAAAGCTCTATTAGTGAGAAGAAAAGGAGGTAAAATTCATTTGGGTGGTAAGTTGCATGACCGAGCAATAAACGGTGAAAGTAGTGTAGGTCAGAAGTGTAAAAAGTGGCCTGGTCTTTCAGGGTGTTTAAGCACTGGGGGCTGAGGTGGTTAAAGATAATACAACCGGATCCGTTCATAACGGATGCAGATGGTTGTATTATCAGTAACGGAAGCGTTTTTGCTGAGCCCTGCCGGATCCAGTAAAAACGAAAGTAGCCTAAATCGAATAATTCGAGTAATCGTTTCAGCCCTAACCTAGAGTTTGTTGAACCAGGGCCATTTACACTTTTATGGTGCTGGCGTCATTGATGTGAGATAGTGTATCTCTGCTGGAATGTGCCTCCACTAAGGGAGACACTTCCTAATACTGGCAGTGTAGACAGTTGGGCAATGTGCCAGATTTATCACAGTGGATGATGCTGGACGACCTTTAGGACTAATTCACACGTCAGTGTTTTGGTCATTGGATTTCCATCAGTGATTGTGAGCTAAAACCAGGAGTGAGAGCTACACAGAGATGAGGTATGAGGGAAAGATCTGCACCTGTTCTGTCTTTTTCACCAGCACAATCACTGACCAAACACTGACCGTGAGTTGGCTTCCTTTACAATTGCATTTGCATTCTTTGGTGCACAGTGTCACATTTAAAGTCACGCCCCCACTTGTCAAAGGAGTCAAACAAAGGGGAGATTTATCAAAACTGGCTTAGGTTACTTTCACACTCGCGTTTGGTGCGGATCCGTTCAGATAATACAAACGTCTGCATCCGTTCAGAGCGGCTCCGTTTGTATTATCTGTAACATAGCCAATGGCGTTTGGCTCGGTTTCGTCAGACGGACACAAAAACACTGCAAGCAGCGTTTTGGTGTCCGCCTCCAAAGCGGAATGGAGACGGAACGGAGGCAAACTGATGCATTCTGAGCGGATCCTTTTACATTCAGAATGCATTAGGGCAAAACTGATCCGTATTGGACCGCTTATGAGAGCCCATGACGGATCTCAGAAACAGAAAGCCAAAACGCCAGTGTGAAAGTAGCCTTACCTGTCCATAGCAACCAGTTTCCAACTTTCTTTTTTTTAGAGCCCTTTTAGAAAATGAAAGGTGGAATCTAATTGGTTGCCGTTTTCCTTTGCACCAGTTTCGATACATCTCCCCCTATATGTGCCATATTTTTAGGAGCAAATTGTGTCTGGGGCAGAATGCCTCATAAACCATAAAAAGGCATATATAGGCCCACTACAGCTTATAGATTAGTACGACCCAAACGTCATGTCTGTGAGGCCGAAACATAAGTGTACGCTGCCATGAATGTACCACCTATAATGTCCTATATGGTACATACAGAAAATGGTATATGTATGCACTACTTTTTTGCGGTGTGGACGGATCACGGACCCATTCAAGTTGAATGGGTCTGGATCAGTCTACGGAATCCGCACAGATGTGTGCATGAGCCCTTAGAGAAATGCTTTACGTCGGCCCAGGGCCGTTTCTTGGACCGGGTGGCCGTCCGGGGAGCTGTCAGAAGGGGGGCGCCGTCAGGGCACAGCAGGAGATGAGCGCTGCGCTTCCATTGTGGAAGCGCTTACTCATCTCCACAGTCATCTGTATCGCCGTCCTCAGGAGAGGTGTGTCCCCTCCCTGTTCCTCTGATAGGCTGCCGGCCTAGTGCTGGCAGCCTATCAGAGGCCGGTGCAATGACGTCATCACGCCGCCTGAGCCAGCGAGGGACACAGGCCGGAAGAGGACTGCATCACATCGGTGGAGGAGGTAAAAAAAAAAAAAATTTTTTAATAATTTTTAAAAAAATTATATATAAATACTGGCACATGGGGGGACTACTGGCACATGGGGGGACTACTGGCACATGGGGGGCTACTGGCACTTGATAGGGGGGGGGTCATCTACGGGGGCACTGAGAAGGGATATTTTATATTGGCACATTATGGGAACATTAGCTCAACTGGGGGCATTACAAGGGGGTATGTTTTGCACATTATAAGGAGAATTATTTTTACTGGGGGGGGGGGGGGGGGGGATTATGGTGGGCTTTATTACTCCCCCATGGTATGACCCCCTAGTAGCAGCACCAGCCTCTGCTATCCCTCTGCCCTTTCTCCAAATCCTTATTATGAAATCTTTCTCATTAGGATAAAACACAACATCAGCTCCGCCGAGCCCCCGACCAAAGTGGTGAAGTGGTGTCCGAGATCCCCAAGGGCCAAGTCAAGTAATTGTAAGTTTTCATGTGGAGTATGTTTATGTTATACACATAGCATACACTGTGCCACACAATATACAGTATACCGCTACACTGTGTAGGGGTTATACTGTTTATTGTACAGCATGGCACAGAGGTTATATTGTCCGGCATGGTGTAACCTCCATACATTTTATGTACAGTATACAGTAATCCGCCTTGCCATCTATGCTTTGAATCTGGTTTTATATGTTACTTGGTTTTTGTACATTTATTTGCGTGTGCTAGTTGAGACCTGCTGTGATTGGGTTTTAGTTAGTTATTAAATGCTAACATGACAGTTTTTTGGTTTTGCACATTATTGATGATTGTATTTCATGACTACTCTTCTAAGGCCCTTTCACACGGGTGAGTATTCCGCATTGCACCCGCACTGAATACCGACCCATTCATTTCTATGGGGCTGTTCACATAAGCGGTGATTTTCAAGCATCACTTGTGCGTTGCGTGAAAATCGCAGCATGCTCTATATTCAGCGTTTTTCACTCAACGCAGGCCCCATAGAAGTGAATGGGGTTGCGTGAAAATCACAAGCATCCGCAAGCAAGTGCGGATGCGGTGCAATTTTCACGCACGGTTGCTAGGAGACGATCGGGATGGAGACCCGATTATTATTATTTTCCCTTATAACATGGTTATAAAGGGAAAATAATAGCATTCTGAATACAGAATGCATACTAAAATAGCGCTGGAGGGGATAAAAAAAATTTTTGCTAAAATTTAACTCACCTTAAACACTTGATCGCGGAGCCGGCATCTCCTTCTGTCTTCATCTTAGCTGTGTGGAGGAACAGGACCTGTGGTGACGTCACTCCGGTCATCACATGATGCATCACCATGGTGATGGATCATGTGATGACTGGAGTGACGTCACCACAGGTCCTGTTCCTCCACACAGCTAAGATGAAGACAGAAGGAGATGCCGGCTCCGCGATCAAGTGGATTAAGGGGAGTTAAATTATTTTATTTTATTATTATTTTTAACCCCTCCAGCGCTAGTTTACTATGCATTCTGTATTCAGAATGCTATTATTTTCCCTTATAACCATGTTATAAAGGGAAAATAATACAATGTACAGAACACCGATCCCAAGCCCGAACTTCTGTGAAGAAGTTCGGGTACCAAACATGCGCGATTTTTCTCACGCGAGTGCAAAACGCATTACAATGTTTTGCACTCACGCGGAAAAATCGTGCGTGTTCCCGCAACGCACCCGCACATTTTCCCGCAACGCCCGTGTGAAAGAGGCTTAGGGGTATTGCCTTCCTTTATACTGCAGTTCTCCTGTACCACTCTGCCTGCAACTTTTAGCAGTTTAAGCAGTAATTTATGATTTTCTTTTGCTCTCAATAAATCTTGTGTTAAGCATAAATTTTTTTATATATATATATATATATATATATATATATATATTTATTCTGATATGATTTCATCGAGCAGTTTTGATGGGGGGGGGGGGAGTTTTGACACTCGCCCTGAGAGAAATTTTACCTAGAAACTGCACTGCGTCGGCCACATGGGCCATAGACACAATGGACAGGAGTGGAGTCCACTGACTACCATGGCAGAGTTTTCCAGGCATGCTCTGTGACCTGTGTAGAGGTCAGGAGGGAGTAGATAAGCTGTCATATCACTTATTGTGAATGGAAAATCCTGCATTGTGTACAGAGGGGTTATCTTAGGGCAGTTTCAGACGAGCGTGTCCACTGCAGCAAGGAGTGCGATTTCGCGGACTGGACACTTCCTGAACTGAGACAGAACTGCACGGCACTAAAATGATTTATAAGGCTGTGTGTCTCTGCCCGACCTCCACTGTAATGATTTGTGCTCACATAATGAGGTCAGTACAAATCTTTACAGCGGAGGTCGGGCAGAGACACACAGCCTTATAAATCACTATAATGCCAGGTGGTCTGGTCACAGATACAGACAGGTGGAGTGTGTTTCACACAGTGAACATGCTTGTCTGAAACTAGCCTTAGGCCTAAGGCTTCATGCACACAACCGTTGTGTGTTTTGCGGTCCGCAAATCACAGATCCACAAAACACGGATGGCGTCCGTGCACGTTCCGCAATTTGCAGAACAGCATGGACAGCCTTTAATACAACTGCCTATTCTTGTCTGTAAAGCGCGGACAAGAATAGGACAGGTTATATTTTTTATGCAGGGCCACGGAACGGAGCAACGGATGCGGACAGCACACGGAGTGCTGTCCACATCTTTTGCGGCCCCATTGAAGTGAATGGGTCCGCATCCGAACTGCCAAAACTGCGGCTCGGATGCGGACCAAAACAATGGCCGTGAGGCCTTATTCAGATGTCAGTGAATCACGGATGATTTACCACAGTCCAGGGCGACACCACAGAAGCATGCCTGAGTTTATGGATCCATCACACCATTATAGTCCATGGGTCAGTGAAAAAAAAACAGACAACAGGGATGGCCTCTATGTTTCGTCTTGTTGCTAGGAAATGCTATTGAAATTCATTTTCAGCCTAGCAGTGTCCATGGAATACAGATGACACATGGAAGGCAAAAAACGGACACACGGACATCTTCACAGATGAACTACTGACAATCTTGTCACTGATGTCATCATAGACGTATGATTGAGGCCTGACACTGTAATCCTGCCTGTGATGATAATTCATCTGTACAGAACAGGAGGTGTCAGGCTGCTATGAGGATCAGAGTGAAAACTGAAGGATTTTTAACCCTTTAAGGACCAGGCCATTTTTTTGCAAATGTGACAGGTGTCACTTTATGTGGTGATAACTTTAAAACATTTACAATTTACATTTCCCATAGGTCTACTTTATGTTTGGATCATTTTGTAAATGACATTTTCTGTTTTTTAAGAAGTTAGAAGGTTTAGAAGCAAATCTTGAAATTTTTCAGAAAATTTCCAAAACCTACATTTTAAGGGCCAGTTCAGGTCTGAAGTCACTTTGTGAGACTTACATAATAGAAACCACCCATAAATGGCCCCATTTTAGAAACTACACCCATCAAGGTATTCCAAACTGATTTTACAAACTTTGTTAACCCTTTAGGTGTTCCACAAGAATTAATGGAAATGGAGATGAAATTTCAGAATTTCACTTTTTTGGCAGATTTTCCATTTTTTCCAGTAAAAAAGCAAGGGTTAACAGCCATACAAAACTCAATATTTATTACCCTGATTCTGTAGTTTACAGAAACACCCCATATGTAGTCATAAATTGCTGTACGGGCATTCGGCAGAGCGCAGAAGGAAAGGAATGCCATTTGGTTTTTGGAAGGCAGATTTCACTGGGATAATTTTAAGCTGCCATGTCACATTTGAAGACCCCCTGATGCACCCCTAGAGTAGAAACTCCAAAAAAAGACCCCATTTTGGAAACTACAGGATAAGGTGTCAGTTTTGTTGGTACCATTTTAGGGTACATATGATTTTTGGTTGCTCTATATTACACTTTTTGTGAGGCTAGGTAGCAAAAAATAGCTGTTTTGTCACAGTTTTTATTTTTTGTCATTTACAATGTTCATCTGACAGGTTAGATCATGTGGTATTTTTATAGAACAGGTTGTTATGGATGCGACAATACCAAATATGATTATTTTTTAGTGTCTCCATATTCTGAAAGCCATAGTTTATTTTTTTATTTTTTGGGCAACTGTTATGTAGGGGTTCCTTTTTTTTTTTTAGTACGAGATGACGGTTTGATTGGTTTTATTTTAGGGTGCATATGACTTTTTGATCGCTTGGTATTACACTTTTTGTGATGTAAGGTGACCAAAAATGGTGCTTTTTTGACACTTTTATGGTGTTCACTTGAGGGGTTAGGTCATGTGGTATTTTTATAGAGCAGGTTGTTACGGATGCGACGATACCTAATAGGTCTACTTTTTTTTGTTTATTTAAGTTTTACACAATAACAGCATTTAAAAAAAAAAAAAAACATGAAGGACCGCAGGACGAGAATGCTCGTCCTGGGGCGCAAAGTACCGGCCATTTAGGACGAGCATTCTTGTCCTGGGTCCTTAAGGTGTTAAATACATGTATTGAATGGAAAAAAATGTTTTCAAAAACATGTTTAACATAAAAACTTGATTTAACCCCTTAGGGACCCATGTCGTACCGGTACGGCATGGTTCCCGAGTCCTTAAGGACCCATGACGTACCGGTATGTCATCTATAGTTCCAATCACCACCGCCCAGCGGGCGGTGATCGGAACATGGTGCCTGCTCAAATCAACTTGAATGGGTCCGTGATTCGTCCGTGATTGTATTTTTTGCGGAGGCACGGACAGAAACAGCACGGAAGCACTCTGTAGTGGTTCCGTGGGGTTCCGATCCGTGATTGCGGACCCATTCAAGTGAATGGGTCCACATCTATGATGCAGAGTGCACACGTGCCGATGCCCGTGTATTCAGGACCCGCCGTATGTGGGCCGCAATACGGCCATGGGCACAGAACGGCTGTGTGCAAGAGGCCTTAGGTGGATGGGCATCACCTTCTGAAGACTCATTCCCTTTAAGGAAACATAATTTATCCTTCAGAAGAGTGACAGAGCGTTGATGACTTCTCCATTACAATGGCAGGAGCTTCCATTAGATTATTTGCAGCAATAGGCGTTATCCCAAAATGCCTGCTAAGCAAGTTAACCACTGCTTCCTAAAATATTAATGTGTGCACGGAAGCTCACATTATGGGCTAATTTGGAGCTTAGATATTAAAGGGAACCCTTCACCGGGATTTTGGGTATAGAGCTGAGGACATGGGTTGCTAGATGGCCGCTAGCACATCCGCAATACCCAGTCCCCATAGCTCTGTGTGCTTTTATTGTGTAAAAAAAACAAAACGATTTGATACATATGCAAATTAACCTGAGATGAGTCCAGCGTGAAGGAGCCCAGCACCGCCCCGCATCCTCAGAATCTCCTCCTTGCTCCCCGACGTCAGAAAGCCAGAGCGCCGTAATCTCGCGATGCGCAAGCTAGCGCATGCGGGGCGGTGCTGGGCTCCTTCACGCTGGACTCATCTCAGGGAGACAGGACTCATCTCAGGTTAATTTGTATATGTATCAAATAGTTTTTTGTTTTTTTTACACAATAAAAGCACACAGAGCAAAATGAATAAGAAAATCCCTGCAACTCCCTGACATTGCAGACACATGAAATCTGTGCCCTTCATATACTTCTATTACTTCCTAAAACTTTACAATAACTTCCCAAGCCAAGTAAAAGGGGTTTTCATGTACATAGACCACAATAACTATACAATGATAAGCCATGCAGCTTTCTAATATACTGGTGCACCAGTCCCTTGCCCTCTTACAGGCTTCCGCTTTCTGCAAGTGAATGGAAGCATTTATACTACCACATACCTTCAGTCTGATATCCTCGGGATAGGTCATTAACATCTGATCGGTGGAGGTCCGACTCCCAGCACCCCTGCTGATCCGCTTCAGTGAGCACTGCAGCTTCCTCACAGCTTACCAAGCACAGCGCCGTACACTGTATAGTGGCTGTACTTGGTATTGCAGCCTAGCTCCATTCATGGGAATGGGACTGAGCTGCACATCGGCCATGTGACCAACGAATGTCATGTCACCAGTCTAGGAGGAGGCTGTGGCACTCACTGATCAGCAGACCCCCCCCCTCCCCGATCAGATATTGATGACCTATCCTGAGGATGGACCATTCAAGGGGTTGTCCGGCCATTTAGATTGCTGACCTATCGTCAATGAACAGCAAGCAGCACCGTCTCCTCTTCAAACGACTGATCGGTGGGGGTGACGGGAGTCGGACCCCCGCCGATCAAATACTGATGACCTATCCTGACAATAGGTCATCAATATAAATGGCAGGCTAACCCCTTTAATATTCTACTCACAAAAAAAAAAAATATATAAACTGCTGGTATGTGGCTACAGTTCTCACCATGTCCTTGTTTAAATTTTCCATTTTACTATGATAGAGAAAAAGTTATAAAACCGCAATCAGGTCCTTATCTGGACAGTGCTGCAGCAGCGTCAAAGCTGTTAGTTCTGCCTTGACTGCCAACCTTCTGGGTATGCGAAGTCAGTGCTAGCTCTGCTGAGCGGGACATCTATCAAGACTGGGCGTGCCACTACACCGTGACTACAGCCCTACTGGCGAGTGACGCACCTCTTCTGATCCCTACAGTTACCTGCACACAGGGCGGAATATTCTGCCGCAAATGCGCAGTAAAACCAGTATGTACAGTCGTGGCCAAAAGTTTTGAGAAGGACACAAATATTAGTTTTCACAAAGTTTGCTGCTAAACTGCTTTTAGATCTTTGTTTCAGTTGTTTCTGTGATGTAGTGAAATATAATTACACGCACTTCATAAATTTCAAAGGCTTTTATCGACAATTACATGACATTTATGCAAAGAGTCAGTATTTGCAGGAGTCAGTCTTTTTCAGGACCTCTGCAATTCGACTGGGCATGCTCTCAATCAACTTCTGGGCCAATTCCTGACTGATAGCAACCCATTCTTTCATAATCACTTCTTGGAGTTTGTCAGAATTAGTGGGATTTTGTTTGTCCACCCGCCTCTTGAGGATTGACCACAAGTTCTCAATGGGATTAAGATCTGGGGAGTTTCCAGGCCATGGACCCAAAATGTCAACGTTTTGGTCCCCGAGCCACTTAATTATCACTTTTGCCTTTTGGCACGGTGCTCCATCGTGCTGGAAAATGCATTGTTCTTCACCAAACTGTTGTTGGATTGTCGGAAGAAGTTGCTGTTGGAGGGTGTTTTGGTACCATTCTTTATTCATGGCTGTGTTTTTGGGCAAAATTGTGAGTGAGCCCACTCCCTTGGATGAGAATCAACTCCACACATGAATGGTCTCAGGATGCTTTACTGTTGGCATGACACAGGACTGATGGTAGCGCTCACCTTTTCTTCTCTGGACAAGCCTTTTTCCAGATGCCCCAAACAATCGGAAAGAGGCTTCATCGGAGAATATGACTTTGCCCCAGTCCTCAGCAGTCCATTCACCAAACTTTCTGCAGAAGATCAATCTGTCCCTGGTGTTTTTTTTGGAGAGAAGTGGCTTCTTTGCTGCCCTTCTTGACACCAGGCCATCTTCCAAAAGTCTTCGCCTCACTGTGCGTGCAGATGCGCTCACACCTGCCTGCTACCATTCCTGAGCAAGCTCTGCACTGGTGGCACTCCGATCCCACAGCTGAATCCTCTTTAGGAGATGATCCTGGCGCTTGCTGGACTTTCTTGGACGCCCTGAAGCCTTCTTAACAAGAATTGAACCTTTTTCCTTGAAGTTCTTGACGATTCTATAAATTGTTGATTGAAGTGCAATCTTAGTAGCCACAATATCCTTGCCTGTGAAGCCATTTTTATGCAACGCAATGATGGCTGCACGCGTTTCTTTGCAGGTCACCATGGTTAACAATGGAAGAACAATGATTCCAAGCATCACCCTCCTTTTAACATGTCAAGTCTGCCATTTTAACCCAATCAGCCTGACATAATGATCTCCAGCCTTGTGCTCGTCAACATTCTCACCTGAGTTAACAAGACGATTACTGAAATGATCTCAGCAGGTCCTTTAATGACAGCAATGAAATGCAGTGGAAAGGTTTTTTTGGGATTAAGTTAATTTTCATGGCAAAAAAGAACTATGCAATTCATCTGATCACTGAACATTCTGGAGTATATGCAAATTGCTATTATAAAAACTTAAGCAGCAACTTTTCCAATTTCCAATATTTATCTAATTCTCAAAACATTTGGCCACGACTGTACAACACGCACAATTACACCTCATGCACACGTCCATAGATTTTTATTTTTTTGCGGATCCACAAAATACATGTTGCATCCGTTTTTTTTTTTTGCAGACCCTTTGACCTCAATGGGTCCGTAGTCTGCAATTTGCGTCCATTTGCAATTTGCGTATGGACATACGGAAAGCACGCGGATCATCCGCAAAATGCATACCGTCTTATGCACGATTGCACCCCTTGCCTGAAGTCTGTAGGGAAAAATCCACAAAATAAATTGACGTCTTGCAGATTTTAAAATCCGCCCCACATCTCAATTTACAAGCGGAACATTTGCGCAGCATTTTGGTGAGATATGTCACACGCCGGGGGATGGGATCCCATTCACGTTTATTGGCCCCCTACTGGGCAAAGTCTATTCATGAGGGCAATGTTTTCTGGGAAATGGGAGTATAGGAGTGGTCCTGGCCAAATACAACACAGACATCTGGAGAGGAGATAAGACCGAGCGCAAGCAACCCTCAGCCCTACCGTCATCAAAATATCCTCTGTGCCTTTAAGAGCCTAGATGTAGCTGCACCGGCTGTCACCCGCAGCACCTAGCGAGACCCGGAACGTGATACAACTGGGTGAAGAAGCTACCAGGTGAAACTAATATCTATACCGACGGCTACATGGAGTAGTGTACACTATGTCCATGGCCCAGGTCCAGTCTAATCACCGCTCCCCAGTTTTACCTTTGTTTCTTCCGCACAATGTTTGCAGGTTGCCTAGCAACCCAAACCCCAGGACTCTTCAGAGAACTTGCAACATTTTGCCAAATAGTTCCATTGTGTCACCGGACACAACGTTTGGCACCTCACAGGGGCATGTAGCGCCATCTACAGAGCTAGATGCATGACTACAGGTAGGCTTAGTGACAGGATGAGCATAAACTACAGATGTAGCAGGGCTGAGTCTGGCAACATTTTCCAGGGATGTATCAATGGGTTATCTGTAATTTTACATAGGACTGCAGGCAAACCTACTCCATTCTCAAGAGCTGGAAGCACACAAATTCAGCTCTGCTACATCTATTCCCACCAACCTGTGGGCACCATACAAGCTTATTACTGCACTGACCCCTCATGTGTGTGATGTGCAGAGCTGGGTGCCGCCCCCTGCTGGCAGTGCATGTATCAGCTGGGTGCTGCCCCCTGCTGGCAGTGCATGTATCTGCCAGGACTCAGACTCATTATTTACCACAGGCTTACAGGAGGGAAGGAGGACCTGCTTACTGTCACCTCAGGGGCAGAGGCATATGTCTGGGGCTCCATGAGGCTGGCATACACTTCTCCATGCCCTTGAGAGCCTTCCTGTGTAAGTCACACACATTCGTCAGCCTCAGCCACCAGCTGCTATAACACCAGCCCTCGTTCAGGCCCCGCACCCCATGCCCGGTGTTAAACGTGTGCGTTTTTACCTGTGCTCCTCCTGCCCCGGGGAACCGCAGACAACGCAATGGAAGCTTATCCCAGGGCCGCTCATGACACGGTCACCGCACGGCCCGCCCCCCGCTCGCACCTATTGGTCAAGGAGTCACTACCGACCAATTAAAAAGCGTTATTCTTCCGGCAGCTGTGACGCCAATAACCACGCCCACCGCCTGTCTCTTCAGCTTTGGAAGCGAAAGTATGTACTGCGGCAGCTGCACTGGGAGGAGCCTGCATCATGTGTGACAATAGCGACCGGCCACCAGAAGGCGCAGTGGTGCACTGACAGAATCATTAGCAGAGGAGAAAACTGATTGTGGCAGCTTGTGATAGTGACTGTATGGAAGCGATATGGTGTTATATGGGGATATTGTCATGGTGCTGATTAGGGGTATGTCATTGGTCAGTCTGCTTAGGGTTGTAATGGATAAGGTGGTGCCAATGGAATGATGCGATGCAGGTCTGTCACCAAAGGATTAAATGAAGAGACCCAATAAAATGGCAATAGGGCCAGGGATGGACTGGGAACTTACATTGGCCCTAGAGAACAAACAAAAAGTGTTCGCATGTTGTAGGCGGGTCCAGATTGAAAGAAGATGGGGCAACAGAAGTAGGTAGAGCCAGTAATACCACAGTGCAGCATAAATTATCTCCCAAGTAGAACCAAATAGCACAGTGCAGCCCAAAATACCGCCCCAGCAAAACCAAATACCACAGTGCAGCCCAAAATACTGCCCCAGTAGAACCAAATATCACAGTACAGCACAAAATACTGCCCCAGTAGAATCAAATACCATAGTACAGCATAAAATATCTCCCAAGTAGAACCAAATATCACAGTGCAGCATAAAATACTGCCCCAGCAGAACAAAATACCATAGTACAGCACAAAATATCGCCCCAGCAGAACCAAATAGCACAGTGCAGCCCAAAATACTGCCCCAGCAAAACCAAATATCACAGTGCAGCACAAAATACCGCCCCAGCAGAACAAAATACCGCCCCAGCAGAACAAAATACCAAAGTGCAGCCCAAAATACCGCCCCAGCAAAACCAAATACCACAGTACAGCAGAAAGTACTGCCCCAGCAGAACAAAATACCATAGTACAGCACAAAATACCACCCCAGCTGAACCAAATACCACAGTACAGCACAAAGTACTGCCCCAACAGAAGCAAATACCACAGTACAGCACAAAGTACTGCCCCAGCTGAACCAAATACCACAGTACAGCACAAAGTACTGCCCCAGCTGAACCAAATACCACAGTACAGCACAAAGTACTGCCCCAGCTGAACCAAATACCACAGTACAGCACAAAGTACTGCCCCAGCTGAACCAAATACCACAGTACAGCACAAAGTACTGCCCCAACAGAAGCAAATACTACAGTGCAGCACAATATACTTACCCAGCAAAATCCACAGTACAGCACAAAATACTGCCCCAGCAGAACAAAATACCACAGTACAGCAAAATATACTGCCCCAGCAGAAGCAAATACCACAGTACAGCCACCCCTGATGCAGTATTCAACTATATCACTGACGTAAAGAGAGTTGAGTTCAAGAGGGAGACCTGCAGCCGCCGGCCAGGAACGTACCTGATGTTCCTAGCATTAATACCGAGATGATCTGATTGTTATGTACCAGCAGACGTGAGCAGAGTTCAGGTGGCCCACTGGGTATCAGCCACGACAGGAGTCTACAGTGAATATTTATGGTGACTTTGGTGGTCTTACAGTATAGGGCAGGTTTTGCTCTTGAACGTTTTCAGTCTCTTTAAAGGGGGAGACTGTCCCCTCCAAAATTGGTTTCAAAATAAGCATACTGCCATGTAACGTAGGTGCCTCGAAACATAACCATACCTTTCTCATGAAAATCCAATTCTCTATTGCAGAGAAAAGGCTTGTAAGGCTTTAGGTGCACTGTGGGCCGGGCATCTCCAGTTGGTGCTCCTGGCTTCCCTTGCATCATCGCTACCAGCTCTGAAATCTCAGGGACTGTCAAGTACACTATAGGTGAAGGCCTGGTCAGCATTACCGGCAGATAGATAATGCACCAAATGCAGTGGCCCTGCCCCCGCTGCACGGAAAACCTTATTTGCATGAAAATAAAAAGCTGCATTTTTCACGATCAGAGAGGTGGAATTTCACAAGAAAGGTACGGTTATTATTTGAGGAACCTAGCCTACATGGCAGTATGTTTATTTTGAAACCAATTTTGAGGTGATAACCTCCCTTTAACACTTCACTAGTCCCAAGGGACATCTCCCTGATCAGGCCTACTGCTCTTCTCCCACCAGTGGGCTGTAACACCTCCTGAGACACTAATGCAGGAGGGAGATTCCCTCTCCTCCCGCAGATTGTCAGATCTTCTCTATCTGTGGCCGTCTCCTGGTGACCACCACAGTTATCCTCCTCTCCAGTTTCAGCAGACCTCAGTGACAGCCTCTCCCAGCAGGCAAATGCACGCTAACACATGGATATGCACCTGAACTCCCTGAGATGCAGCATCTCTATCCTAACCTTCCCAACTCATATGTATTGGGTCTCATCACCTCCTCCTCTTCTTTGTCTCCCCAGCAGAGCACAGCTGTCACGAACCAGCTGGAGTGAACCCACTGTGCCAGGTGTCCTACCTCCTCTAAGAGCATTGTCCAAGTGAACCCCTCAATCTTCACAGAACCCCTGATGGTGGGGATAGACTTTCCCGAGGGGAACACCAGGTCGCTACCTCTTCAAAAGGATTGGCACAGAAGGCAGCTGGTCCAGGCGGACCAGGAGGTACCTGAGCACCTGGGTATGAACATAAAGCTATCCAGCGATGTTTTAAGGCTTTTTATACTATTTCTCTTGTGAGTATAATAAATTGTACTTCTTTAACCTTTTGTGGCGGTACTTCACTATTGCGCACATCCCTTTAAAGGTTATACCATCTACCAGGAGGGTTGTGAAGATTCGTATGTCACTGCATTTGGAAAGTGCTGAAGAATCCTATTGTGAGAGGATACCCCTTGACGGAGAGTGAAGCAGCGCGGTCCTCTACTTAAAAGGTACCAGAGGTACAGACATAGTCAGCAGGCCAAGTCATAACCAGGAGCAACAGTGCAGGACCGAAGGATGAGGCAGAAGCAAAGTCAAACAAGCAATAGGTCAGGCAATCCGGTTCAGCAACAGGAGAGGAGAGTCAAGGAAAGCAGGCAGGGATCAAACAGGTAGTGGTGTCAAGGAACACAAGCACAGGTCAGGTACACAGGAACATAAGCAGAGATATCAGCAACCTTTGCAGGACACAAGGACCTTGACACTGAGGCATCTGGGAAGGGGGCTGAGCCACTTATATATGTGCAGGAGGGCTAGGATTGGTCAGCAAAGTCACATGATCTAACCCATAGAGCACAGGAAGTGACGCGCCCTGGCCCTTAAGGAAGTGCTGCAGGAAACAAGCAGCAAGCATGCTGCAGCCAGGGCTGAGAGGAAACTGTGGAGCGGATCCCAGAACAAACAGTACCTACAAAAACAGAGCCTAGGACTGCAGCGGTGAATGGGAAGCACTGGCAGCAGATCACCGCTGAACACGCCGCCTGAGACCACGGCTGTAAGCAGGGGAACAGCGGCGTACAGCAGCCTTCCTAACAGTAGTGTAGTGGCGTCCTCTAGTGGCCAGTAAACAGTGCAGCACCAACATGGTTGAACACTGTATTCAGCCACTACTTTAGGGAGCTCAATGCCTATTAGTTTATGCAATTCCTACTGAACTGACTACTAGCTCTGTAAAAACATATATAAGAAGCTCCACCTAGTGGCAGTCTCAGGCAGTAAGAATGTCACTATTTAACCCAATGATGCGAAGTAGAGCATTTGCTACTTTGTACAAGAACCCCCCCCCCCCATAAAAGGATATTTCAGCTGTGGGCCCCCATGGTGCTCTGGACCAGTCCCGGACTGGTTGTGTTGTCGACGAACATTCCTTCTTTATTTTATGCGGTACTGGGTGCAACAAATTGGGGGGTCTTTTATCAAGGGACTTGCAACTTTTTTATTTGTAAAATAAGGTTGTAAGGCCTCTTTCACACTTGCGTTGTTGGGATCCGGCATGCACTTCCGTTGCCGGAGGTGCCCGCCGGATCCGGTAAAACGCAAGTGTACTGAAAGCATTTGAAGACGGAACCGTCTTCCAAATGCTTTCAGTGTTACTATGGCACCCAGGACGCTATTAAAGTCCTGGTTGCCATAGTAGGAGCGGGGATCGGGGGAGCGGTATACTTACAGTCCGTGCGGCTCCCGGGGCGCTCCAGAATGACGTCAAAGCGCCCCATGCGCATGGATGACGTGATCCATGCGATCACGTGATCCATGCGCTTGGGGCGCCCTGACGTCACTCTGGAGCGCCCGGGGAGCCGCACGGACGGTAAGTATACTGCTCCCCCGCTCCCCACTACACTTTACCATGGCTGCCAGGACTTTAGCGTCCCGGCAGCCATGGTAACCACTCTGAAAAAGCTAAATGTCGGCTCCGGCAATGCGCCGAAACGACGTTTAGCTTAAGGCCGGATCCGGATCAATGCCTTTCAATGGGCATTAATTCCGGATCCGGCCTTGCGGTAAGTGTTCCGGATTTTTGGCCGGAGCAAAAAGCGCAGCATGCTGCGGTATTTTCTCCGGCCAAAAAACGTTCCGTTCCGGAACTGAAGACATCCTGATGCATCCTGAACGGATTTCTCTCCATTCAGAATGCATTAGGATAATCCTGATCAGGATTCTTCCGGCATAGAGCCCCGACGACGGAACTCTATGCCGGAAGACAATAACGCAAGTGTGAAAGAGCCCTTAGTCCCTTTTTTGATAAACAGTGTGATAATATTCAGTCACATGGCCAGTTTTAGATTGCGTTTGACAGTGTGATGGGGGCAGAGCCATTTACTTATTAACGCTGGTAAAACGTGTAAATGTGCGCAAAAATCGATTCCAACCAGGGGCTGGAGTCGTTTTTACAACAAGAGCATGGACTGTTGTTGATGCGCCTGATTTATAATGAGTCACAGGCCTCGTCATAAATTAGGCTAGTTTTATGGCAGCGTATGGGGTGGTCTAAGACCAGTGTAAAAAGACAGTCTTTGTAAATGACCCCCATTGAGTTCAATCACCGTCTTAAAGGGGCGTAAAAAGACAGGGGTTAAAAAATGTCCTCCATATGCCGGGCCCCTCACAATGAATATACTTACCTGGCTCCCCACGCTGCTCCTGGTCCCCGCACCGCCGCTGCTGCTTCTCCCCGTGCGCAGATGAAAACATCTGGTGTTGGGGGGAGCAGCCAATGTCAGGGGGTGACTGGGACGAGCCCCCCTAGCAACACAGGTGAAGCTAGGGAGGCTCGTCCCCGTCATCGCCTCCCATTGGCTACTCCCCCCCCCCCCCCCCACACACCGGATGTATTCATCCGCGCATGGGGAGAAGCAGCAGCTGCAGTGCGGGGACCAGGAGCGGCGCGGGGAGCCAGGTAAGTATATTCATTGTGAGGGGCCCGGCATATGGGGGACATTTTATAGTCTTAGATAACCGCTTTAAAGGGCTTCTGTCACCCCACTAAACTCTTTTTTTTTCTTCTGGGTACTTATAATCCCTATACTGCGATTTATCCATACATAATGTAATTAATCATTTTGGTTCAGTAGATACTGCAAAAAACGTACTTTTATAATATGCAAATTACCTGTCTACCAGCAAGTAGGGCGGCTACTTGCTGGTAGCAGCCGCATCCTCCTATCATAAAGACGCCCCCTCCTCATGTTGATTGACAGGGCCAGCGGACGCGCTCGTTCTCTGCTGGCCCTGTCTGCATTCAAAATCTGGCGCCAGCGCCGTACCTGTCTTCAGTCGGCGCAGGCGCACTGAGGGGAGGACGCTCGCTTGGCCGCTCCTTCCTCAGTGCGCCTGCGCCGGTTGTAGATGGGACGTCACTGGCGCAGGCGCATTGAGGATGGATCGGCCAAGCAAGCATCCTCCCCTAAGTGCGCCTGCGCCGACTGAAGACAGGTACGGCGCCGGCGCCAGATTTTGAATGCAGACAGGGCCAGCAGAGAACGAGCGCGTCCGCTGGCCCTGTTAATCAACATGAGGAGGGGGCGTCTTTATGATAGGAGGATGCGGCTGCTACCAGCAAGTAGCCGCCCTACTTGCTGGTAGACAGGTAATTTGCATATTATAAAAGTATGTTTTTTGCAGTATCTACTGAACCAAAATGATTAATTACATTATGTATGGATAAATCGCAGTATAGGGATTATAAGTACCCAAAAAAAAAAAAAAAAGAGTTTAGTGGGGTGACAGAAGCCCTTTAAGTTTGCATATCCTTAACCCTCATTACTGAACCTTCATAATTATAATGTTCTAATTGATTCCTGACGAAGAAAAGCGCATTATTTTCTGAAACACATTTTTGGTCCTTACAGCCTTCAGTAGCCCGAGGTGACGTCACTCAGTACTCTGAGAAGAGCACCCTCCGATTGGCTATTTGAAGCACCAATCACCATCTTTTCCCATCAAGTGAACCAAGAAACATAACTAAAATCAAGCAGTAAGAGGGAGAGTGGGACTGAGGTACTTGCAGGTAATAGGAGAGCGAACATACTCTGCAGGTGCAGTTGGGGGCTGTATACTGCAGCTAGTCTGGGACTGTAGACAATAGTGGTCTGCTAGATCTTAGGCTGCATTGGTCAGAGTTGATAGCGCAGAACCATTCTTGTTTTTAGTATTGTGAATGTTCTGATTATAACTGTTCCAAATCAGAGGGGAAATCAATCTTTCCCTCTGTTCTTTAGAGAGTAACCCGTGTTATTCCTCCTGGAGCACGGCGCTAATGGACGCAGTTGTTTATGTTGAAGTGATCCAGAACAAAAAAGCTATTTCCACTGTGAATAGATAGGCAGATATTATGGTGGCATCAGTTTCTTGTTAGCAAACATGACATAACATTTACCAGATGCAATGTACTAAATTGTTGCAGGTTTATATTTAATACACCTTTGGGGGCCTTTTTTGTATTATTGCATTATACTTAGATTTCTACACATTTTCATAAGCATTAATGTCATTTACTTTTAAGAATTTATTTAAGCCCTTTGTAAAACTATCCATTGTCCCTGCTGTGACCACGTCCTGAGGTGTCTATTCCACAGATTCCCAGTTCTTACAGTAGAGAAGCTTTGACGCTTCTGGAGACTGAACTTTTTCTTCTCAAGTCGGAGGCAGTGTGAGATTGTGAAACAGCTATTTCTGCATAATGTCTGTACTTAAACTGTCATTTGGCATTCCGGGCACTAGAGGCCACTGTTTTGCAGCTACAGCCACCACACTCTGAGATTTGAATATGCAAAACAGATGATGACTCATGCTGATGACTCATGCTGCTGCCTGTGAGTGAACAGGAAGTGTGTTGATCTGGCATGGTGGAAGGATTGTGCTGTGAGGGACTGAATCCGATTCCATCCTGGCTTGCAGATGTCTGGCAGTTAATGGACACTCAGAAGAAGGAGAGTAGCTGTTATACCCTGACTGAATCCAGCTCTTTTGAAAGAGAGGTTGTCCCAGGAAGACCAGTTCAGTGTGTGGACAGAAGGCCTAATCATCAAGCAAGGCCGCACGGTTGCTAAGAGGTTGGTGGCCATCCCTGGTAGGCTGCATCCTCGGGCCCAGAACGGACGCAGGTCAGTACACCTGGTTACTGATTGTTATATTGTGTGGCGCCTGAAGTTATAGAGACTAGCCTAGGCCTAGTATTAGTTAGTTAGTTAGGATTAGATTGTTTTGCTAGGCTGTACTGTACTGTACTGGACTGCAGCACAGTTATTGACTTGCAGGCTCTGCTGCGTTTATCATCAGCTAGGGGTGTCCTCTGTAGCGGCACAGCACGACTTGCAGGCTCTGCTGTGTCTGCCATTGGCTAGGCCTGTCCAGTGGGCAGGGACATTGACTGTGGGTCCGGGGATATAGCTTTTCTTTGCATGTTTGTATTGTTTTGGTGATGCTTATGTTATTACTCGTTGTCTAAGTAAAGTTTCTGTTCTTGCATAGTAAGCTGGTGTCAGTGTCGCTTTCCTTGTCTGTGACTTTGCTGTATTCTGGGGAGCCCACCCAGGTACACGGCTTACAACTTGGCGTAGTCGGCAGGATACAGCGACCGTTATGGACGGGAACGCGGCGGGAGATTGTCCCCCGGCGCCAGTGGTGCCGGATCAGGACCCAGCCCAGGGTGCACAGGCGCAAGTCCACCTTGCCCCAAATAATATGGCTACCCCAGTAGGATACATCCCTGTAGGGGCACTGCTGCGTCATCTGCCAAAGTATGACGGTAACAACATGACATTGCAGGACTGGACTGAAAGGGTGCGAAGTGCGGTTTAAAATGTGTAACCTGACCCCCGAACTGCGGGCCGAGGTTGCATTGGGAGCCCTAGAGGGCGACGTCAGGCGGACAGTGATGGTAAGGCCTGACTCTGAGAGGGATACCCTAGAGAAGATTTTTTCCCTGCTAGAGAGAGCCCAAGGGGGGCGGGCCAAAGTGGTACAGTTACGGAGTCACTTCTTTAACCGTCCCCAGCGAGAGGGCGAGACCCTGATGCAATATTCCAATGCTCTATAGGAGACACTGAATGAGATACAACGACGAGACCCTGAGGCTATGGGCGCCTTCCGGGAGGTGGACCGGCTTCTACGAGATCAGTTCATTGTAGGGCTCTCCAATAAATTCCTACAAGATAAATTACAAGAGATGACCCGAACAATGGCCAATATGACATTCTACGGCGTTTATTTAGCCGCCCGCCGTAGAGAGGGAGCAAGAGCCCATACCTGTGGTGAATAGCGCGCATATTACAAGGGACCGGCCGGGATCTGAAGAATCAGAGTCCTTAAAGGATGTGGTCCAGGCCCTGCGGGCGGAATTAAAAGAGCTTCGGCTGGAAGTGTCCCAGATGAAGGTAGAACCGTCCCGGCCTCCAGAAACTGTCCCCGCACCTTGTGTCACTCCACCCGGAACAACCCCGCTGAGGGAGCCGGGCAGAAGAGGGCCCCTCTGTTGGGTTTGCCGAAAGTACGGCCATATGGCCAGAGAGTGCCCAGAACAGGTAGTGTCAGAGCCGACGTTAAACTTCCGACCGCTGCAGTAGCTGGGCGTCCTGCGGCGGTGCACCAGAAATTAAGCCCTCTGTGTGAAGAACGTGATCTGTATGCCAGCAGCCAGGTTTGCTGCCTAGTTGATACAGGGTCACAGTGCACTCTAATGCCTTTGGAGTTCTTTGAGAGGCACTTCGGGCATATGATGGAGCCCGAAGATGAGAGCGTCATCAAGCTGACGGCTGCTGATAATAGAGAGATGGATGTTCGAGGGATAGTCTGGATGCGGGTCCGACTGTTTGGGCAAGACATCGGCAAGAAAGGGGTCGTGCTGGTGGACCATTCGTCCCGGAAAGGAATGGACGTGACCCTGGGCATGAATATACTGAGAGACCTAGATCATCAACTCTATACCAAGGAAGGGCCGAAGTACTGGCAACGGGCCACCGCACACCGGCCTACCCAGAAGGTCTTACAACAAATGGTGAGGAGCTGTAGCCTGCAAAAGAGTAACCTGTCCGGACAGGCCATTGGAGACGTGAGGGTGCTACGGAGGACTCCGTTGAAGATCCCACCTCGACAGGAGCGAATATTGATGCTGCCAGTGGGGGCTGGACGACGACTGAATGGACTGGAGGTCCTGATCGAGCCCGCTTATCAAGAAGAAACGTAGATTCGCCCACTGGTAGCCCGGGCCCTTGCCGTTGTGAAAGACGGATGTGTGCCTATACGCTGCTGTAATGTTAAGGAGTGCGAGTTAACCGTCCCTGCAAACACCCTGCTGGCCCAAGTTTATGTGTCCGAAGGGGGTATCGCTCGAAGAAGGGGCTTTACGCTGCAGCCGGATAGGAGATCAGCCTGGACCTATGCTGTGGAGGTCCATTCAAGGGAAACCCCGACAGCGGAGTGGAACGGTCGAGTGATCATGGCCCGTATGGGGGTGGACTGCAGAACCCTGACTCCGGGGGAACAAAAGCTGCTGGAAGACACCCTCTGGGAATTTCAGGAGGCCTTCTCAAGACATGATGAGGACTTTGGGTGTGCTACTGCCATCGAACATGAAATCCCAACCGGCGATGCTGCGCCGATCAGGGAAGCTACCGGCAGATCCCACCTAAGATGTATCAGGAGGTGAAAGATATGGTGGCCAGTATGTTGGAGAACCGGGTGATCCAGGAAAGTCAAAGTCCGTGGGCTGCTCCGGTAGTCTTGGTGCGGAAGAAAGACGGGAGTCTCCGGTTCTGCGTGGATTATCGGAAGCTGAATGCTCAGACCGTCCGGGATGCCTACCCCCTTCCGCGGATTGAAGAGTCATTATCAGCTCTAAGCCAAGCTAAATTCTTCTCAACTCTTGACATGGCTAGTGGGTACTGGCAGGTGCCGGTGGCCAAGAAGGACAAAGCCAAGACGGTCTTCATTCTACCTATTGGACTCTACGAGTTCAACCGGATGCCCTTCGGCCTCTCCAATGCTCCGGGGACATTCCAGCGATTGATGGAACACTGTCTGCGGGACCTCAACTTCGAATCAGTATTGATATACCTGGATGACATAGTAGTGTTCGGGGCCTCCTTTGAAGATCACCTCCAGAAGCCGCGACAATACTTGGGACGGCTACGAGACCATGGGCTCAAGATCAAGCCAAAAAAATGCCAGCTGTTCCGACAGCAGATAGAGTACTTAGGACATGTCGTCACCCAGGAGGGGGTAAAAACGGCCCTCAGCAAGGTGGAGGCCGTTCAGAAGTGGCCCCAGCCACTGGAGGTACGGGCGTTCGTGGGACTGGCCAGCTACTACAGGAGGTTTATACCCAAATTCGCTCATCTGGTGGGCCCGTTAAACGAGTTGCTAAGAGGCATGGCTGGGGGCCCGAAGAAACGCCCCGTCAACTGGGGGCCCCGGCAACAAGAGGCCTTTGAAGCGGTGAAAGAGGCGCTGACCAATGCCCCGATCCTGGCTTACGCACGGTTTGATACCCCATTCCTACTGTATACTGATGGAAGCCTACATGGTCTGGGGGCCGTCTTGTCCCAAGTGCAGGATGGATGGGAGAGAGTCATCGCCTATGGGAGCCGGTCCCTAAGAGAGTCAGAACTCAACCCTGATAACTATAGCTCCTTTAACCCCTTAGGGACCCATGACGTACCGGTACTTCATGAGTTTAAAATGAAATTGCGGCGCTGCGGGTGTTAATCTGAACAGGATGCCAGCTGAAATCATTCAGCCGGCATCCTGTCACAACGCCGGGGTGGGTCATGTGACCCCCCCGTATCGGCGATCGCAGCAAACCGCAGGTCAATTCAGACCTGCGGTTTGCTGCGCTTTCTCCCGATTCTGATTCCTGCGGTCCCTGACCGCGGGGATCAAACTTTAAAATGCCCCATATAAAGTTTTTTTCACCCCCCCCTGCATCCCTGAATAATATTATGGTGGCGGGTGGTGTAGGGGGGGTGTTGCGGGAGGCGGGCGGTGCGGCAGACGGGATCGCGATCCCCGCCCGCCTCCTCTTGAATAATCATTGGTGTCCAGTGGTATACCAGAGTGTCAGCACATTGCTGACATTCTGGTATAAACGGCTGACATCTGTGATGCGATGTCAGCCGTTTAACCCTTTCCATACCGCGGTCCGTACGGACAGCTGTATGGAAAAAGTTAACAGTAAGATGGGGCTCCCTCCCTCTCCCATCGGGGGGCTGCTGTGCCTTTGCAGCCCCCCGACAGGATGGGGTGACAGAGGGAGGTAGCCCCCCTCCTTACCCTTCCCCGTCTGCGCAGTTGTGGCCACAACTGAGCAGACGGGGAAGGTTCCCATGGCAACAGGAAGCCTTCTCAGGCATCCTACTGTCCGTGGTGCTGAACAGATCTGTGCTAAAGGCATAGATCTGTTCAGACAAAGTGTAAGTAAAATACAGTACAATACCCTATCTAGTGTACTGTACTGTATTATACAGACATCTTCAAGAACCAAGTGGGTCTGGGTCAAAAAAAAGTTAAAAAAAAAGTTAAAAAAGATAAAAAAAACATTTATCACTGAATAAAAAAAAAAATACACTACACATATTAGGTATCGCCGCGTCCATAACGACCTGAGCTATAAAATGGTCTTGTTACTTTCCCCGCACGGTGAACGCCATAAAAATAAAAAAATAAAAACTATGAGGAAGTTGAAATTTTGCCCACCTTACTTCCCAAAAAAAGTAATAAAAGTGATCAAAAAAGTCGCATGTACGCCAAAATAGTACCAATCAAACCATAATTTCATCCCGCAAAAATCATACCCTACCCAAGATAATCGGCCAAAAATTGAAAAAACTATGGCTCTTAGACTATGGAAACACTAAAACATGATTTTTTTTGTTTCAAAAATGAAATCATTGTGTAAAACTTACATAAATAAAAAAAGTATACATATTAGGTATCTCCGCGTCCGTATCGACCGGCTCTATAAAAATATCACATGACCTAACCCTTCAGAGGAACACCGTAAAAAAAAAAAAAAAAACGTGTAAAAAAAACAATTTTTGGTCATCTTATGTCACAGAAAGTGTAATAGCAAGCATTCAAAAAGTCATATGCACCCCAAAATAGTGCCAATCAAACCGTCATCTCATCCCACAAAAAACGAGACCCTACCTAAGATAATCGCCCAAAAACTGAAAAAACTATGGCTCTCAGACTATGGAGACACTAAAACATGATTTTTTTTGTTTCAAAAATGAAATCATTGTGTAAAACTTACATAAATAATTGTATACATATTACGTATCGCCGCGTCCGTTTCAACCTGCTCTATAAAAATACCACATGATCTAACCTGTCAGATGAATGCTGTAAATAACGGAAAAAAACTGTGCCAAAAAAGCTATTTCTTGTTACCTTGCCTCACAAAAAGTGTAATATAGAGCAACCAAAAGTCATATGTACCCTAAACTAGTACCAACAAAACTTCCACCCTATCCCATAGTTTCTAAAATGGGGTTACTTTTTTGGAGTTTCTAGCAAAATCTGCCTTCCAAAAAACGTATGGCATTCCATTCCTTCTGCGCCCTGCCGTGTGCCCGTACAGCAGTTTATGACCACATATGCAGTGTTTCTGTAAACTACAGAATCAGGGCCATAAATAATGAGTTTTGTTTGGCTGTTAACCCTTGCTTTGTAACTGGAAAAAAAAATTAAAATGGAAAATCTGCCAAAAAAGTGAAATTTTGAAATTGTATCTCTATTTTCCATTAAATCTTGTGCAACACCTAAAGGGTTAACAAAATTTGCAAAATCAGTTTTGAATACCTTGAGGGGTGTCGTTTCTTAGATGGGGTCACTTTTATGGAGTTTCTACTCTAGGGGTGCATCAGGGGGGGCTTCAAATGGGACATGGTGTCCAAAAAAACTGTCTAGCAAAATCTGCCTTCCAAAAACTGTATGGCATTCCTTTCCTTCTGCGCCCTGCCGTGTGTCCGTACAGCAGTTTACGACCACATATGGGGTGTTTCTGTAAACTACAGAATCAGGGCCATAAATAATGAGTTTTGTTTGGCTGTTAACCCTTGCTTTGTTACTGGAAAAAATGGATTAAAATGGAAAATTTCCCTAAAAATTTAAATTCTCAAATTTCATCTCCATTTGCCAATAACTCTTGTGCAACACCTAAAGGGTTATCAAAGTTTGTAAAATCAGTTTGGAATACCTTGAGGGGTGTAGTTTCTAGAATGGGGTCTTTTTTGGGTGGTTTCTATTATGTAAGCCTCACAAAGTGACTTCAGACCTGAACTGGTCCCTAAAAAGTGGGTTTTTGAAAATTTCTGAAAAATTTCAAGATTTTCTTCTAAACTTCTAAGCCTTGTAACATCCCCCAAAAATAAAATATAATTCCCAAATTGATCCAAACATGAAGTAGACATATGGGGAATGTAAAGTAATAACTATTTTTGGAGGTATTACTATGTATTATAAAAGTAGAGAAATTGAAACTTGGAAATTTGAAATTTTTTACAAATTTTTGGTAAATTTGGTATTTTTTTATAAATAAAAATGAATTTTTTTTACTTCATTTTACCAGTGTCATGAAGTACAATATGTGACGAAAAAACTATCTCAGAATGGCCTGAGAACAGCAACGCCGATGCACTATCTCGAGTTCCAGTAGGACAGTCGACTCAGAGAGCCGATGAGGAGTTAGAGGATACTGAAACTCCTGACCTTGGTCGCTTACCTCTGTTTCCGGATGTGGCACATTCAAGTGGGGTGGCGTCTGGAATGACGCTGGTGCTGGGGAAAACGTTGACTGATTGGGAGAGAGTCCAGGATAGCTGCCGGGATTTGTGGAAGGTGAAAGAATGGGTTCGGAGCAAGATCTGGCCTCGGCCAGAAGAATGAGTCCTCCTGACCCCAGAGGGTCAGAAGTTGTAAAGGCCGTGGGACAAGCTGACAATTACTCAGGGCCTCCTGTGACGGATCATATACTTGCAGTCAGAGCTGCAGTACCGGCAACAGATAGTCATTCCCATGTCGTTGGGACTGGAGGCCGCCAGAGAAGCTCATGAAAAGGGAGCTCATTTCGGGAGCGACAAAACGTTCAAGTGGCTCCAATGGCTGGTGTACTGTCCAGATCTGGCCGACATGGTGGCCGCGACATGTCTTAAGTGTCGATCCTGTGGGTTGAGTAAAAGTACTGAACAGCGGGCACCTGTGCAGACCATCCACACCTCAGCGCCCCTAGAACTTCTGATGATCGATTATGTACAGATCGGATATTCTACCTCGGGACACTCGTACTGTCTAGTTATGACAGGTCACTTTACCAAGTATGCGGTGGCTGTGCCCACCAGAGACCAAACCGCAGAGTCAGCCGCCGAAGCTGTCTGTAAACACTTTATACAGGTGTTCGGGTGTCCACGGAGGATATATTCTGACCAGGGAGCATGCTTTCAGGGTACTCTAATGAATGAACTGTACCAACTGTATGGGATTGAACGCTCCCGAACCACTCCATATCACCCACAAGGAAACGGGGCGTGCGAACGCTTCAATCGCACCTTGCTTCAGATGCTGCGGACTCTGGAAGACAGTCAAAAAGCCCAGTGGCCCGCATACCTACCTGAGTTGATGTGGGCCTATAATAACAGAGTACACAGTACCACCGGATATGCTCATGTTTGGACGAGCCGGACGGGAGATTGAAGATCTCCACATGCCTAACCCGATGGAGCCCCCACAAGAAGTACCACCGCATGGGTGCAGAAGCACCGCCGCCGGCTGAGAGCGGTACACAAGGTTGTGGGGGAGCGCCTGGGACAGGTGGTACACCCTAACCCAAGACCAGTGCAGAAAGATGGGTATATCCCTGGTGATCGGGTGATGGTCAAAGCCAAATGGCCATCAGGAAAGTTGGATGGACGGTGGGAGGCAGTTCCATACACGGTGAAGAGAAGGGTAGACCCTGCTATTCTGGTCTATGAGGTAGAACCAGTAGGGACAGGGGGACCCTCGCGTAACTTACACCGTAATATGTTAAGACGTTGCAATTTTGATGAGCCGGTGTGCGTAGAGGGGGTGCCTCCTCACGCTCAGGGTATGGAGGAAAGTCCCTCAGACGAGGAAGAGGAGGAATGGTGTGTCGTCCCTGCTCAAGTGTCCACAGAGGTTCCGGCCGTGGCAGGTTTGCCACCCAGATGCAATGCTGAGCAATCAACAGCTCCTCTCTTGTCAAATATGTCTGATGTCCCCAGTATTTCTGAAACCCCCAATCTGAGAAGGTCAGCGAGGCCCAATGCTGGTGTGCCTCCACAGCGCTATGCTCAGGATGAATTTGTATGGGGAGAGTTGCTGAGGGCGACAACTTCTAGTGGGGTGGCATATGAGATTGTGAAACAGCTATTTCTGCATAATGTCTGTACTTAAACTGTCATTTGGCATTCCGGGCACTAGAGGCCACTGTTTTGCAGCTACAGCCAGCACACTCTGAGATTTGAATATGCAAAACAGATGATGACTCATGCTGATGACTCATGCTGCTACCTGTGAGTGAACCAGGAAGTGTGTTGATCTGGCATGGTGGAAGGATTGCGCTGTGAGGGACTGAATCCGATTCCATCCTGGCTTGCAGATGTCTGGCAGTTAATGGACACTCAGAAGAAGGAGAGTAGCTGTTATACCCTGACTGAATCCAGCTCTTTTGAAAGAGAGGTTGTCCCAGGAAGACCAGTTCAGTGTGTGGACAGAGGCCCATCATCAAGCAAGGCCGCACGGTTGCTAAGAGGTTGGTGGCCATCCCTGGTAGGCTGCATCCTCGGGCCCAGAACGGACGCAGGTTAGTTCACCTGGTTACTGATTGTTATATTGTGTGGCGCCTGAAGTTACAGAGACTAGCCTAGGCCTAGCATTAGTTAGTTAGGATTAGATTGTTTTGCTAGGCTGTACTGTACTGTACTGTACTGTACTGGACTGCAGCGCAGTTATTGACTTGCAGGCTCTGCTGCGTTTGCCATCGGCTAGGGGTTTCCTCTGTAGCGGCGCAGTACGACTTGCAGGCTCTGCTGTGTCCGCCATCGGCTAGGCCTGTCCAGTGGGCAGGGACATTAATTATTTTAATCTTTCTTCATAACTGAGACCCTCCATGCCCCTTATCAGTTTAGTCGCTTTCCTCTGTACTTTTTTCAGCTCCAGAGCATCCTTCCTATGGACTGTTGCCCAGAACTGAACTGCATACTCCAGATGAGGCCGCACCAATGCCTCGTTTAATGCATGACAATATCCTGGTAGCCTTAGAAGCAGCTGATTCACATTGAATGCTGTTATTTAATCTATGATCTACAAGGACACCAGTGTTACATCCCCTAGGACATATGATGGGGCCCAGAACTAAACTGCATATTCCAGATGAGGATGCACCAACGCTTTGTAAAGTGGTAATATTACATCCCTGCCCCGCGAGTGCATGCATCATTAATAAAATTAAATAATAGAAGACCCAGCACTGAACCTTGGGGACCATTCTGAATAGGAGTCATTGACCACAACTCTCTAGACACTCACTGTAGGTGTCACATGGCTCATACTTCCTCTCACTCGTCTCTCCTTTCCCCTCTCTCTTCATCTCTCCTCTTTCTCTGTCTCACTGTCTTGTTATACAGTTGAGTTCATTCCATAATTCAATTAAAATGATAAATAGTCATCATTTTGTGGGAAAGCTGTGGATTTCACCGTTTTGAATGAATAGGGTGAAATCCAGAACAAAATCTAAAAATCCCCTGAACATGAAGGGGCTGAGCATGAAGGGAACATCTGGGCAATCAAGGTCATGGTGCTAGGAAGACAAAAACTTCAGTTTGGAGGTCATGCATATCCATCACTCTGCAGCGGCCTATTGCCAGCGTCTGGGGTATACCTTAGGAGGTTTCTATGAAATATGTCCCTCTTTTAGAGCAAGTAAACGTGACGCCAGTTGCAGTTAAGCAATGAGGACATGAAGTCCTCTTTGTAGATGGTAGTGTTGGTACCCAGATGTTGGATTGCCAGAGTGGTGTAGAGTGGCCTACAATGTCTCTGTAGATGTTGTATACACATGTCACGGTGCTTCTACCTGGATATCCTTGGATCGCAGACATGGTGTAGTCCAAAGCAAGTGCAAAGGGGGTGAATAACTTGGATGATGAAGGAATAATTAAGTCCAGACTTGTAGTAATGTTGAACACAGCTTTACTTGGCATAAACGGTAATCCAAATAGTTACCAGACTTTATCATGGTCATCAGCAGGTATTAGCTTAATTGGCAGGCAAACACTTCTGCAACAATCTCAGCTCTGCTATGCTGTAGCTTTCTAAGCTCTGCTATGCTATCTGGAGTAGATAGGAACTTTTCCTCTTCTGCAGGGACTTAGCTTAGTGGTCTGTAGTCTGTCTCTTACTTTAATCCTAGGAACTTCTTCCTGGCATCAAGCTCCCTTAGCTTGGGGTTAAGGCAATGCAAGCCCAGGAGGGGACAAGCAACCATATAGGCTTCAGAGGCAGGGCCTCTGGGCACAGCAGAGCAGACAGAGCTCTGCTGGCCGACACACAACCTCTCCTCAGGAGAGGAAGGCTAGACTGACTAACTAACTCCTCCCTCTCTAGAGAGGGCTGGAAGGAACTAGAAGGCTCCTCTCCAGAGAAACTAGCACAGCACACATTGCCGCCATCTGCTGGTGAACCAGGCACATTACACTTGGTCAATTATGAATACACACATTGCAGGATATGGCAATAAATATCTGAGATGACACAAGATCACACAATGCAGATAGTCGGGGGTACAAAAGGAGGTGGTAATGCCACTCTGGGGCGTTACAACTCTAATAATGTTAACACTGCTCTTCCTGACACCAATATAGTGATGTCAGCAGTTTAGAGGGTTTAAAACAGACTTCCTTTAAAATAAAAATAAAAAAACTAAGAAAAAAAAACATTAGTTAAAGGGGTTGTCGGATGAAAAATATTCTACATTTTTAAAACCAGGACCTGAATATGAATACGTTTGTAATTGCATATTATTAAAAACTTTGTATAGCCTCTGAGTTATTCACTGAAATCTATCTGTATAGCGCCACCTGCCGTTTTATGCTCTTTTTCAAAAAATTTTGTCCAGCTCACTTGCTCAGTGCCATCTTTCAACTGCCACCAGCTGCAGCAGAAAGTACACACCCCCTGAAAAAGGACATGTCCCCTAAGCTGCCAGCATGAAATAAATCTAGCAGAGCAATTGGAGCAATGAATGGGAAGATCTCTGGACCCGTGTGAGGTACAGGACTGGTTCTACATTTGTTAGAAAAAGATTGTCGTGTACTGTATGATGTCTGATTTTCATTTTTTACTTTATTTACAGGATAACTCCTTTAAGAGTAGTTTATTTGTTACCTTTTATGTATAAAGTGGCAAAATATTGCTCAGCATTGTACACAAAATTGTAAAAACTTACATTATTCCCTATCATCCATGAGGCATAAAATATAATCTCAAACATGTACCATGACCACACATGTAGAACACACAGACTTCATATACAATTTGCACCACATAGGATTTGAATTTAGGATCCCACTGTACTTCATGCTTCCATCTCACTTTGATATTTTATTGTCATTGCTTCACACCAGAAAACATATAAAAATAAGATTAGTAATACAGAAGTACAGCAGGTAATTATCTCTATGTGACTGAGTAATATGTACATTAATGTAGTATAACTCGTCAGTCTAGTAATAGATTATAGATTAGATTGATGGCTGATCTGATGTTATTGTCATACATGTCTAGCACTGGGCAGGTGCCCATTCCTCACTCCTCTCAAACTGGCAGAGCAGCTTTCATTGCCAGATTAATTAGGGGAATTTATTGGACCGGACGGGGATTGGAATATTCCGGGCACAGAACTCATTCAAGCCTCAGTTCAACTTCCCTTTGTACCTGTCAATGATATTAAGCTATTGCCACAATACTGCTCCCTGTGTATACTGGTTTTAACTTTTAGCCAAAGACAGACATATATTACGATGATTACTAACACTTTTATGAATTTACAACAATGCACAGTACTACACAGCCTGTATAATATCTAACAGGCGCTCCCATATTGCAGTAGGCGGCTTCACGCTACCCCTCATCTCCACCATCAGCTACTCTGCAGTACTCGACTTAGGGCTCATGCAGATGAACATATGGCCGCCGTGCCAGTGTTGCAGACTGCAAACAGTGGGTCCACAATACACGGGCACCGACCGTGTGAACTCCATACTGCGGTGCAGACCCATTGACTTGCATCGGTCCGCGATCCACAAGATACAACAAAAGATAGGTCATGCCTATCTTTTGCAGTGGCGGAGTGTTTCCATGGGCTTCCACACCGCAAAAGACTATCTTTTGTCATATCTTGCTAATCGATGACCCATTCATTCATGTATGGGCACAGCGGCCATACGGTCGTATGAACGAGCCCTTAGCACTAGCTAATACCTGAGGTGTTGTACCCTTCTTTCCAGTACTATTTGTACCTCCTCTTATCAAGCTGGTTCTCACAGGAATAGATACTGGCTATGTCTCCTGCAGCAGCCACCAGCTCTCTATTCAATTTCCTGTCTGAAACTGACCATGAGTTATGCAAGCATTCCTGTTTATGCTCTCATATATGTGCTTTCACTACATATCTGATTGCAGATTGCCGATGGTTGCCTTACAAAGGCTTCCGCGCCTGCCGGGTATGATGGCTTATGAGGCTCGGCCCCCAGGCTGGTTTTCATAGGTGACTGTCAGTGTGAAACTGACAGTTTCAATGCAGTACAATACGGTATTTATTGTACTGCATTGAAACAAGGATCAGACCGTCAAAAGTTGAAGTCCGATAGTGGGACTAAAATAAAAAAAAATTAAAGAAATTGAATAAGTGTTTTAGAAAAAAAAAGTTTCTAGTGTAAAAAAAAAGTGCCCTTTTCCCCTTTTCTATTTTACAATTGGAAAAATAGAAAAAAAATAGACCTATTATGTATCTCTGCATCTCTAATGAATGGCTCTATAAAAATATCTTTACATACCTGTCAGGTGAATGCCGTAAAAAAAAAATTAAAAAAATGGTGCCAGACATTTTTTGGTATCCATGCCCCCAAAATCATTACAGTATATCAAGCAACAAAAAGTTGTATGTAAAATTTCACCTCATTTCACAAAAAACAAGTCCACATAAAAGACCATTGCCAGATAAATAACAAAAATATGGTGACACAAAATTAAAAAAAAAATAGAAATATTTGTTATTGCTGAGTCTGTAATGACCTGCAATATCACATGATCTACCCTTTCAAGTGAATGCTGTAAAAAATAAATAATAAAAGCAATGCTAGAACAGCAATTTTTTGTGACCTCACCGTGCAAAAAACATAGTATCAAGCAACCAAAAAATCGTATGCGCCCCAAGAAAATACCAATGAAACATCAACTGATCCCGCAAAAAAACAAGCTCTCACACAAGACCATTGCCATGGAGAAAAAAAAAATATATATATACACATACATATATATATACACACAGTATATACTGTGTATATATATATATATATACTGTATAAATGTATAGCGACACAAAAATATGATTTTTTTTTACAAAATGTTTTATTTGTGTAAAAATACCAAAACTTTAAAAAAACTATATAAAATTGGTATCCCTGTAATCGTATTGACCAGCAGAATAAAGTTAACAAAATAAAACCCAAGAATCAATGACGGAATTGTTGACTTTTCTTTATCCTGCCTCCCAAAAAGCAAAATAAAAAACATCAAAAATTTGTATGTACCCCAAAATAGAACCAATGATAATAGCAACTCATTCCACAAAAAAATAAGCCCTCACACAGCTCCGTTGAGAGAAACATAAAAAACGTATGATTCCCAGAAAATGGCTGTACTGGTATCCCAGAGGCTGATCAGTGGCAACATGACGCCCGTAAACCAATCCATCAAAATCTTTGCTGAACCTTCTGAACCCTGCAGCGTTCCAAAACAGTAGTTTACGTCCATATTAGAACCCACCTATGAATTCAAGTATTGTGGTGTCAGTCTCAGATGGCACAGAATACTGGGTACCGAATTGCCATATCTTTGAAAAAAATCTCAGTTTTTATTTTGCATGGTCCACTGAGTATTATTTTATGCAAAATATCTGTAGCATTAGAATGCTCACTCCACCCCACAATACTTTGAGGGGCTGAGTTTCCAATAAGGGTCACTTCTCGGTGGTTCCAAATTTTATCTTATCCCAGAGCTTCAGTTTCAGTAAAAGATGCGTAAATCCCCACACTGGGCCTCAGAATGCACATGGTGCTCTTTTTCTCCTGAGAAATCTCATATGTTCAGGCAAAAAGAATAGGGTCACATGTAGGGGGTTTCTAAAACCATGAAAAACAGCATAATAATAAGAGGACTGCTTTTCACACTGGTACACACAAGATACAGCATATTGGGCACTCAAATTCCAAATCTGTAAAAATTGCAATTTCCACTTTTTCTTGACAATTTGAAAAAATGCTACTAAAATTTTAAGTCCTCTTATGTCCTAAAAAAAATTACATTTGCAAAATGATGCCAACATAAAATAGACATATAATGAATGTTAATTAAAGGGGTTGTCTGGGTTCAGAGCTGAACCCGGACATACCCTTATTTTCACCCCGGCAGCATCCCTGAGCCTAGAATCGGAGCATCTCATGTTCCGATGCGCTCCCGTGCCCTGCGCTAAATCGCGCAGGGCACGGGCTCTTTTGTTTTCAATAACACACTGCCGGGCGGTAACTCCCGCCCGGCAGTGTGTTCGGTGACGTCACTGGCTCTGAGGGGCGGGCTTTAGCTCTGCCCTAGCTGTTTTACTGTCTAGGGCAGAGCTAAATCCTGCCCATCAGTGCCGGTGACGTCACCGGGGTTCCTGTCAGCCCCATGGAGACCCCCGGTACGTCACCGGAACTCCTAAAAATGCCTTTGCCCTGCGCAATTTAGCGCAGGGCAAAGGAGAGCATCGGAGCATGAACTGCTCCGATGCTCATGTCAAGAGGGCTGCCGGGGTGAAAATGGAGGGATGTCCGGGTTCAGATCTGAACCTGGACAACCCCTTTAATAACTACTTTGTGAGGTGTTACCCTCTTAGTCTTAGGCTACATGCACACGACCGTATGTGTTTTGCGGTCTGCAAATTGCGTATGCCATCCGTGTTTTTTTTTTTGCGGATCCATTGTAACAATGCCTAAAACACACAAGAATAGGAGATGTTCTATTTTTTTTGCGGGGCTACGGAACGGACATACTGATGCAGACAGCACAATGAAATGAATGGGTCCGCATCCTATCCGCAAAAAAATGGAACGGAAACAAACAGCGTTCGTGTGTATGAGGCCTTAAAAGCAGAGAAATTCAAATTTAGAAAATTGCTACTTTTTCAAAAATTTCCGTAAATTGTGAAAACATTTTTATTAATAAAGGTAAACATCAATTCACATTTACGACTAACATGAAGTGCAATGTTTCACGAGAAAATAGTCTCAGAGATGGTTATCTAAGCAAAAGCATTCCAAGGTTATTAGTACATAAAGTAAAGCGTCAGATGCGTAATTGCAAAAATACGCTCGGTCCATAAGCTGAAAACTGGCTGTGTCCTTAAGAGGTGTCCATCACATCCTACCCAAGGTATATGACTCTCCCAGAGTGTCAGGACACTGTCTGCCCATGGCGTCATCACTACATGACTTCTCACCCACAGCACCGCACATACATTTACTCTTCCTTGCTGGGGTGTCACAGCTGCTTAAAGGCACACTACATGGTAAATCACATATCAACATAACATAGCATATCACATTGGTGCAAGTTATATGACAGCTGCTTGGAGATGTAATATGTATGAACATTGCATAACAGCAATGCTGGCATGGTCTAGCAGCAGGCACATTACAGTTCAACCAGGTGGTATTGCCACCTCAACAGGGTCAAATTGTAACTGAGTAATATGTGACTTACTCCCTAGCACTGCATGGATTCCTCTGCTAGTGTTACCGCTCTACTATTTGCCTCTGTATATAGTTGAGCTGTAAGCTGTGTACCGGGGTGGGTTCCCCAGGATACAGCGAAGTCACGACCGAGGAAAGCAACTCCGACACCAGCTTTTGCCAAAACAGAATTTTACTAACACGTGGTAATAAACACAACCACAAATGCTGAGAAAATAAAATAAAGTTACATACACCCAGCCCAAAGGCTGAGACCCCTGTGTTGCACAGCACGGCACCCTCTGATAGATGCCAGGGGAAATTTTTCGGTAATTTACCTACTGGCAGGCACAACTAAAACTGCCCCGCCATACCAATTATTACCCTGAAGCAAACACGAACAATTGTTTGGGTGCTTAGTATGGGCTACCCTGTGGTACAACACAACAGTTTACAATCTTACCGTGCTCTATAGTATTCCCCCTCTCATAACTATTCCGGTAGCATGTGCCTGATTATTACTCCTGAGCAAAACGCTGAACTGGATGGAGTTCTTGTTTTTTTTTATCAGCTCTCAAATGTGCAATGTCCCTTTTAGTAATGGAGTCCTTGTAGTAACAGTAGCAACACTTTAGGCCTGACACAAAGCAGAGACCCTAACTAGCTAACTACAGGCCTGGTCTCAGTCTATAGGTGCCAACTCTGCAATGAGGTGCGTGCACAATCTTACCAACCCAGGTCTGCTCTTCATTCGCTGATGACTTGAGCCGAACAACCAGTCTCTCCAGCAAACATGAGGTACCGAATGTAGCGAATTCAGTGATTTTAAGGAGGCCTCACAAGATTTAACATCAAGGCTGCATGAGAGGGGTTATCCCAAAAAGGTTGTATCTCAGGCATTTGAGAGGGCCAAGGAATCAAAACGTGAGGATCTATTTGTTCCCAAGATTAGATCACGGGATAACAAGGTACGCGTGATCACTAGATACAACAACCAGTGGTCCGATTTGTACAAAATCCTAATCACGCATTGGTTCTTACTCCAAGTAGACGGTTAATTAGCATCGCATGTTGACGAGAAACCAAGGATCATAGCAAGGAGGGCCCCCAATCTCAAAGATACCCTTGTATGCAGCCATTTTCAACGCCCGGTTGGCACCACGGGTCGAGGAGGCACTTTAAAAGGTACATATCCCTGTGGGGACTGCAATATCTGTCAATTCATGCTGAGTTCTGACAGCTTCTCCCATGGTGATGGCAATCGGGTGGATCTCAAACATTATGTCAACTTTCACTCCAAGAACGTAGTTTATGCCCTTCTCTGCCCCTGTAATAGGATCTACGTGGGCCAGACCATGCAGGAGCTCAGGAAGAGAGTCCAACAGCACACCTCGAATATTTGGTTGGCAGCGCGGGATAGAAACAAGGCGGAAAAACCCCTAACATCAGTAGCAACCCACTTCCTGGATAATCATGATGGTAGGTATGATGACCTACGGGTAGTGGGGTTGGATATTGTTCGAGGTAACATTAGGGGGACACACATCTCCAGGAGCTTGCTTCACTCAGAATCAAGGTGGATTTTTAACCTTGGCTCCCAGGCCCCAGGTGGTCTAAATGAGGAGCTCACCTTTACTGATTACTATACATAGGTTCTGTCGTATTTGCACAGACCTATGTATTACCCAAATGTTTTTTTTCACTGAGGTTTTTCTCACTTACACTTTGTTTTTCCTTTTAGGTTTTTAAAGGTTTGACGACACTGGAATGTGGGGATAGAGAACATATGGATTCTTCTTCGCCCGCTCCTTCTCACCTCCTTCCTCATTATTTTCCTTTGTGGTTGCCAGGGCATAATGGACATTCTTCATTCTGCCCATCTCTCACAACTACAGAGGCACAGTATATTATACAAGCACTTTGCACTTTAATTATTGGTGTCAGTGGAACATACTTTGAGCCTTTGCTCACTCTGTGTTCCACATGAACACCCCTTGCACTCACTGCTTTGCACTTAATTGATTATACCTCGGACATTACTTGGAATTGGTGATAATACTTTAGGTGATACATCTCCGCCTATACTAACTAATTACCTACTTGATTTTCTATATATATTTAGTATGTAGATTTGTGTATGTTGGCCCTCTTTGCATCTTTGCGCCTGCTTGGTCGGCCTCTCTCCCCGGTGCATGGTCGGCTACCCAATGGTTCGCGTACACCCCTTTTTTCATTGGTATGGATTGTCTAATGTTGGAGTGTTGGATATATATTTTTTATTATTAACTTAAGGTGAACAGTCAATGGGGCACGGGATAGAATTTGGCTTAATAATTTCGTCTGGAAATCCTATCACGAATATTGCTTTCTTGGATATCACGTGTTCATGAATTTGGCTATATTATTTTATCTATTTATGTAGTGCACCATGATATCAGATGTTTGTGTCTTCTCATCAATTATTATATTTTGTGGATTTATCATGGTTTAAATTATCGGTGTATATTTAAATAATCATGTGGTGATTTTATAAAATTAGATTGCCTCTTTTTATATAGTCCACCATATTGCCAGACGTTTGCATTTTCCCATTAATTACTGTACTGTGTGGGCTTATCATGGTCTCAATTACCTGTGTAATGTATTTAATTTATCATGTGGTGACTTTACAAAACTATATTGATTTTCGCTATATGTACTCAATTATAACTACACTGTATGGTTGCCGGTCTCTACTATAATTATATTGTTTGTACAATCGTGTAACAGACCTTGAACAGCCTTATTGCGGCAGTTTGAGATTGATGCAAATATCTGGCCGTAAATAGGCATATCATGTCAGTGCTTGATTCTATAATGTATTTGTATTCCAATGTATTTGTTTATTCACTTTCTGTCTGTTGCATCCCATTGCGCCTGCCCGTGCTCCATGCCTGTTTGTTTGCGTTCCACTGGGTGCCTTGGCTCGGGCCAGCGGCCAGTTGTGACGTCGACGCTGGGCTGCGTATCCGTTTTTTGGAACGCATCACGGCGCCGACTTCCGGACTGGGCGCCATCTTGCGCATGCGCACTTGCTTTGCCAACACGCCGGCTTGTTCCATCATATGCATCTGCGCGCGACCATGCACCGGGGAGGATCCAGGTAACATATACACTCCGTTACCCTCTCCCCCTTCCCTCCTCTTCCCCTTCGATTGGCCGTATCACAGGTTTACTCAATTATGATTTAATTTTGTCGATTATAAATGTTGAAACAATCATGTGAACATACATGGACCTCTGAGGAAGCTAGCATTTGCACTAGCGATACGCGTCAGGTTCTCTTGGCTCTCCTCACTGATGGACTTTGGTCATTCTATGTGCTACCACTGTGTTCCACGATAAGTATTTTGTTCAGGTTTTGCAGATATTTTACTGTTGTCCTGTTGTGGTATCATTATTGCTTGGTGGTTCTATTCATGCACTGTAGCACTTTATTCCTTCATCTGTGAGGTGTTCCCTGTTCATCCATGTTTTTAATCTATTTGTCTCAATAAAATCATGTTTTATTTTTTGGAGGTGCGGCTGAGTTTTGGTATTTCTTTCTCTAGTGTTGCTCATGTTTGCTTTTTTGATACCAGGCCTGCACTCCGTTTTGTATTGTTAGGTGTGCCCCTCGTTGTCTAGTTTAGCCCTGTGTTGCACAGCACGCTGCCCTCTGATGGATGCTGGTGAAAATTTTTCGGTAATTTACCTACTGGTGGGCACAACAAAAACTGCCCCCCCCCCACACACCTATTATTACCCTGAAGCAAACACGAACAATTGTTTGGGTGCTTAGTACGGGCTAGCCTGCAACACAACAGTTTACAATCTTACCGTGCTCTATAGTATTCCCCCTCCCATAACTAGTCCGGTAGCACGTGCCTGATTATTACTCCTGAGCAAAACGCTGAACTGGATGGAGTTCTTGTTTTTTTTTTTATCAGCTCTTAAATATGCAATGTCCCTTTTTGTAACGGAGTCCTTGTAGTAACAGTAGCAACACTTTAGGCCTGACACAAAGCAGAGACCCTAACTAGCTAACTACAGGCCTGGTCTCAGTCTATAGGTGCCAACTCTGCAATGAGGTGCGTGCATGATCTTACCAACCCAGGTCTGCTCTTCATCCGCTGATGACTCTGAACCGAACAACCAGTCTCTCCAGCAAACATGAGGTACCACAGGGTATGCAGCTTTTGTTCCTTAGCTCTTACCAGCCTTCCTGGAAACAGTCCTCCTTTCCCTGGACAAGATCTGGGTCTTGGACAACGATCAGCTTCACTCAGCTGCAGCTGTGGTCATTGAGGGGTCCTCTCACTGCTGGATCCATCAGATTCTCTGCTCACACACAGCTCCTCAGTCTCAGCTCAGCTTCTAAGATGGCTCCTGTGTCCTTTCTAGCAAATTCTCAAAACCCCACCTCCTTGAGATATTTAAATATCTGCAGTCTGTTAGCTGTGTTTAAGAAACAGCGGCATCTTGTGGCTAACCAGCAGAATGTCAGTCCAGAACATTTAATTTAATCCACACAAACAGTGTTCAAACAATGAGAGCTGTTTCCCATCTCACAGAGCCACATGTTAGTTTCTTATTGCTTACATCCACTGTAATCTAACTTCCTGAAAGGTTGCTATTTTGTATCACTGAAGACTTTATGCTGGTGTACAGTGATCTACAGTCAGGTCCATAAATATTAGGACATCGACACAATTCTGACATTTTTGGCTCTATACACCACCACAATGGATTTGAAATGAAACGAACAAGATGTGCTTTAACTGCAGACTGTCAGCTTTAATTTGAAGGTATTTACATCCAAATCAGGTGAATGGTGTAGGAATTACAACAGTTTGCATATGAGCCTATGACTTGTTAAAGAGAACCTTTCACCAGAATAAAACATCTAAACTAACTATACAGACGTGTAAAGCTGAGCCCAGGGATCTCCCTGCACTTACTGTTATACCTGGGCGCCGCTCCGTTCGCCCGGTATAGGCTCCGGTATCTTCATAGTTAGGCTCCACCCAGCGGAACCTGACGGCGTCTCTTTCTCCTATGCTGGCCAATCGCAGCGCTCAGCTCATAGCCTGAGAGAAAAAAAACCCTAAGTAAGTGCAGGGGGATCCCTGGGCACCGCTCTACACGTCTGTATAGTCAGTTTAGATGTTTTATTCTGGTGAAAGGTCCTCTTTAAGGGACCAAAAGTAATGGGACATAATAATAATCATAAATCAAACTTTCAGTTTTTAATACTTGGTTGCAAATCCTTTGCAGTCAATTACAGCCTGAAGTCTGGAACGCATAGACATCACCAGACACTGGGTTTTATCCCTGGTGATGCTCTGCCAGGCCTCTACTGCAACTGTCTTCAGTTCCTGTTTGTTCTTGGGGCATTTTCCCTTCAGTTTTGTCTTCAGCAAGTAAAATGCATGCTCAATCGGATTCAGGTCAGGTGATTGACTTGGCCATTGCATAACATTCCACTTCTTTTCCTTAAAAAAACTCTTTGGTTGCTTTTGCAGTATGCTTTGGGTCATTGTCCATCTGCACTGTGAATCACCGTTCAATGAGTTCTGAAGCATTTAGCTGAATATGAGCAGATAATATTGCCCGAAACACTTCAGAATTCATCCTGCTGCTTTTGTCAGCAGTCACATCATCAATAAATACAAGAGAACCAGTTCCATTGGCAGCCATACATGCCCAATGCCATGACACTACCACCACCATGCTTCACTGATGAGGTGGTATGCTTAGGATCATGAGCAGTTCCTTTTCTTCTCCATACTCTTCTCTTCCCATCACTCTGGTACAAGCTGATCTTGGTCTCATCTGTCCATATGATGTTGTTCCAGAACTGTGAAGGCTTTTTTAGATGTCGTTTGGCAAACTCTAATATGGCCTTCCTGTTTTTGAGGCTCACCAATGGTTTACATCTTGTGGTGAACCCTCTATATTCACTCTGGTGAAGTCTTCTCTTGATTGTTGACTTTGACACACATACACCTACCTCCTGAAGAGTGTTCTTGATCTGGCCAACTGTTGTGAAGGGTGTTTTCTTCACCAGTGAAAGAATTCTTTGGTCATCCACCACAGTTGTTTTCCGTGGTCTTCCGGGTCTTTTGGTGTTGCTGAGCTCACCGGTGCGTTACTTCTTATTAAGAATATTACAAACAGTTGTTTTGGCCACGCCTAATGTTTTTGCTATCTCTCTGATGGGTTTGTTTTGTTTTTTCAGCCTAATGATGGCTTGCTTCACTGATAGTGACAGCTCTTTGGATCTCATCTTAAGAGTTGTCAGCAACAGATTCCAAATGCAAATAGCACACTTGAAATGGACTCTGGACCTTTTATCTGCTCATTGCCATTGGGATAATGAGGGAATAACACATACCTGGCCATGGAACAGCTGAGAAGCCAATTGTCCCATTAATTTTGGTCCCTTAGCAAGTGGGAGGCACATATGCAAACTGTTGTAATTCCTACACCGTTCACCTGATTTGGATGTAAATACCCTCAAAATAAAGCTGACTACAGTTAAAGCACATCTTGTGCTCGGATCGGCTCATGCTGAGAGGGTCCCCTACCTACGCCTATACTCCACCCCCCCAACCTAGAAGCAGCAGAGTTATGCCGGAACTGCTTATCGAAGGGTAGCCTAAAGGGGGCTACCCCAATAATGAGACCTGAAAGAAGGGAGGGCTCCTGGGTGGGTTGAAATCGTTCGAACCGACAAGTGGGGGGAGGAGGGCCAGGTTTAAATAGTGAACGCCCCGCCTCCCCTCACACAAATACGGCACTCTTAATTGCCTACCACTTGTGCTCGGATCGGCTCATGCTGAGAGGGTCCCCTACCTACGCCTATACTCCACCCCCCCAACCTAGAAGCAGCAGAGTTATGCCGGAACTGCTTATCGAAGGGTAGCCTAAAGGGGCCAAAAGAACCATGCATAGGAGTTAGAAAACTTGATAACAGAAACTACAGACCAAAACTCGAAAGCCAATGATATTTCGTATAAGGATCCGGGATATTACGTATGGAACACACGGAACTGCGACGACCCAACCGTTTGATGACATGTACTGGCACCTTATGCATGGACGCCGCCGCTGCCGCGCCCATGCGGAAGGAATGTCCTGTGATCCAGCGAGGACCGACCCCTGGACCTGTCAACTAACCTGAAAGTACGTAAGAAAGGCCGCGGTGGTTAGCCGGGCATTGCCTAGTTCGAGTACGGGAGAACATGCCGCTTGGACTAAATACTACGCAGCCAAGCCTCCAAGGCCTGCACCGGACACCATCTGCTGTCCGTGGGAAAGTATCTGACCGCCACTGGTTGCCCCGGCCGTGACGTCTTGGACGAGGCCAAGGTGAGGACATAGATGGACCCGCGCCGGATGAGCTGACCTTTCCGCAGACACCCAGCCAGCGTATTGGTGCCCATGAGCTCGCCTGACCTGAGGAATCCATGGAAAGCCAGGTACAAGGCTGTTTCTACCAGAGCGCTAACCTGCAGCCCGAACGGTTTGCCCCTGCAGTTTGCCTGTCACGGCCTGAACAAGCTACCGGTAAATGGCTGACGCCCATGTCGTTTCACAACAGACATCTTGCGCAAACCCTTCAACGCCGCTTTGATCGGGTGGGCGGAGAAGAGTGACGGTAGGTCCGGATGTAGCCTGCACCAATGGTGCTGAATACCTGCCATGTATAGTTAACAATGCTATAGGACAGGTTTAATTGAGAGTGGCAAAACCCAGACGAAGCCCAATAGGTGAGTGATAGGTCCCCGGCCAGCGGCCGGGTAGGTGTTCTCATATCTCTGAAACAGGTGCCAAGCTGTCTTGTAAGCCCTCAGAGTATTACTGGCCAAGGAATTGGCCATCAGTCTCTTAGCTATGGTGAGATGGGAGACTAGTCCCAGTGCAGCTGGGCCTGGTGAGGAAATTTTTTATTTTTTTTTTTTAATCTCCATGCGTGAGAGACTCTAATGGCGGAGTCATATGTGTAAAACTAAAACGGAGAAGCTCTGCGTGAGGGACTCTAATGGCGGAGTCATATGTGTAAAACTAAAACGGAGAAGCCATGCGTGAGAGACTCAGATGGCGGAGTCATATGTGTAACCTAAAACGGAGAAGCCATGCGTGAGAGACTCAGATGGCGGAGTCATATGTGTAACCTAAAACGGAGAAACCATGCGTGAGAGACTCTAATGGCGGAGTCATATGTGTAACCCAAAACGGAGAAGCCATGCGTGAGAGACTCTAATGGCGGAGTCCTATGTGTAAACCTAAAACGGAGAAGCCATGCGTGAGAGACTCTAATGGCGGAGTCATATGTGTAAACCTAAAACGGAGAAGCCATGCGTGAGAGACTCTAATGGCGGAGTCATATGTGTGAAACTAAAACGGAGAAGCTCTGCGTGAGGGACTCTAATGGCAGAGTCATATGTGTAAAACTAAAACGGAGAAGCCATGCGTGAGAGACTCAGATGGCGGAGTCATATGTGTAACCTAAAACGGAGAAACCATGCGTGAGAGACTCTAATGGCGGAGTCATATGTGTAACCTAAAACGGAGAAGCCATGCGTGAGAGACTCTAATGGCGGAGTCCTATGTGTAAACCTAAAACGGAGAAGCCATGCGTGAGAGACTCTAATGGCGGAGTCATATGTGTAACCTAAAACGGGGAAGCCATGTGTGAGAGACTCTAATGGCGGAGACATATGTGTGAACCTAAACGGAGAAGCCATGCGTGAGAGACTCAGATGGCGGAGTCATATGTGTAACCTAAAACGGAGAAACCATGCGTGAGAGACTCAGATGGCGGAGTCATATGTGTAACCTAAAACGGAGAAGCCATGCGTGAGAGACTCTAATGGCGGAGTCCTATGTGTAAACCTAAAACGGAGAAGCCATGCGTGAGAGACTCTAATGGCGGAGTCATATGTGTAACCTAAAACGGGGAAGCCATGTGTGAGAGACTCTAATGGCGGAGACATATGTGTGAACCTAAACGGAGAAGCCATGCGTGAGAGACTCTAATGGCGGAGTCATATGTGTAACCTAAAACGGAGCAGCCATGCGTGAGACTCTAATGGCGGAGACATATGTGTGAACCTAAACGGAGAAGTCATGCATGAGAGACTCAGATGGCGGAGTCAAATGTGTAACCTAAAACGGAGAAGCCATGCGTGAGAGACTCTAATGGCGGAGTCATATGTGTAAACCTAAAACGGAGCAGCCATGCGTGAGAGACTCTAATGGCGGAGTCCTATGTGTAAACCTAAAACGGAGAAGCCATGCGTGAGAGACTCTAATGGCGGAGTCATATGTGTAACCTAAAACAGAGCAGCCATGCGTGAGACTCTAATGGCGGAGACATATGTGTGAACCTAAACGGAGAAGTCATGCATGAGAGACTCAGATGGCGGAGTCAAATGTGTAACCTAAAACGGAGAAGCCATGCGTGAGAGACTCTAATGGCGGAGTCATATGTGTAAACCTAAAACGGAGCAGCCATGCGTGAGAGACTAATGGCGGAGTCATATGTGTAAACCTAAAACGGAGCAGCCATGCGTGAGAGACTAATGGTGGAGTCATATGTGTAAACCTAAAACGGAGAAGTCATGCGTGAGAGACTAATGGCGGAGTCATATGTGTAAAACTCACACGGAGAAGCCATGCGTGAGAGACTCTAATGGCAGATCTGTATGTGTAAAACTAACACGGAGAAGCCATGCGTGAGAGACTCAAAAATGTATATATTATTTTTTTTTTTTATATATATATATATATATATATATATATATATACACATACTTTTTTTTTTTTTTTTTTTCACTATCAACCACTTAAGCAGCTCCCGTATGGGCACAGCTCTGAGTACGAGCATGAAGAGCATGGTATAACGCAGATCACCTGCACGGACTAACTAACATCTTGTGCCTAAATAACCCCCTTGGAACCTAATGTACGGCCGGCAGCAGGAAGCCAGCCACCGCCTATGATCTGCTCCCCCTGACCGAGCCTAGTACTCCTTCCCCTGATCCCTGCCTACCTAACGGCACGGCGGCCCGTGCCAGACTTTATTGAAGATGAGGAGCCTTACCCCCCAGCCGCGTGGGGAGCTCACGCTGCTCCCTGGCAGAATGCACCAGTGCGGGAGGGCCGACCCACCGCCGGCTGGACACTCGTACCGCGTGGGGAGCAGCGCCACTCCCTGGCAATGTGCACCGGATCAGAGGGAGCCCTTCCTTTACCGTGGGCCCCGGCCCGCGCTGGTTTGAACCGTGTGCCGTGTGAGGAGCCGCACAGCTCCCTGGCATTGTGCGCCGGTGCGGGAGTGCCCCCCCTCACCTAGGGGCTGGTTATTGTGACTGGAACCCGCTGGGAGACTGAAGCCTAACTGGACCTACCTGTGACCGTGAAGGCTGACCTCCCAGGCCGTGGCTGACCCACGTGCGTAGTCGTGACGCAACTACCCGTAGATGCCCACCCAGTGCCTGTAGTTAACGGGAGTGCGACCGAGTCTGTGGATGTGACCGACTAGCCCCTATAGTCGTGAGGGGACCCTACATCGAGAGTAGCGGTAACGGACCATCGCCTGTAGACGAGGTAGTATTACCTCATGAGTCTGTTGACATGAGACTAATGCCTGCAGTCGTGGCCGGTCTTAATAATGAGTCTGCAGTCGTAACGGATTTGTGCCTGCAGTCGTGGCAGGGCTTTAGAGCGGGTCTGTAGTCGTGACAGACTGATGCCTGCAGTCGTGGCAGGACTTTATAACGAGTCTGTAGTCGTGACAGACTGATGCCTGCAGTCGTGGCAGGGCTTTATAACGGGTCTGTAGTCGTGACAGACTGATGCCTGCAGTCGTGGCAGGACTTTATAACGAGTCTGTAGTCGTGACAGACTGATGCCTGCAGTCGTGGCAGGGCTTTATAACGGGTCTGTAGTCGTGACAGACTGTTGCCTGCAGTCGTGGCAGGGCTTTAGAATGGGTCTGTAGTCGTGACAGACTGATGCCTGCAGTCGTGGCAGGGCTTTATAAGGAGTCTGTAGTCGTGACAGACCTGGCAAAGCAACATTCCTATCTATACCGTTATTATAATTTTTATTTTATTTCCCCCCCCCCACCAAAGGCCACGACTGTAGGCGCCACCCTGTAAGAGATGCGCCAGAGGCCTGGACATAATAGACCACCATCCCCTGTCCCCCAAGCCTATGCAGGAGAAAAGAGGGGGTTGGCCCCCGCATGCACCACCCCTGACTCACCTGGCGGCCATGACAGCCACGAACCCCACAGTATCGTAAGTTAGCCCACCACCTGTGAACCTGAATAACCAAGGACAGACGTGTGAGTGAGCGCACGCCAGCTGGGCGACACTTCACTCATGCCACCGCTCCCTAGCTAACCACCGGATTATTGTGACTGCGCCCGAACCAACCCCCTGACTGACCGTATGGGCTTATGGGCGGCCCGGCTGCGTGCGCAAAGTGACGTGGCCAGCCCCCCTCCTTGAAGCCCTCTTTATATTTGATCCTTGAACATATTCCAAATTTTTTTAAATATATATATATTTTTTTTTTTTTACTCCTGCCTTAGTACCTAGCCACTGTGCCTGAGCAGAGGAGCCCTGCACCAAGACTGCAGTACCAGTATGGGCCTGTAGGTGTCGACCATCCCCCGCCCTCTCTCAAGCCAGGACCTGCTGGAGCGCAGCAAGCCAGTGATTCCCTTCTAGGTTAGAATTAACCATTGAAATCATAACTTGTTATACAGTGCACATGTCTGAGTATCTGCTTATCTCGTCTTGCCTGAGTTTGGCGCAGTAAAGAAGACGAGTTTATTCTGCAGCGGATTCCTAGACATGAATAAGCATGTCCACCTTCACAGCCTCGCTAATTGTAATTACCAGGAGAACGTGCATCAGGATCGGCTGCGAGGGATTTGCGCTCCGCCATGTGGAACATTGCATCCCGTGCCCACCGCTATCGACTATTTGTACAGGGAAAGCCGCGGCGTATTAATCGCCTATAGGTTTCGGCTTCCGTCCCCTGATCCTGCAGCTGGACCTCCGCTTACTGATTGCAGCTAATGAATAGATCCCTGTGTGAGCGGACGGCGTTTTCCTCTACGGCGGAACGTTCTGATACGGGAGTGAGTGATATATAACGCTGCGTTGTGGAGCCGACGGCCGGCGTGACCGATGCTCAAGGTATGCGAGCGGACGTCGTGACCCGTCGCTGCTGAGCCACAGGTGAGGGGTGCCTGCCTGGGGGACGCTGCATGTGGGAGCGGGGGTGCTTAGCGCAGGGCCTGGAGCGGATCGGGGTGCCTGTCTCGGGGTGCCGGAAGCGATCGGGAGTGCGGGCAGTCTCCAGCGCAGCTGGGGACCGGTGGCACGCTCGGCAGCCCCACATGTTATACATAGCGAGACGGGTGTGCAAGCCACCCTGCCTACCTAATCACCGTAGCGACGAGCTCGACGCAGCCGATCCCCCGATCCTCCAGTGACGCATGCCCTTCTCTGGCACCAACCCACAAGCCGATTCGAAATCGTTCGAACCGACAAGTGGGGGGAGGAGGGCCAGGTTTAAATAGTGAACGCCCCGCCTCCCCTCACACAAATACGGCACTCTTAATTGCCTACCACTTGTTTGTTTTATTTCAACTCCATTGTGGTGGTGTATAGAGCCAAAAATGTTAGAATTGTGTCGATGTCCCAATATTTATGGACCTGACTGTATATGGTCTGTTCCATTAGGATCATTATGTTATTACATCATTCGCTTTCTAATTCTGGTTTATCAGTAAAAGTTATATTTTAAGCTCCCTCATTACCTCTATTGTTTTCCTAGGTGCAATGAAGCAGTGGACTGTTTGTTAAATATACAGCCACTGGCTTCACTCGTACCAGTGGCGGATCCAGGGGGGGGCAACGGGGCAGTTGCCCCCTTCCCCGAGCTGGAATACAGATGTCTGTGCTGCGGCAGCGGAGGGAGAGGCGTGTCCCTATCCCTTCCTCTGATAGGCTGCAGGCACTAGGCCGGCAGCCTATCATCGCGCCGCTTGAGCCATACAGCGCAGGACACAGGCCAGAAGAGGCCTGCATCGCATCGCTGACATGGAGGTAAGTATGTGTTTGTTTGTTTTTTTATATATACAATGCTGTTATTACTGCCACAGAGGGGCTGTTATTACTGGCAGGGGGGCTGTTATTACTGGCGGGGGGGCTGTTATTACTGGCGGGGGGGGCTGTTATTACTGGCACAGAGGGGCTGTTATTACTGGCAGGGGGGCTGTTATTACTGGCGGTGGGGCTGTTATTACTCGCACAGAGGGGCTGTTATTACTCGCACAGAGGGGCTGTTATTACTGGCACAGAGGGGCTGTTATTACTGGCAGGGGGGCTGTTATTACTGGCAGGGGGGCTGTTATTACTGGCAGGGGGGCTGTTATTACTGGCACAGAGGGGCTGTTATTACTGGCAGGGGGGCTGTTATTACTGGCAGGGGGGCTGTTAATACTGGCACAGGGGGGCTGTTATTACTGGCACAGGGGGGCTGTTATTACTGGAACAGGGGGGCTGTTATTACTGGAACAGGGGGGCTGTTATTACTGGCACAGGGGGGCTGTTATTACTGGCACAGGGGGGCTGTTATTACTGGCACAGGGGGGCTGTTATTACTGGCACAGGGGGGCTGTTATTACTGCCACAGAGGGGCTGTTATTACTGGCAGGGGGGGCTGTTATTACTGGCGGGGGGGCTGTTATTACTGGCGGGTGGGCTGTTATTACTGGCGGGGGGGGGCTGTTATTACTGGCACAGAGGAGCTGTTATTACTGGCAGGGGGGCTGTTATTACTGGCGGGGGGGCTGTTATTACTGGCGGGGGGGCTGTTATTACTCGCACAGAGGGGCTGTTATTACTGGCACAGAGGGGCTGTTATTACTGGCAGGGGGGCTGTTATTACTGGCAGGGGGGCTGTTATTACTGGCACAGAGGGGCTGTTATTACTGGCAGGGGGGCTGTTATTACTGGCAGGGGGGCTGTTAATACTGGCACAGGGGGGCTGTTATTACTGGCACAGGGGGGCTGTTATTACTGGAACAGGGGAGCTGTTATTACTGGAACAAGGGGGCTGTTATTACTGGCACAGGGGGGCTGTTATTACTGGCACAAGGGGGCTGTTATTACTGGCACAGGGGGGCTGTTATTACTGGCACAGGGGGGCTGTTATTACTGGCACAGGGGGGCTGTTATTACTGGCACAGGGGGGCTGTTATTACTGGTGGGGGGGCTGTTATTACTGGTGGGGGGGCTATTATTACTGGTGGGGGGCTGTTATTACTGGCACAGGGGGGCTGTTATTACTGGCACAGGGGGGATGTTATTACTGGCACAGGGGGGCTGTTATTACTGGCACAGGGGGGCTGTTATTACTGGCAGGGGGGCTGTTATTACTGGCACAGGGGGGCTGTTATTACTGGCACAGGGAGGGGCTGTTATTGCTGGCACAGAGGGGCTGTTATTGCTGGCACAGGGGGGCTCTGGATCCGCCACTGACTCGTACCAATAATATTTCTGTGTGCAGTACTGGAATTGGTATCCACCAGGATAACTGCTCTCAGAATAGATACACTTGATGTTTGTAATGTGTATCAAGGGTTAATAGGTCAGTCAGAGCTAATGACAGCACTCACAAAGGGAGGGGGTGATTGCTTAAATGTGCGTTTGTAGCTAGCAAACATACCCCAAACAGCTGTCACACTTTGGGACCTAGTATAAGGCTCTTATGTGCATGGTCCCTGCCTAATGTAGCGTCCACTCGACGCGTTTCTTATGCTGACCAATAGGGGCAGTCTATCATTATACACATTACAAACATGAAGTGTATCTATACTGAGAGCAGTTATCCTGGTGGATACAAATTCCAGTACTGCACACAGAAATATTATTGGTACAAGTGAAGCCAGTGGCTGTATATTTAACAAACAGTCCACTGCTTCATTGCACCTAGCCTGATTTGTATTATTGGCGGGTAGCCACAACATTTTAACCTTTATCAGAATAAATTTATATTTTAAGCGTTCTTCTCAGGCAGTAAAAAGGGTTTAGTGGCCTATTTCAGTACAGAAAGAAAAATATATACGCATTTCACTGCTGCATTTATTTCTCAGTTCACGTCGGCGGTTATATGTCTTGAAAGCGTTTAGTGGTTTATTTCAGTACAAAAAAGAAAAATAATTCTCAGTTCACGTTGGCGGCGGTTATATATCTTCAAAGCATTTAGTGGCCTATTTCAGTACAAAAAAAAAATACAATCTCAGTTCAAGTTAGCGGTGGTTATATGTCTTGAAAGCGTTTAGTGGCCTATTTCAGCACAAAAAGATAAATAAATGCTCAGTTCACGTCGGCGGCGGTTATATATAGCAGTCAGTCAGTGCGGTGGTTATATGTGTTATTTTGTATTTCAGTACAAAAAGAAAAATACATTCTCAGTTCACGACGGCGGCGGCGGATATATGTGGTAAAATCTTTATTGAAGTATTTCGGTTAAAAAACTAAATTTATTCAGCGGTCAGCGCTGTGGTTATATGTGGTAAAATCTTCATGATGTCTCCATGATAAATCTGCAGCGTGGGGGCCTCTTGTGGCTTCTACACACTTTCAAAATAATCCTTCAGCGGGGCGAATAGATGCCTAATGACCGGACGCTCCATGACCTTTCCAGGAGCTTCTGTTGGGAGCAGAGGTTCATTTCTGAGACGTCCGTATAGAGCGGGGGGAATCCGAAGACCCTCTCCATCTCCGTGCTACATTATATGTGGTAAAATCTTTATTGACATATTTCGGTCAAAGTTATATGTGGGACATATTTGGGACATACTTCAGTCGAAAAACCAATTTTATTCAGCGTTCAGTGCTGCAGTTATATGCGGTAAAATCTTTATTGACGTATTTCAGTCGAAAAACAAATTGTATTCAGCGTTTAGCGCTGCAGTTATATGCGGTAAAATCTTTATTAACGTATTTCAGTCCAAAAACTAATTTTATTCAGAGTTCTGCGCTGCAGTTATATGTGGTAAAATCTTTATTGACGTATTTTGGATGAAAAACTAATTTTATTCAGTGTTCAGCGGTGCGGTTATATGCGGTAGAATCTTTACTGAAGTATTTCTTTCGAAAAACAAAATTTGTTCAGCAGTCAGCGCTGCGGTTATATGCGGTAACATCTTTAGTGACGTATCTTGATGAACTTCGCAACTCTTCCGGGCTCAAAACTATCTTGACGCTTTGTCTTCTCATTGTCTGTATCTACTAGAGGCCTGTTCATGCCAGGCAGGATCCCTCAGAAGTATCTGGGTCGATGAGCAGCCAATACCACACTTGCATCAATCTTGACAGGATTCGTCTCCAGGAGGAGAGAAATTGTTTTTTGGAATGCTTTCTCCATCATAACCACGTCGTTGAATAAACAGAAGACTGGCGGATTCTCTCCTGTCTTAGGCAACACTTAATTTTTATCATTAAATTTCATAAATATTGAATATTAAATCAAACCAAAACTTGATTAAAATTATAGGAAAGTAAACTTAAATTTGCCAATATATTATCCCAATCTTCGAAGGAAATTCACGGACCATCAATTTGCCAAGCCTTTTGTGCCGGAGAACGTGTATTATTAAATCATGTTTTAAGCAACAGTTTATAAAGTTGAGAAATTTTAACCTTCTGTTCTGTTCCATATAACCTTGTGAGACAGTGACAGGTCTCACTCAGGTTAGAGGCAAGGAAGGGGTGGATAGTGTGTTCCACCACAGGTGAGAGAAGCTGGAGGTAATCAGCCTGGCATAAGGCACCTCCCAGAGTGTCAGAAAGGGGGTAGTGTGTTACCTGTGGACAGAGGCCTGGAGGCTCTGTCTGTGTGGTCTCAGCTGGGCAAGGCTAAGGGACCACAAGGCTGGGAGATAGCCTGGAGTTGGGGGACGCAGCGACGCCTGGGAGGGTCGCAGGGCCATAGTCAGGCAGACTACTGAGCCCCAATCCCCCACAAGAAATACTAAACTGGAGACAGTGGGCGTACTGTGCTCTGTACAGCCAGGAGGCTGTGGGACATTGGCTGACAAAGCCGCATGAGTTCACAGGGTGTGAACTGGGACCTAGGTGAGTCAGGAAACTTTATGTTTAGTTAGAGCCTAGCCGGGCAAGTGTTTATTATTTTGTCATTTTATTGTTGCTGGTGTTGAACAATAAATGCGCTGTTTGGACCTGAAACCTGGTGTCCTAAAGGTGTATCTGTGAGAATGACCCCCGGTGAAGAGCTAACCCCCCACACCCTATAAATGAATAGACAAAGAGGCCACTCTGTGGCCTCCTCATGCTGCTGCCACCTCCACAATCTCTCGTCGTCGTGCCACTCTCTGACCCCTCATGCGGCTGCCACCTCCACAATCTCTTGTCGTCGTGCCACTCTGTGGTCTCCTCATGCTGCTGCCACCTCCACACTGTCACCTTGCCACTCTGTGGCCTCCTGATGCTGCTGCCACCTCGACACTATGTCACCTTGCCACTCTGTGGTCTCCTGATGCTGCCGCTACCTTCACACTCTGTCATTGTGCCACCCTGTGGCCTCCTTCTGATGTTTCTGCCGCCGCCACCTCCGCACTCTGTCATTCTGCCACTCTGTGGCCTCCTCATGCTGCGGCCTCTTCATGCTGATGCCACCTCCACACTATGTCACCTTGCCACTCTGTGGCCTCCTGATGCTGCCGCCACCTCGACACTATGTCACCTTGCCACTATGTGGTCTCCTGATGCTGCCGCCACCTCCAGACTCTGTCATTGTGTCACTCTGTGGCCTCCTCATACTGCTGCCACCTCCAGACTCTGTCATTGTGCCACTCGGTGGCCTGATGCTGCTACTGCTGCTGCTGCCACCTCCAGACTCTGTCATTGTGCCACTCGGTGGCTTTCTCATACTGCTGCCACATCCACACTCTGTCATTGTGCCACTCGGTGGCCTCCTCATACTGCTGCCATCTCGACACTCTGTCATTGTGCCACTCGGTGGCCTCCTCATACTGCTGCAAACTCCAGACTCTATCATGGTGCCACTTGGTGGCCTTCTTCTGATGCTGCTACTGCTCCTGCCGCCATCTCCACTCTGTCATTGTGCCACTCTGTGGTCTCCTCATGTTGCCACCACCTCCAGACTCTGTCATTGTGCCACTATGTGGCCTCCTGATGCTGCCTCAACCTCCAGACCCTGTCATTGGGCCACTCTGTGGTCTCCTCATGCTGTTCCCACCCTCCCCACTTGGCTGGGCCATTATTTTGCCTTTCGGCCTGGCTGACATCATCATTAGTTTGACCCTTCTTCTGATCTGTCAGAAGGAAGGAAAAATAAGACGCACAACTGATCCTGTCTGTGTAGCAGCTGTAAGGTCTGTATGGTCCCATCAGAATTGGCTTATGATTTGGTAGCCAAAAGCAGGAATGGGTACAAAACACAGAAGACATGCAAATATTCCATTCATGTGTCATCTCTGTTTTAGATCCAGTCCTGTTTTTTTTGGCATTAGCAATACTGATGGATTATTGAGCAAATGCTGACCGAGTGAAGGTGTATGCTCCACAGACAGGAACCGTTTATTGTGGGTTATTGTTAAACATAGAAACACAATTGTTAAACACGTCAACACAAACTTACTGCTGACACCCTCTCCACTCTGTCGGGGGGCTCTACTTGTATAATTGTTTAATAGAACAGGTTCTGATAACATCTATGTGGAATCAGCTGGCGATGGTGTAAAAGGAGTGCGCTTCTTCTTGACACGAACATCGACCTGTAAGACTGAGTTCATACTTGAGTAGTTTTGGTCAGTTTTGGCCCCCGTGACTGCCCTAATAAGTGAAGTGTGCAGTGATTCTAAGAGTGACGCCTGTCATCTGCATGTCATACGGACTCACAGTATCATTTCACTACCAAAGCAGACTCCCTATGCGTGTTACTGCAAGGCACAGTGTTCTACACCACTAACCACTATAAAGGCTCTCAGCAGCTAGGAAATAGCCGTTTTATTATGTAATTTTCTGTGAAAATATTCGGATCGAACCAAATTTTTCCTGAAAAATTCGGCAAACCGGCGAATCTCATTTTTTAAAAATTCACTCATCTCTAGTTATGACACGCAAATCAGCATGTCAACAGGGTGGCTTGAATAGCTGAAAAATAACACCTGACATTTCCGTCCTAAAGACCTCTCAAGAGATCAGAGGCCCTGCATAATTACTTGGTTTCCAAACTCCTCCTCTTCCCCAAAGGGGGAAGAAACAAGTACTTAAGGCTATTGTCTCTGATGGACTGCCTGGCCTGATACTGAGATCTCAACCCCATTGAGCATTTGTAGAATAAACATCATTGTAAGGTTGGGCAAATGCCCTAGTGCAGAATTGACAAATGTAAAGACTTTAGGCTACGTTCCCATCACCGATAACCTGAACCGAAAGGCTGTTCCGGGAAAGAACAGCCTGCCGGATTTCATTGGATCTAGCATTGCCAGATACTGAAAAATCACTGAATAAAGTGGCCAAAATGGGAGGAAATGCTCAACCCCAAGCACTGTAGCGTGTTTATAATCGGGGAGCAATTCCTCCGCAAGTGATCCGTTGCTAACGGCAATCCCCAGCAAAAATGCACACAATGGAGGATGCCGGCAGCGGACCAAATGCACCACAAAAACATCCTACACAAGGTGAAATAATGTGTGGATGAACATATAATAATATATAAATCACTGAAAAAAGGTGCACCACAATAATATGCCACTGACCATACTGGCTCCGATATGTTCCTGACTGGAATATATTGGCTAAATTCTCAGCTTTGAACATCAGAGTGAGGATTTAGCCAGTATGGTCAGTGGCATAGTGATTTTATTTCAAGGCACGGAGGCTCATATTGCGTTAACTTCCTTTACTGATACCACAGCAGCAAAGAAGAAAATCCATGGAATTAACATATCACCATGGCAACAAGCCTGCCCCCCTTCCCTAGACCCTATATAATGTCCATACAGAGGGCAGAACCTCCTCTTTCTTTGCTGCTGCCACAGATAAGTACACCATACTCTGCAGGTTCCTTTATCTGTTACAGTTTAGAATATATATATATTTATATTTCTTTCAGGTTTTTGCTTAGTCAGATATTCGGCCTTTGTTGTTTTTTACTGCCTATTCATCTGGCATTTTTCGCCTATTCTGTTGTGTTTACAGCCTTCTACTTTGCCTCTGGCATTACTTTGCCTTTGCTTATATTCTCGGTTTTTCACTTCCCCCTCCTTATTGGGGTTGTTCTTTCCCCCGTTATCCCTCCCGTCCGTTCCGTTCCCCCCTCTTCCCCCTCTCTTTCCCTTGGCTCACCGCCATTGCTGGTAGTCCCGTTCTCTTGTTCCTCACCTCGGCCGAAGTCTCGCGAGACTTCGGCCGCGCGCGCGCGCACGTAATTTCGCCCGTGCGATTTTTCGCGCCTCTCTCTACCCCAGCTCTCCTCTCGTCCTGCGGACACGCCCACTTCCGCCTTTGTCTGCTCTGGTCGGCTCCGACGCTGCTGCACGGATCCCTGCGCTCCTCTGGCCCTGCCATTTAGTTAAGTCTCCATCTTACTATCTCCCCTCCCTTATCCAGCGGCAACTCGCCCCTGGAGAGGTTATTTTTTTGCTTCCTACCATGTCTCTTCCCAGCAGGAACCCCATCCATGAGGAGGACTCTGACCCTGAGTCTCCCACTCCTATTCCTCCCCAGGATACCTCTGCTCCTCAGATTAGTCAGGCAGAAGCGCTGCAGCGCTCTGTTTCTGAGGCCATTTTTTCGGCCATGGGCTCCATGTCCCAGTCCCTGTCTAGGTCTATTTCTGATGCCATTAAGGCTATTCCCCTGGTGCCCAGTGGGACGACCCCGGTCCCTCCAGCCGCTCCTCATGCCTCCGGAACCACTAAGACTGGTGTGTCATTTTCCACCACAGATAGCGCACGTATTTCGCGCAAAAGAGCCTTATCCCGCCAGGCTGAAAAGGCGAGGAATTGGAAGTGCGCTAGAGCACAAATGAGTTCTGAGTCCGACTCCGAGCTCGGCTCAGATGAGGAGGCCAGATCAGAGGACCATGAGGTCCAGTATGATGATATGTACCTGCCAGAACCGCACCATTCCGCCCCCACCCCTTCTTGCTCTGCAGCAGGCACGTCCATTACTGAGACCCCTCAGGTGCCCTGTACCCATCAGGCGAGCCTCTATTTTACCCCGACTCCCTACACCACCCCAGGTCGGCGGAATGGCTCCCATTGGACCACGTTGCCCGTTACTTGGAGGCTCGGGTCCGTTGCCCTCTGAGTAAGGAGGCACGGAATAAATTGAGGGCTGAATGCCCCAGGCCTATATTGGCCAACAAATTGTGCGACACCCCAGTGGTCGATCCCAAGATGTCCCAATTCCTGGCAAAATCAGGATGGAACCCCCGCAAGGGCCTTGAATTCGCACTAAAAGCCTGCCAAGACAGGCTCCTTGACATGTTTGGGCCTCTCACCAAAATATTCGAGATGGCTGAGACCGCTAGGGCGGCTAATGAATCAGTCGATCCTGAGGAGCTTAGAGGCTGGATCCAGCGAGCTATCTGTCTCGCTGGTAATGTTAACACATCCCTGTCAATCGAGCGCCGCAAGGCTATTTTATTTAAAATAGAACCCAAGCTCACCAATCTGGCCCTCACTGAATCTGGCCCAGACTCTCAGGGTTTACTTTTCGGCGATTCCTTGATTAAGGAACTAGGCCGTTTCGTTGGGGCATTCACTGCCCTGGATAAGGCCCAATCGTCCATGCGTAGGGTGTTCCAGGGCCGTGTCTCTTCTAGGGCCGGCAGCTCCAGGGGCCGTCTGTCCGGCCGCTCCGCATCACAGACCCGCTCGGGTCGAGGCTCCTTCCTCACCGATCCTTCACCCAGAGGTCGACCTTCCCGGACTCAAGACAACCGTCCAGTTTCTTCCCGTCCCGTGGAAATCCCAGCCGTCGCGGCTTCAGAGGAAGTTTCGGATCACGACGACCTTTCGGTAAGTCTCCTATCTCCCCCTTCTTCGCAGGGTTGTGTAGGGGGCAGACTCCGTCACTATTTCCAGACCTGGACCGACATCACCTCCGACAATTGGGTCCTGTCCACAGTGTTGGGTTTCTCCATAGAACTAGTGGGCCCCCTACCCAGTCTGGCCCCTCCCTTCCCTCACCCTTTGTCTGGCATGACCCAATCCTGCATAGACGCGGAGCTATCAGAGCTTCTCAGAAAGAACGCCATCGAACGTTCCCCGGTTCCAGAGTCTACCTTGCTAAGCAACATATTTTTAGTTCGGAAAAAGGACGGCCAGATGCGTCCAGTGATCAACTTACGCCCCTTGAACCAGTTCGTCCGGTACCGCCACTTCAAGATGGAGGGCATCCATCTGCTCCAAGATCTCCTGCTCCGAGGAGACTGGATGACCAAACTCGACCTCAAGGACGCGTACCTTACAGTCCCGGTAGCGGAACCTTCTCGGAATCTCCTTGGCTTCCGATGGAACAAAGAGATCTGGCGATTCACGTGCCTCCCTTTCGGCCTATCGTCGGCGCCATGGTGCTTTACCAAACTCATGAGACCTGCCATGGCTTGGCTCCGCAGCCGCGGGATAAGATTGATCGTGTATCTAGACGACATCCTCATTTTGGCCCAGGACCCCAATACTCTCTTACGTCATTTGGAAATGTCTATCGACCTTCTCTCCCGTCTAGGATTCCTTATCAACTGCGAGAAGTCAATCCTCACTCCCTCCAGGAACATGGAGTTTCTAGGTTTCACAGTGGACTCCGTGCAGGAGACTCTCAGCCTGCCTACCACAAAGATCCGATCCATTCGCAAGGAATTGCGCAGGACTTTGACCATGAACCACCTCTCCCTCCGCCATCTCTCTCGGATCATCGGGCTGCTCTCCTCCTCGATTCAGGCGGTGTTCCCCGCCCCTCTACATTACCGGGCGCTCCAACGCCTGAAGACGGCACATCTACATGCGGGTGCATCCTACGCCGACATGATATCCCTCGACCAGGAGACCAGGGACGAGCTACACTGGTGGATCCACAATCTTTCGGCCTGGAACGGGAAGGCGATTTGTGGACCCCGTCCGGACTTCACTGTGGATTCGGACGCCAGCCTTTTGGGTTGGGGGGCACACTGCGAGGGTGTATCCACCGGAGGGCGTTGGTCGGAGGAAGAATCTACTCTCCACATCAATGCCCTGGAGCTTTTGGCGGGCTCCTTTGCCATCTGCAGTTTTGCCAAAGGCATCGCTCATGCCTGCATAAGATTACGGATGGACAATATCTCCGCAGTCCGGTATGTGAATTCCATGGGGGGCACTCGTTCCCCCATGCTCTCCTTCCTAGCCAAGGAATTTTGGACGTTCTGCCTCCATCAGGACATTACCATCGTAGCAGAGTACCTCCCGGGACTACGCAATGTCCAAGCAGACTGGAGTTCTCGCCATCTTTCAGACTCGAGCGACTGGAAATTGGACGTTCAGGTTTTCGCCTCCGTTGCATCTCGCTGGGGTCCCTTCTGTATAGACCTGTTTGCCTCCCGCCTGAACAGACAAATCTCCAGATTCTTCAGCTAGCGCCCGGATCCAGAAGCAGAAGCTGTAGACGCCTTTCTTCAGGATTGGTCCGGTCCACTGCACTACGCATTTCCACCCTTCTCCATGATTCCGCGGGTCCTCAACCAGGTCCGACACCAAGAGGCGGAGTTGACCCTCATAGTCCCCTTCTGGCGATCTCAGGCATGGTTTCCTCCATTACTGGAGCTCGTCATTCTTCCTCCCATTCTACTGCCGCAGTTCACAACGCTCCTAGTGGACCCAGCTGGTCGTCCCCACCCGCTCCTGCTGGACGGATCTCTTCGTCTTCTAGCTTGCAGAGTTTCAGGGTCTCCCAGCAAGGCAATCTCCTTTCGGACGCAGCTAGAAGATTACTGGACGACTCATGGGCTCCCGGCACTAGACGGGCCTACAGAGCAGCCTGGAGAACCTGGGCTGACTGGTGCCTGGCTCGAAGTGTGGATCCCATTTCAGCACCTGTGACGGACATTCTCAATTTTCTTACCTCCCTCTTCGAGGAGGGCAAGGCCTACAGAACCATCAACCTGTTCAGATCGGCCATCTCCTCCCAACACCTAGGTTTTGACGGTCGTACGGCGGGCCAACACCCATTGGTCTGCCGCCTACTTAAGGGTTCTAGGCTTTCTCGCCCTCCTAGACCGCGTTTTTCCGCCACATGGGATGTCTCCCTTGTTTTGTCCCTCTTTTCCTCCTGGCCGGCCAATTCGGACCTTTCCTTGCGCCAGTTGTCGGCCAAGTTGGTCACCCTCTTATGCCTCATTTCCTGTAAGAGGGTTTCCGATGTTCGGGCTCTGGACCACGATGCCAGATCCTTTTCCCCTGAGGGTGTCATTTTTAATATCACCCGCAGGACCAAGACTTCTATTCGTTCGGTTTTTTATCCAAGTTTCCCTTCGGTTCCAACACTCTGCCCAGTGGCATGCCTTCAAGAATATGAGGCTCGGACCATCCAACACCGATCTCCAGAGTTTCCGCATTTATTTTTATCTTATCGTCGTCCGTTTGCTCCTGTGACTACCGTTACGCTGGCACGTTGGGTTAAGTGGACCATGTCCCTGGCAGGAGTGGACACCTCCGTCTTCACGGCCCATTCCACGCGTGGAGCCTCATCCACTTCTATGCTCGTGTCTGGGGCCAAACTGGAGGACATCATGAGGACGGCGGATTGGTCCAGGGTCTCTACATTCAGGGAGTATTATTTTCGCCCGCAACAACAACAACATGTATTTACTTCAGTTATTGCACAGCTTTGAACTCGCAATATGAGCCTCCGTGCCTTGAAATAAAATTGCATGATTTTACTATTTTATGACGTAAAGTCATGATTTTATGAAAGACACGGAGGCGAGTATTGCCCTCCCCTTTTTCTTCCCACCCAGTTGGAATTTAATTAATTATGTTGCCGTTGATTGTCTTTATTACTTGACATGGTATTGTTTTTCTATTACTTGGTATCCAAGTGACAATTTTGAACTACCTAATATTACCGTCATGTACTCCATTTTCTTCCAGGGTGAATACCTCCCATGTGCTGATGTTCCAGTCTCTGGGTGAAGACCTGTTCTGCTGCGCCTAGAGTGTTCCAGTGGTTTGTTCTCCGGTTCCGGTTTCAGCTCCATGGTCCGAAGATACGTTGAAGTTGTTCCTGTTATGTTCCGGTTGGTGTGGCATCTGCCAAGAAAGAGGAGGTTCTGCCCTCTGTATGGACATTATATAGGGTCTAGGGAAGGGGGGCAGGCTTGTTGCCATGGTGATATGTTAATTCCATGGATTTTCTTCTTTGCTGCTGTGGTATCAGTAAAGGAAGTTAACGCAATACTCGCCTTCGTGTCTTTCATAAAATCATGACTTTACGTCATAAAATAGTAAAATCATGCAATTTTTACATGTATTGGATGTGCTAATGCTTGTCATTGGTAACATTCTGGTGCACCTGGTAGCCTGTGTCACATGGCCTGTTATAGGTGGGGCTCGCAGCCTCCTCCTCCCTCCCATTGTATTAGTGATCTTACTATGGAGGTATGTAGGGGCTTGGCTGTCAGTCGGCCCTAAGCACCTATCAGACTGTGTTGACATACGATAGATAGTTTAGCGGTAGGACCACGCCACACTGAGATACCTTGACGGGGTGCGCAGGGCTACGATATGTTCCTGACTGGAATATATTGGCTAAAGTCTCAGCTTTTAACATCAGTGTGAGGGTCTAGCCAGTATGGTCAGTGGCATATTATTGTGGTGCACCTTTTTTCAGTGATTTATATATTGCCAGATACTGCCAGACCCCATAGACCAGGGGTGGCCAATAGGGATGAGCGAACCCGAACTGTATAGTTCGGGTTCGTACTGAATTTTGGGGTGTCCGTGACACGGACCCGAACCCGAACATTTTCGTAAAAGTCCGGGTTCGGGTTCGGTGCTTTCTTGGCGATTTTTGAAAGGCTGCAAAGCACCCAATCAACAAGCGTCATACTACTTGCCCCAAGAGGCCATCACAGCCTTGCCTACTATTGGCATGGCTGTGATTGGCCAGTGCAGCATGTGACCCAGCCTCTATATAAGCTTGGGTCACGTTGCGCTGCACGTCACTCTGCTGATTCAAGCATAGGGAGAGGTTGCAGCTGCGACGTTAGGGCGAGATTAGGCAGATTAACTCCTCCAAAAGACTTCATTCTGTGATCGATCTGCAGCTGTGTATCATTGAAGTGCTAATATTGACTTGCTCACTTTTTTGAGGCTGCCCAGAGCGTTTTTAGATCACTTTTTTTCTGGGGTGATCGGCGGCCATTTTGTAACTTGTGGTGCGCCAGCACAAGCTATCACCAAGTGTATTTAACCATCAATAGTGTGGTTATTTTGTGCTATATCCTACATCAGCTGCAGGCTGAGCCTGTGTCACCGAAGTGCATTTAACCATCAACAGTCTGGTTATTTTTTGGCCATATACTACATCAGCTGCAGGCTGAGCCTGTGTCACCGAAGTGCATTTAACCATCAACAGTCTGGTTATTTTTTGGCCATATACTACATCTGGTGCAGGCTGAGCCTGTGTCACCCAAGTGCATTTAACCATCAACAGTGTGGTTATTTTTTGGCCGTATACTACATCAGGGGCAAGTTGAGCCTGTCACCCAGCGCCTAAAAAATAGACCTGACATTTCTATTCAACCAAATCTGTACTGTTTTAGCTGGTCAAGTTATTTGTAGTGACCGTAAAAGCAGACTTTTTGTTCTGGGTTGAAAAACTATTCCCAAATTTGCCATTCTCAAAATAACTAGTTTCTGGTATATGAGGCCTACTTGAAATCTATCCCAAAAAGGATATCTTACATTGAAGGTGCTGATAGTGTCATTCATAAAAACCTAAGACACACGCTACCGTGCAGATAGAAGTCTAATTCTGTAATTAAACCTATACTTGTCACATAGCGCAAAAAAAAAACAGGCCTGACATTTCTATTCAACCAAATCTGTACTGTTTTAGCTGGTCAAGTTATTTGTAGTGACCGTAAAAGCAGACTTTTTGTTCTGGGTTGAAAAACTATTCCCAAATTTGCCATTCTCAAAATAACTAGTTTCTGGTATATGAGGCCTACTTGAAATCTATCCCAAAAAGGATATCTTACATTGAAGGTGCTGATAGTGTCATTCAGAAAAACCTAAGACACACGCTACCGTGCAGATATAAGTCTGATTCTGTGATTAAACCTATACCTGTCACACAGTGCAAAAAAAAACAGGCCTGACATTTCTATTCTACCAAATCTGTAGTGTTTTAGCTGATCAAGTTATTTGTAGTGACCGTAAAAGCAGACTTTTTGTTCTGGGTTGAAAAACTATTCCCAAATTTGCCATTCTCAAAATTGTGGTGAACGGGAACAATGAGGAAAACATCTAATAAGGGACGCGGACGTGGACATGGTCGTGGTGGTGTTAGTGGACCCTCTGGTGCTGGGAGAGGACGTGGCCGTTCTGCCACAGCCACACGTCCTAGTGAACCAACTACCTCAGGTCCCAGTAGCCAGCAGAATTTACAGCGATATTTGGTGGGGCCCAATGCCGTTCTAAGGATGGTAAGGCCTAAGCAGGTACAGGCATTAGTCAATTGGGTGGCCGACAGTGGATCCAGCACGTTCACATTATCTCCCACCCAGTCTTCTGCAGAAAGCGCACAGATGGCGCATGAAAACCAAGCCCATCGGTCTGTCACATCACCCCCATGCATATCAGGGAAACTGTCTGAGCCTCAAGTTATGCAGCAGTCTTTTATGCTGTTTGAAGACTCTGCTGCCAGGGTTTCCCAAGGGCATCCACCTAGCCCTTCCCCAGGGGTGGAAGAGATAGAATGCACTAACGCACAACCACTTATTTTTCCTGATGATGAGGACATGGGAATACCACCTCAGCACGTCTCTGATGATGACGAAACACAGGTGCCAACTGCTGCGTCTTTCTGCAGTGTGCAGACTGAATAGGAGGTCGGGGATCAAGACTGGGTGGAAGACGATGCAGGGGACGATGAAGTCCTAGACCCCACATGGAATGAAGGTCGTGCCACTGACTTTCACAGTTCGGAGGAAGAGGCAGTGGTGAGACCGAGCCAACAGCGTAGCAAAAGAGGGAGAAGTGGGCAAAATCAGAACACCCGCCGCCAAGAGACTCCGCCTGCTACTGACCGCCGCCATCTGGGACCGAGCACCCCAAAGGCAGCTTCAAGGAGTTCCCTGGCATGGCATTTCTTCAAACAATGTGCTGACGACAAGACCCGAGTGGTTTGCACGCTGTGCCATCAGAGCCTGAAGCGAGGCATTAACGTTCTGAACCTTAGCACAACCTGCATGACCAGGCACCTGCATGCAAAGCATGAACTGCAGTGGAGTAAACAGCTTAAAAACAAGGAAGTCACTCAGGCTCCCCCTGCTACCTCTTCTGCTGCTGCCGCCTCGGCCTCTTCTGCTGCTGCCGCCGCCTCGGCCTCTTCTGCTGCTGCTGCCGCTGCCTCGGCCTCTGGAGGAACGTTGGCACCTGCCGCCCAGCAAACATGGGATGTACCACCAACACCACCACCTGCGTCACCAAGCATCTCAACCATGTCACACGGCAGCGTTCAGCTCTCCATCTCACAAACATTTGAGAGAAAGCGTAAATTCCCACCTAGCCACCCTCAATCCCTGGCCCTGAATGCCAGCATTTCTAAACTACTGGCCTATGAAATTCTGTCATTTAGGCTGGTGGACACACACAGCTTCAAACAGCTCATGTCACTTGCTGTCCCACAGTATGTTGTTCCCAGCCGCCACTACTTCTCCAAGAGAGCCGTGCCTTCCCTGCACAAACAAGTGTCCGATAAAATCAAGTGTGCACTGCGCAACGCCATCTGTGGCAAGGTCCACCTAACCACAGATACGTGGACCAGTAAGCACGGCCAGGGACGCTATATCTCCCTAACTGCACACTGGGTAAATGTAGTGGCGGCTGGGCCCCAGGCGGAGAGCTGTTTGGCGCACGTCCTTCCGCCGCCAAGGATCGCAGGGCAACATTCTTTGCCTCCTGTCTCCTCCTAACAACAGACCGACGAGTGGTTGCTGCCGGTGAGCCTCAAGCCCGGCCTGGTGGTGTGCGATAATGGGCGAAATCTCGTTGCAGCTCTGGGACTAGCCGGTTTGACGCACATTCCTTGCCTGGCGCATGTGCTGAATTTGGTGGTGCAGAAGTTCATTCGCAACTACCCCGACATGTCAGAGCTGCTGCATAAAGTGCGGGCCGTCTGTTCGCGCTTCCGGCGTTCACACCCTGCCGCTGCTCGCCTGTCTGCGCTACAGCGTAACTTCGGCCTTCCCGCTCACCGCCTCATATGCGACGTACCCACCAGGTGGAACTCCACCTTGCATATGCTGGACAGACTGTGCGAGCAGCAGCAGGCCATAGTGGAGTTTCAGCTGCAGCACGCACGGGTCAGTCACACTGCGGATCAGACACACTTCACCACCAATGACTGGGCCTCCATGCGAGACCTGTGTGCCCTGTTGCGTTGTTTCGAGTACTCCACCAACATGGCCAGTGGCGATGACGCCGTTATCAGCGTTACAATACCACTTCTATGTCTCCTTGAGAAAACACTTAGGGCGATGATGGAAGAGGAGGTGGCCCAGGAGGAAGAGGGGTCATTTTTAGCACTTTCAGGCCAGTCTCTTCGAAGTGACTCAGAGGGAGGTTTTTTGCAACACCAGAGGCCAGGTACAAATGTGGCCAGACAGGGCCCACTACTGGAGGACGAGGATGAGGAGGAGGTGGAGGAGGATGAGGATGAAGCATGTTCACAGCGGGGTGGCACCCAAAGCAGCTCGGGCCCATCACTGGTGCGTGGCTGGGGGGAAACTCAGGACGATGACGATACGCCTCCCACAGAGGACAGCTTGTCCTTACCTCTGGGCAGCCTGGCACACATGAGCGACTACATGCTGCAGTGCCTGCGCAACGACAGCAGAGTTGCCCACATTTTAACGTGTGCGGACTACTGGGTTGCCACCCTGCTGGATCCCCGGTACAAAGACAATGTGCCCACCTTACTTCCTACACTGGAGCGTGATAGGAAGATGCGCGAGTACAAGCGCACGTTGGTAGACGCGCTACTGAGAGCATTCTCAAATGTCACAGGGGAACCAGTGGAAGCCCAAGGCGAAGGCAGAGGAGGAGCAAGAGGTCGCCAACGCAGCTGTGTCACGGCCAGCTCCTCTGAGGGCAGGGTTAGCATGGCAGAGATGTGGAAAAGCTTTGTCAACACGCCACAGCTAACTGCACCACCACCTGATACGGAACGTGTTAGCAGGAGGCAACATTTCACTAACATGGTGGAACAGTACCTGTGCACACCCCTCCACGTACTGACTGATGGTTCGGCCCCATTCAACTTCTGGGTCTCCAAATTGTCCACGTGGCCAGAGCTAGCCTTTTATGCCTTGGAGGTGCTGGCCTGCCCGGCGGCCAGCGTTTTGTCTGAACGTGTATTCAGCTTGGCAGGGGGCGTCATTACAGACAAACGCAGCCGCCTGTCTACAGCCAATGTGGACAAGCTGACGTTCATAAAAATGAACCAGGCATGGATCCCACAGGACCTGTCCATCCCTTGTGCAGATTAGATATTAACTACCTCCCCTTAACAATATATTATTCTACTCCAGGGCACTTCCTCATTCAATACTATTTTTAATTTCATTTTACCATTATATTGCGGGGCAACCCAAAGTTGAATGAACCTCTCCTCTGTCTGGGTGCCGGGGCCTAAATGTGTGACAGTGGCCTGTTCCAGTGGTGGGTGACGTGAAGCCTGATTCTCTGCTATGACATGAAGACAGATTCTGCGCTGACATAAGGCCAGATTCTCTGTTAAGGGACCTCTCTCCTCTGCCTGGGTGCCTGGGCCTAAATATGTGTGACAGTGGCCTGTTCCAGTGGTGGGTGACGCGAAGCCTGATTCTCTGCTATGACATGAAGACAGATTCTGCGCTGACATAAGGCCAGATTCTCTGTTACGGGATCTCTCTCCTCTGCCTGGGTGCCTGGGCCTAAATATGTGACAGTGGCCTGTTCCAGTGGTGGGTGACGTGAAGCCTGATTCTCTGCTATGACATGAAGACTTATTCTGTGCTGATATGAAGCCAGATTCTCTGTTACGCGACCTCTCTCCTCTGCCTGGGTGCCTGGGCCTAAATATGTGACAGTGGCCTGTTCTAGTGGTGGGTGACGTGAAGCCTGATTCTCTGCTATGACATGAAGACAGATTCTGCGCTGACATAAGGCCAGATTCTCTGTTACGGGACCTCTCTCCTCTGCCTGGGTGCCTGGGCCTAAATGTGTGACAGTGGCCTGTTCCAGTGGTGGGTGACGTGAAGCCTGATTCTCTGCTATGACATGAAGACAGATTCTGTGCTGACATAAGGCCAGATTCTCTGTTACGGGACCTCTCTCCTCTGCCTGGGTGCCTGGGCCTAAATGTGTGACAGTGGCCTGTTCCAGTGGTGGGTGACGTGAAGCCTGATTCTCTGCTATGACATGAAGACAGATTCTGCGCTGACATAAGGCCAGATTCTCTGTTACGGGACCTCTCTCCTCTGCCTGGGCCTAAAAGTGTGACAGTGGCCTGTTCCAGTGGTGGGTGACGTGAAGCCTGATTCTCTGCTATGACATGAAGACAGATTCTGCGCTGACATAAGGCCAGATTCTCTGTTAAGGGACCTCTCTCCTCTGCCTGGGTGCCTGGGCCTAAATGTGTGACAGTGGCCTGTTCCAGTGGTGGGTGACGTGAAGCCTGATTCTCTGCTATGACATGAAGACTTATTCTGTGCTGACATGAAGCCAGATTCTCTGTTACGCGACCTCTCTCCTCTGCCTGGGCCTAAATATGTGACAGTGGCCTGTTCTAGTGGTGGGTGACGTGAAGCCTGATTCTCTGCTATGACATGAAGACAGATTCTGCGCTGACATAAGGCCAGATTCTCTGTTACGGGACCTCTCTCCTCTGCCTGGGTCTAAATGTGTGATAGTGGCCTGTTCCAGTGGTGGGTGACGTGAAGCCTGATTCTCTGCTATGACATGAAGACAGATTCTGCGCTGACATAAGGCCAGATTCTCTGTTACGGGACCTCTCTCCTCTGCCTGGGTGCCTGGGCCTAAATATGTGTCACAGCTGAGGATGGGGAATACCCTCAGCCGTGCGGTATCAGCAGATGGAGTGGTCGCTGCGCGGCCAGGACAACAGGATTAGGGAGCTGGTGACCGCCTAATCGCATCCCTAACCTGACCCTGACTCCTAGCTACATGAGCCGACCTTGATGGTAGGAGGGCTCATGCTCCGGAACCTAGAAGTCCCTGCTAGCCCTCAAGATGGCCCTAAACTAGGAGCTGGGTAGACAACCCGTTCCTCCTGGACACGGAGGAACAGGAGTCTAAAGTGGCCAAGTAACACAGACAAGGAAACATAAACAGACATATGGCAGTGACAGGTAAGTGAGCCTAGTACTACACTTACCTGCCACAGACACACAACCTGGAACCCAAGTGCTGCTGTCCACAAACACCAAAGACAGAGCACACAACACACATCACAGGAAACCAGGAAACCATATGCTGCAATAAGAAACGACCAAACAAACATCTACCAAACACCATACATGAAGTAAACACACAACCTCATAAACATAGAGAATCAACATTTATGACCACAAGGGTGGCCCTCATTGGCAGATGGAAATGTGACCAGGAGAGTTCCTCCAGCTTACAACAAGGCTGGAGTACCCCTCAGACATCAGGTCTAAACTGAGGCTTTATAGCCCCTGCAGCCACACCCACAAACGGACACACCCAGTGCACACACACACTAGGAAGGAGGTTAACCCTTCCAACACCAGGGAAGGGAAAACACCACTTAAAGGGGACGTGCACACAATAACATAAAACACAGTGCACACATACACACAAAACCGCATGCACAACATAGCAAGCTGCAATGGCACAGCTCAGACTGCTACGCTGTCACATACATACTGTTGCCAGCGGCAACCACAGGTGAGGCAAATACCACAGCCCTCACCTGTGATTGACAACCAAAGTAAACCGCTGACAACCGCATGCGGTTCAGGAGTCACGGTCATAGCCATGGCCGTGACAATATGTGACAGTGGCCTGTTCCAGTGGTGGGTGACGTGAAGCCTGATTCTCTGCTATGACATGAAGACAGATTCTGCGCTGACATAAGGCCAGATTCTCTGTTACGGGACCTCTCTCCTCTGCCTGGGTGCCTGGGCCTAAATGTGTGACAGTGGCCTGTTCCAGTGGTGGGTGACGTGAAGCCTGATTCTCTGCTATGACATGAAGACAGATTCTGTGCTGACATAAGGCCAGATTCTCTGTTACGGGACCTCTCTCCTCTGCCTGGGTGCCTGGGCCTAAATGTGTGACAGTGGCCTGTTCCAGTGGTGGGTGACGTGAAGCCTGATTCTCTGCTATGGCATGAAGACAGATTCTGCGCTGACATAAGGCCAGATTCTCTGTTACGGGACCGCTCTCCTCTGTCTGGGTGCCGGGGCCTAAATATGTGACAGTGGCCTCTTCCAGTGGTGGGTGACATGAAGCCAGATTCTCTGCTATGGCATGAAGAGACTGATTCTCTGCTGACATGAAGCCAGATTCTTTGCTATGGCATGAAGAGACTAATTCTCTGCTGACGTGAAGCCAGATTCTCTGCTATGGGACCTCTGTCTAATTGATATTGGGTCATTTTTATTTTTTTTATTTTTATTTTAATTCATTTCCCTATCCACATTTGTTTGCAGGGGATTTACCTACATGTTGCTGCCTTTTGCAGCCCTCTAGCTCTTTCCTGGGCTGTTTTACAGCCTTTTTAGTGTACATTTCCGGGAAGTTCGGCCGAACTTCTCGAACCCGAACATCCAGGTGTTCGCTCAACTCTAGTGGCCAACCTTACAGACACAAAGAGCCAGAAAAAAAAATCGTATGACTGCCAGGAGCCACAAGCTATCCGTTTACACAAATATGTGTGCACACGGCAGTATTACTGCAATTGAGTTATCAAACATTTAAAAGTGTACTTAAACCACCTTTCCTACCTGTAATGTAGACAGCTTTAGTGAGACTTCTGGCAATCATGCTCAGATGACCGCCCCATGCTCAGATGACCGCCCCATGCTCAGATGACCGCCCCATCCTCAGATGACCGTCCCATTCTCAGATGACACCCCATGCTCAGATGACCGCCCCATGCTCAGATGACCGCCCCATGCTCAGATGACCGCCCCATGCTCAGATGACCGCCCCATGCTCAGATGACCGCCCCATGCTCAGATGACCGCCCCATGCTCAGATGACAGCTCTATGCTCAGATGACCGCCCCATGCTCAGATGACCGCCCCATGCTCAGATGACCACCCCATGCTCAGATGACCGCCCCATGCTCAGATGACTGCCCCATGCTCAGATGACCGCTCTATGCTCAGATGACTCCCCCATGCTCAGATGACCCCCCCATGCTCAGATGACCGCCCATGCTTAGACGACCACCCATATGCTCAAACACACTTGGTGTGCTGGGCAGTGGCACCTGTGAAAAAAAAGGCAGAGCAGCAGTGACAGAGACTGAGGCCAGCAGCAGCCATTTCAGTCAGATTAGAGCCAAAGCTGCAGAGTGGCTGTAATCGGACTAAAATGGCTGCTGCTGGCCTCAGTGAGTCTCTCTGCCACTGCTGCTCTGAGTGCCCACTGCCCTGCTGTCCACCATTAACATTCATTAAAATTTACTATGGAGCTGGAAGCAGGTCCTCCTTGCTTGCTGCGCCATTTCTTGCCGCCCCCATAGACCCAGCCTGCGGTCTGATGAATCTGGCTGCTGGGCTGGCGCTGAGAAGACTGGAGGCGGGCATTAGGTCACACACAAACACACTCACAGATGGGGGTGTGGGGCCGTGGGCGGGCACATCGGCGGCTCGTGGCGGGGATAAGCACTGCAGCTTCGCCTTCTCCACTCTTCCACCTCGTTCCAGCCTTCCAGCGCTTCACTTACGTGCTGCAGAGAGGAGAGTAATGGCTGGCCGCACCGCTCCCCTGTGAGCCGCAAATGAAGGCTCAAGGAGCCGCATGCGGCTCACGAGCCGCGGGTTGGCCACCCCTGCCATAGACTATAATAGGATCCAGTGGGGATCTGACCGCTTTTCGGAGTGCTGGGTTTTAGCCGGACAGAAACTGTTGATGTGAACATAGAATTAAAGGGAACCTGTCACCTGGATTTTGGTATAGAGCTGAGGACATGGGCTGCTAGATCACACTAGCACATCCGCAATACCCAGTCCCCATAGCTCTCTGTGCTTTTATTGTGTCAAAAAAGATTTAATATATATATATATGTAAATGAGGCAAGTAAGAAGCTCAAGGAGCTGTTATTAACGTTTCCAGAGCCCAGCCACGCCCACTGTGACGGAGCCCAGCACCGCCTTGCATACTCCGAATCTCCTCCTTGCTCCCTGACGTCAAAAAGCTAGAGCGCCGTAATCTCACGATGCGCAAGCTAGCGCATGCGCAGTGTCGGCATAGTGTTCCTTCCCTGTGCTGGCATCAGCCTCAGGGAACGAACTGCTCCAGCTTTGTGACGTCGGGGAGCAAGGAGAAGATTCGAAGACAGGACTCATCGAAGGTTCATTTACATATTTATAAAATAGTGGACACAATAAAAGCACACAGAGCTATGGGGACTGGGTATTGCGGATGTGCTAGCGGCGATCTAGTAGCCCATGTCCTTAGCTCTATACCCAAAATCCAGATGACAGGTTCCCTTTAACTGATACATTCTGACATTTTCCCAAAAATTTATTGTTGGCGGTCGGTAAAAGGGTTAACTTCCAAGCTTTCACACTTAGAAATGGGCTGATTTAGGCCTCATGCACAAGGTCCTTGCCGGCCGTGGCTCGTATTGCGGCCTACAAACAACGGGTCCGCAATATGTGGGCACCGGCCATGTGCTCACCACATTACAGATAGGTCCGCTATCCGGAGCTGCGGTGCGGAACGGAGGCATTCCGCAGTACTTCCTCTGGGTTTTTGTCAGTACCTCAGTACCGCAAAAAAAAATAGAACTTGTTCTATTTTTTGGAGGTGCGGACGAATCACGGCAGTCGCACGGATGGTGCCCGTATTAGGGACCGCAAATTGCGGTCCCCAATGCACGGAACGGCCGAACAAGAGGCCTTATAGAAATTTGTGATTAATTAATTTGGAACAAATCAAATTTCTTGGTGAACTTCGGCAAATCAGCCGAATCAATTTTTAAACTTCGCTCATCTCTAAGCAGATCCATAACTTCTACAGTATGTACCATTATGGCAATGCCTCTATATAGCAGGCCGCATATTAGTAACATAGTACATAACATAACATAGTAACATAGTACATAAGGCCGAAAAAAGACATTTGTCCATCCAGTTCAGCCTGTTATCCTGCAAGTTGATCCAGAGGAAGGCAAAAAAAACCTGTGAGGTAGAAGCCAATTTTCCCCACTTATGGGGAATAAAAAATTCCTTCCCGACTCCAATCAGGCAATCAGAATAACTCCCTGGATCAACGACCCCTCTCTAGTAGCTATAGCCTGTAATATTATTACACTCCAGAAATACATCCAGACCCCTCTTGAACTCCTGTATTGTACTCACCATCACCACCTCCTCAGGCAGAGAGTTCCATACAGGGAGTGCAGAATTATTAGGCAAGTTGTATTTTTGAGGATTAATTTTATTATTGAACAACAACCATGTTCTCAATGAACCCAAAAAACTCATTAATATCAAAGCTGAATATTTTTGGAAGTAGTTTTTAGTTTGTTTTTAGTTTTAGCTATTTTAGGGGGATATCTGTGTGTGCAGGTGACTATTACTGTGCATAATTATTAGGCAACTTAACAAAAAACAAATATATACCCATTTCAATTATTTATTTTTACCAGTGAAACCAATATAACATCTCAACATTCACAAATATACATTTCTGACATTCAAAAACAAAACAAAAACAAATCAGTGACCAATATAGCCACCTTTCTTTGCAAGGACACTCAAAAGCCTGCCATCCATGGATTCTGTCAGTGTTTTGATCTGTTCACCATCAACATTGCGTGCAGCAGCAACCACAGCCTCCCAGACACTGTTCAGAGAGGTGTACTGTTTTCCCTCCTTGTAAATCTCACATTTGATGATGGACCACAGGTTCTCAATGGGGTTCAGATCAGGTGAACAAGGAGGCCATGTCATTAGATTTTCTTCTTTTATACCCTTTCTTGCCAGCCACGCTGTGGAGTACTTGGACGCGTGTGATGGAGCATTGTCCTGCATGAAAATCATGTTTTTCTTGAAGGATGCAGACTTCTTCCTGTACCACTGCTTGAAGAAGGTGTCTTCTAGAAACTGGCAGTAGGACTGGGAGTTGAGCTTGACTCCATCCTCAACCCGAAAAGGCCCCACAAGCTCATCTTTGATGATACCAGCCCAAACCAGTACTCCACCTCCACCTTGCTGGCGTCTGAGTCGGACTGGAGCTCTCTGCCCTTTACCAATCCAGCCACGGGCCCATCCATCTGGCCCATCAAGACTCACTCTCATTTCATCAGTCCATAAAACCTTAGAAAAATCAGTCTTGAGATATTTCTTGGCCCAGTCTTGACGTTTCAGCTTGTGTGTCTTGTTCAGTGGTGGTCGTCTTTCAGCCTTTCTTACCTTGGCCATGTCTCTGAGTATTGCACACCTTGTGCTTTTGGGCACTCCAGTGATGTTGCAGCTCTGAAATATGGCCAAACTGGTGGCAAGTGGCATCTTGGCAGCTGCACGCTTGACTTTTCTCAGTTCATGGGCAGTTATTTTGCGCCTTGGTTTTTCCACACGCTTCTTGCGACCCTGTTGACTATTTTGAATGAAACGCTTGATTGTTCGATGATCACGCTTCAGAAGCTTTGCAATTTTAAGAGTGCTGCATCCCTCTGCAAGATATCTCACTATTTTTGACTTTTCTGAGCCTGTCAAGTCCTTCTTTTGACCCATTTTGCCAAAGGAAAGGAAGTTGCCTAATAATTATGCACACCTAATATAGGGTGTTGATGTCATTAGACCACACCCCTTCTCATTACAGAGATGCACATCACCTAATATGCTTAATTGGTAGTAGGCTTTCGAGCCTATACAGCTTGGAGTAAGACAACATGCATAAAGAGGATGATGTGGTCAAAATACTCATTTGCCTAATAATTCTGCACGCAGTGTAGTCTCACTGCTCTTACCGTAAAGAATCCTTTTCTATGTTTGTGTACAAACCTTCTTTCCTCCAGACGTAGAAGATGTCCCCTCGTCACAGTCACAGTCCTGGGGATAAATAGATGATGGGATAGATCTCTGTACTGACCCCTGATATATTTATACATAGTAATTGTGGGATTTTACTAGTTTATGACGTAAAGTCATGATTTTATGAAAGACACGGAGGCGAGTATTGCATCATCTCTCTTTACTGACAACCACAGCAGCAAAGAAAAAGTTAAACCAAATTAACATATTGCCATAGCAACCGTCCCTCCCACCGTAGTCCCCTATATAATGTCCACTAGTCCGTAGCACATCCTCTTTCTTGGCAATGCCACTCCTACCGGACCGGACCTCAGAAATTCCAACCGAACTGCAACAAACCGGAACCATCCGAACGGGAAACACTCAGAAACCGGAGAGCAGGAGAGCCATCATCCGGAACCTCTGTCAAGAGGGGAACTCCTCGAAACTGCAACTGCAGAACTGTAACAGGAAACCGCCAGTCCACTGGAACCAGCGAGAACCACCTCAGGAAAGTCAACCTGCGAAAAGAATGAAAATGCATGAAAGGAAAATGTTCCATCCGCCTGACACGTGCAAGCACGAAGAACCATCAAAATTCCACAATAATACAGATCATCATGAGTAAAGAACATCACATTCCAGCAAGCAATAACCCAAGGGAGGGGAATTAAAGGGCGGGCAATACTCGCCTCCGTGTCTTTCATAAAATCATGACTTTACGTCATAAACTAGTAAAATCCCACAATTTTATTTCAGGACACGGAGGCTCATATTGCAAGTTTAAAGCTGTAACACAACCGAAGAGAAGGCATGTAGAGAAGGGCGAAAGTAGAATTCTTTAAAAGTCGAAGCCCGCGACCAATCCGCAATCCTCATGATATCCTCCAAACGAGCTCCAGAGACCAGCATGGAAGTGGAGGCAGCACTCCTAGTAGAGTGGGCCGTGAACACAGAGGTGTCCACACCCGCTAAAGACATACTCCACTTAACCCAACGCGCCAGAGTAGGAGTGGAAACCGGGGCAAACGGACGGCGATAAGAGAGAAATAGCTATAGGCTTCCAGGAGGTCTAAGCGTGGAAGTCCTAGCCTCATACTCCTGGAGACAAGCAACCGGGCACAGGTTCGGGATATCAGGAAAACTGGGGTAAGAGACAGAACGAATATGCGTTTTGGTTCGGCGGGAGATATTGAAAGTGACTCCCTCCGGAGAAAAAGATCGTGCATCAAAATCCAAAGCCCTGACGTCCGAAACTCTCTTGCAAGAGATTAGGCAAAAGAGGGTAACCAACTTGGCCGAAAGCTGGCGCAGAGAAAGCTGAGAATTAGATGGCCATGTAGAGAAAAGGTCCAAAACCAAGGAAACGTCCCAGGTAGAGGAAAAACGCGGACGAGGAGGCCGAGACATCCGAGATCCCTTGAGGAGGCGGCATACTAGGGGATGTTGACCCGCAGGACGTCCGTCGAACCCCTGGTGAAAGGATGAAATGGCCGATCGGAAGAGATTGAGAGTACGATACGCCTTACCCTCCTCAAATAAGGACGTCAAAAATTCTAGGATGTCCGAGACAGGTGCTGAAAAGGGATCCAGACTCCGAGCCACGCACCAACCAGTCCATGATCCCCAGGCTGCTCTATAGGCCCTTCTGGTGCCCGGAGCCCACGACTGATCCAGGAGTCTTCGAGCTGCGTCCGAAAGATCCTCGCCCTGGCTGGGGTGCCCGATATTCTGCAGGCCAGCAAACGGAGAGATCCCCCCACCAGGAGCGGGTGTCGCGCGCCTCCGGAGTCTAGAAGAAGTTCTGGGAAGTCCGGAAGAAGAAACGGTGGTAGGATGAGTAGATCCAGCAGGTGGGGAAACCACGACTGGGAAGTCCAAAACGGGACAATCAGCACCAATTCCGCCTGTTGACGCCGCACCTGAGCCAAAACCCGAGGCAGCATCGCGAACGGTGGGAATGCATAGAGGAGTGATCCGCGCCAGTCTTGTAGGAATGCGTCCACCGCCTCTGCGTCTGGATCCGGTCGCCAACTGAAAAAACGCGGTAACTGAGCATTCAACCGAGAGGCAAACAGGTCGATATAGAATGGACCCCAGATGGACGAGATGTCGGAGAACACCGTCCCATCTAACTTCCAATCGCTGTAATCCTTGAGGTGTCGAGAGTTCCAGTCCGCCTGAATGTTCTGTAGACCAGGTAGATATTCCGCCACCACCGTAATCTCCTGATTGAGACAGAAAGACCAAAACTCCTTGGCCAAATGAGACAACATGCTGGAACGGGTACCTCCCATGAAGTTTACATAACGGACAGCAGACACATTGTCCATGCGAAGGCGAATGCAGGCACTGACGATGTCCTTGGCAAAGCTGCGGATGGCAAACGAGCCGGCCAACAGTTCCAGGGCGTTGATATGGAGCGAAGCTTCCTCCCGAGACCAACGTCCTCCTGTAGAGACTCCGTCGCAGTGGGCCCCCCACCCTAGCAGACTGGCGTCCGAGTCTATGGTGAGGTCCGGACGCGGTCCGCAAATGGCTTTCCCATTTCAAGCCTGAAGGTTCGAGATCCACCACTCCAACTCGTCCCGAGTCTCCGAATCCAGCGAGATCGTATCCCCGTAAGAGGCGCCGGTCTGAAGGTGCGCATGCTTCAGGCGTTGAAGAGCTCGGTAGTGGAGGGGGGCCGGAAAAACTGCTTGAATCGAGGAGGAGAGAAGCCCTATGATCCGAGCTAAATGGCGGAGAGTAATCCGAGGGGTCACCAGCGTCTTGCGCAGCTCCTTGCGGATGGACCGGATCTTCGACAGCGGAAGGCTGAGAGTCTCCGAGACGGAATCCACCGAGAAGCCGAGGAATTCCACAATCCTGGAGGGTGTCAAAGACGACTTCTCGTGGTTGATGAGGAAACCCAGTCGAGACAGAAGGTCCATCGCAACCTGTAATTGCGAGAGAAGGACGGAAGGGTCTTGCGCCAGAAGAAGTAAGTCGTCTAGGTAAATAATCAACCGGATCCCGCGACCGCGGAGCCAAGCCACCACCGGACGCATGAGCTTGGTGAAGCACCAAGGGGCCGACGACAGACCGAAGGGCAGGCAAGAGAAACGCCATACCTGTCCCCTCCACAGAAAACGGAGAAGGTCCCTGGAGGGAACAGCAACCGGAACGGTGAGGTAAGCGTCTTTCAAATCCAGTTTCACCATCCAATCGCCTGACAGAAGAAGATCTCTGAGGAGGTGAATACCCTCCATCTTGAAGTGCCTGTAGCGCACAAATCTGTTTAGGGGCTTGAGATTTATTACGGGGCGCATCTGTCCCCCTTTCTTCCGCACGAGGAAGATGCTGCTGAGCAGGCCCTCTGAAGGGGACGTGACCAATTCGATGGCCCTTTTGTGAAAAAGATCTGTCAATTCTTTGTCTATGGCCCGAGATGCGGGACCTGCGGATGGGATGGGAGGAGGAAAAGGAATATGAACCGGAGACTGCACTAGTTCTATTTGAAATCCCCGAATAGTGGATAGCACCCAACTGTCTGACGTAATTGTCTCCCAGGCCTGGGAAAAATGTTGGAGTCTGCCCCCTACATAAATTGGAGAAAAAGGAGGACGATGAACACTTACCGAGGGGACGACGAAATCCGGAACCACCTCTGAAGGGTCTGCGGCTGGGAGCACCACGGGATGGGAAGAAACCCTGCGATTGCCTGGTGTCCTGGGGTGAGTATCGCTGAGAGAAGGATCTTTGACCGTAGGAGCCTCTGCCCGAACCCCGGGCGTGGAATGACGAACGGCCGGCAGAACGGCCCCTGTAATTGCCGGCCCTAGCGGAAAAACGGCCCTGGAACACTCTCCTCATGGATGATTGTGCCTTATCCAGGGCGGTGAAGGCACCCACGAACTTGCCCATGTCCTTAATGAAGGGCTCTCCAAAGAGCAGTCCCTGTGCCTCTCCTCCGGCCTCAGTGAGAGCTAAATTGACCAGTTTTGGTTCAATCTTGAACAAAATAGCTTTCCGTCGTTCTATTGACAGGGAAGTATTCACATTTCCTGCTATACATATGGCCCTTTGGACCCAACCTCGGAGATGCTCCGGATCAACGGGTGTATCTGTCTCTCTGGCGATTTCCGCCAACTCAAAGATCTTTGTCAAGGGGCCGAAAAGGTCCAGGAGCTTGTCCTGGGTCGCCTTAAGGGCCGACTCCAGCCCCCTTCTAGGGTTCCACCCAGACTTTGCCAAAAACTGGACCATTTTGGGGTCCACGGATGGGGTGTCACAGACCTTATTAGCAACAATGGGTCTAGGGCATTCGGCTTTGAGCTTGTTGCGAGCCTCCTTGGTCAGAGGGCAACGAACACGCGCTGCTAGGTATTGAGCAACGTGATCAAGCGGGAGCCATTCTGCGGATCTGGGGTGGTGGAGACTGTCGGGATCGAAAAGGGGGTCCCCTAGGGGATCCGTCAAAACCCCAGAAGGTCCCTGGAAGACATCAGCAGACGAAACGCCAGGAGGCGCCGGGGTAGGTGCCGGAGTAGGATCGGCAGGGGCAGAATCAGACAGACCTTCATCGGGGTAGTCAAGATCCTCACATCTAACCTCCTCGTCAGAGTCGACCTCAGAGTGTACACAGTACTCCATATTCCTATTACTTTATATTTTTTACATACCTCTGTCTCATAACTGTTCACATACAAAAGCCACCTCTCCCTGAACTACAGTGATCAGTAAATAGCCAAATCTACTTCTGCATTACTGTATTTTGAGAATTTTGTGGAGGTGAGTCTTTTTAAATGCAGAATATTCTCACACAGGAGCCAAACAAATTACTGTAGATTAAAACAAACCTCTGCAGAACAATACAGTTCCACTATAGGGTGACAGAGTCCAGTTCTATATGCCATCTGTACTTTCACTCTGAGTAATCCTTAGTTCACATCTGCATTAAGATTTTCTGTTTGTCTGATCCATCAGAAGAATGAAGAAAAAACTGATCCGCCTTATTTTGAGAATCCGCTGTGCTCAGTTTGCATCCATTTGTGTCAGTTCCGTCAGACATCAGGTGCAAACTGAGCGCAACTGATGCTCAAAATAAGATGGAGCACAACTGATGCCTATTCAAACAAATGGGGATTAAAATCGCTAAGTTATTTTTCCTTTTTCTGACGGATCAGAAGAACAATGCATATGTGAATGTGACCTAAGGGTAGGTTCATTGCTCTGTTAGGTAAATCCAGTAGTCTGTTCTGGCAGAGGAATAGACTACCGGGGTTACCGTATCCACCATAGCTGGACACCACCGGAGCTCCATTCACTATAATGGGATCCAGTGCACATAGTGATTACTACAATCTCATATTAGAAAGCTAATTTTATAGACTGTTTCTTGTAAAAAATGTCTTAGGCTACTTTCACAAATGCGTCAAAGTTCTCCGGATCAGTGCTGCGTGTCCGCCGGACACCATTGACTACAATGGGATGCGGCAGGGATTTGACCACTCCCAGCATATCAGCCGGGATTTGGTCAGACAAAAACTACTGTAAGCAACATATGTGCCAGGGAACGGCTGGATTCCTACTGCATACCATTAAAGTCAATAGGGTCCAGCGGACACGCAGCACTATCCAGATCCAGAGAACTCCAGCAGGCTGTTGTCCTCCAAATTCTCTGCCAGATTTCTTTGACACATGTAAAACTAGCCTTATTTTGCAACCCCCATACCGGTATAAACTATCATAGCTCCTTACATTGCTTAAGGATTCATGCACTGTTGGATGTTTTGTGGACCACAAATTGCGGACCCACAAAACACGGATACCGGCCATGTGCATTCTGCATTTTGCGGAACGGAACAGCTGGCCCCTAATAGAACAGTCCTATCCTTGTCCGTAATGTGGACAGTAATAGGACATGTTCTGTTTTTTTGCAGATCGGCCATGCGGACATACGGACACGGAATGAACACAGAGTCATTTCCGTTTTTTTGTGGCCTCATTGAAGTGAATGGTTCTGCATACGGGCCGCAAAAAAACTCAGAGCAAACATGGAAAAAAAATATGTATGTGTGAATGAGCCCTAAAGCTTAGGCTCCAAAATAGATAACCTGTAGTTGTCATTTCCATCTAAAACTGCTTCAAGTGAATGAGGCAGGTCTCTGGGAGTGCTGCCCTGCAGGGACAAACAGTGAAAGCTGGATTACAGTCACATTGTTATGACCACTTCCTACTTTCGATGTCAGCATCACGTAGCTCATGAAAGAAGTCACGTGTCGTTAGCTGGCTTGGTGGGTATACAGTCATGTGAAAAAATTAGGACACCCTTTGAAAGCATGTGGTTTTTTGTAACATTTTTAATAAATGGTTATTTCATCTCCGTTTCAACAATACAGAGAGATTAAAGTAATCCAACTAAACAAAGAAAACTGAAGAAAAGTCTTTTCAAGATCTTCTGTAAATGTCATTCTACAAAAATGCCTATTCTAACTGAGGAAAAAGATAGGACACCCTCACATGTATTCCCTCTTAAATTGGCTCAGATCTCACACAGGTATATCACACCAGGTGCACATAATTAGTAGATTGTTACTCTGCATGTTGAATGAGGCTTGCCCTATTTAAACCTCAGACATTTAGTTTGGTGTGCTCCTGACTGTTGAAGTGAGAGTGAGCACCATGGTGAGAGCAAAAGAGCTGTCAGAGGACTTCAGAAAAAAGATTGTAGCAGCCTATGAGTCTGGGAAGGGATTTAAAAAGATCTCAAAAGATTTTGAAATCAGCCATTCCACTGTCCGGAAGATAGTCTACAAGTGGAGGGCTTTCAAAACAACTGCCAACATGCCCAGGACTGGTCGCCCCAGCAAGTTCACCCCAAGAGCAGACCGCAAGATGCTAAAAGAGGTATCCAAAAACCCTAAAGTGTCATCTCGAGAACTACAGCAGGCTCTGGCTACTGTTGATGTAGAAGTACATGCCTCTACAATCAGAAAGAGACTGTACAAGTTTAACTTGCATGGGAGGTGTGCAAGGAGGAAACCTTTGCTTTCCAAGAGAAACATCGAGGCCAGACTGACATTTGCCAGCGATAAAGTTGACAAAGACCAGGACTTCTGGAATAATGTTCTTTGGACAGATGAGTCCAAAATTGAATTATTTGGACACAACAGCAGAGGACATGTTTGGCGTAAACCAAACACAGCATTCCAAGAAAAGAACCTCATACCAACTGTGAAGCATGGAGGTGGAAGTGTCATGGTTTGGGGCTGCTTTGCTGCAGCAGGACCTGGTCAGCTCACCATCATAGAATCCACGATGAATTCTACTGTGTATCAGAAGGTGCTTGAAGAACATGTGAGACCATCAGTTAGAAAATTAAAGCTGAAGCGGAACTGGACCATGCAGCATGACAATGACCCAAAACATACTAGTAAATCAACCAAAGATTGGCTGAAAAAGAAGAAATGGAGAGTCCTGGAATGGCCAAGTCAAAGTCCAGATTTGAATCCCATTGAGATGCTGTGGGGTGACTTGAAAAGGGCTGTACGTGCAAGAAACCCCTCAAACATCTCACAGCTGAAAAAGTTCTGCATTGAGGAGTGGGGTAAAATTTCCTCAGACCGATGTCGAAGACTGGTAGATGGCTACAAGAACCGTCTCACTGCAGTTATTTCAGCCAAAGGAGGTAACACTCGCTATTAGGGGCAAGGGTGTCCTATCTTTTTCCTCAGTTAGAATAGGCATTTTTGTAGAATGACATTTACAGAAGATCTTGAAAAGACTTTTCTTCAGTTTTCTTTGTTTAGTCGGATTACTTTCTAGGCAAAGGTCTTACCTTTTCGCCATCCTGTCATTTTGATCTATATAGAACCATATTGGACGTGAACAGACTGGCCCGCAGCTTAACCCTGCAGCAGCATTTTCAATCAATTGACTCACAGTTGTGTAGTCCATGCGATGCTGCGGTCAGTGTGCTCGCCTCCAATGTTAAACCAGACCTTGATGAAACTATTGCTTTGTCTATACCAGACCAGATATCCAATGTTACCAGTATGTCTTTCAATGAAATGTTACACATCTATGATTTAATTGAATTGGAAAACACTTGTCTCCCTCTTGATACTATGCACTGTTCATCAGACTTTAACCCCTCCAACCGTGATTTCTATCCGGTGCAATCTAGATCTCATGCACTGGATAGATTTCAGGAACTGGTTGAAAGGGATCTTGTCTCATTGAGCATCCTTGTAGCTTCACAGCATAATGACCTCTACACTGACAATTTGTCTAGGAAAGAATCATTAGCATTGCGCAATCTCCAAAATAGAGATGATATTGTTGTGAAACAGGCTGACAAGGGGGGAGCTGTGGTCATTCTTGATAGTGAACTCTATAGATGCCAAATTAATCGGATGTTACAAGATGACAAGACGTATATGAGTCTATCAAGTGACCCGCTCCCCTCTTTTCAATCAGAACTGAAAACTCTGTTGTTGCATGGTTTCAGCCTAGGCATTCTCAGTCAAAAAGAACAGGACTATATTTTTGTTGCCTTTCCTGTCACCCCCATCCTACATGCCCTACCAAAAGTTCACAAATTAATCTTTCCACCCCCCCTGAGACCAATTGTCTCGGGTATAGGGTCTTATTCTGAACGCCTCTGCCAGTGGGTTGACTCGTTACTGCAGCCTTTGATCCCCAACATTCCTGGTTTTTTAAGGGATACCAAATCAGTTTTACAAGCAATGCAGAAGCTTGAATGGTCCCAGAAATGTTCCTGGGTCACTGCGGATGTAATTGCACTTTATCCCAGTATCCCCCACAATATGATTCATACCTCCCTGTTTTGGTTTTTGGAAAACTTTGGGAATTTCTCTGTGGTGCTATCAGAGTATGTGGTGGCTGTGGTGGACTTCCTCCTGAGACGAAATTATTTTATGTTTGATGGAAAGTTTTTCCTGCAGACATCGGGGGTGTCGATGGGGGCCAAGTTCTCCCCCTCCATAGCTAATATCTTTATGGCATGGTGGGAGAGGAGCTTTCTCCTCATCGACACCAACCCTTTCTCGGATCATGTGAGGTGGTATGGCCGTTACATCGACGACCTGATCTTTATCTGGTCGGGTGATGTGGCGGCCATACCGCCATTCACGGATTATCTGAATTCGTGTGTAAATGGTATCCAATTTACCGTCCAACACAGTACTAACAACATTGAATTTTTAGATCTCAGACTCAGGGGGGACTCCGCCACAGCCTCCATATATACCAGCACACACAGAAAGCAAACAGCGGGTAACACATTATTGCATGCAAAATCATGCCACCCCATACACACCATCAGAAATATACCCAAGGGAGAACTAATTAGAGCCAAGAGAAACTGCAGTGACGAGTCAGCTTACAAAACAGAGGCAGAAAACATTACCAAAAGACTGACACATAGGGCTTATTCACAAAAAATGCTGGATAAATGCAACAGAGAAGTATCAAACATTGATAGGAATTCATTACTTAGTACAAATGCAAAAAATTACAATCACAACACTAGAGAGACATTGAATCAGGAAAGAAAAAATATCTTTGTAACACAATACAGTAAAGAATACACTCAAATCTGTAATATTGTAAAAAAACACTTTCCAGTTCTGGCATGCGACAAAGCATGGGCAGCAATGGCACAAAAAGGCGTAAAATGTGCAGCCAAAAAAGCACCTACCATTGCCAGCTCAGTAAGCCCCTCCCTCTTTAAAAATGATAAACTCCGCTCTACTCAAAGTACATGGTTATCTACAAAAGGGAACTACAAATGTGGTCATTCCATCTGTATTTGTTGCAAATACATGAAAATTAGCCAGAATTTTGAATCCACTGTTAACGGTCAGGTTTTCAAGATACATTCTTTTCTCAATTGTAATACCACCTTTGCCATTTACTGCATAACATGCACCAAATGCAAGCTACAATATATAGGATGCACAACAAATGCCATAAAAACGCGCATTAGAAAACATATATCAGACATACCGCACCATGCAAATCGCAATGTATCTGCGGCAAGTCTCCACTTTGCCACAGTGCATGGTGGGGATGTCTCATATTTGTCAGCACAAGGCATTGAAAAAGTCAAAAAACCTTTAAGAGGTGGCGACAGAAAACGCAAACTTTTAAATAGAGAATCTTACTGGATTTTCCAGTTAGAAAGTCGCCAACCCCATGGTCTCAACAAAAAACTTGACCTCATCCTACAATATTGATCCTCAATTTATCGATCATACATTATTCCTCCCTTTCTTATTTTCCTTATCCCGCTCCTTTATTACTATTTCTCTGAATATGTCATTGTTATTTCTCTGAATATATGTTTTTATGAACCACATAAATTTATGGTATGTTTTTAATCAAGTGTTGATTTGTGGATGGGAGTGGCTGAACCTCAACCTGATTACCTCAGGTGAGGAAGTCAGTCCCTCCCTCCTCTCTATAAAAACCTCTTTCAGTGTACTGGAAATTGTCATGAGTAAGGGCTAAGATTGTATTGTGCCCGAAACATGTAGACCTGCATTCCTGTACCTGGATTTTATACTGAATATTGAATAAAGCCTTTGGATTACCACGAATACAAGCTGGACCAACCAATTTATTTTCTTCATACTTATATTTCTCCTATTTCGGGTGAAGGAGCCGGTCCGTGCTATACCAGTGGAATCCCTGGCAGGTGAGAGCTGCTCAAACCTCTGATTTTTACACTTTAATCTCTCTGTATTGTTGAAACGGAGATGAAATAACCATTTATTAAAAATGTTACAAAAAACCACATGCTTTCAAAGGGTGTCCTAATTTTTTCACAAGACTGTATATGGTGTGTGATAGGCTGTCTGCACACATATCCCTCATTGTTGTCCTGGGTAAAAGGGGCAATATATCAGAGTTGCAAAAAGGAAAGATAATTGGCTTTCGGTTCAAGAGTGGCAGTATTTCTGACACTGCGCAGTTTGTGAACTGTTCACGTGCAGCTGCGGTGAAAGTGTATAGTGAGTGGGCAAATGGCCACCACTGTGAATAAGCAACGTGGAAAGTAGAACCACGTGCCATTGATGTGTGAGGTGAACGTCAGTTATGAACGGTGGCGGACTGACACACTACAGTGGAGCAGCTCACTACCTAAATGAACCAGGGGGCTACCAGACGTGTGTCTAAAACCACTGTTCAGTGAACCCTACTGTGTATGGGGTTCTGAAGCTTTAGTTTTCGGAGCAGTATAGGAATTCGACCTCCACTGATTGGCAAAGGTGGTGGTGGCTACATTATAGTCTGGGGAATATTTTCGTGGCATTCTCTGGGCCCACTCATCCATGTGGAAGGAACTCTTAACAGATTTGGGTAAGAATCACGTACACCCATACACGCTGATTGTCTTCCCTGGAACAGGTGGGAGCTTATATCAATATAATGAGACATTGGTTGCAGGAACATGACCAAGACTTGGAAGAACATGTACTATCCTGGTCCCCTAACTTCCCAGACTTGAACCTAATTCAGCATCTGTAGGACCACCTTGATCATCATATTCTCTCTATAGACCCTCCTCCATGCTGCCTCCAGCAGCGGTGGGATGGCCTGCAGTCAGCATGGCTCCAGGTACCTGTGCCAACCTACCAGGACCTTACCGAGTCACTCCCAGCCCGTCTAGCTGCTGTCCGTGCTGCACATAGCGGTTACTCTGGATATTAGCTGGTGGTCAGAATAATGTGACACAACTGTGGAGGGCTGCAGCACATTCTTTCTCAGGACTGATGGAGGAGCCAGGGGCATAAAGTGATGCCAAGTCCTATCGATATGCTATCAATTTATGAGAGGGAACACCCCTTTTATTTCACCACATTTTCATTTTCATTTTTTTTTTATTTGTCTAAATATTAATTGTGTAAAGAGCAAATTTGAAGTGGTTGTCCACTTTAGATGATAAGGGGCCACCAACAAGAAGCTAAACACTATGCCTTTATTTGTCTTAAAAACCATGGTTTTGCAACTTTTTAAATGCCATTGTGACTTTTTAAGTCACAACTGCCATTTGATGCCCCCCTCTCCAAGTCTAGGAAAAGAGGGTGTGGTGGGGGTGGGGTGTGGACGGGGCCATCAGCCCAGCACATTCATCATTATTTACTCTAGAATATGGAGTAAATAATGAATGAAATCTAAGGGTACTTTCACACTAGTGTTTTTCTTTTCCAGTATTGAGTTCCGTCCTAGGGGCTCAATTTCGGGAAAAAATGATCAGTTTTGTCCTAATGCATTCTGAATGAAGAGCAATCCGTTCAGTATGCATCAGGATGTCTTCAGTTCAGTCCCTCTTATGTTTTTTTTTTCTCTCCGGCCAAAAATCCTTAACACTTGCCGGAATTTCCATTGAAATGTATTAGTGCCATTAAAATTGCCGCATTGACGGATCCGTTCTTCCGGTCCGCGCATTCGCAGACCTTTAAATCTGTGGGAAAAAAATAATACCGGATGCGTTTTTCTGGATGACACCGGACAGACGGATCCGGTATTTCAATGCATTTGTCAGATGGATCCGCATCCGGATCCGTCTGACAAATGCATCCGTTTGTGTCCGGATTCCAGGGTCCGGCAGGCAATTGCGGCGGCGGAACTGCCTGCCGGAATCCTCTGACGCAAGTGTGAAAGTAGCCTAAGGCAGCTTGTAGTACAGGGCTGTACTCCGCCTCAATTAAATGACTGCTCCGGCAGCAAGACCGGCGGTGTGCTGTATTCATGTGAACGGGAGAGGCAGGTGTGATTATACTGCACCACTGCTACAATGGAGACGGCGAGCACTGCGGCCTCCTCAACCGGCTGATAGGTCCCAGATGTTGGGCCCCCGTCGATCTGATATTTATGACCGATCCTGAGGATTTTATCAATATTCTGACACTGCACAAATGGAACAAGGTGGTATTTCTAAGTCATTCTGACCGCTGGTATAATCAGACAGAAGGTATATATGTGCATGTATATATTAGGCATAGGCATATGTGTATACATGTACAGTACAGACCAAAAGTTTGGACACACCTTCTCATTCAAAGAGTTTTCTTTATTTTCATGACTATGAAAATTGTAGATTCACACGGAAGGCATCAAAACTATGAATTAACACATGTGGAATTATGTACATAACAAACAAGTGTGAAACAACTGAAAATATGTCATATTCTAGGTTCTTCAAAGTAGCCACCTTAAAAGTAGCTTTGATTACTGTAATCTTTGCTTTGATTACTGCTTTGCACACTCTTGGCATTCTCTTGATGAGCTTCAAGAGGTAGTCCCCTGAAATGGTTTTCACTTCACAGGTGTGCCCTGTCAGGTTTAATAAGTGGGATTTTTTGCCTTATAAATGGGGTTGGCACCATCAGTTGCGTTGAGGAGAAGTCAGGTGGATACACAGCTGATAGTCCTACTGAATAGACTGTTAGAATTTATATTATGGCAAGAAAAAAGCAGCTAAGTAAAGAAAAACGAGTGGCCATCATTACTTTAAGAAATGAAGGTCAGTCAGTCAGCCGAAAAATTGGGAAAACTTTGAAAGTAAGGGCTATTTGACCATGAAGGAGAGTGATGGGGTGCTGCGCCAGATGACCTGGCCTCCACAGTCACCGGACCTGAACCCAATCGAGATGGTTTGGGGTGAGCTGGACCGCAGAGTGAAGGCAAAAGGGCCAACTAGTGCTAAGCATCTCTGGGAACTCCTTCAAGACTGTTGGAAGACCATTTCAGGGGACTACCTCTTGAAGCTCATCAAGAGAATGCCAAGAGTGTGCAAAGCAGTAATCAAAGCAAAAGGTGGCTACTTTGAAGAACCTAGAATATGACATATTTTCAGTTGTTTCACACTTGTTTGTTATGTATATAATTCCACATGTGTTAATTCATAGTTTTGATGCCTTCATAGTCATGAAAATAAAGAAAACTCTTTGAATGAGAAGGTGTGTCCAAACTTTTGGTCTGTACTGTATATGCAAGTAGGCTTAGCAGGTCATGTGTGAATGCGCCCTCTTTTGAATGAAGCTTTGTAAAAGAATCAGTTGGAAGCTACAAGAAAGGCACGTCACTCTGACATTGTATGTTACCAGGGAACAGAGCAACAGTCAATGAGAAAAATGGCTACCAAAACAAACGCTTCATGGCCCGAGGGAGACCTTCCAACTGCCTTTACTTGAAGGATCTCCAAGCTTCCCCAGCAGATGTAAAGAGAATGTGTCTGCTCCCCTTACATGTCTCTTTTTGGAAACCATCATATTCCCCACAAAATAAGAATTCAGGAGAATTTTTTTCTTAGAACTCTGTGTTGTTCCTCCTAGAAATGTATGAATAAATCGCTAACTGGGTGTCACCAGTTGGGGATGTACCCCTACAGCCGGACACTGTCCAATCAGTGCTGTCCGTATCATACTCTGAAGGGGCCCATTTGACAAGGGGATGGTAACATCCAGTGTTTAACAGAGGAATGGCCCAGTGCAGAGTGCCCCAGAACTGTTATTTTATGACGGAAACAGAAATGATGACAGGTGGCCTATAACTGATCAGAATTTTGCCTTTTTTTTATTAAATTCAAATATTTTCCATGATATGCGCCCACAAGAGATGTTATGTGTTTAGGGTACTTTCACACTAGCGTTATTCTTTTCCGGTATTGAAATCCAGTAAAGGGTCTCAATACCAGAAAAAAAAAAACTTCAGTTTTGTCCCAAAAAATTTTATACCGGATCCGGTATTCTGGATGATACTGGAAAGACGGAACCAGTATTTGAATGAATGAAGTCTAACTGATCCGAATCCGTAAAAAAAATATGTCCGTTTGCATACGGATTTCAGGATTCTAACAACGCTAGTGTAAAAGTACCCTTATTTCTTTATATATATTGAATGGAGAGTTTGACTAGTACTATTCAAATCAGGAGTGATTTCCATAAAATGCTGGGTCGCCGGAACTGATCCGGCAATCTGTATGCAAATGGATACCATTTCTAGGTGGATCCGGATGCGGATCCGTCTCACAAATGTATTGCAATACCGGATCCGTCTCTCCGGTTGTCATCTGGAAAAACGGATCCGGTATTTATCTTTTTCACATTTTTAAAGGTCTGCTCATGCGCAGACCGCAAAACCGGATTAGTTTTTCCGGAACACTTAGGGTCGGATCCGGCATTAATGCAAGTGTTCCGGAATTTTGGACGTAGAAAATACCGCAGCATGCTGCGGTATTTTCTCCGTCCAAAAACCGTACAGTGACTGAACTGAAGATATCCTGATGCATCCTGAACGGATTGCTCTCCATTCAGAATGCATTAGGATAAAACTGATCAGTTCTTTTCCGATATTGAGCCCCTAGGACGGAACTCAATACCGGAAAAGAATAACGCTAGTGTGAAAGTACCCTAACATACAGGTTTGTGGAGCAGCTGCGGTGGCAGATTTGTAGAATATAACATCATTGGGGTCTGATTTCGTGGACCAATCCTGAAAAGGAAGGGGTTCTCCCTGCACAGCTATATAAGTCAGCACTTTACTCTGTCCTGTTCACTGAGACGGAAGCACATGCTCAGTTCCATCCTTCAACTGCCACCATCTGCAGCAGAAAGGACACGCCCTCTGGGAAAGGACACGCCCCATAAGCTGACAGCTTGAAATACATTTAGCAGTAGAACTGGAACAATGAATGCCGAGATCTCTGGATCCATGTGAGGTCAGGGCTGGTTCTTGCATGTACTAGATTATGTCTGATTTTCATTTTTTACATTATTCACAGGATAACTCCTTTCATAAAATAACATAAGAACCATTACTCTCCTGATGAATCCCCAGCCACTCCAGTGCCTGCCCGTCTTTTCACGTGACGGCTGCAGTCACTACGTACACCACTGAGACCAGTGATTGGCTGCAGTGTCACATATCAGTGTCCAGAAGGATCGGGAGGTACAGAGACGGGCGGGAGACCCAGGACACATTGGAACAATGGAAGCAGGAGATCTGGAAGGTTACTTTTTTATTATTTTAAACCATGTTGAGTGTTTTTTGTCGAAAAATGTAAGTGGTGGGACAAGTGGTAGGCAATTAAGAGTGCCGTGTTTGTGTGAGGGGAGGCGGGGCTTTAATTATTTAAACCTGGCTCTCCTGCCCCCACTTGTCGGTTTGAATGCTTTCGAATCGGCTCGTGGGTTGGCTGTCCTTCCAGAGAGGTCGCGTGTCTCGTTGTTAATTCGTGTGGTCGGCTGCGTCGGGCTCATCGCTGCGGAGTATAGGTAGGTCGGGGGGATGCCCACCCATCTCGTTTATTTATGTCATGTCACGCGGCCGAGCGTTGCCGTCTGTCCCCAGCCGCACCTGGGACTGCCCGCACTTTTCGATCCGGTTTAAGGCCCCCCCGCTCACATGCAGCGTCCCCCAGGCTAACGGTGCAATAGCCTCCTCGGTCACCCCTCACCTGTGGCTCCGCTGCGGTGAGTCACTCTCCCGCTCTCATACCATCGCACACAGCGCATCGTTCACGCCGGCCATCGGCTCTACAGTGCGGCTCACTGGCCTTCGGCGCTCCAGCAGGTCCTGGTCTGAGAGGGGGCGACACCTACAGGCCATGCTGGTACTGCAGTCCAGGTGCTGGGCTCCTTGCTCAGCACCAGTGGCTAGGCACTAAGGCAGGCGTCAGAAAAAAAAAAAAAAAAAGTTTTAAGTATTAAATAAAGAGATGGTTCAAGGAAGGGGGATGGCCACTTCGCCTTGCGCACGCAGCCTGGCCGCCCATAAGCCCATACGGTACGTCGGGAGTTAGTGGGTCGGTTTCGGGCGCAGCCGCGACAAACCGGTGGTTAGCTAGGGAGCGGTTGCGTGGGTGAAGGGTCACTCAGCCGGGGTTCGCTCACTCACATGTCTGTCCTTGTTTATTCAGGTCCACAGGTGGTTGGCTACTTTGCGATACTGTGGGGTTTGTGGCTGTCATGGCCGCCAGGTGAGTCTGGTGTGGTGCGCATGCGTGGGCCAACCCCCTCTTTACTCCTGCGTGGGCTTGGGGGACTGGGTATGGTGGCCTATCAATGCCCAGGCCACTGGCGCATGTCTTGCGGGGTGGCGCCTACTGTCGTGGCCTTTGGTGGGAAGTTAAAAAAAAATTTAAAAAATTTAATTATTTAGATAGAAATTTTGCTTTGCCAGGTCTGTCACGACTACAGACTCGTTATAAAGCCCTGCCACGACTGCAGGCATCAGTCTGTCACGACTACAGACCCGCTCTAAAGCCCTGCCACGACTGCAGGCACAAATCTGTTACGACTACAGACTCGATAGAAAGGCCGGCCACAACTGCAGGCAGTAGTCTTACGACAACAGACTCGTGAGGTAATACTACCAAGTCTACAGGCGATGGTCTGTTACCGTTACTCTCGATGTAGGGTCCCCTCACGACTACAGGGGCTAGTCGGTCACATCCACAGACTCGGTCGCACTCCCGTTGACTACAGGCACTGGGTGGGCATCTACGGGTAGTTGCGTCATGTCTACGCATGCGGGTCAGCTACGGCCTGGGAGGTCAGCCTTCACGGTCACAGGTAGGTCCGGTCAGGCTTCAGTCTCCCAGCGGGTTCCAGTCACAACAACCAGCCCCTAGGTGAGGGGGGGCACTCCCGCACCGGCGCACAATGCCAGGGAGCTGTGCGGCTCCTCACGCAGCACACGATTCAAACCAGGGGGGCCGGGGCCCACGGTAAAGGAAGGGCTCCCTCTGATCCGGTGCACATTGCCAGGGAGCGGCGCTGCTCCCCACGCGGTGCGAGTGTCCAGCCGGCGGTTGGTCGGCCCTAGCTGAGGGGGTGCTCCCCCGCACTGGTGCATTCTGCCAAGGAGCAGCGTGAGCTCCCCACGCGGCTGGGGGTAAAGGCTCCTCATCTTCAATAAAGTCTGGCACGGGCCGCCGTGCCGTTAGGTAGGCAGGGATCAGGGGAAGGAGTACTAGGCTCGGTCAGGGGGAGCAGATCATAGGCGGTGGCTGGCTTCCTGCTGCCGGCCGTACATAAGGTTCCAAGGGGGTTATTTAGGCACAGGATGTTAGTTAGTCCGTGCAGGTGATCTGCGTTATACCATGCTCTTCGTGCTCGTACTCAGAGCTGTGCCCATACGGGAGCTGCTTAAGTGGTTTATAGTATTAAAAAAAAAAAAAAAGATTTGAGTCTCTAATGCATGGCTTTCCCGTTTCAGGTTACACATATGACTCTGCCATTAGAGTCTCTCACGCATGGCTTCTCCGTTTTAGGTTTACACATATGACTCCGCCATCTGAGTCTCTCACGCATGGCTTCTCCGTTTTAGGTTTACACATATGTCTCCGCCATTAGAGTCTCTCACGCATGGCTTCTCCGTGTTAGTTTTACACATACGACTCCGCCATTAGAGTCTCTCACGCATGGCTTCTCCGTTTTAGGCTTACACATATGACTCCTCCATTAGAGTCTCTCACGCATGGCTTCTCTGTTTTAGGTTACACATATGACTCCGCCATTAGAATCTCTCACGCATGGCTTCTCCGTTTTAGGTTACACATATGACTCCGCCATTAGAGTCTCTCACGCATGGCTTCTCCGTTTTAGGTTTACACATATGACTCCGCCATTAGAGTCTCTCACGCATGGCTTCTCCGTTTTAGGTTACACATATGACTCCGCCATTAGAGTCTCTCACGCATGGCTTCTCCGCGTTAGTTTTACATTATAGGATTCCGCCATTAGAGTCTCTCACGCATGGCTTCTCCGTTTTAGGTTTGCACATATGACTACACCATTAGAGTCTCTCACGCATGGCTTCTCCGTTTTAGGTTTACACATATGACTCCGCCATTAGAGTCTCTCACGCATGGCTTCTCCGTTTTAGGTTTACACAGATGACTCCGCCATTAGAGTCTCTCACGCATGGCTTCTCCGTTTTGGGTTTACACATATGACTCCGCCATTAGAGTCTCTCACGCATGGCTTCTCCGTTTTAGGTTTACACATATGACTCCGCCATTAGAGTCTCTCACGCATAGCTTCTCCGCGTTAGTTTTACACATATGATTCCGCCATTAGAGTCTCTCACGCATGGCTTCTCCGTTTTAGGTTTACACAGATGACTCCGCCATTAGAGTCTCTCACGCATGGCTTCTCCGTTTTAGGTTTACACAGATGACTCCGCCATTAGAGTCTCTCACGCATGGCTACTCCGTTTTAGGTTTACACATATGACTCCGCCGTTAGAGGCTCTCACGCATGGCTTCTCCGTTTTGGGTTTACACATATGACTCCGCCATTAGAGTCTCTCACGCATGGCTTCTCCATTTTAGGTTTACACATATGACTCCGCCATTAGAGTCTCTCACGCATGGCTTCTCCGTTTTGGGTTTACACATATGACTCCGCCATTAGAGTCTCTCACGCATGGCTTCTCCGTTTTAGGTTTACACATATGACTCCGCCATTAGAGTCTCTCACGCATGGCTTCTCCGTTTTAGGTTTACACAGATGACTCCGCCATTAGAGTCTCTCACGCATGGCTACTCCGTTTTAGGTTTACACATATGACTCCGCCGTTAGAGGCTCTCACGCATGGCTTCTCCGTTTTAGTTACACATATGACTCCGCCATCTGAGTCCCTCACGCATGGCTACTCCGTTTTAGGTTTACACATATGACTCCGCCGTTAGAGGCTCTCACGCATGGCTTCTCCGTTTTAGTTACACATATGACTCCGCCATCTGAGTCCCTCACGCATGGCTTCTCCGTTTTAGTTTTACACATATGACTCCGCCATTAGAGTCTCTCACGCAGAGCTTCTCCGTTTTAGTTTTAAACATATGACTCCGCCATTAGTCTCTCACGCATGGCTCCGCCATTAGTCTCTCACGCATGGCTCCGCCATTAGTCTCTCGCGCATGGCTTCTCTGCTTTAGGTTTACACAGATGACTCCGCCATTAGAGTCTCTCACGCATGGAGGAAAAAAGAAAAAAAAAAAAAGATTCCTCACCAGGCCCAGCTGTGCTGGGACTAGTCTCTCTTCTCACCATAGCTAAGAGACTGATGGCCAATTCCTTGGCCAGTAATACTCTGAGGGCTTACAAGACAGCTTGGCGCCTGTTTCAGAGATATGAGAACACCTACCCGGCCGCTGGCCGGGGGCCTATCACTCACCTATTGGGCTTCGTCGGGGTTTTGCGACTCTGAATTAAACCTGTCCTATAGCACTGTTAACTATACCTGGCAGGTATTCAGCACCATTGGTACATGCTACATCCGGACCTACCGTCACTCTTCTCCGCCCACCCGATCAAATCGGTGTTGAAGGGTTTGCGCAAGATGTCTGTTGTGAAACGACATGTGCGTCAGCCATTTACCGGTAGCTTGTTCAGGCCGTAACAGACAAACTGCAGGGTAAACCGTTTGGGCCGCAGGTTAGCGCTCTGGTAGAAACAGCCTGGTACCTGGCCTTCCATGGATTCGTCAGGTCAGGCGAGCTCATGGGCACCAATACGCTGGCTGGGTGCTTGCGGAAAGGTCAGCTCATCCGGCTCGGGTCCATCTATGTCCTCACCTTGGCCTCGTCCAAGACGTCACGGCCGGGGGAATCGGTGGCGGTCAGATACTTTCCCACGGACAGCAGATGGTGTCCGGTGCAGGCCTTGGAGGCTTGGCTGCGTAATATTTAGTCCAAGCCGGCATGTTCTCCCATACTCGAACTAGGCAATTCCCGGCTAACCACCGCGGCCTTTCTTAGGTACATTCATTAGTAACAGGAGTCGTCCCGGAAGATTGGAAATTGGCAAATGTCGTGCCCATTCACAAGAAAGGTAGTAGGGAGGAATCGAGCAACTATAGACCAGTGAGTCTGACATCAATAGTAGGCAAATTAATGGAAACCCTATTAAAGGATAGGATTGTGGAACATCTAAAATCCCATGGATTGCAAGATGAAAAACAACATGGGTTTACTTCAGGGAGATCATGTCAAACAAATCTTATAGATTTTTTTGACTGGGTGAATAAAATAATAGACGGTGGAGGTGCAGTAGACATCGCATATCTAGATTTTAGTAAGGCTTTTGACACTGTCCCACATAGAAGACTTATCAATAAACTGCAGTCATTGAGCATGGACTCCCATATTGTTGAGTGGATTAGGCAGTGGCTGAGTGACAGACAACAGAGGGTTGTAGTCAATGGAGAACATTCAAAACAAGGTAATGTTACCAGTGGGGTTCCACAGGGATCTGTACTGGGACCGATTTTGTTTAATATCTTCATAAGTGATATTGCAAAAGGCCTCGCTGGTAAGGTTTGTCTTTTTGCTGATGACACAAAGATATGTAACAGGGTTGATGTTCCTGGAGGGAAACGCCAAATGGAAAAGGATTTAGGAAAACTAGAAGAATGGTCAGAACTCTGGAAACTGAAATTTAATGTGGATAAGTGCAAGATAATGCACCTGGGGCGTAAAAACCCAAGGGCAGAATATAGAATATTTGACACAGTCCTGACCTCAGTATCTGAGGAAAGGGATTTAGGAGTAATTATTTCAGAAGACTTAAAGGTGGGAAGACAATGTAATAGAGCAGCACGAAATGCCAGCAGAATGCTTGGATGTATAGGGAGAGGTATAAGCAGTAGAAAGAGTGAAGTGCTTATGCCGCTGTACAGAACACTGGTGAGACCTCACTTGGAGTATTGTGCGCAGTACTGGAGGCCATATCTCCAGAAGGATATAGATACTCTAGAGAGAGTTCAGAGAAGAGCTACTAAACTAGTACATGGATTGCAGAATAAAACTTACCAGGAAAGGTTAAAGGACCTTAATATGTATAGCTTGGAAGAAAGAAGAGACAGAGGGGATATGATAGAAACTTTTAAATACATAAAGGGAATCAACTCGGTAAAGGAAGAGAGCATATTTAAAAGAAGAAAAACTACCACAAGAGGACACAGTTTTAAATTAGAGGGGCAAAGGTTTAAAAGTAATATAAGGAAGTATTACTTTACTGAGAGAGTAGTGGATGCATGGAATAGCCTTCCTGCAGAAGTGGTAGCTGCAAATACAGTGAAGGGGTTTAAGCATGCATGGGATAGGCATAAGGCCATCCTTTATATAAGATAGGGCCGGGGGCTATCCATAGTATTCAGTATATTGGGCAGACTAGATGGGCCAAATGGTTCTTATCTGCCGACACATTCTATGTTTCTATGTTTCTATGTTTCTATGTTTAGTTGACAGGTTCAGGGGTCGGTCCTCTCTGGAGCACAGGACATTCCTTCCGCATGGGCGCGGCAGCTGCGGCGTCCATGCATAAGGTGCCAGTACATGTCATCAAACGGTTGGGTCGTCGCAGTTGCGCGTGTTCCATGCGCTATATCCCGGATCCTTTATACGAAATGTCACTGGCTTTCGAGTTTTGGTTTTGTAGTTTCTGTTATCAAAGTCTTTTCAAACTCCTATGCATGGTTCTTTTTGCCCCTTTAGGCTACCCTTCGATAAGCAGTTCCGGCATAACTCTGCTGCTTCTAGGTAGGAGGGGGAGTATAGGCTTAGGTAGGGGACCCTCTCATCATGAGCCGATCCGAGCACAAGTGGTAGGCAATTAAGAGTGCCGTGTTTGTGTGAGGGGAGGCGGGGCTTTAATTATTTAAACCTGGCTCTCCTGCCCCCACTTGTCGGTTCGAATGCTTTCGACCCACCCAGAAGCCCTCCCTTCTTCTCAGGACTCATCATTGGTGTGGCCCCCTTTAGGCTACCCTTCGATAAGCAGTTCCGGCATAACTCTGCTGCTTCTAGGTAGGAGGGGGAGCATAGGCTTAGGTAGGGGACCCTCTCATCATGAGCCGATCCGAGCACAACCATTTTACTCTATTGATGTAATCTTCTCCCATGTACCTCCTATAACAAGTGAGCCAATCATGTCTGGCTGTATTTCCCTTGTTAACCCCTCATCAAACTCACATTTCTTTTATAATATGTGAGACAATCATGTTTGGCTGTATTTCCTATGGAAATCCTCATCATACTCATACATCTATTTTATATTCATCCCTATGGGGTAAAACTGTGACTTCTACATGTTGGAAATATGAATGGAGGCAGCAGACCATTCATGGTGACGAGTAGGGCTTGAATAGTGTATTGATACAGTACCTTAGTTATGCTAATCAGTTACTGCAACCAGTAAAACTAGTTTGTTAATATATGTTAATGAGCTGTTTGGAGCACTGAGGGCGGGTCTCAGCACCTCGGTGCATTATCTGTACCTCCCTGGGTCCATGGAGCTCCTTCTTTCCTTAGGTGATTGACTGGACCAGGCATTTGAATCCTGCTCTTTCTTGGCCCGTAAACTCGCATCCAGGGTTGCCAAACAGAATTTTTCATTTTTTCTTGACAACTTATCCCAAAATCACAGACAGCCAACATTTTTTTTTACAGATAAATTGGAAAACCATAATGAATGATGAAGACAAGTAATCCATGTCTATAGCTCATTATACTGATGGGATCCCATTGCCAGCATTTACTGAGCTGTAAAATAACCATACTTACCACCGAAATCTAATCTAGTCAAGTACAACCAGCCTCAAAAATATCACGGACACATCTATTTTTTTTCACGGACACAGTTAGGAAGTCGTCTATTTTTACAGACTGTCCAGAAATTTCTGGACGAGTGACAACCCTGCTCGCAAAAGGGCCCGCCCTCAGTGCTCCAAACAGCTTATTAACATATATGAACAAACTACTTTTTCCACACAAAGCAGATACGGATTAACCACAGAGAACCTGTTTTAATAGACGGTTCAAGCCCTACCAGCCACCATGAATGGTCTGACAAAAACCTAATAAAACTGCTTTAAAGTGCTCCGTTTGTATGGATTTGGGGACTGACCCTGTTCTTTGGGACTGTGGTAGTGACCTACTACTGTACATAGAAGAGAGGAGGCTTCACAGTACAGATCAAAATGGCCGCCTCCTTCACTAGTTTTCTCCCCCTCCCCCACCTCATCCCTAGATCTATTGCAAAAAATAAAAGAAACTCTGCGGCACTTTCCGTGAATGTGCGTTTATTTACGCGGTATCATGCGACGTTTCAGTCCTCTCAGTGGGACTATTCTCAAGCAGTGGTTGCTTGGGAATAGTCCCACTGAGAGGAATGAAACGTCGCATGATACTGCGTAAATAAACGCACATTCCCAGAAGTGCCGCAATGTTTCTTTATTTTTTGTATTTTGGGGCATGAGGGATCGCCCTTCAGCCGCTGGCACTCCAGCATTTGCTTGATTTACAGCGGCGCTCCCTGATTTATTTATTTTAGATCTATTGCAGAGATGTTTCTTAAAGATCATAATAACAATAGAGTACCCTTTTAAATTCTGAATTTCACTTCTCATTCCCTCTATATATATACACAAAAACAGCCAGACTGCATATCCTGAAATGGTTAAATCCCGACCAGTCGGTGAGGGACTGCCACACACGCGTCAGGTGTAACTACCCAGCAACAAGCGTCCACCACAGCGTCATGCGCCCCCTGCTGTACACTATTGGTTCCACACCATTGTACTCTCCACTACTCACAGCAGCCGAGGACACGCCCCTCGGCTACGTCACAAAGCCAGCAGCGGCAGGAGCTTCACATTGTGACACAGGCCGGCCTCTCTGCCCTGGAGTCTAGCGGAGACGTCCTCCAGCCCGGAGCTGTCAGCAGCAGCGCCGCTTTGGATACCCTGGACAGCGCTCTTCCCATCGGCTGGAGTTCCCGGTGCTGGTGCTTGTCCCTGCCCTGCTGCCCTCACTATGGTAAGTGCATGGAGATGCCTTCATTCATTCATTACTGTGCACTTTACCAGGGGATGGAATGTAGTGGGTGTGCAGCGCCCATGTTATAGCGGGGTAGGCTATTACAAGGGGCTTTACTGTGACACTTGCCTTGAAGCAAAGTGATATGTAGCTGAGGTCCTGCTGAGTGCACATGGAAGAACCTGCACCTGCTCTGGCTCTCCTCTGGACACATTGTGGTACACTTTACCCTGCCATCCACATAGGATGAGATCACAGATCCCTATAAGAAGTGATGCCACCAGGACTGCACACCCACCATGGGATGATCCAGGGAATCGCATGGTCATTGGATATAGGCAATGCACTGTAAATGACCGCTGTATCTCTAATAACCTCTACACCCCACCATGAATGGTCATTGGCTTCTAGAGGAATAGATGTCCCTATGATCCTCAGGGCTGTGCCCACCTCCACCATTGTCTAGACCAGTGTAGATATCCATGGATGAGGTGAACCAGTATGACCTGTCAGGAGAACATAAGACCAGGCTGGACACTTGCTGGTCTGATCTCCATGAGTATATGGAGTGGGGCTGTACAAGGGGAGGGGAGCGTGGTGGGCTGAGGAGAGGTGCGGGGAATGCCTCATTCTGTGAATTGTATGAGGAGAAACTGAATCCAGCGGGATGACCTAAAAACATTGCCAAGAACACAATGCTGCACAGATAATACACCTCAGTCACTGGGCTGATTAATGGAGCTGCTTTCTATAGGAGTATTGTCTATGTGCCTTCCTATACAGCAGGGAGCGGAAAGGACCTGAATGTTTATGAGCCGTCAAGATTTCCAACGTTAAATGTGTTTTTATAGACTAGAACTGTGGTCATCAAACACCCTAACATAGGGGTTAGGGTGTTGGAGAACCCCAGTTCTAGTCTATAAGAACACATTTAAGCAAAGGGAACCCTAAAACTGTTCCTGAACTTACTGCGGTACCCTTATGTTACAGTCAACCTCCACAGAGCAGCAATACAGCCACAAGAAACACTCTAGTAGATCACCGACTGTATGAGACATAGAACAAGTAGCAAGATACACTTTATGGACAAAAGTATTGGTACACACCTCTTAATTATTGAATTAAGGTGTTCCATTCAGTCCCATTGCCATAGGTGTATAAAATCCAGCACCTAGCCATGCTGTCTGCCTTTACAGACATTTGTGAAGAATGGGTTAAAGAGCTCACTGAAATCCAGAGTGGCCCTGTGATAGGATGCCACCATTACAACAGATTCGTTTGTACAATTTCTTCCCTCCTAAATATTCCACCATCAACTATGAGTGGTATTATTGCAAATTGGAAGAATTTAGGCAACTTAGGGTATTTTCAGATGAGCGGTAGGGGAGTCCGGCAGGCTGTTCCGGCGGGTGAACAGCCTGTCGGATCCGTCCTGCCGCTAGTTCACGTGTGCCCCCTGACTGCCGCTCCATCCCCATTGTCTATAATGGGGGCGGAGTTCCGGCGGCAACGCACAGCGAGAGGCAGCCGGACTAAAAGTACGACATGCAGTACTTTTAGTCCAGCTGCCTCTCGCCATGCGCTGCCGCTAGAACTCTGCCCCCATTATAATCAATGGGGACGGAGCAGCAGTCCGGGGGCACACGTGAACTAGCGACAGGACGGATCCGACAGACTGTTCACCCGCCGGAACAGCCTGCCGGACTCCCCTGCCGCTAGTGTGAAACTAGCCTTAGCAACTCAGCCATGAAGTGGCAGACCACATAAAGGTACAGAGCGCGGTCACCTAATGCTTCATGGCATGGTTTCCATGGCTGAGCAGCTGTATGCAAGCCTCATATCACCAAGTACAATGCCAAGTGTTGGATGGAGTGGTGTAAAGCACACTGCCACTGGACTCGAGCAGTGGAAACGTCTTTTGTGGAGTGATGAATCACACTTCTCTATCTGGCAGTATGGTGGAGGAGTCTTGGCTTGGTGAATGCCAGGAGAACGTTACCTGCCTGACTGCATTGTGCCAACTGTAATGTTTAGTGGAGGTGGGATAATGCTATGGAATTGTTTTTCAGGGGTTGGTCTAGGCCCCTAATTTTCAGTGAAAGGAAATCTTAATACTTCAACATTCCAAGATTTTTTGGACAACCATATGTTTCCAACCATTTGGAGAAGGTCCAATTCTGTTCCAGCATGACTGTGCCCAAGTGCACAAAGCAATGTCCATAAATGCATGGTTGGGTGAGTTTAGGTGAGAAAACACTTGACTGGCCCGAACAGAGCCCTGACCTCAACCCTACCGAGCACCTTTGGAATGAATTAGAATGGAGAGCCAGGTCATTTACCCAACATTTATGTCTGACCTCACCTTTTGGATGAATGGGCTAAAACTCCAAGCCTTGTAGAAAGCCTTCCCAGAAGAGTGGAAACTGTTTTAGCTTCAAAGGGAGACCAACTCCATATTTTGATGGTTATAGGAATCAGGAATAGTTTCTCCTGTTGGCAAAGTGAACCCCATTTCTGTTGGGAGGAACTCTTGGCTGTAAGATAAAACTGGTGCCATGGACTCTTGAGATCCAGTGGCAGAACTTTGAGGGTTCTGTAGAACACACCCTGAGAAACATAGGACTAGAAGATTATATCTTGGGTGGAACTTCAGTTTTGGAGTTTCTGCCAGAGGTGTCTGATACCAGCTTTTTTTCCCCTCTTTCTGTTCACAACACCTGTATGCTTGGCAGAGGCACCTGGCACCTCTGCCAGTCAGCTGTTCGTGAGTAGTGCTGGAAGTAGGCATTGTAGAACGTCTCCACTGGATGGACCATGAACTAGTGATCAGGGCAAAATGTTGAGACCCACCTGATCATGAGAGAAGAATTGTCACTCTCCATTAAAAGGTTTCTCAAGGATTTAACAATTGATGACCTATTCCTAGGACAGGTCATCAATATCAGATCAGCAAGGGGGTCCACACCCTGCACTCCCACCAATCAGCTTCTGGGGAGTAACTGTGGTACAGAACTACACAGCTCCATCCATTGTGTAGTGAATGGAGCTGGTTAATGCAGCACTGCTCTCATTGAAGTGACTGGGAGCAGTTCAGCAGTAACCTTTTTCCGTCCACTACCCAATGGACGGAGCTGTGTACTTCTGCCACTGGAGGTACTGCTGATCAGTGGAGGTGTTTGGTGTAGGACCCCTGTCGTTCTATTCTAGGTCATCAATTGTTCAATCCTGGAGAACACCCCTTAATGGAGAGTGACAAATCTCTTCTCATGATCAGGTGGGAACCAACATCTAGCCCTGACCAGTATTTTATGGCCTATCCATAAAAGACAGGTGTGGGAAAATCATTTAAATGGCACCTTTGCACCCATTTTCTCTATTACATCTTATGGGAAAAAAAAGTAAAGCAACTTTTCGAATACCACCCCCTCCCCCATGTCACCAGACCTGTGGAGGAAAGCGTACTTACCTGCTTCTTGCTGCTGGCTTCATCAGTCTCCCGTCACCATCGCCACTCTCTGGTCCCTGTTCATAAATTCCCGTTTCATGGGGATCACATGCCCGCTGAAGCCAATGACTGGCCACCGCGGTGACATGCCACCCATGCGTCATATCACTGGGTCAAGCCATACATGCAGGACACGAAGGAGCCAGAACCCAGCACCAGAAAGCAGGCAAGTATGCTTCGCTTCACAAGTCCAGCGACTTGGGGGGTCTGGCCGAAAGGTCCTGTGTGTACATTCCCTATACAGATCTATGCACTGTATGCGTCTCCATGGTTATTGCTCACAGAAGCTGTGAAGAATGGGCCTGTAGTCATGTTCGACTCCACTCCCTCTGCCCCTTCTCCTTACTAACCTAGAGAAAACAATGTGGGTCTCCTGCTTCACTCATCTCCAATTCTTTTCATTACATTTTTAAAGGATTTCTCTATTCTCGCTAACCTACGGACATTAGAAGAAGACTAGAATCTTTGTTTAAAATGCAGTGGAGCAATAAAAAAGTGGAGACCTTGAAAACTTTTATGGTCCAACATATAATCCCAGCAGACGTTCTTGCTTCCAATACGTTATATTCTTTATTTCATCTTCAAAAAGTTACAAAGTTACAGGACGCGTTTCGGCCCGTCCAGCCTTTCTCAACTGCATGATACTAAATGACATTTTATAGATACAAATCCAAATCACCTGATCATGACATCATCAATTCATTAAACAAACAGGAAATGACATAGGTAAATCGTCAGAATGTTTCATCTTACTTTAATCCATATTTATCGCAAAGGAAACAAAAGTCCTGCAAACTATCAACGTGGTATTGCGGTCTGTAAGAAAATACACTCTACATTAAAAAACTATTAAAAACACATGACTTCATAACCCCTATTCAAACCCCTAGAGGCTGTAGGGTATCCAATGTATTGATCCAAAATGCCTCTCTCCTGAGTAACAACTTTTTCATATCTCCCCCGCTTCTTGGCTGATGAACCTGCTCTATTATATCTGATATTTCAATTGTGCAATAGAATGTTTACAGCCATGAAAATAAAAAGGTATAAGTAATAAAAGATTATTTTTACTAATGCAATCTTTAACTGTCTGCATGGTGTCCCCTATATACAACAAGCCACAAGGGCATTTTATAGGATAAATCACGTTTGCAGTATCACAGGTATAATAACCCTTGATTTTATAAGGTTTTCCAGTGCGCGGATGGTAAAAAAAAAAATCTGTCCCTTTAGTACATTTGAGCATTGCAGGGGAATGTTCCAAATTTCTGATGTGTAAGAGTTTTCTGTATCTGTCCCCCCTTTCATACTCCCTATGTCTGCAGGTACTAGTTGATCCCTTAAATTTGGACTCCACTTGTTGCAGATAAGGGGTGGATTTTTTAATTCCTCCACTGTTGGATATGATTTTCATAGACTATGCCAGTGCTTGCGTATGATATTATCAAAATGATAATTGAAAGGATGGAATTTATGTATGAACGCTATACGGTTGCTCTTATTTTTAGGGACAGATTGCTCTCCCATATCACTTCTAGCCTCCAAGCGTTCATTCATACATATTTGATGTGGGTGGTGGTTATAATCATGTGGGAGATATACTCCTGCCATTCTTTACAGGGGACTTGAAGTTGTCACCACTCCTGACGTGTCTCTTTTAGTTCTTACATTCCTCATAAAATAATCATTTTTGAACATCTTTTCTTATAGCTCTACATTTTGCCATTCCTCTTTTATTCCATCTGGAAAGTAAATACATGGCGCTACCATTGTCCCTGTTAAAGGGGACATGTCCCTACGCAGTTTGGCAGCACCTTTGGACAGTGCGAGACTGTGCAGTTTATACATAAACTTCTAGCAGCATAGAGTTATAACACGAGAATTGTTATTGCAAAAAGTTACTAAAACAGACATGTCAGGAGAGGTGAAAGTCCCTGATAAAAAGTTTCTCTTTTTATCTTCCTTTTATGGCACAGATAGGCGCCTTCTGCCGTTCAAGGCTCTATGTTGTGCTATCACAGTATGGTAAGGCTACATTCACTTCTGCGGTATACGTATTGACTATAATGAGATCCGGTGGAGATCCGGTGGCTTTCTGGCATATGTGCCGGTTTTCGGCTAGACAGAAATCGTTGCATGCAACGGGTTTTGTCCAGCCGAAACCCGTCATTCTGCTGGAAACCAGCTTAATCCCCGGCAGATCCCATTATAGTCAATAGGGTCCACCGGTTAACAGCAGTATGCGGCAAGGCCAGATCCGGTGAACTCCGGCAGTTGGTTTTTGGCCAGGACAGCCTGCCAGATAGCTGCTTGCAGTACAGCTGTCGCACCAGCTCTTTTACAGCATGCTAGTGTCATCATGTTAGCATGTTTCAATATCTCCCCTGCAAATTTCATATATGGCGTATCATTCGCCCCATAAAACAAACCAGTGTCCAAGCCACTTCTTTGTACGTAGTTACATAACTAGTTTAAAATTATATGGTGCACTAGGGCCAAATCTGTATATACACTCTGCACCTGATGGACTCAAAAAGTTTGAGCTCAACATCAAAAGCCAGGAAAGGCATTGATACTTGTTAGAAAACTCATATCCAATGAACAAGATAAGTAGAGCAATGAAATAAATACAATTTCCGCAGTGTTCATATACAAATAGGTATCTCACATTATTACTAAGAAAGGCTTTGATTAGATGTGGACATCAGTCAATATCAGATGAGACTTTGTAGTTGTACTGGTTTCTTCATGTGTATTATGGCGGTTACACTGCAACCTATAGACTGTAGATAACATAACCCTTGACTCCCGGGGAAGGCTTTGTTTTGTGTGAGGATGGTAACCAAGCAATGTTGCTGCCCAACACAACCTACTATGTATGTTAAAACCGTATTTACATACCAATGCATTTGAAAGGTCTTCAGACCCTTTTACTTTTTCACATTTTGTTAAGTTGCTGCCTTCTGCTAAAATGAAAACAATTCAAATGGATCAATCTGCACTGAATAACACAATGAGAAAGTGAAGAGAGAATTTTAGAAATGTTTGCAAATTTGTTAAAGAGAAAAAACGAAACGTTCACATGGGCGTAAGTATGCAGACCCTTTGCTATGACACTTAAAGGGCTTCTGTCATCCCCCATTGTGCATTTTTCATTAGCCGACATTAGCTATTTGCTAATGTCAGCTGAGTGCAATCATACATGTCCTACCTTTGTCTGTGGCTTATTTCTTGTAAAAATCATACTTTTATCATATGCAAATTTCTTCACTACCAGCAAGTTGGGCATGTACTTGCTGGTAGCCGCCGCATCTGCCGCGTCTAGACACGCCCTATCTCCTCTTGATAGACAGGGCCAACAAGCGCTCTCCTCCTCCCGTTGGCCCCGTCTGCTGCTGAATTCCCGCGCCTGCGCCGTAACGTTCCTCAGTCGGTGCAGGCGTACTGAGTGAAGGACGCGCGCTTGCCAGCTCCTTCCTCAATTCGCCTGCGCCGATTACATCAAACTACACCCGGAAGAGAAGACTGCCGGCATCAGCGATAATCAGCAGTCTTCTCTTCCGGGTGTAGTGTGACATAATAGGGGCCTCTTATTTCCCTTGATCATCTCTGAGATGTTTCTACACTTTGATTGGAATCCACATGTGGTAGATTCAGTTGATTGGACACGGGTTGGAAAGAGACATCCCTGTTAATATAAGGTCTCAAAGCTGACAGTGCATATAAGAGCAAAACAAGCCATGAGAAGAAAGAACTGCCTGTAGAGCCCACAAACAGGATTGTGTGGAGACACAGATCTAAACATGGGTACAAAAAAATTTCTGCTGCACTGAAAGGGCCCAAAAGCATAGCGCCCTCCATAATTCTTAAATGGAAGAAGTTTGGAACAACCAGGACTCTTCCTAGAGCTGGCTGCCCCACCAAACTAAGTAATCAAGGGAAAAGACCTTGGTAAGTGAGGCAACCAAGAAAACAATGGGCACTATAGCTAAACTCCAAAGATCCTGTGTGCAGATGGGAGACACTTCCCGAACGTCAGCCATCACTGCAGCATTCCACCAATCTGGGCTTTATGGCAGAGTGGCCAGAAAGAATCCTCTCCTCAATAAGACATGTGAAAGGTCCAGCGGTTTCGGCCAGCGCTTTTTCCTATAGCGTGCAAGCACAGCCACCACTGATGGATTGCAGGGTGATCGGAACCCCTGGAAACAAGCAGTGTATAGTGTGATGGAAAAATCAATCAGGCCAGCAAAGGAGGCAATATGGACAATCACAATACATTAGTAAGTGTTGTGTATTAACTTTGTCTACGTGATAAATGCAATGAGTATCCTACACAGTTTTATGTCATCAGCAAAATCTGACACTGTACTCTTAATCCCATCCAAAAGATCATTGAGAAATAGATTAAAGAGATCAGGGCCTAAAGCCTGTATTACACGGGCATATTGTCTGCCAGATCGTTAAAGAGCATTCGTAGTAACGCTCGTTAGCGATCATCTGGCAGTGTAATACTGCCGCCGATTACCCAATGAATGAACAAACGTCCAATCATCAGGCAATCCAAATCTTTAGACAGGTTTTAAAATTATCGTTTGCAGGCAACAGATTGTGATGTCTAATCACGACCTGCTGCCGGCAAACAATTCAGTATAGGGAATAAAAATCGCTGCTCCCTATACTGAGGAGGAGATAGCTACATGTAATAGCAGAGGTCTCCTCCATTAGCGAGCAGGCGATTGCTGGGAAGAAATGCTTCCTTCCTGACAAACACCGGCAGAATTGGACTGTCTAATACAGCCTTAACCAGGGCCGATCCTACACGGGGTGCAGTGGGTGCCCTGCACCCCAGCGCTGTCACCCGAAAGGCGCCGAGCGCAGGGCCGGACTGGCCTGCCGGGATAGCGGGAAATTTCCCGGTGGGCCGGCAAGCCTGAGTGCCGCAAGGCCGCGGCCCTGGTGACAAGTGGGGGCGGCCGCGGCCGGCGGCAGGGCAGAGCAGGAGATGAGCGCCTCCATTGCGGAAGCGCTCATCTCCATAGTCATCTGTATTGCCGTCCTCAGGACGGCAATACAGATGCCTGTGCTGCGGCAGAGGAGGGAGAGGTGTGTCCCCTCCTGTTCCTCTGATAGGCTGCCGGCTTAGTGCTGGCAGCCTATCAGAGGCCGGTGCAGGCGGCGCGATGACGTCATCGCGTCGCCTGAGCCGTATAGCGAGGGACACAGACGGAAGAGGCGGCCTGCATCGCATCGCATTGCTGGAGGTAAGTATAAGTGTATTATTTTTTTTATTTTTTTTATATAGGTACAATACTGGGCTGGCACATGATAAGGGGGGCTACTGGGCTGGCACATGATAAGGGGGGCTACTGGGCTGGCACATAAGGGGGGACTACTGGGCTGGGCTGGCACATGATAAGGGGGGCTACTGGGCTGGCACATGATAAGGGGGGACTACTGGGCTGGCACATGATAAGGGGGGACTACTGGGCTGGCACATGATAAGGGGGGCTACTGGCACATGATATGGGGGGGCTCTGGCTACTGGCATATGATATGGGGGGCTCTGGCTACTGGCACATGATGGTGGGGGGGCTCTTATTTCTGGCACATGATTGGGGGCACTCTGGCTACTGGCACATGATATGGGGGGCTCTGGCTACTGACACATGATATGGGGGGGCTCTGGCTACTGACATGATATGGGGGGGCTCTGGCTACTGGCACATGATGGTGGGGGGGCTCTTATTACTGGCACATGATTGGGGGCATCTATGGGGGCACATCTTACTGCAGATTATTGGGGGGCACTATAGGGGCATCTACTGAGGCTAAAAAAGAAGATATTTTATATGGGGGCTCTGTATAGGGGCATTTTATACTGGGACACATTATGGTGGGTACTATGGGGAAGGGGGGGGCACTATGGGGGTCATCTACGGGGGCACTGAGAAGGGGTATTTTATATTGGCACATTATGGGAACATTAGCTCAACTGGGGGCATTACAAATGTTTTGCATATTATAAGGAGAATTATTACTACTGGGGGGGCATTATGGTGGGCTTTATTACTCCCCCATGGTATGACCCCCTAGTAGCAGCACCAGCCTCTCCCTGCTCTGCTATCCCTCTGCCCTTTCTCCAAATCCTTATTATGAAATCTTTCTCATTAGGTTAAAGCACAACATCAGCTCCGCCAAGCCCCCGGCCAAAGTGTTGAAGTGGCGTCCGAGATCCCCAAGGGCCAAGTCAAGTAACTGTAAGTTTTTATGGGGGTTCTACAAAAGAGCTATCGTGGGGCAAAGTTCATATTCGTGTTTACACACGTGTTTTAAAATGAATGCTTTCTCCTATTATAAACAAGTAAATAATGACGCAATGCTGTGGGGCTGGTGTGCAACTTTTTCCAGGGCTGGTTTTTATCCCCAGTCCGGCCCTGGCCGAGCGAGCCGCCGGGACTTTTTTTTTTTTGACTTTTTTTTTTTTTTAAGCCGAGCAGCCGAGCCGCCGATTCGTGGGGCTGAAGTTGTTGCCATAGAAACATTGTAAAGGGGAGGAGTTAGTAAGATAACCACGCCCATGTGGGGGCACCAGAAATATTTCTGCACCCAGGCGCCTGTGACCCTAGGATCGGCCCTGGCCTTAACACAGATCCTTGGGGTACCCTGCTGCTGACTTTAGCCCATTTTGAGTATGTGCCATTTACTACAACTGGATTTGTAGCTTCAGCAAAGGCTCTTGTGTGGCACTGTAATAAATGGTTTTGTAAAACCCAGGTATATCATATGTGCCGTATGACCAATATACACTTACCTTCTCATAGAACCAAGCATGTTGGTTAGGCATGACCTGTTTTGCATGAATCCATGCTGGTTATCAGTTATTCATTTATTCAACTCTATATACTTTAGCTCATCTCTTAGAATATCCACAAATGTTTTACATACCACATGTGTCAAGCTTACTGGTCGTTATTTACATGTTTCTACCTTTTTACCTTTCTTATAAGGAATCTGTCAGCACTGAAATACTCCCCATACTAGAGCAAGCAGTGTATAGTGTAAGTGGCACCGAGTTCGGTTATGTCATTTCTATCTTCATACTCACTTGCATTTGCTCCAACAAACCAGCAGTAAAATGCATTGAGAGGACTCCCATGTTCCCTGGAAAATGGAGAAGACTCAAGAGAGTCCCCCCCAATGCATTTTACTGTTGGTTTGTCAGAACACAGCATCAGAATGCAATGTATGAAGATAAAAATTACATAATCTGACTAGTGTAAGCACCACTTACACTATACACTGCTTACTGTAGTTTGGGTGGGGGGGTGGGGGGGGGGGGGGGTGGAGCGGACAGATTCCTTTAAATATTGGTACCTCATCATCGATCCTCCAGTTCTGTGGTAGTGACCCTATTACAAGTGACTCTAAGAAGATGAGATACATGGTCTATTTAGTTACTGAGCTCAATTCCCTCAGTACCCATGGATGTATGCCATCTTGGCCAGGGGTTCTTTTAATATTTAAATTGCTCAAACATAGCTGTACATCTTCTTCTGTTAATATAGTGATATTTAATGGATAATCTTGATTACTGCCCTCCTGAATGATATCAGGCACTGGCAGCTCAATGGTGAACACAGATGACCAGTAACAGTTTAATATCTCTGCCTTCCCTTTGTCCTCTACAATTATATTCCCACGGTTATCTTTTAGAGGACCAGTATCATGACATTTTTTCTTTTTGGTATTTGTATATTTATAAAAGTTTTTGGGATTTGTTTTAATGTCGTCTTCAATTTGTTTTTCTGTGATTAATTTAGCCAACTTTATTTCATATTACATTTCCTGTCAAGCTCTTTGTTAGGGTACTTTCACACTTGCGGCAGAGGATTCCGGCAGGCAGTTCTGTCGCCGGAACTGCCTGCCGGATGCGTCAAAACGTATGGATAATGATGGCATTTGTCAGACGGATCAGGATCCTGATCCGTATGACAAATACATTGTAATGCCGGATCCGTCTCTCCGGTGTCATCCGAAAAAAATGGATCCAGCATTTATTTTTTTCACATTTTTTGCGGTCTGAGCATGAGCAGACCGCAATGCCGGATCAGTTTTGCCGGAACACTCGGGGCAATGGTAAAAAATGCCGGATCCAGCATTCCGGCAAGTGTTCTAGAACTTTGGACGGAGATAAAACCGCAGCATGCTGCTGTATTATCTCCTTCCTGAAAAGGCAAAAAGACTGAACTGAAGACATCCTGATGCATCCTGAACGGATTGCTCTCCATTCAGAATGCATTAGGATAAAACTGATCAGTTCTTTTCCGGTATTGAGCCCCTAGGACGCTAGTGTGAAAGTACCCTTAGCCGTCAATGTTTTCAATGCTCTTTGGTTTTGTCTTATTATGTTCAATACATCCTTTTAGGGCTCTTTCACACCTGCGTTATTGTCTTCCGGCATAGAGTTCCGTCGTCGGGGCTCTATGCCGGAAGAATCCTGATCAGGATTATCCTAATGCATTCTGAATGGAGAGTAATCCGTTCAGGATGCATCAGGATGTCTTCAGTTCCGGTACGGAACGTTTGTTGGCCGGAGAAAATACCGCAGCATGCTGCGCTTTTTGCTCCGGCCAAAAATCCGGAACACTTGCCGCAAGGCCGGATCCGGAATTAATGCCCATTGAAAGGCATTGATCCGGATCCGGCCTTAAGCTAAACGTCGTTTCGGCGCATTGCCGGAGCCGACATTTAGCTTTTTCTGAATGGTTACCATGGCTGCCGGGACGCTAAAGTCCTGGCAGCCATGGTAAAGTGTAGTGGGGAGCGGGGAGCAGTGTACTTACCTTCCGTGCGGCTCCCCGGGCGCTCCAGAGTGACGTCAGGGCGCTCCAGAGTGACGTCAGGGCGCCCCAAGCGCATGGATCACGTGATCGCATGGATCACGTCATCCATGCGCATGGGGCGCTCTGACGTCATTCTGGAGCGCCCCGGGAGCCGCACGGACTGTAAGTATACCGCTCCCCCGCTCCCCGCTCCTACTATGGCAACCAGGACTTTAATAGCGTCCTGGGTGCCATAGTAACACTGAAAGCATTTGGAAGACGGTTCCGTCTTCAAATGCTTTCAGTACACTTGCGTTTTTCCGGATCCGGCAGGCACCTCCGGCAACGGAAGTGCATGCCGGATCCCAACAACGCAAGTGTGAAAGAGGCCTTAGCCACATTGGTTTTCTTTTATACCTGATCATTTTGTTACCTATGGGTATAAATTGACTACAGGAGTCTTGTAATACCTCTTTGAAAACTCCCCATTTAGTGTCAGCATCCTTATTTACCAGAACGTGATCCCAGTCTACGAGACTGAGCTCTTCCCTTAGGGTACTTTCACACTAGCGTTATTCTTTTCCGGTATTGAAATCCGGTAAAGGGTCTCAATACCAGAAAAAAACGCATCAGTTTTGTCCTAATGCATTCTGAATGGAAATCCTTTCAGTATGCATCAGGATGTCTTCCGATCCTTCCCTTGTACGGTACCTGACTGGACTTTTTTCTGGCCAAAATCCCGGAACACTACCGCATTTGCTGGCATTCATTTCCATAGAGGTGTATAAAAGAGGACCTTTCACCGCTCCTGACATGCCTATTTTAATAGCTACTTGCATTCCCCACGTTCTAACAATTCTGGAACATCTATTCTTATGGCTCTATGTTGTGCCATTCCTTTATTATTTCTACTAGAATTTATGAATGAATTACTAGCAGTCTGCAGTAAGGGTACAGAGGGGAGGTAACCAAGATGCACACTTGCTTGGCTGTTCTCAGAACTCAAGAGAAATGAATAGAGCATGCTGGGAGTAGTAGTTTCACCACAGCTGGAGTGCCGGAGGTTAGCCATCACTGCTCTACAGTTTGAGGGACAGAAGTTCTATTACCCTTAGGCTACATGCACACGGCAGTGTTTTTTTGTGGCCTCCGATCCGTTTTTTTTGCGGATCGGATGGTTTCCCATTCATTTCTATGGATCCGTTAAAAATGCTGTGGACTCATCCATTTCTTGTCCGCGTCCACAAAAAAATATGCCATGTCCTATTCTTGTCCGCAAAAAAAGGTTTGCAGACCCCTAGAAGTCAAAGGGTCCGCAAAAAATGCGGATGACCAACGGAAGCCATCCGTATGTCATCCGCATTTTTTTTTTTTTGCGGATGGTTGCTGGGAAACCCGTATATATTAAATTATAAGAATTACAGCCTTCAGGGTTTTTTTGCGGACCGCAAAAAAAACCTGAAGACACACGGAAACACAACCTACAAAATTTGTGGACAAACGGAATGGATGTGGATGTAATAAAAACAGGAACAGGGATCCGCTATTTGCGGACCGCAAACATCTGTCGTGTGCATGTAGCCTTAGTGTGATGAGAGTACACCCAGAGTGGGAGATGTAGGCTGCATTAGAAGAACCATATCAAAAGGGAAGAAGGAAACAAAATGGCGGGCAACCCATAAATGGCACGACATCTAAAACACGGATCCACAAGAAACTCTGTATTATTTAATAATAGACTGCAAAAAAAAAAAATAAGATAAAAGATAAAGTCTAACTTTTCAAGAAAAATTTTGAATTTGATGCTTTTCTCAGCAGTTTTTTGTATAAGTTCAATGGCATTTAATTTATTTTCATTTTATAGTGATACCATTAGCAAAGCAGTTACCAGTGACCATGGGGACTCATTGTCAAATTGGTAATGGCAGCCCACTGGACTGCAGTCAACTTCATTTTCACTTAGATAGCGCCAACATATTCCACAGCACTTTACAGATATTCTCATCACTCGCTGTCCTCAGTGGATCTAGGTTTCCTCTCAGTATGTCTTCGGAGTGTGGAAGGAAACTGGAGTACCTGGAGGAAATCCAAGTAAACATGAGGAGAACATACAAACTCCATGCAGATGTTGTCCTTGGACGGATTTCAATGTAGGACTCCAGTGCTGCAAGGCACCAGTGCTAACCACTGAGCCACCGTGCGGCCTACCTTCAACAATAAGAGGTTTTAGCACATGAAAGCGTAAAATTACTTTGCTACACAGTAACATACCATAGTAACATACAGTATAGTAACATTTGTAAGGCTGAAAAAAATACATCATTCCATCCAGTTCGGCCTGTTATCCTGCAAGTTGATCCAGAGGAAGGCAAAAAAAAAAACTGTGAGGTAGAAGCCAATTTTCCTCATTTTAGGGGGAAAAATTCCTTCCCATTCAGGCAATCAGAATAACTCCCTGGATCAACGACCCCTCTCTAGTAGCCATAGCCTGTAATATTATTACGCTCCAGAAATACATCCAGGCCCCTCTTGAATTCCTTTATTGTACTCACCATCACCACCTCCTCAGGCAGAGAGTTCCATAATCTCATTAAAATGGAATTAAAAGAGGTGGCTCTACCTACAGGTAGGATGGGAAGGTGTTAGCTCCAAACACCAGAAAATGATTAGATAATAGCAGCTTGTGATATGGCACTCATATAGCTGAAGAGTCGGCTTCAACAATTATTGATTTATTATTAATTCATACATCATAACAGTAAGTAATAAAAACCATAAATTTCATCCATAAAAACATATGTTTTTATGGATGAAATGTATGGTTTTTATTACTTACTGTTATGATGTATGAATTAATAATAAATCAATAATTGTTGAAGCCGACTCCTCAGGCAGAGAGTTCCATAGTCTCACTGCTCTTACCGTAAAGAATCCTCTTCTATGTTTGTGTACAAACCTTCTTTCCTCCAGACGCAGAGGATGTCCCCTCGTCACAGTCACAGTCCTGGGGATAAATAGAAAGATCTCTGTACCGACCCTGATGTATTGTGTTTTATTGTTCTTTATTCTCCCAGTAATCTACATTTCCACTGCAGCCCTTTCACTGTCTGATCCCATCACTCACTGCGACTGACCTCTCCCTTGTGATCAGCTCCTTTGACTGTTGGGCCCCATGGCAGGCCATGTTCATATATGTTAGTACATGTTAGAATCTACACTATGTGAATGCTCCATTTGTCTTACAAAAGGTGATGAAGCCGAGCAGTATCAGTTTGCTTCTCTATTTACATCCTGTTCCATTATTGATTTCACCTTTAATTTTAGACTCTCATTAAGTGGCCGTGGCCGGCATTGCTTCCTGGTCATTCTATCTTTGGGTTATTTTGTTTCTTGGATATCTGCCTTGGAATCACCTATCTTGGAGCAGATGTCTGCTGTGTATTATCGGTATAAATTCTTGGTCACTTGGTGCCATGAGAGGATTGAGTTATATGTCTCTCTGCAGTCTTAAGGGTGTGCTCATGCCTACTTCTTGGTATCTTCTGGTATCTTCAGCGCATGTTTGAAGCTTTGTGGAGAAGCACTTATTGAATACCTTGTGTGCCATAAATTCAGGTGCATGCATTGTCTTAGGACTCCAATGTCAGCACTTAATAGGTTCTCTGCTAGAAAAAGCTCCGGGGATTACTACGTTCCATTTATCAGAAAGTAAAAGCATACATATTTTTAGTAGTGTGTCTCTTTTTTGCTGCTTCTACCTTTCTTTCCAAGGCATATAGTACAGCTCCATGAGAAAGCAGTGCCCTACTAGTCACTTAGGCCTACGGCATGGCATTTTCAGGGAGCATAAAAATAGGACAATGTTAGGACTGTATTTTTTTAAAATAAAATAGTGCCGGTCACCCCCATGTCCTCATGTCCACGTCCTCAGTGGGGATGATAATTTCAGTATGTATTCCTTCCACATATGATCACCTATTTCTTGAAGTGGCTGCTGCAGATGAATGGTAGAATTAGGGTGGTTCGCCACATGTGGCATTTCAGTGCACCTACCTTTCCGTGGCACACATGGAAATAAATGGATGAATAGTTACGGCGAGTCCAGAAGTGTGGGAACTATTTTTTTGTCACGACCTCCACTGGGTGTCACTTCTTTTTTTCTTTAGGGTATATGGGTAGTGGTCGCATCATTGAGATAATCCTTAAAGAGGTTTTCTGAAATGATGACCTATCCTTAGGGTCCGACACCTGGGACCCCCGCTGATAAGCTGTTTGAGGAGGCATCAGCGGCCTTCTCTGTGCTTACCAAGCATAGCGCTGTACATTGGATATCGGCTGTGCTTGGTATTGCGCTCAGCCCCATGGGGCTGATCTGCAATACCAAGCAGAGCTGCTATCCAATGTACGGCGCTGTGATTAGTAAGCTGTGAGGAGGCCGCGACGCTCACCAGAGCTCCGTGGCCTCTTCAAATAACTGATCAGCGGGGGTGCCAGGTGTCAGACCCCTAAAGATCAGATACTTATGACCTATCCAGGTCATTAGTACTAAACACTCGGAGAGGCCCTTTAAACAGCGTAATACCATGCTAATTTGCTGGTAATAAGCTTTCCATAGGGTTTTATGTGAAATACGTCACATGGCCACTTATTTTTATGCTGCTGATTTGGCACTTTCTAAAAGCGGCAAGCACTTCTTTATAGCTGAGTTTGCAGAAGGACATCCCAATACGTAGCTGAAAATGTTGCTAAATAAACGAGAACCTGAATTTCAGAGGGTAATTTCTCTTGAAATCAGCTTTGTATCAAAATGATGCTCGGGTGAAAACAGCCTTAAAAGCGAAAGCCCCTTTAATGTCTGCTCTTGTGTGCTTATATATGCAGAATGCAGAAAACCCAACGCACATCCCGTCTTTCACAGCAACACTATTCACACGTGACATTTTTCCAAATAAGAGGATTTTCTTCCTAAGGTGCTTAAGTCATTTAGTTGTTTGATTCGCTGCCTGAAAATGGAGTGATCAGATAGTTCTGGACACGCAGAGCTAATTTGCTTCGGGTTGTCCCCGAACAAGGGTAATGTGACCAGAGACTTTTTAATCAGATTGCGGTAACACTTTTATCTCATTTGTCAGCAGGTGCCGTGTTCTTGAAAAAACTGGTGTATTTCTCTACAAAGTTTTGCTATAAAAATGTATTAAAGCAATTACTGTAACGCTCATTCCTATGCCCCATCTCCCAAAAATGACCATACATTAGGTCCCCCAAAAGCTGTAATCATGCTCTTTGTTGCTTATTGAAAGTGCAGCATCAGCACAATGCTAGTAGCCCTTGGAGACATGGCATGCAGCCCCTTGGGTACACATAACTTAGGCTAGACTGCACTTTACAGGGCCGATATCCCTGGGAAGTGATCGGGAACGAGTGTTCATATGGATGTTCATTCCTGATCATGCCCACTCATTCAGCTGCATAGACATACAGTCATCATTGAGTCTGTATGGGAATGAATGATCATTACTACGTTCATTCATCCCCATAGAGTTTCACTACTTGTTGGCACCGCATCCCTGTTTGCACAGAGCAATGTGTTGGCGACAGTTGAAGACTCTTATTGTGCAGCATAAATAATCGGCTAACCTGACGAATAAGTGTATTGCAGATTTTTCGAGTGATCGCCGTCATATTTACACAGTCCAGTTATACGAAATGAGTATTCACGTTAACGTTCATTCCCGGTAATCTTCCCTATAATGTGTAAATGTGATCTTTGGAGTCCATTCACACGTCCGCAAAATGGGTCCGCATCCGTTCTTCAAATCTTGCAGAACGGGTGCAAACCCATTCATTTTCAATGGGACAGCAAAAGATGTGTGCTGTCCACATCCGCACTTCCGTTCCGTGGCCCCGCAAAAAAATAGAACATGTCCTATTCTTGTCCACAGACACGGACAAGAAAAGGCATTTCTATTATAGTGCCGGCCATGTGCGGTCCGCAAAATGCGGAACGCACATGGCCGGTGTCCGTGTTTAGCAGACGTGTAATTGGACCCTTACTTTATGATCATGTACAGTACAAAGATGGTTGTTTTGCCCCATATTTTGTTTTGGGGGCATTTATTAAAGGGGTTTTCCGTTACTTAAACTTTGGATAAACCATCAGTATCTGATCGGCGGGGGTCCGACACCCAGTTGTCATGCTATGACTAAGATCTTATGATTGAAACGCGTGAGAAAGATATTGAAGATGTATCCATGTTGATGTTTTGAAATAAAGTATAGAAAATGTTATTTTATGTTGTTTCGGATCAGAATAAAGGAGCAGAGTGGGTAAAGTCACCTAGACATTGGAGCAGTACAGAAAGGAAAATCATAGAAAGCATTGTATTTCGATTGAGATATTGCATAACTTGTTTAAGGCTATTAGTGGAGTCATAAACCAGTCTATCAGTTATATATGTCCTGTCATTGTATTATGACTATGTTGTCTTTCATGCACACAGACGAGAGCATTTGCATTTAATCCAAGTCCGATTGTCTTGTCTCATTAATGTAGCATGGATAACAGCCTGTCAGCTTAGATAAGCTGAATGCTATATGAAAGTAGGGTGGTGGGGACCAGAATAAACAATGAACGTGGAATAATAATTGGATAGATGTCTAGTTTCCGTACCCTAATCCAACATCAGTGCTATAAATTATATATCATGCAGAAAAAGAAAAAAAAGTATAAAAAAATACTTTCAAGGATAGAGACTATCAAAGAAGACAGAAAACCTCAGCCAAACAGCAGTGGCTTGTAAATGACAGTGTTAATGTCCTAGAATGACCAAGTCGTGATCCAGACATCAATTGAGATTCTGGAACTGAACTTAAAAATAGCTATTCACTCACATTCCCCATGCAAAGTGACTGAGCATGAATAGATTTGCAAAGATGAATAGGGAACAATTGGTGTCTGTGTGGGGACAGCTGATAGAGAGGATTTGGGAGTGGGGTGAGGGATCAGTGAGGTGAGTATTACGTCTTATTCTTTAACCCATTCTGAGCCTTTCAAAAAAATAAATAAAATGACCCAACGGACAACCCCTTTAAGTAGAGTTTGAACAAACAGACATCTTATCGTTGGCCTAAATTTGCAGTTTTTACCTATATTGCCCACTAAAGGTATGGCTCCAGCTCCCATGCGAGACACAGAGAGGGAAGAATGAGTTAATAAAAACTAAAAAGTTCCCAAAGGGGTCTCACAATAGGATCAAAGACAGATTTGCAGTAGCAATATTTTAGTCTATGCCTAAAAGAGGATTGTCATAAAAAGAAAGTGGCTCCAGCAGTCAGCCCTGGGTCTGGATTCTGACGTACATGGTCTTATGAGCCGTGCAGAGATCTCCTTTAGAAGCAGTCATCTCCACCAAACGTTTCTTGTAGCTACAAATAAGATTTGCACAAGTTTGAGGAGGAATTTTGGACCATTCCTCCTGGGAATGTGTTTCATGACATCAGTATTTCTGGAAGGTCTTGCATGTACAGTGCTCTACAGGTAAAGCCAGAACATCCAATAATGTTAAACTTAGGACTCCGACCAACAATTCTTTTTCTCAACCATTCTTTAGTTGTGTGCTTTAGGTCATTGTTTTGTTGCAGTGGTTCTTCAGCTTGAGGTCATGGACTGCTGCCCTTAAATTCTCCTTCAAAATGGTTTCATACACCTTAGAATTCATTGTTTAACCGTTTCGAACCATGTATAATTTGTCTAACCATGAGTTGATGCACACCCAGGTCTTTAGCAATGAGTTTGTAGCCTTTTTCAGCATAATATGCCTCTATAACACATGTTCAGAGCTCCGGTGCTCTGCTGTTTCAGTAGCTCTCATTGCCGTGCAATGGACAACCCGTCTCATTTACCATTTTCTACGCCAGTTTATGGCGTGGAAAATATTCTTAAACTAAGCAGCAAGGGAGCTGGCATAGTTAAAATTATGTCGCATGGCCAGCAGAACCATGCAGGCAGCTCTACATAACTTTGGCGCATCAGCGGCCAGCGCATGGGTATTAAGACCAGCGTATAAATCACTGGCCTTAATAAATGAACCCCATGATTCAAATGGTAGAAAATGATAAATGAGGCCGGCCTGTCCCCTTCCCCACCCACGCTATGCTCCCTGCATGGCATGTGCGCGGAAGGGGGCATGCAATCTGTGACAGATATACTTTAGAAAACTGGCGTATATCTAAAAAAAAATTACCCCCTATGTGTCGTAAATGACCCCCTATGTGTCACCTCTCAAGTTTTAGTACAGTGTTTGTAATAATTAGTTGAGGCTTTTATTTATATAGTATAATCACATTACTATTATTATTGAGGAAGAAGTAATAATGGATCTTTTTGGTTTATGCTGTGATTGCTGTGCAGTACAGAGTATATCGGAGGCAGGCACGTACTTATGTAGGGCAGCCTGTTGCATGATTTACCCCCCCAGTTTGTGCTGATGTTTGTTTGTTCAAAGTGCTTGAGTACTTTACGTAGGCATGAGGTGATGAAATGCTTTATCATTTGTATTGTATCTTCATTGGGCAATACACTATGGCCAGGATAAAGAAAATGTATCAGGTGAGGTTCGCAGGTCAGACTTTATAGACGGTGACAGCACAGATAAGTACTGCCTGCATAGAGAACCACGTATATCTCAATTCAATGTACAAGTAAGAAAAAACTGTCTAATACCTTAAAGCAAAGCTCTCCTTCACTGAAATATCCGTATACTTATTAAAAATGTATCAGCAGTTACTATTAAGAACAAGTGAACGAATGAAAAGCAAAGACTTGATATTAGAAATGTTAAAGGCATTAATTTTTTAAGCACGTTAACATATTTTTAATATAAAAGTTGGTGGATGGTTTTCTAGATATCATTTTGTAAGTTACTCCATTTATTTTATTTCCTGCCATGGCTCTTTAACCCCTTAAGGACCAGCGCCGTACATGTACGGCGGGCCGATCGGACGGGTGCAGGTGCTGCGCCCGCCCGATCAGCGGCAGGGGTCCGGCAGTCACTGATAGCCGGACCCCTGCTGTGTGCGCCTTCAACGGTGAAAACACCGATGCAGGCGCATTAACCCTTGCACTGCCGCGGTCAGTGCTGACCACGGCACGTACGGCAGGGAAGGCAGCCCGATGCCTTCCATAGGCATTATGGCTGCCTTCCGGATTACAGGAAGCTGTAAGTGTATTAAGTGTGTAATACACTTACAGGCAGTGCATTACAATTAGGGCTGCAACGATTAATCTAAGTTAACGATAATATTCGATAACGGGATTCGTTGTCGACGAATCCTGTTATTGAATAATCAGCCGATTCGTTTCTATGCGGGAGGGAGCGGGCGGTTAGGTGCTATGCCTGCGGGTCCTTGAACTTTAAATCAGCGAATCTTTATTACCTTACAATGAAGCTCCAGTAACAGGCAGAGCGGGTGGCGGCGTAACGTCACTTACTCACGTGGCGCGCCTGCTCCGCCTGCTTCATTCATAAAGTGGGCGGAGCAGGCGCGTCACGTGAGTTAGTGAGGTTACGCCGCTGCCCGCTCTGCCTGTTACCGGAGCTTCATTGTAAGGTAATAAAGATGTGCTCATTTAGAGCTCAAGTAAAAGTTACTGCCAGTTAAGTTAGTCTACTGCTGTTATGGGGAGGGGGATCTGTGCACTGCTATGTGGAGGGGGATCTGTGGATGGCACTGTTATGGGGGGATCTGAGGATGGACACTGTTATGGGGGGATCTGTGGATGGCACTGTTATAGGGGATCTGTGGATGGCACTGTTATGGGGGGATCTGTGGATGACACATATAGCATAGGATGCTATATAGTGTCATCCATAGATCCCCCCATAGCAGTGTCACCCACAGATCGCCCTCCCCATAACAGTGCCGTGCACAGATCCCCCTCCCATAACAGTGCCATCCACAGATCCCCCTCCACATAGCAGTGCACAGATCCCCCTCCCCATAACAGTGCCATCCACAGATCCCCCATAACAGTGCCATCCACAGATCCCCCATAACAGTGCCATCCACAGATCCCCCCATAACAGTGTCCATCCTCAGATCCCCCCATAACAGTGCCATCCACAGATCCCCTATAACAGTGCCATCCACAGATCCCCCATAAGTGTCCATCCACAGATCTCCATAAGTGTCCATCCACAGATCTACCATAAAAGTGTCCATCCACAGATCCCCCCATAACAGTGTCCATCCACAGATCCCCCCATAACAGTGTCATCCACATATCCCCCGTAACAATGCCATCCACAGATCCCCCATAAGTGTCCATCCACAGATCCCCCATAAGTGTCCATCCACAGATCCCCCATAACAGTGTTCATCCACAGATCCCCCCCATAACAGCGCCATCCACAGATCCCCCATAAGTGTCCATTTACAGATCCACCCATAACAGTGTCCATCCACAGATCCCCCCCATAACAGTGCCGCCATCCACAGATCCCCCATAACACTGTCCATCCACAGATCGACCAATAACAGTGCCATCCACAGATCCCCCATAACAGTGACATCCACAGATCCCCCATAAGTGTCCATCCACAGATCTCCCATAACACTGTCCATCCACAGATCCCCCCCATAACAGTGTCCATCCACAGATCCCCCCATAACAGTGCCATCCACATATTCCATAACAGTGCCATCCACAGATCCCCCATAAGTGTCCATCCACAGATCCCCCATAAGTGTCCATTCACAGATCCCCCCATAACAGTGCCATCCACAAATCCCCTATAACAGTGTCCATCCACAGATCCCCCCTATAACAGTGCCGCCATCCACAGATCCCCCATAACACTGTCCATCCACAAATCCCCTATAACAGTGTCCATCCACAGATCCCTCCCATAACAGTGCCATCCACAGATCCCCCATAACAGCGCCATCCACAGATCCCCCATAAGTGTCCATTCACAGATCCCCCCATAACAGTGCCATCCACAAATCCCCTATAACAGTGTCCATCCACAGATCCCCCCTATGACAGTGCCGCCATCCACAGATCCCCCATAACACTGTCCATCCACAAATCCCCTATAACAGTGTCCATCCACAGATCCCTCCCATAACAGTGCCATCCACAGATCCCCCATAACAGCGCCATCCACAGATCCCCCATAAGTCTCCATTTACAGATTCCCCCCCATAACAGTGCCGCCATTCACAGATCCCCCATAACAGTGTCCATCCACAGATCCCCCATAACAGTGTCCATTCACAGATCCTCCATAACAGTGCAATCGACTATTTCTTTTAATATGGCCTTTGAACATAATTTTTCAAGTAAAACCCATTTTTTTGTCATTTTGGTGTTTTTTCCCGATTAATCGATAAAATTATCGACAACTAATCGATTATTCAAATAATCGTTAGCTGCATCCCTAATTACAATACAGAAGTATTGTAATGCATCGTAAAGGGGATCAGACCCCCAAAAGTTGAAGTCCCAGAGTGGGACAAAAATAAAAAGTAAAAAGAAAGTTAAAAAAAACATTGTTTTCTTTAATAAAAATAAATAAATAAAGTTTTAAGTAAAAAAAAAAAAATCCCCTTTCCCAAAATGCATCAGTCTGGCAGCGTTCAGCCTCTGCTCCGCTCAGCAAGCGGAGCGGAGGCAAACGGATGCAATGTAAGTCAATGGGGACGGATCCGTTTGAATTTGACACTATATGGCTCAATTTTCAAACTGATCCGTCCCCCATTGGCTTTCAATGTAAAGTCTGGACGGATCCGTCTGAAGCTACTTTCACACTTAGAATTTTTTCTACAATATAATGCAGACGGATCCGTTCTGAACGTATCCCAAGTCTGCATTATATGAGCGGATCCGTCTGGGCAGACCCCAGACGGATCTGCTCTGAACGCTAGTGTGAAAGTAGCCTTAAACACATAAAATTGTAAAAAAAAAAAATGAAAAACAGACATATTTGGTATTGCCATGTCCGTAACTACCAGCTCTATAAAAATATCACATGACCTTACCCCTCAGGTGAACACTGTCCAAAAAATTAAATAAAAACTGTGGCAAAAAATATATATAAATAAATATTTTTTTGTCACCTTACATCACTAAAAGTGCAACACCAAGCGATCAAAAAGGTGTATGCCCCCCAAAATAGTACCAATCTAACAGTCACCTCATCCTGCAAAAAATGAGCTCCTACCTAAGACAATCACCCAAAAAATAACTGTGGCTCTCAGACTATAGAGATACCAAAACATGATTTTTTTTATTTGTTTCAAAAATGATATTATTGTGTAAAACTTAAATAAATAAAAAAAAGTATACATATTAGTTATCACTGCGTCTGTAACAACCTGCTGTATAAAAATATCACATGAAATAACTTGAATGGAGCTTAGCCCCGCCCAGGCCATTGATACTAGTCGTGATGTCACTGGGCCTGCGGTAAACAACGAGAAGGCCGCGGCGCTACTGCCAGCGCCGCTGCCTTCTCAAACAGCTGATTGGCAGGGGTCCCGGGTGTCAGACTCCCGCCGATCAGATGCTGATGATCTATCCAGAGGATAGATCATCAATTTAAAAAAACTGCAGAACCCTTTTAATAAATGGGGTTTGAGAAACACTTACAATTGTCCACGGTGCGATACACCTGAGGCTGATCATCTACATATGTTCTGGACCTGTATAGAATTAGAAGAATACTAGAGGGCAATACACAACTATACCATTCAAAAACTGAAAGTGGCGATCCCATTTATGGTAGAGTCCTGGATTTTGAGTGATCTATCCAAGGTTGGGTGCCATAAATATAAAAGGATTCTTTTGCTAAAGATAATGTCTTTGGCAAGACTCTTGATTGTATGAGCTTGGTTTTCATCTAATGCTCCAAATATCGATACATGGCTAAATCTTTTAACAAGATTAAAAGTTATGAAAAAAATCTTATATAAACAAAGAAACGCTAGGGATAAATGGTTAAAGATATGGGGCGATTGAAAATCTTAATGATTCCTGTCTCAACCTTCTCAATATCCCCGTTCCGCCTTGTTGTCAGCGGGGAGGGGAGGCGCATCGCAAAAGGGGGTGGGAGGTTGGGGTTTGGGAGGGATTTGGGGGAGTAAGATTTAAGAAATGAGAAAATGGATTATATTGATGTTTTATGTTGTATGGAAATATTATTCCTTAATAAAAAATAAATAAATGCTGTTATTGTGTAAAACTTAAAAAAATAATAAGTATACATATTAGGTATTGCAGCGTCCATAGGAACCTGCTGTATAAAAATATCACAGAACTAACCCCTCAGGTGAACACCGTAAAAAAATAAAGCCATTTTTTGTCACCTCACAAAAAGTGTAATACCAAGTGATCAAAAAGTCATATGCACCCTGAAATAGTACCAATCAAACCATCATCTCATACCGAAAAAAATGAGCCCTTACATAAGACATTCACCCAAAAAAAAAAAAAAATATGGCTTTCAGAATATGGAGACACTAAAAATATATTATTTTTCAAAAATGCTTTATTATGTAAAACTGAAGCAAACAACCAAAAAAGTAGTCATATTTGGTATTTTCGCGTGCGTAACAACCTGCTCTATAAAAATACTACATGATCTAACCTGTGAGATGAACATAAATTTGTAAATAACTAAAAAAAATCTGTGCCATAATAGCTATTTTTTTGATACCTTGCCTCACAAAATGTGTAATATAGAGCAACCAAAAATCATATGTACCCTAAAATAGTACCAACAAAACTGCCACCTTATCCCGTAGTTTCCAAAATGTTATTTTTTTTGGAGTTTCTACTCTAGGGGTGCATCAGGGGGTCTTAAACTTCCAAAAACCATATGGCGTTCCTTTCCTTCTGTGCCCTGCCGTGTGCCCGTACAGCAGTTTACGACCACATATGGGGTGTTTCTGTAAACTACAGAATCAGGGCAATAAATATTGAGTTTTGTTTGGCTGTTAACCCTTGCTTTGTTACTGGAAAAAATTAATTAAAATGGAAAATCTGCCAAAATAGTGACATTCTGAAATTTCATCTACATTTTCCTTTAATTCTTGTGGAACACCTAAAGGGTTAACAAAGTTAGAAAAATCAGTTTTGAATATCTTGAGGTGTGTAGTTTCTAAAATGGGGCAATTTATGGGTGGTTTCTATTATGTAAGCCTCACAAAGTGACTTCAGACCTGAACTGGTCCTTTTTTTTCTGAAAAATTTCAAGGTTTGCTTCTAAACTTCTAAGCCTTCTAACGTCCCAAAAAAGAAAATGTCATTTACAAAATGATCCAAACATGAAGTAGACATATGGAAAATGTAAAGTAATAACTATTTTAGGAGGTATAACTATCTGTTTTAAAAGCAGAGAAATTGAAATTTAGAAAATTGCGAGTTTTTCCAAATTTTTGGTAAATTTGGTATTTTTTTTATAAATAAAAATGAAATATTCTGACTCAGATTTACCACTGTCATGAAGTACAATATGTGACGAGAATGGCTTGGATGAGTAAAAGCGTTTTCAAGTTATCACCACATAAAGTGACACATGTCAGATTTGCAAAAAAAATGGCCTGGTCCTTAAGGTGAAAAATGGCAGGGTCCTGAAGGGGTTAACATCTTCTTTGTTTGGACATTTATCCCAGCAAACAGTCTTGCTTTAAAGGACATCTGTCAGCAGATTTGTACCTATGAAACTGGCTGACCTGTTACATGTGCGCTTGGCATCTGTGTTGGTCTCATGTTCATATGTGCCCACATCCGCATTGCTGAAAAAATTATGTGTTAATACATTCAAATTAGCGTCTAGGAGCAATGGGGGCATCAATGTTATACCTAGAGACGCTGATTTCTCTGCAACTATTGCACCCTCTGCACTTTGATTGACCAGGCCAGGCAGTGAAAACATCATAACGCTTGGTCCTGTAAATCGAGGTGCAGAGGACGCGGCAGTTGCAGAGAGAGCTGAGCCTCTAGGTGTAACAGCAATGCCCCTGTTGCTCCTGGAGGCTCATTTGGATATATTAAAACATCATTTTTCTCAGCAATGAGGGCACATATGAACATGGGACCAACGCAGATGCCTTCAGCTGCTAAGCACTCATGTAACAGGTCAGCCAGGTAGCTTGTATGCCTAAACTCCTGTACCAACCAAGTGTACTCACTTTGGTGGCATAGCACCAAATTTCCACTGTCTATAACCACCATACAGACAAATCAACTTATTATAATTGTAATTTATAGTTAGTTTATTGTTCCACTAATTATGATTAGCTCACCAGTTGTAGACATAGGCCACCATAAAGAAGTAGTTGCGGCAGCAATAGTCTCATGCTTGGCTTAGTAAAGGCAGTTCCCTCTTCTCTTCATATACGTATAAGGTGCTCACCTTCAGAGAACGTTTCTTTGTGTCTAGCTGTGGTAGTTATTGTCTGTGGCCCTCCTAGCAAACATGGCCAAGGCTCAACAATACTTCAAGAAGCTACCTGGCAAGTGTTGACTGGGATTTTAGGCATTTATGGGGGCATTTGTGGCACATACTTAGAGAACCTGGCTGAGCTACTTCTGGTGGGAATCTGTGTATGCAAAATAATTAGAGCTGTTTGCAACCCAAAAGATGTGGCTTGAAAATATGCTGCATGCTTTAAAGGGAACCTGTCGTCTGTGAAACACCCCCCAAACTAGAGTAAATGGTGTATGGTGTAAGTGGTTATGTCATTTTTATCTTACTCACTTGTATTCCGACGCTGTGCTCTGACAGACCAACAGTGGAATACATTGAGAGGACTCCTGTGCTCACGCACATGATAGGGAGGACTCAAAGAGGAGTCCTCTCAATGCATTTTGCTACAGTTTTGTTAGGGTAAAGCATCGAAAAGCAAGTGAGTATGTAGATAACACTTACATAACCGGAATCAGCACCACTTATACTATACACCTCTTACTCTAGTTTGAGGGTGTTTTAGAGCTGACAGATTCCCTTTAAATACTTTGCTCACCTGGCAGGGAAGGGTAAGGTTTTATGCAGTCCCTGTGCCACCTACAACCAGATATCAGCTGTCATGATTCTAAAAGTGGTATTATGTATCCATGACACTATGATATCCATGGACATAGCAACTAAATCTGACGGTGACCTGACATCAAAAAAGTTACTTAGTAGTCAGTGGAATCCCTGCAGACCTAATTTAAAGCATGCATATTTAAAGGATATCTGTCGTCTTAGATATGTTTTCAGAATATGCTGCCAAATGTGTATACATGATTAATAACACTATATCTGACCAATGACTTGTGTCTGGCATTTTTACCGTTTTCCCCTCTGCAGGCAACATCCATATTCCTCAGTTGTCACTGAGCTGGTGGGTGGAGACTAGCTGTAATGATGTCTGCCCATAGACTACACATAGAGATAGGAGACTCTGCTTCCTAATACTCGCAGAATCACTCAGAAGCATCATATAAGACATTAAAGAGAAGTACTGAGCAGTAGTGATGTGAATAGAGCACTTTGAGTGAAATATAACACCTGCTCTTATTAGCTGCTCCAGCCTTTGTGTCTGTGCCAGTGTCTAAGGGCCCTGTCACGTATGTCCTGTGATCCTGATAAGTTTTCCTCTGGCGTGGTAGAGAAATGCGGGAAAGGAAACTAAAGCTGTAAGTGATTCCATAGTTTTCTTTAAAGGGCTTCTGTCACCCCCCAAACAGCAATTTTCAGTATTGGACTTAATATATTTGCTAATGTACGCAGAGTCCATATATACCCCTCTTACCTCTGGCTGTGCTTTAAATTCTTTAAAAATAGTACTTTTGTGATATGCAAATCTCTTCACTACCAGCAAGTTGGGCGGACTTGCTGGTAGCCGCCGCATCCTCGGTCTAAAAAAACGCCCCCTCCTCCACTTGATTGACAGGGCCAGCGAGCGCTCTCCTCCTTCCGCTGGCCCTGTCTGCAGCTGAAATCCCGCAACTGCGCCGTACCGGTCCTCTTCCGGCGCAGGCGCTCTGAGAGAAGGACGCTTGCTTGGCTGCTCCTTTCTCAGTGCGCCTGCACCGATGACGTCAGCCCTACACCCGGAAGAGAAGACGCCGGCATCGCTGGTAAGGAGGCGGAGAGTCCGGTGACGTCGCTGGATGCTTGATTCAGGTAAGTATTTGCCTAATAAGCATGCAGCCACTACAACCACCAACGAAATGGGGTGCCATTATTTTACACAAAGTATATTTAGACACACTATACCACCAACGCTTATAAATAATGTTTGGGGGGTGACAGAAGCCCTTTAAAAAAGTGTGGGGATTCGCTCCGGTAGACAGGATAAGCGGACACAGTATAGAGGGACCAACCAGTTCTTAAATCAAACAGTTCAGTATTTATTCACACTCTTGGCAAGTTCATAAAGTTCATAAACAAAAAAGTCACATTCAACACAAAAAGTCACCTTTTGGTTTTGGTGTTAGTTTACACCCAGCTGGCAGTTCTGCCTCAAAGAGTCCATGAACAGACTTTAGGCGGCCTGTTTCCCCTCACACTGGTCTCAGACCTCCAAGCCCAGCACAAGCCTCAGATCCCAATACAGAGATCCTTTCTGCTGAACCCAGCTGTCTTTTAAAGGCAGCTAGGTCTTGTCAAAACCCGGACCGGAGTCCAGTCCGGTGTTTGACCCCACCTGGCCGCTAATCAGTCCAGCAGCACACACCGGGAGGAAAATACCTGCCTCTCCATACATCTCCCTTTACTGTGTCACAATAGTCATAATCATTAAGCACTTAAGTTGTGATGCTTTATATCAGATAGCAATAGATTGAAAAATGCTGCACACTGGTGCTATGAGTCTATGAATGCTAGACCTGTGCACTAAAGGACACATACAGAAATATCATCCCAGTACACATATGTGCATCTCTGCAAAAAACAAACAAAAAAACAACTGGCCAGATGCAACTGACATATGTGCACCCAGCATCGCTCTGCTGCTCATTGCTTCTTCCCTGTCCATAGACTTCTATGGGATGATGTAATCTGATCCTTTAGTGAGCAGGCATCCATGCTAGATCTCTTAAGATATATTGCAAAGTTTCTTATATTACTGTTACGGTTTATGCAAAGTTGTGTGAAACGACAGTGACCATTTAAGCAAGGCAAGGTAAACTTTACATTTTTAAAACATACAGTATGTAATATGCCACCATGGATGATTTTCCATAGTGTTGCAGTAAACATGGGTCTTACTACTTTGCACATAAGCACTGTACTATTTCAGCACTGACAACCTAATCTGTGTGATTATATTCTTCTGTGTTCTCATCTTCTGTTTTGAGCTCATATTATTAACAGTTCCTTCTGTTTGCAGTATTTTATATGTCTGCTTATATGTAGTTTATTTTGTACACTAAGTCCTAAGTTCTGAAAAGACAAATTACGCCTTAGGGGTCATATTTGCTTGAACATTTCCTTCTGGTGTTTCCCCCGCCATTAAGATTCATATAATCTACGTTAAGAACCAAACAGGCCTCGATGTTCAGAGGGAACCACATTTGATTGTAGTCGAGTGGCAGTAAGCTCCATCACCTAGCGTGCTCTGTAAAACATAAAAATCTTCTAAGTGGGAGCGAGCATCAGGAGTGCACTAAATCCATTGAAAACCATTACTCCTAAGCTCCAAATTTGCTAAGTTCAGAGAACTATTAGTATGCACACATACATTTTTAACATGGTTTGAGTAATGGGTTTGCTCTTTGTAGCAGAGCGTTAGGCTTTCTATTTCTATTCCAAGGGTTACTTCGGGATCAGGTTATTAGCACAGGAAGGAAGCATCAGTTGTAAATAAAACCATTCACAAATATCCCATCACTCTTCCCAGTAACTGGACGACACACAGTATCAGGAGCAGGACACTGTTTAATGCCACATACCCTACTTTTATGCCACTCTCCCATGCAAGGGAGACACCTACAGAAAATTATCCATTCCTCAATCACAGATGTTACAGCCCACACATCCCCTCTCCTCAGCCTGAGAAGTAATTCAATCAACAGTCCAGTTGAGACATACATTGTTGCCATTGTGTTTCTACCGCACAACCAGACGAATACTCAGCAGGTTACTGATTACTTTTTGTCTTACAAGTAATGAACCATAGGGAATTAAACATAACATTGCAAATCCAATCAACAGTCCAGTTGAAACATCCATTGTAGCCAAACGCAATCCGCTACACTCTTCTTTCTATCCCTTTATATTTGCTACAGAATAGATATTCTGAGGAACCGTTGAAAACAGTGTAGAACTGTGTTAGGCTGTCGCACAGCCAAAGGGAGGATGCGCCAAATCTATAAAAGGTGTGCGCTTCTGCATAAATTTGGTGCATCCTCCGGCGGCGCAGTGAAGAAAACGCTGTTCTGGATAAATGTCCTCCATAATGGCTAAATATAGTTATTCTAGAAGCTCATCAGAAACAACAGGTCCATTTTAATTTTAAGCAGTGTGACCTCTTCCCCTGCCAAACAATGTGTGCCATAATAGGGCAGATAGCAAGGGTTCTCCAGTCCATACAACCCATTTAATCCTTACCATTCTCATGCGAGGAAGAGCAGTAGACAGATAAATGTTTTGTATTGGGGCAGTGGATAAAATACCAGTAATGCTTCTGTAGGCCATGCTACCTACCACATAATCGCTGTTGCCTTCAGTGAAGAACACATATGTGGAATGCCATCGCACTAATGGGTCAGAAGAGCTGCCATGCGTTAAGCACAGGATGACAAACATTTGATAAAATATCAAATTGCAGTTTTGGCAAATGCAGTTTTGGCAAATGCAGAGGATGAGAAAACACTGAAACTATGGAGGGTACATAGAGTACACACATTCCATTATAACAGATAGGACTGAGTATTAAAAGAAAAATCTGATAAACACCTTACTAATGTGGTAAATGTATCTATTAAAATATTTACTAGCAGTTACTAGTGAGAAGAAAAGAACCACACAAACATAAAAAAGCCAAGTGGTTGTGATATTGTTCTGCTGCAAACTCCAGTTGGACATTGCTGCCTGTAGGGTCAAGGACCTGTTACGTGATGCTGACTACTGGAGCCAAATGATACGGCTCTGACTCTGGTGCCAAGTTCCAGTAACTCTGTGACACTTCTAGATCAGCTATTGTACAATGCCTGAGGCCAGGGGTTCGAAGAGATGCACACATTTGGTTTCTGACCAACAGGTTGGGTAAGGGCTCAACAGTGCCATATGCACAAAGCATGCACACACTGCCATATGGTTCTGCAGTCTATTATGGAGGTATTATCTCCTAAAATGAATTCATCTAGGGGAGAAAATCTTAGTAAGGAGGACCTGTCACCACCCCTGACATGCCTGGTTTAATAGCTTTATGCATCCCTCATGTAATAACAATTCTGGAGCCTCTATTCTTATGGCTCAGTTTTGTGCAATTCCTTTATTATTTCTACTAGAAGTTATGAATTCATTACTAGCAGTCTGCAGTAAGGGTACAGAGGGGTGGTAACCAATTGAGGGAGTGTGCCTGCACAGTCTGGCAGCACTGATTGGATAGAGTGAGTCTGTGCAGGTACACACCCCCAACTTGTTACCTCCCCTCTGTACCCTTACTGCAGACTGCTAGCAATTCATTAATAACTTCTAGTTGAAATAATAAAGGAATGGCACACCATACAGACATTTATTTATTATATGCACTTATATAGCGCTACTATATTCCGCAGCGCTTTACAGACATTAGCATCCAACTGTCCCCAATGGGGCTCAAGAGTGTGGGAGGAAACCGGAGTACCCGGAGGAAACCCACGCAAACACGGGGGGAACATGCAAACTCCATGCAGATGTTGCCCTTGGTTTGATTCGAACCTAGGACCCACTGAGCCACCGTGCTGCCCTGTAAGAATAGATGCTCCAGAATTGTTGTTACATGGGGAATGCATGGAGCTAATAAAACAGGCATGTCAGGAGTGATGACAGGTCCTCCCATTCAGTGAAACAAGGCATATTTTTTCTGTTGGATTCTGTATGAATCAGACAGATAAAAACCTCAGTATACAGTATGGCCCCATAGACTCTATAGGTGCCATAGTATGGCTCCATACAACTCAGAGCATGTACAGAGCCATAGTACGTCTATTACACTGTTTTTAATAGAACTACATCCAATGTAATTATTACGTTGATACCTACCATTGGTATTTGTGCTTAGAGGGCATTTTCTTCCTACAGAAATATACAGTATCAGGGTTATTTGTGTGCAAAGTGTCAATATTTCAACTGAATTATATTTTAGTGTGTATTTGGAGATCTACAGTATATAAATAGGTTAAATCTGCCTTTATTTGTCTACATAGTTAATACTGTTGAAAAGTTCAAGTTCAAGTGAGGGATGGGTGGAGAACCAAGGGATGGGTCTACTGCAGCTTCTTTGCAGTACTTGGTCCTGCTGATAATAATTCCGCAGCGCTTTACAATCAAAGGGTTCATGTATAAACAGATTCATAAATAACAATGCCCATTCAACTGGAATGGGACTGATGTGCACCTAGGCCATGAGACTGATGAATGTGGCCTAGGAAGAGGCCATGATGCCCTTCAAACATTTGATCAGCGGGGTGCCGGTTATTATACTCCTACTAATCAGATACTGATGCCTATCCTGAGGAAAGGTCAATGACATAAAGCACTTGGAAAATCCCTTTAAATTACAAATGGAGCAAAATTATTTTGAGATTCCTTATCAGTTTTTCTGAAGTAAATACTCCTGTAGGTGTTGTGAGGCAGTGACAGGCCTCATATATGAAGGACGGTATGTATCTCCGAGAATGGTGCAAGAAACCTAGTATGCCTGAAACCCCTGAAGAAGCCAGGTTAGCTGGCGAAACATGTCGGGGGGCAGTTTTAGGTTTTAGGAATCTGTTGATTGTTGTCCTTGTTCCAGCATCATGCAGCAGCAATAATCATACTAGTGTGATCCATCTTCTTAGTGAGCCAGCGAATTAACTGGCCATAAGTTGAGTTGTTAGCATCACTTGAGTGGTAGTGCAGGGAGTGTGCACATCCCTACCACCATCAAATCACTCATACATGTAAGATTAGCGAGTTTGGGACACAGTCAATAGCTATTTTTATTATCTTTTTGGTTAGCTAACTTTTTTGATCTTTTAAGTTATATTCTAACATAGCCAAATATATCTTGGTCAACCTGGGTAGTTGGCCTATCTAGGCTGTTTTGTGAGTATTGTTGAATACACCTATACCCAGATAGGGTCCTTCTTGGGCATTTGTAGAAACCTATTAAGGAGATGCATATCAAGGTTTTCTGTGGTGCACTTGAGACATGCCACCAAAGTACCCGGCCTTGGTGGAGTAAAAGCCGTTAGTTTGTGTGTCCACTAGAATAGATAGTGGACACTCTTGTTAACTACCATAGATGGTTTCAGCTAATCCGGGCCTGACTTTTACTGGGAGTAAGCAAAGAGCTGGGTGGGTGCTTAATCCCCCATGTTCCTCTCCGGGTTTTGTACGTGGCTGATGTCCACGATTGTGTTTAAAAGTCAGCATCATGATGCAGAGTGTGTCTGTTGTGTGAGAGGCTGAAGATCACACCTTGCAATGCGCGTGTGAAGCAAACACTAGCCTGTGGATGTCTCTAAAGTTGCCCGAGCTTGCATGACCTTATTGTGGATGACATGAACTGATTACTTGTCCCGGCTGCGATCCGGCTGAACTGAACTGTAAGTTGGCTGGAACAAGCATTAAACTGTATTGAAGTGACTTTGTTGTGTCTTTAAAACTGGTCATAGGAGCCCCTGGCATTACAGTGTCTTGAGTCTAGAACCAATGTACCATACTACTCTAGATTTCAAAACAATATATATATGTATATATATATATATACACACACACACACATACAGTATATATAAATATTGTGTTGTTTTTTCATTGGGATGGGGCCATGATTATTTCTACATTCCTTGACACTCAGCTGTTTACATATATTGTAACTTTCAACTGATCTATGGCAGAAAACTCAGAAATTAGAACATACAATTTAGAAATCCTATTCATACACTATAAAGAACAAAAAATTATTTTGTGGGCACATCCATGGCTATTTTAAATAGTACTGTAGTCTGTCCTTTTTTTTTTTTTTTTTTACAGATTTTTCCAAAATTAACTTTAGTGGGAGGAAAACACAGCATGATACGCCACATGTACGCACTGCAATCACTATGATGTGGTTTACCAGTTCTAGAAACACTTTTCTACAACTGCTTCTTTAAGAGAAATCCGTGCTGCAGACCACAGCAGAACCATGTGTAATAACAAGCTTTTTTGCTGCTTTTTTACATGTGGTTTGAGTTGTACAGTTGTGCCACCTACCTTGTTATTTCGGTCTAAAGGGTTTCTGTCACCACACTTTTCACTTTTAAACAGGCTGACATTACAGATGTGCAAATGTCACCTGAATTTAACTCTGCTATTCTTTTTTTCAGTGTGCCCCCGGTTTTTGTGCAATTATAACTTTTATAATATGCTAATTAACCTCTAGGAGCGGGGGGGCGTTGCACCTGCTCCTAGAGGCTCCGTTCACCCACCTCTTTCCACGCCCTTCTTCTCTTGATTATCAGGGCCAGGCCAGCGTTGGTCTCCTACTGCCGGCCCTGTCTGCCGGGGAAATCTCTCACCTGCGCCGTCCTGGTGAGAGATTTTCCCGGCAGACAGGGCCGGCAGGAGGAGACCAACGCTGGCCTGGCCCTGTCAATCAAGAGTAGAAGGGAGTGGAAAGAGGTGGGTGAACGGAGCCTCTCGGAGCAGGTGCAACCATCCCCCCCGCTCCTAGAGGCTAATTAGCATATATTAAAGTTATAATTGCACAAAAACGAGGGCACATTGAAAAAAATAGCAAAGTTAAATTCAGGTGACATTTGCACATGTATAATGTCAGGCTTTCAGCCATAATGAAAAGTGTGGTGACAGAAACCCTTTAAGTAAGTATCTTGGTTTATTATAATACGCAGCAGTATGTGGACCGGCAATGGCAAATAGCACTCTATAAAATCACGAGAGAGATGCTTTTATTTCCTTTTAATTCACAAGCCAAGAATCTCATCCAGAAACTCCCTCTCATGGGGCCCGAGAGGCATTAGACAAACAGTGATAACATATTTCCATGCTGTGTCCTACCATCCAGCGCATTCAGCAAAACAAAGCTTGAATACCGTAGCAGATATTACAAAGCTTAGGACTGAGATTCCTTGTACATGTACACCTACCTACATCACCTACCTGTCTTACACGTACAATGACCTACCTTGCTGAATTTTGATGGTAGAATTCTATATACTATCAGTATGACCCAAATAAAGAAAAAGAACATCTTTGTATTTCATGTGATAGGATTGTCATCAGAAATCTCATATCTTGACCTATTGATGAACAGTGTATAAAAAAATTTGTGTAAGAATTTACAGTCTGTGGGGTTTTGCTCTGGTAGATAGGGTAAGCGGGCGCAGTACAGAGGCAAAATACAAGTTCTTAACTCAAACGTCAGTGTTTATTCACACTTGGGGCAATTGCACAAAACGGCATGTAACTTTGCAGTCTTGGTGTTAATTCACACACAATGGAAAGTTCATAAAACACAAGTCACCTTGCTGGCAGTTCTGCCTCCAGTAGCCCACAGCAGGCTTTAGGGGGCCTGTTTCCCCAGCATGCGGCTCTCAGCCCTCCAGCACGGCACAAAGCCTCAGATCCCAAAAACAGAGACATCTCTGCTGAGCCCAGCTGCTTATTTAAGGACAGCCAGGTGCTGCCAAAACCCGGACCAGCACTTTAACTCCGGTCCGGTATTTGACCTCACCTGGCTGGAAACCAGCCCAGCCGCACATGCTGGGAGGTAAAATACGTGCCTTGCCAGTCACAACCCCTCACTGTGTCACAAGTCTTATAGTGTAATGCTAAGATAAAGCCAGCATTGTAATATAAAAAACAGCATTAGAGATGTCTATTTTAGTAATTGCTAGTATTTTCATGAAATAACAATTCTGTTGCATGTTTTCTTAAAACTCTGCATTGTGCCATTCCTCTGTTATTCCTCCTAGAGGTTTCTAAGTAAATTGACCACTGGGTGTTACCAGCTGGAGGTGTGTGTCTATATACTCCAATATACTGTCTAATCAGTGCTGTCAGTGCGAGTGTAGGGACATGCCCCTTTTACAAGGTAGTAGTAACACCCAGTTAGCACTTTGGGGGTCATTTATTAAGACCAGCGCCGGCCAGTACATAACTTCGGCGTATCCAGCGCCGGTCTAAATGTAAGCCAGCTTCCTTGCTGGCTTACATTTAGACCATTTTCTACTCCTAAAACAGGCGTAGAAAATGAGGAATGAGACGGGCTTGCCAGCCTTTCCCCACCCACACCATGCCCACTTTTTTAGACCTGGTGTGGGCGGGAAAAAGTTGCAGATTGCCGCGCAAATAATCTTTGAGCCACAATCTGTGCCAGAGATACGCCTAATATCGTCGTATTTCTGATTACAAATGACCCCCTTTATTCCTAAATACTCAGGAGGGATAATAGATGATTGACACAACGCATAGATATAAGAAAAGACGCTCCAGAGTTGTTATATCATGGGTATTTTCATGCCAGGAGTGGTGGCAGATATATACACCTGAATATTTTTTCACTGTCCCAATCTAAGCCAATTTGGAGGAACAGGGCATCTTCTTCAATCTGATCCTCCAAAGTAGGACAATGTTGACTGTTGCAGTGTTTGGGATTCTGCCTTCGGCTGCAAAAACGCATTTGGATAGAAAGAGGCGCTCATGGAGAATTTAAGCAGGAGCAGAGCCTCACTGGTATTCTTGTCCAAAGGGAAAGAAATGGAGATGGCACGCTATAGAAGTACAACTCTTAAGGGATCTTACACACGAGCGGATGCCGTGCGGGTAATCCACTGCGTGAAAGAGTGCCAAGCCCAGCTCTGGACAGCAGACACAGAGAATTAACATGATTGATAATGCTCCGTGCCTCTCTGTGATCTTTTTAATACAAAATCATGGTGACAACTCACTGTAATTTTGTAGTAAAAAGGTCACAGAGAGGCACGGAGCATTATCAATCATGTTAATGCTCAGTGTCTCTGCTGTCCGGAACGGGGCTTGGCACTCTTTCACGCAGCGGATTACCCGCACGGCATCTGCTTTTGTGAAAGAGCCCTTATGGTTTATTCCAGATGCAGTGTTAAGGTTAACAAACCTATTCTTGGACTGTTAAAAAATAGACAAAACCTAACCTAGTAATACATATATTAAACATTGTAAAATTATGGCTGTTACAATCACTCCCTATGGCCCTATGGTCCCTTGATCTGCAAGGCGGCCATTGTTTGAAAGACCACATATTGTCCTTCCTTAAACAATCTTCCTGCAGCCTCCAAAATTATTGTGCAGGGACTGAATTAAAGACTTTTTTTTAACAAATTTATTACGGTGTTTGAACACATTGGCACTGATTTACTAATGCATGTGCACCTGGAATCTGTGTAAAGTGGCACAAATTGGCACAGTTTTGGAAACTATGGTTTCTATACCAATATATATTTTTTCCTGACTTGCTCAAAAAAGGGTGGGGCTTAGCTTAAAGGGGAAATGGCGTGATATACTCCACAATTCTGGAGTAAAATTTAGTCTCAAAGTAAGCCAGCCAATAGTTGGAATAGAGTAGAATGTCTATCCATGCACCACATTTATTGTCCTGAGCCGCTGTAATAATTCTGGTGCTGGTCTACTGGTCTAGGTTTACAGATTCTACAGTATTAGCAACCATTCTGTGGTTTTCTGCTGGGATTTTAATATATATATATATATATATATATATATACACTGCTCAAAAAAATAAAGGGAACACAAAAATAACACATCCTAGATCTGAATTAATTAAATATTCTTCTGAAATACTTTGTTCTTTACATAGTTGAATGTGCTGACAACAAAATCACATAAAAATTAAAAATGGAAATCAAATTTTTCAACCCATGGCGGTCTGGATTTGGAGTCACACTCAAAATTAAAGTGGAAAAACACACTACAGGCTGATCCAACTTTGATGTAATGTCCTTGAAACAAGTCAAAATGAGGCTCAGTAGTGTGTGTGGCCTCCACGTGCCTGTATGACCTCCCTACAATGCCTGTGCATACTCCTGATGAGGTGGCGGACGGTCTCCTGAGGGATCTCCTCCCAGACCTGGACTAAAGCATCTGCCAACTCCTGGACACTCTGTGGTGCAACGTGACGTTGGTGGATAGAGCGAGACATGATGTCCCAGATGTGCTCAATTGGATTCAGGTCTGGGGAACGGGCGGGCCAGTCCATAGCATCAATGCCTTCGTCTTGCAGGAACTGCTGACACACTTCAGCCACATGAGGTCTAGCATTGTCTTGCATTAGGAGGAACCCAGGGCCAACCGCACCAGCATATGGTCTCACAAGGGGTCTGAGGATCTCATCTCGGTACCTAATGGCAGTCAGGCTACCTCTGGAGAGCACATGGAGGGCTGTGCGGCCCTCCAAAGAAATGCCACCCCACACCATTACTGACCCAATGCCAAACCGTTCATGCTGGAGGATGTTGCAGGCAGCAGAATGTTCTCCACAGCGTCTCCAGACTCTGTCACATGTGCTCAGTGTGAACCTGCTTTCATCTGTGAAGAGCACAGGGCGCCAGTAGCGAATTTGCCAATCTTGGTGTTCTCTGGCAAATGCCAAACGTCCTGCACGGTGTTGGGCTGTAAGCACAACCCCCACCTGTGGACGTCAGGCCCTCATATCACCCTCATGGAGTCTGTTTCTGACAGTTTGAGCAGACACATGCACATTTGTGGCCTGCTGGAGGTAATTTTGCAGGGCTCTGGCAGTGCTCCTCCTGTTCCTCCTTGCACAAAGGCGGAGGTAGCGGTCCTGCTGCTGGGTTGTTGCCCTCCTACGGCCTCCTCCACATCTTCTGATGTACTGGCCTGTCTCCTGGTAGCGCCTTCATGCTCTGGACACTACGCTGACAGACACAGCAAACCTTCTTGCCACAGCTCGCATTGATGTGCCATCCTGGATAAGCTGCACTACCTGAGCCACTTGTGTGGGTTGTAGACTCCGTCTCATGCTACCACTAGAGTGAAAGCACTGCCAGCATTCAAAAGTGACCAAAACATCAGCCAGGAAGCATAGGAACTGAGAAGTGGTCTGTGATCACCACCTGCAGAACCACTTCTTTATTGGGGGTGTCTTGCTAATTGCCTATAATTTCCACCTGTTGTCTATCCCATTTTCACAACAGCATGTGAAATTGATTGTCACTCAGTGTTGCTTCCTAAGTGGACAGTTTGATTTCACAGAAGTGTGATTGACTTGGAGTTACATTGTGTTGTTTAAGTGTTCCCTTTATTTTTTTGAGCAGTGTATATTGTGACACAGTGAGAGGTTTTGTCTGGCAAAACAGGTATTTTCCTCCCAGCATGTGCTGCTGGGCTGATTTACCGGATTTTAAGTGCCAATCCCGGTTTTGGCAGCACCTGGCTGTCCTTGGCTCAGAAGTCTCTGTGTTGGGATCTGGGAGCCTTGTGTCTGGATGAAGGCTTGCTACCTGTCTGGCGTGAAAACTGGTTGGTGCTGCTATGGTCAAGGACTCTGAGGCAGAATAACTGCATGGTGTGAATTACCACCAACACCGCAAGGTGACTTTTTGTTTGATTATGACTGTTTGTTTTGTCACTTTCCTAAAGTGTGAATAAAACACTGAACTGTTTAAATCAAATAACTTGTTATTGCCTCTATACTGCGTCCGCTAATCCTGTCTACCCGGAGGCGGTGCCACTGCGACATACCTCGGCCAAACTCATAGCTAAGGAATTAATGTTTTCCCGAGTAGGACTACCTAAAGAGGTTCTGACTGACCAAGGGACCCCTTTTATGTCCAAGGTGATGAGGGAACTCTATAAGTTGCTGCACATAAAACAGCTATGGATGTCCGTTTACCATCCACAAACAGACGGTCTAGTAGAAAGGTTTAAGCAAACATTAAAAAATATTTTGAAAAAGGTAGTGTCTAAAGATGGGAAGGACTGGGACCTCCTTCTGCCCTATCTCATGTTCACGGTGCGAAAGGTACCCGAGGCCTCTACTGGGTTCTCACCCTTCGAACTGCTATATGGCAAACACCCTTGTGGTCTCTTGGACGTGGCCAAAGAGGCGTGGGAACGACAACCCACTCCACATAAAAGTGTCATTAAGTACGTTCTACAGATGCAAGATCGGAGAGACAGTGTTGCCTCTTGTTAGGGAGCATATGGAGGCAGCTCAGCGAGCCCAGAGTCGGGTATATAATCGGCAGGCTCGGGTCCGGATCTTTAACCCGGGTGATCGGGTTTTGGTTCTGGTGCCGACTGTAGACAGTAAGTTCCTGGCTAGGTGGCAGGGGCCCTACGAGGTACTCGAGAAAATTGGAGATGTAAATTAGAAGGTACACCAGCCAGAGCGGCGAAAGCCGGAGCAGGTTTACCATGTGAATTTACTCAAACTGTGGAAAGATAGGGAAACCTGTACAGAGGACAGCCCGCAGCAGGGTTTTCTAGGAGATGAGGTACCGGCCCCTCTGATGCAAGAGAGGCGGCTGCCACAGTAAAAATTGCTGACAGCCTCTGCTCTAAACAGACACAGGAGGCCAGGGATTTCATTAGTCGGAACACGGATGTGTTCTCGGACCTCCCTGGACACACTTCCATAATCCAGCATGACATTGTCACTGAGCTTCAGGCAAAAGTCAGATTAAAACCATACCGGGTACCTAAGGCTCGGCAACAGGCCAGGTCGGAGGAGGTGCAGCTAATGTTGCAGCTAGACATCATTGAGGAGTCAAAAAGTGAGTGGGCCAGCCCGATAGTATTGATACCCAAGTCGGACGGGAATTTGCGGTTTTGTAATGACTTTCGAAAGCGTAACGAGGTTTCCAAATTTGATGCGTATACCTTGCCCTGGGTGGATGAGCTCATCGAGAGGTTAGGATAAGGCCCGTACTTTTCTGTTTTGGACCTCACAAAATGGTACTAGCAGGTGCTCTTAAAAAAGAGAAAACTGCCTTCATCACACCTGAAAACCCTATAATAGTGAGGGGACACGACCACCGGCTCCCTGCACTTAATACGGACGGAGTCAGGGTCACCTAGAATCAAGCCAGCAAGGAAACACAAATAAAGGAAAAGGACTTATCTGAGGAATCAGCAGTAGCAGCCTCCAGCAGTGAGCAACTCATCCAGGAAGAAGTATAAACCGCAAAGTGAGGCAGTATGGGAGGGAATATAAAGGGAGACAATTAGTGTAAATAGGTGACAGCTGGGAGAAGGAAAGGAGATGACAAAGTGAAACCAAAAAAAGAACCTCATGCAAGAGGTAGAGAAGAACGTCTAACAGACCTTCTCACAGAACTGGCGGTGACAGTAGGTCTCGGTGCTGTATTGTCTCAGGAAGTCAACGGGGAGGAGCATCTCGTTGTCTTCCTCAGCCGTAAGCTCACCTAAGCTCAGACCCGGTATAGTATAGTGGAGAGAAAGTGCCTGGCTATCAAGTGGGCACTCGAGTCTCTCCGCTATTATTTATTGGGGAGAAAATTCCCCTCTCAAGTGGATGAGCCAAACCAAGGACAGAAATGCCCAGGTCATCCGATGGTTTCTCTCCCTACAAAACTTTAAGTTTTCAGTGGAACACAGGGCAGACCTGTTACAGGGAAACATGGATGCCCTGTCCTGACGTGTGTTCACTCCCTCAGGTTACATATATAACAAGATTCCCTGAGCTGGTGGAGGAAAGCTGAGAAAAACAAAAACAACAAAAACAACAACTCTCCATATTTGCACTATATTTGGCGAGTCTTAAGAATTACTCTGTAGTTGAGACTTAAAGGGCTTCTGTCACCCCACTAAACAGCTTTTTTTTTTTTTGGTTACTTATAATGCCTATAGTGCGATTTATGCATACATACTGTAATTAATCATTTTCGTTCAGCAGATTCTGTTAAATACGTACTTTTAAAATATGCAAATTACCTTGCTACCAGCAAGTAGGGCGGCTACTTGCTGGTAGCAGCCGCATCCTCCTATCCTAAAGACGCCCCCTCCGCATGCTGATTGACAGGGCCAGCGGACGGGATCGTTCTCTGGCTGGCCCTGTCTGCATTCAAAATCTGGCGCCTGCGCCGTACCTGTCTTCAGTCGGCGCAGGCGCACTGAAAGGAGGACGCTCGCTCGGTCGCTCCTTCCTCAATGCGCCTGCGTCGGGTGTAGATGTGACGTCATCGGCGCAGGCGCATTGACGATGGAGCGACCGAGCGAGCGTCCGCCTCTCAGTGCGCCTGCGCCGACTGAAAACAGGTACGGCGCAGGCGCCAGATTTTGAATGCAGACAGGGCCAGCCAGAGAACGATCCCGTCCGCTGGCCCTGTCAATCAGCATGCGGAGGGGGCGTCTTTAGGATAGGAGGATGCGGCTGCTACCAGCAAGTAGCCGCCCTACTTGCTGGTAGCAAGGTAATTTGCATATTTTAAAAGTACGTTTTCAACAGAATCTGCTGAACGAAAATGATTAATTACAGTATGTATGCATAAATCGCATTATAGGCATTATAAGTAACCAAAAAAAAAAAAACTGTTTAGTGGGGTGACAGAAGCCCTTTAATTTTTTCATAGCTCTTCACTTTAATATTGATGGCGTATCCATAGGATCTATCATCTGTATCAGATCAATGGGGTTTTCGGGGGGAAGTTTTCATTCTCCCCATGCCAGTTTTCTGGTGTAAAAAGTCACAAACCCTGTGTTTGTGACTTGTTGAATGCCACTTTCGACAGATTTTTTTCAGGAACGGCAATTCTATGCCACCCTCACCACTTGCCTGTGATTTGCCACATTTTAACTGCATCTCTATACAGTGCTGCCTCCAAGATCTTTGCTTATGGACTGCATTGTTTAATACATTTAAAACCTAGTGCAGTCTACATGATGGGGCTATTTGGTCCCAGTGTCATCTTCTAGAATGTATATTATGCCTCCAGCAGCTACCTGTATGGTAAATGTCTGTGTATTCTAAAATTCTAGTATTCATGTTGCTTTTGCTCCATCTAGTGGCCGTTCGTACAAATGAATTTCTAGCTAGCTAGCATTTATTTTTGGAATGTCCCAAGCAAGCCACTGTATTTTATTACGTATGACCTGGGCGGACATCATCAGCTCAGCTCATAGCAGCCATTTCAACCAAGATCAGCTAAAGGACAAAGTAGGATGAATAATCATTGTCCATATCCAGACTTAATGTGACATCGCTGGTATGTTTAGACTGTTAGCATTGCAGGATTGCATATTCATGCATATTGATAAGCTGAATGTATCCTGTATTCATGCGTGTGTATGTTTGCATAGCTTTGTACTGTAATGTGTTATAGCATGTTTCCATTTGCATTCACTATAGTAAGTACATATTCCTTCTGTTCTCAGTTTCACCCTATCCTTGCAATCAAAGTTGAATTTGCTTCTGTGTCAATGAGTTGCTATGAGGGAGTTTAGCTAACTGTCAGCTTATGCCCCACTCACACATATAAGAAGGACAGAACAATGTATATTCTACCTTTTAATGCATTTATTATTTTATACAAATGGAAACTATTAGGCCATGTGCGTATTTGCTTGCTTGCATTGTGAGATTCTATTCTGGGTGTATGTTTGGTGAGATTATAGTCAGAAATACTTTTGAATGCTCTCTGCATTCTGCAGCTCTTTTATTCATGATTGCACAGTTGAGAGCCAATAATGAAGGATGCAGGGATAGCATAAGATATTCCCAGAGGTTTTGTACTTTCCAAATAGAGCTTTGTTCACATTTGCGTTGGAGGCTTTGTAAGGCACCTTTGCCGCGGGTTCCATCCTATTCACCAGGAAGAAAAGCACAGCATGCAGTGCTATTATTTCCATTAATTTGAATCAAGAATTATAAGACAATAGGAGCCGTTGGGTGCCGTGGTGTCTGTCGCATGATGGATCTGGCACTCCATCATTTTCGGTTTTCTGCTGCTGTGATAGAACAGAAAACTAGAAAAGACAATGCAGGTGTGGAATCAGCCTTAAAGGGTTTGTCGCTGGACCTATGGAGGGAAGCATAGTTACCTGCTCCCTGCTACTGGTTTCCACATCCTTCAGTCCCCAGTGCCGCGCACTGGTCCCGCTGGGCAACATCCAGTGACGTGTCCCCCATGCGTCACCTAAATGGGTCATGTGACACATGGGTGACTTGTCAGCTCTGCGTGAGGTGAACGCATTGCACCCGCACTGAATCCGAACCTATTCACTTCAATGGGGCTGTTCAGATGAGGGGTGATTTTCACGCATCACTTGTGCGTTGCCTGAAAATCGCAGCATGTTCTATATTCTGCGTTTTTCACGCAACGCAGGCCCCATAGAAATGAATGGGGATGCGCGAAAATCGCAAGCAAGTGCGGATGCGGTGCGATTTTCACGCATGGTTGCTAGGAGATGATAGGGATGAAAGCAACCCCGAACCGCATTAAAGTGTATTCCCTGTATTATTTTCCCTTATAACATGGTTATAAGGGAAAATAATATCATTCTTAATACAGAATGCTTAGTAAAATGTAGATTGAGGTGTTATAAAATAAAAAAAATTAACTTACCTGTTCCAATTGATCGCGCAGCCGGCGTCCTCTTCTTGCTTCTTCTTTCAGGACCTGCAAAAGGACCTTTGGTGACGTAATCGCGCTCAATCTACAGTTTACTAAGCATTCAGTATTAAGAATGCTATTATTTTCACTTATAACCATGTTATAAGGGAAAATATTAAAATCTACAGAATACCTAACCCAAACCCGAACTTCAGTGAAGAAGTTCGGGTCTGGGTACCACAGTCAGTTTTTTACCACGCGCGTGCAAAATGTATTGCACCCGCGCGCTAAAAACTGAACATCAGAACGCAATCGCAGTCAAAACTGACTGCAATTGCGTACCTACTCGCACGATTTTCCCTGAACGCAGACGCAACGCATCCGGACCTAATCCAGACACGCTCGTCTGCAAGGGGCCTTATTGGCTGAAGCAGCACATGTGACCCCCGTCATACCGGCTGTTGAGGCCAGGAACGAGAGAGTGCAGCAGCCGTAGCAGGGGACTGAAGGAACCAGAACCCAGCAGGGGGGAGCAGGTAAGTATATTTCCCCCCACAAGTCTGGCGATGTGGGGGAGGTCAGACCGAATGGCCCCGAAGGTGGACAATCCCTTTAACTGTGTCATGATATTTGTGTTTACTTACGAGATGTAAACTATGTAAAAAGAAAGAGGTACAATGCCTCAGGGAATCTGTCAGGTTTGTGCTATTATGGAAAAGACATTTCAAGGTAGAGGTTTTCCATGGCCCACTGAGTTCTAGAAGCATGTCAAATGTTTAGAACAATTCAGAGAAAATATCACATTAGTAATGGATCAATAAGTTTGATTTTCGGATAAGGCTGAATAACTCATCATGCCTGGCTAATGCTTTCTCCTAGAGAATAATCTGACAAGATATCCTATTAATTTACTGAGGAGAAGGCATAAAACCCTATTTTATTCAAGACATAGTACTAGTTATATTAAAATAGTAACAAATTTTACCATTAAATAATTCTTGAACCAGTTAAAGGCTTAGGTCTCTTGCACACGAATGTTATTTTTTCTGTTTACATTCCGTTTTTTGCGTTCTGTATACGGTCTGTATACGGAACCATTCATTTCAATGGGTCCGCAAAAAAACGGAAGGTACTCTGTATGCATTCCGTTTCCGTAGTTCTGTTCCATTCAAAGATAGAACATGTCCTATTATTGTCCGCATAACAGACAAGGATAGTACTGTTCTATCAGGGGCCATCTGTTCCGTTCCGCAAAAAAACGGAATGCACACGGACGTCATCCGTATTTTTTGCGGACCGCAAAAGACTGAAAAAGGCCTCTTTCACATGATCGTTTTTATTTTTCCGTTTACGGGACGTTTTGTTTTTTTGCGTTCCCTATACGGAACCATTCATTTCAATGGTTACGCCAAAAAAAACGGAATGTACTCCGTATGCATTCCGTTTTTTCGTATTTCCATTTTTCCGTTCCGTTGAAAGATAGAACATGTCCTATTATTGCCCAAAAATCACGTTCCGTGGCTCCAGTCAAGTCAATAGGTCCGCAAAAAAAACAGAACACATACGGAAATGCATCCGTATGTCATCCGTTCCGTTTTTGCGGAACCATCTATTGAAAATTTTATGCCCAGTCCAATTCTTTCTCCGTTCCCGATATAGGTGCAGGTGCCAGCGGTGGGACCCGCACCCATAAGACAATGGGGGCATATCCTAGCTATAAGCCCCCATTGTCTGTGATGAGACAACCCCTTTAAAGGCATAACATGTAAATTGTATAGGCTTTGATACTACTAGTTGCCAAGCAACCTTTCAACTTCCGAACTGGGTGACCACTGTTTTGAGTCTTAGTTGTCACTGTTTTATTGCAGCATAGGCCATCAATATTCTACACCTGGGAAACCTTTTAAAATTCCCCAGGAAATTCACTATTAAACCAGGCACAATGGGGGCGTTTATCAAGACTGACGGTTCCCATTTCATTTGAAAGAAAAGTACCTTTAATCAGGGCCGGCCTTTGGGGTGTGCGGGCTGTGCGGCCGCACAGGGCGCCATAGTAACAGGGGCGCTGGGCGGCCGACAGCTCGCAATGTAATCTGCGGCAGGCGAGGCTGCACTTGTGTTCTCCCTCGGGGCGCCCCCTCCATCTCCCTCTCCCCTGTCTGACCTGCCTGCTGCCCCCGCCGCTGCCAATAAGAAGAGAGGCAGGAGGAGGAGGGGAGGGGCTGTGGCCACTGCGCCACCAATGAAAAAAACTGACCTGAAATACAAATACAGGAGGCGGGTGCTGGAATCAAATAGCCGGCACCCGACCTCTGTGACAGGGAGCTGCGATCAGCTGCAGTTGAGTTAACCCTTCAGGTGCGGTACCTGAGGGGTTAACTGCCGCTGATCGCAGCTCCCTGTCACAGAGGTCGGGTGCCGGCTATTTGATTCCAGCACCCGCCTCCTGTATTTGTATAAGAAACGTTGGTGGCACAGTGCGCCCCCCCCCCCCCCAACACTCTAGTATAAGAAACGGTGGCACAGTGCGGCCCCCCCCCCCCCAACACCCCAGTATAAGAAACGGTGGCACAGTGCGGCCCCCCCCCCCCAACACCCCAGTATAAGAAACGGTGGCACAGTGCGGCCCCCCCCCCCAACACCCCAGTATAAGAAACGGTGGCACAGTGCGGCCCCCCCCCCCCAACACCCCAGTATAAGAAACATTGGTGGCACAGTAAGAAGTGCCAGTGAGGGTTAAAAATTAATTAAAAAAAATTAACTCACCTCCTCCAGTTGATCGCATAGCTGCCGGTCTCCTGTTTTCTTCAGGACCTGTGGTGACGTCACTGAGCTCATCACATGACCCATTACCATGGTGATGGATCATGTGATGAGCACAGTGATGTCACCACAGGTCCTTTGACAGGTCATGAAGAAAGAACAGAAGACGATCAATTGGAGGAGGTGAGTTAATTATTTTTTAACCCTCATTGGCACTGCCCACTGCGCCACCAATGTTTATTATATTGAGGGGGGGCGCACTGCACCACCAATGTTTATTATATTGAGGGGGGGCGCACTGCACCACCAATGTTTATTATATTGGGGGGGGCGCACTGCGCCACCAATGTTTATTATACTGGGGTGTTGGGGGGGCGCACTGCGCCACCAATGTTTATTATATTGGGGGGGCGCACTGCGCCACCAATGTTTATTATATTGGGGGGCGCACTGCGCCACCAATGTTTATTATATTGGGGGGGGCGCACTGCGCCACCAATGTTTATTATACTGGCGTGTTGGGGGGGCGCACTGCGCCACCAATGTTTATTATATTGGGGGGGCGCACTGCGCCACCAATGTTTATTATATTGGGGGGGCGCACTGCGCCACCAATGTTTATTATATTGGGGGGGGCGCACTGCGCCACCAATGTTTATTATACTGGGGTGTTGGGGGGGCGCACTGCGCACCAATGTTTATTATATTGGGGGGGCGCACTGCGCCACCAATGTTTATTATATTGGGGGGCGCACTGCGCCACCAATGTTTATTATATTGGGGGGCGCACTGCGCCACCAATGTTTATTATATTGGGGGGGCGCACTGCGCACAACGATGGGTTAGGGAAATTTCACAGCAGAGTGCGCATGCGCTGGGAGCCTCGCCGGCGGTTAGGGTAGGGAAAAATTATGGGCCAGTGCACAGGTGCGGTGATCGGATGGATGTTCTCAGCTGGACACCGGCCGACACTGCGCATGCGCTGGGAGCCTCACCAGCGGTTAGGGTAGGGAAAAAGCACTGGCCCGTACGTAATTTTTCCCTTCCCTAACCGCTGGTGAGGCTCCTGGCGCATGCGCACTCTGCTGTGAAACTTCCCTAACCTGTCGTTGTGCGCCTGCGCGGCGCTGCACACCTCCTCACGTCATGTCCGGTGCGACTGGAAGTGACGAGGGTAGGGAAATCTCACGAAGTAGGGAAGTATAACATTACACCGGCCTTTGGGGTGTGTGGGCTGGTAACTACTTGGTTGGATAGTCAGCCAGCCTATGCCATGATGCCAGCAACAAGCAGTGTTTTGTTTTTTTTTTTGGGGGGGGGGGGGGCCCACAAGGTTAGCTCGCACAGGGCGCCTGAACACCTAAGGCCGGCCCTGCCTTTAATCCATATGCAAATGTACGGTTAAGTGCACCAATAGCAGGCCCAAGCCACTCTGTGCACCTTTGCTGCTCCTGCTTCCTCTACCACCCCCTCCCTCTCCTTCACCATTGACAGGGCCAAGTTTCTGCATAGACATCTTGCCTGGTCCTGTCAGTCACGAAAAAACCAACTATTTTTTTGCCCCTCTTTTTACATTTTTCTCGTTATTAAAAAAAAAGAAAAAAATACTAAAATAAAAAGACATAAAAATAAACCCCCACATATGCATACATAACCGAACTGGAAAAAAAAGAAAAGTTATGTCTGGTCAGGAAGAGGAGTAATTGGCCCGGTCTGGAAGTAGTTAACACCAGATATTGTGTAATTGCCTTTTCCTTTTATGTTTTTACTAAAGACATAAGTAATCCAGGCCTGAAGTTTTGCTCAGAAGTGCCACTACCCCTACATTTTTCTTTGCCGTCTTCAACTGTATCTGGGGTCCCATTATCTGTATTAGGCTACATGCACACGACCGTTGTGTGTTTTGCGGTCCGCAAATTGCGGATCCGCAAAACACGGATGGCGTCCATGTGTGTTCCGCAATTTGCGGAACGGCACGGACAGCCATTGATATAACTGCCTATTCTTGTCCGTTTTGCTCACCTTAACTCACCTTCTCCTCTTGATCACGTAGCTGCCGGTCTCTTCTTACTTCTTTAATCATGAGCTGCCGGCAAAAGGACCTGTGGTGACGTCAGATCACATGGTCCAATCACATGGTCCATCACCACGGCGATGGACCATGTGATCTGACGTCACCACAGGTCCTTTAGCCGGCAGCTCATGATTAAAGTAGTAAGAAGAGACCGGCAGCTACGCGATCAAAAGGAGAAGGCGAGTTAATTATTTTTTATTTTTTAACCCTCAATTGACCACCTACTAAGCATTCTGTATTAAAGAATGCTATTATTTTCCCTTATAACCATGTTATAAGGGAAAATAATACAGTGAATAGACTGTCATCTTAGCAACCATGCGTGAAAATCGCACCGCATCCGCATTTGATTGCGGATGCTTGCGATTTTCACTCAGCCCCATTCACTTCTATGGGGCCTGCGTTGCGTGATAAACGCACAATATAGAGCATGCTGTGATTTTCACGCAACGCATAAGTGATGCGTGAAAATCACCGCTCATGTGCACAGCCCCATAGAAATGAATGGGTCCGGATTCAGTGCGGGTGCAATGCATTCAACTCACGCATTGCACCCGCGCGGAAATCTTGCCCGTGTGAACTCAGCCTTAGGCTGAAAATGCAAAGTCATATACGGATACCTAAATGCATTTCAGTATAGCTGAATATGAACTTTGCAGAGTAATCCAATATACTCTGAATGAGGTGAGTGCAGATAAGCATGAATTATTTAACTGGACCTCTGTGGAAAGTGAAACTATTGCAATGTATTACTGCTGAAAGATATACCCTTAATCTCATGTAACGTGCTATATACAGTATCTCACAAAAGTTCATACACCCCTCACATTTTTGTAAATATTTTATTATATATTTTCATGGGACAACACTGAAGAGATGACACTTTGGTACAATGTAAAGTAGTCAGTGTACAGCTTGTATAACAGTGTAAATTTGGTGTGCCCTCAAAATAACTCAACACACAGCCATTAATGTCTAAACCACTGGCAACAAAAGTGAGTACACCCCTAAGTGAAAATGGCCAAATTGTGCCCAATTAGCCATTTTCCCTCCCTGGTGTCATGTGACTCGTTAGTGTTACAAGGTCTCAGGTGTGAATGGGGAGCAGATGTGTTAAATTTGGTGTTATCGCTCTCACACTCTCTCATAGTGGTCAATGGAAGTTCAACATGGCACCTCATGGCAAAGAACTCTCTGAGGATCTGAAAAAATATTTGTTGCTCTACATAAAGATGGCCTAGGCTATAAGAAGATTGCCAACACCCTGAAACTGAGCAGCAGCATGGTGGACAAGACCATACAGCGGTTTAACAAGACAGGTTCCACCAGGGGCGTACAGAGAAATCATTGGGCCCCATAGCAAGAATTTAGATTGGGCCCCCATGCCCGTTCCTAGTCCCTCCCACTATATGCCCTGGCTCCTCTCACTACCCTCCCTAACTTCTTGACCTGCCCCACCTCATGCAGCAGTATTTTGTTCTACAAAATGGCAGTACTCATGCCGGAACCCAACAGACCCATTATAGTGAATGGGATCTGGTAGGTTATGGGGTTATGGTGGTGTTCAGCATATATTGACAAGAATCTGGGGCATTACATGATGTAATAGCGCCCAGCTTTTCTGCTGTCCTGCATGGCACATGTGGAGAGACATGAGAATAGTCTGAGAAAGCTGAGTAACACAACTCCCACCTTCCCTCATATCTTCTCCTGCCTCTGCACTTGTGCCATGCAGGACATCAGGAAAGCTGAGTCACATTACATAATGTAGTGACAACCAGCTTTTCTCCTGTTCTGATTGCTATATGTGCAGAGGAATAGCCTGGGAAAGCTGAGTCTCACACACACACACACACACACACACTGTCCTCACCTACAAGTCGTCACTTACTTCATTACTGGTGGGGTTGTAGGCGTGGCAAGCCAGAGGAATCAGGCGTGGTGGAGGCGGGGCTAGCAGGCGGGAGGCGGATCTAGGAGGCAGGGCTAGCAGACGGGAGACAGTTAGGAAGATAGACGGGGGCGGGGACTCTCCTCCACTGCGGGCCCCCCTTCCTCATGGGCCCCATAGCAGCTGCGTGGCCTGCCTATATGGTAGGTACGCCACTGGGTTCCAACCGTTCCACTCAGAACAGGCCTTGCCATGGTCGACCAAAGAAGTTGAGTGCACGTGCTCAGCGTCATATCCAGAGGTTGTCTTTTCAAAATAGACGTATAAGTGCTTCCAGCATTGCTGCCGAGGTTAAAGGAGCGGGGGTCAGCCTGTCAGTGCTCAGACCATACACCGCACACTGCATCAAACTGGTCTGCATGGCTGTCATCCCAGAAGGAAGCCTCTTCTAAAGATGATGCACAAGAAAGCCTGCAAACAGTTTGCTGAAGACAAGCAGACTTACTGTAGGCTTCTTCCACAGTAGCGTTTTTGCTGGATTCGGCAAGGCTCAGCAAAAACGCTTCTGTTACTGATAATACAACCGCATGCATCCCTAATGACCGGATCCGGTTGTATTATCTTTAACACGGCCAAGATGGATCCGTCATGAACTCTATTGAAAGTCAAGTCTTGCTCCGCATCCCATGACGGAAAGAAAACCGCAGCATGTTCTCTAGTCTTAGAACGGAATGGATTTTGGAGCTCTCCGTTCTGTTCAGTTACGTTTTGTCCCCATTGACAGTGAATGGGGACAAAACGGAAGCTTACCCATGACGGATCTCAATACTGGAAAATATTAATGCTAGTGTGAAAGTAGCCTAAGGACATGGATTACTGGAACCATGTCTTATTTGGTCTTATTTGATTCAAATTGTGTCAAGCGTGTGGCGGCAACCAGGTGAGGAGTACAAAGACAAGTGTGTCTTGCCTACAGTCAAGCATGGTGGTGGGAGTGTCATGGTTTGGGGCTGCATGAGTGCTGCCAACTGTGGGGAGCTACAGTTTATTGAGGGAACCATGAATGCCAACATGTACTGTGACATACTGTAGCAGAGCATGATCCCCTCCCTTCGGAAACTGGGCACCAGGGCAATATTCCAACATGATAACGACCCCAAACACACCCCCAAGACGACCACTGCTTTGCTAACGAAACTTGGGGTAAAGTTGCTGGACTGGCCAAGCATGTCTCCAGACCTAAACCCTATTGAGCATCTGTGGGGCATCCTCAAGCGCAAGGTCTCCAACATCTACCAGCTCCGTGATGTCGTCATGGAGAAGTGGAAGAGGATTCCAGTGGCCACCTGTGAAGGTCTAGTGAACTCCATGCCCAAGAGACTTAAGGCAGTGCTGGAAAATAATGGTGACCACACAAAATATTGACACTTTGGGCACAATTTGGGCATTTTCACTTAGGGGTATACTCACTTTTGTCGCCAGTGGTTTAGACATTAATGGCTGTGTTTTGAGCTATGTTGAGGGCACACCAAATTTACACGGTTATACAAGCTGTACACTGACTACTTTACATTGGATCAAAGTATCTTATTTTCAGTGTTGTCTCATGAAAAGATATTTTAACATATTTACACAAATGTGAGGGGTGTACTCACTTTTTATATATACTGTATATATCAGTGGTGTCTGAAAGTTTGTGAACCCTTCAGAATTTTCTATATTTCTGTATAAATTTGACCTAAAACTACATCACATTTTCACACAAAGTCCTAAAAGTAGATAAAGATAACCAAATCAAACAAAATAAGTCAAACAAAAGAATATTAGACTTGAAAACCCAAATACAAGCATATGCCAAAAATGGGCGCACACCAGTAAATGAAAATATATATAGTTTATTAGTTCAAGCTCAAAAACAATAAAAAAAAAAACAGAAAAGGACTGGAGGCCTCCAAGTGAAAGGCTGAAAAGTCAGCCTGAATTTGTGGGAGGGGCATATTACCTTTTTAAGCTCCAGCCCCCAGCTCCTCAGGGCGCTTCTGTTCACACGCTGGATAGGTAGTACCACAGCTGCTGCCGCCTTGTACGTCGCAGTTTTCTCCCCAGGGAAGGTATCGTATGCAGGCACTTCTTGTTCCCTACACTGGGCTCCCCGAGCAGCGGCACAGGCTCCGGCTTCCGGTCACGAGGTCTGCGTGCGTTCCAGCTTGGAGCGCACGCCGGAATTCACTCTAGGCCCGGCGGTCTCTCCACGGTCAGGCGGCTTCAGGACAGGTAAGCGCTGTCCCCACAAGCTATTTCCCCCCCACAGGAGCCCTCCGACCCGGGCCCCCATGTTCCAGGCTTCCGGTCGCGGGTCCGGCGTGCGTTCCACGCTGGAACGCACGCCGATATCTGCTCTCAGACCCGGTCCCCGCTACCCACACACGGCTCGTCCCGCAGTTCACCCCCAACCATGACGCAACCAACTACTACTAAGCCCACCACTCATGTCACAGCTACCACATAACTCCCCCCAAGCCATCTTCACATGTCTCCCTGCTCTGGGGGAGGCCGGCGCGTGCGTTCCAGCATGGAACGCACGTCAGATAAACCACTACCCCACATATGGTATAGGTAGGGGTGTCCGCACGTCAATATTCGCTCCAGAGCCGAGCGCTTCGCCTCGCTCATGCGGCGGCGGGATGGGCAGGGTACGGCCTGCTGGTCACCCCCTCCACAGGGCTTCACCCGTCCCGTCCTCTGGCTTGGGCGCAGTCGCAAGGCCGCCGTGCATTCCAGCATGGAGCGCACGCCGGAACCCTCGTCCAGGCCTAGGCTTCCGGTCACATGACCAGCCTGCGTTCCAGCATGGAGCGCACGCCGGAATCCTCGCACAGGCCTGGGCTTCCGGTCAAATGCTCGGCGTGCGTTCCAGCGTGGAGCGCACACCGGAATCCTCACTCAGGCCCGGCAGCTCTAATCGGCCAGGCGGCTCCAAGGCAGGTAGGCTCTGTCCCCACTGGGTTCCACCTTACAGGAGTCTCCGGGCCCCATGTCCCGGGCTTCTGTTGATCGAGCTAGCGTGCGTTCCAGCGTGGAACGCACGCCGATAGCTGCTCCCACATCGGGGTCTCCCCCTCCACAGGGCTTCACCCGCCCCGTCCTCTGTCTGGACTTGTTTGGCGTGGAACGCACGTCAGACAAGTCCATATACGAAGTAGGCAGGGGTGTCTAGCTCCTGAGCAACAACTGTTCATGTCTTTAAGCAGCCATTTTATAAATTGTGGGCACAAAAAAAAAAACTCAGCAGGGTTACCCAGCAACCAAAACGGTCAGAAGCGCACACCCGCCGTACCGCGGTGGGATGAAGAAAAAGTTATCCTCTGTCCCCACTCTTAGGGGATCAGGGGGAGGGCTCCTGGGTCCCCGTTAGTCCTGGTGGGGCACTAGCTTTAGTTCTGAGGCCGAAGAGAGCTGGGGGTCTCACCAGGTGTAGGTTAGGTCTTTATCGCACCCCATACGCGATCATCCGTCACTAATCGTTCACTGCAATTATCTGTCGGCCTTACTATTAGGTCTACGGCCCCCAGACTGGCACCCCCGTCGAAACAGGCCACACGCGGCAAGCAGGGGTATCTAGCCCCTGGGCAACGACTGCCCATGCCCACAAACAAAACAAAAAAAAAGAATAAAAAATATATACAATGAAATCGGTAGGTTCTAATCACCAGCCATTTTATACGCACTCCCGCCGTGCCGCAGCAGGAGGAAGGCAAGTCATCCTCGGTTCCTCATTTAGGGGGAGGGCCCCGGGGTCCCTGCTGGGTGGAAGGGACCTAGTTTCAGCTCGGCGTTCAAAGAAACCGGGGTCTCACCACGAGTAGGCCAGGTCATCATTGCACGCCATACCCATTCAGCGATCACTAAACGCTCACTGCAGTCATCTATTCTATGGTGGCAACAGTGCCATGGGTTATATGTATGTACTTCACGTTATATGCTGCTGTCTCATCTACTAGTTCGCCAGGCTCACACCTACTTCTGTCTCCTGGATCACCCAGGCTCACACCTACTTCTGTCTCCTGGTTCGCCCAGGCTCATACCTGCCTCTGTCTCCTGGTTCGCCCAGGCTCATACCTGCCTCTGTCTCCTGGTTCGCCCAGGCTCATACCTGCCTCTGTCTCCTGGTTCGCCCAGGCTCATACCTGCCTCTGTCTCCTGGTTCGCCCAGGCTCATACCTGCCTCTGTCTCCTGGTTCGCCCAGGCTCATACCTGCCTCTGTCTCCTGGTTCGCCCAGGCTCATACCTGCCTCTGTCTCCTGGTTCGCCCAGGCTCATACCTGCCTCTGTCTCCTGGTTCGCCCAGGCTCATACCTGCCTCTGTCTCCTGGTTCGCCCAGGCTCATACCTGCCTCTGTCTCCTGGTTCGCCCAGGCTCATACCTGCCTCTGTCTCCTGGTTCGCCCAGGCTCATACCTGCCTCTGTCTCCTGGTTCGCCCAGGCTCATACCTGCCTCTGTCTCCTGGTTCGACCAGGCTCATACCTGCCTCTGTCTCCTGGTTCGCCCAGGCTCATACCTGCCCCTGTCTCCTGGTTCGCCCAGGCTCATTCCTACTTCTGCCTCCTGGATCGCCCAGGCACGCACCTACCTCTGTCTCCTGGTTCGTCCAGGCTCATACCTGTCCCTGTCTCCTGGTTCGCCCAGGCTCATTCCTACTTCTGCCTCCTGGATCGCCCAGGCACGCACCTACCTCTGCCTCCTGGATCGCCCAGGCACGCACCTACCTCTGCCTCCTGGATCGCCCAGGCACGCACCTACCTCTGTCTCCTGGTTCGTCCAGGCTCATACCTGCCTCTGTCTCCTGGTTCGACCAGGCTCATACCTGCCTCTGTCTCCTGGTTCGCCCAGGCTCATACCTGCCCCTGTCTCCTGGTTCGCCCAGGCTCATTCCTACTTCTGCCTCCTGGATCGCCCAGGCACGCACCTACCTCTGTCTCCTGGTTCGTCCAGGCTCATACCTGTCCCTGTCTCCTGGTTCGCCCAGGCTCATTCCTACTTCTGCCTCCTGGATCGCCCAGGCACGCACCTACCTCTGCCTCCTGGATCGCCCAGGCACGCACCTACCTCTGCCTCCTGGATCGCCCAGGCACGCACCTACCTCTGTCTCCTGGTTCGTCCAGGCTCATACCTACCTCTGTCTCCTGGTTCGTCCAGGCTCATTCCTACCTCTGCCTCCTGGATCGCCCAGGCACGCACCTACCTCTGCCTCCTGGATTGCCCAGGCACGCACCTACCTCTGCCTACTGGATCGCCCAGGCACGCACCTACCTCTGCCTCCTGGATCGCCCAGGCACGCACCTACCTCTATCTCCTGGTTCGTCCAGGCTCATACCTACCTCTGCCTCCTGGATCGCCCAGGCACGCACCTTCTTCTGTCTCCTGGATCACCCAGGCTCACACCTACTTCTGTCTCCTGGATCACCCAGGCTCACACCTACTTCTGTCTCCTGGATCACCCAGGCTCTTACCTACTTCTGTCTCCTGGATCACCCAGGCTCACACTTACTTCTGTCTCCTGGATCACCCAGGCTCACACCTTCTTCTGTCTCCTGGATCGCCCAGTCCCGTCACCCTCCTCAGTTATGTTCTCTTTTCCTTCCGAACCTTATGATTTGCCCTCTCAGGAACGTGTCCTGATCGTTCACTTATGCGACATTTGGATCAAGGTCAGGTGACCCAACACATCGATACAGGTAGTAACCTCTAAGCCAGGTACGTTGCCCAGACCGACTCAAACCTTCTCGTAGGCACCAGTCGTACTACGTTCCGATCTCATATCCCTCATTGCTCACGCCAGGAACCTGGTTCAGCACTCCCTCTCCCCCAATACCATCAGGAACTACCAAGCCGGTGTCAGGGTTTACGAAGGTTTCGCCAGGTCCCACCCGCAGGTGGCTTGGACGATGTCTCCTACACCCTGGCGGTTATAGCCCACTGTCACCGCAATCTCAGGCTGTCATTCAACACCATCAAGCTGTACCTAGCGGGGAGACAGCACTGCGCAATGCTTCATAACCCGAATGGAGGTTCCATTTCTTCAGTGCAGTCGGTAAAAGCTGCCCTTAGGGGGATCCAGAAGTGCGGGGACGTCCCTCCCGCCCGTGGGCAGCCTGTCTCCGGCGAGATGTTTAGGCGACTCTCGTCCGCGCTGGATGGATTTCCTTTTTGGCCACTCTCCTAGTTTGATTATTAAGGCAGCCATGTATCTCGGGTTTTACGGGTTCCTCAGGCCAGGTGAGTTCACCAGCACCTCCCCTAAACGTCAGGGGTCGCAGGTGCGACAGTTGTCCTGGGCCCGTGTCCATTTCATCCTCTGGCTCCCTTCCACGAAGGCCAATCAGCATGGACCTCCCTCGGAGGCCAGGTTTTAAAACCTCCAACGATTGGTGGCCAGTCATGGTCCCCCGTCAATTGCTGGCCCTGTTGCAAGATGCCTTCCCAGAGGCCCCGCTGCTTCCTTGGCGTGGGGGGGGGCCCCTGTCGTCAATCTAGTTTGTGTCCCACATCAGAACGCTGCCCTCAGGTCTCGGTTATAACCCGCTGGCCATCACAGGACACTCTCTCCGAACCGGAGCCGCGTCCTCAGCATCAAAAATGGGGTCCCGGCGCACGTGATTAAATGCATGGGTAGGTGGCGCTCTTCTTGCTTCACGAGATACATCCCGAACCCGCAGGTTGAGATTTCCCAGGCATTTTGTAATCTTGCTCTCTGGGTGGTATTAAAGGCTTTTGGTCACTTCTCTGCTCTCCTCGTTTATTTTGCCCACTACTAGGCTTACCCTCGCTCCTGGCTTCCGGCACAACATAGCCAGCTAGGTCAGGGGAAGCGCTTCACCCACTCATCACAGTTAAGCCTCTCCCATAAGTAATATATAGGAGTGCCTCCCCCCACAGCATGGTACAATTTATGCCCCAGAACGAGGTATTAGGGTGCCAGTCAACCTACTAGATAACTAGAATCTATAATAGAGGTGCCAACCTTAATAAACAGCACATAATTATGCATAATATACCAATAGAATTGAAGACATGATAAGTGAGATAATAAAAAAAGACATGATGTGACATCAAATGTACAAATATAAATTATGTGCCAATGCAAAGTGGTAATTGATGAAAGTGCTGGAGAGCATATGACATGGAAATAACAAGAGAAGCCTCTTTCAATTTGTCGTGAGGCTGTACTCCACACGTATTGCCACCGCAAGGTATATGCAGCTTCATCAGGGGTAATACACAGACAGACGTGATCCCATATATAGCCAACATAATTAGGCCTCATGCACACGAACGTGCTGTTTTTTGCGGACCGCATTGTAGACATGCCTATTCCGCATTGTAGACATGCCGCATTGTAGACATGCCGCATTGTAGACATGCCTGTCCAAAATGGACAAGAATAGGACATGCTATATTTTTTTTGCAGCGCCTCGGAACGGAGCAACGGATGCGGACAGCACACGGAGTGCTGTCCGCATCTTTTGCAGCCCCATTGAAGTGAATGGGTCCGCACCCGAGCCGCAAAAACTGCGGCTCAGATGCGGACCCGAACAGCGGTTGTGTGCATGAGGCCTTAAACAAATGCATAAGGTATTTACATACATGATTGATCAAACAACATGGCGGCCAATGCGCAGGGTTGAAGTGGAGCACAAGAGTGTGTAATACTAAGACTGAAAGATGGACCATGCGCTTTTTCAATAGGAAAACATACCAGAGCGTAAGCCCACAGATGAACAGCGCATGCGTCAATAAGCAAATGTATTCATGAAGAGTATTCATCAAAAATGACAAATTACGCATATATTGCATGCGCCAGCAAGAAATAGCGCCTGCGCATAAGATTGAAGATCAGAACTATAAGCTATCACATATGTTGCAGGCAGTGGTCAATATCGTAATCAGTCAGGAATGAAAAAAATAAAACGAAAATGATCATTATAAAGGAAATAATTATGGAAATAAATATAATGACAATGCTCAATGAATACAATTTAAACGTAAATGAAAATAGATATATGGCGATACTCAGTAGGTGGTAGATGGACGGCAAACTTACCAAATAAAGTAGGGGCCCCCCCCAAAATAAAGTTATTATTGACGAATATGTATACAAAAATGAATAGACCATTTTATAAATCCGAGAATATATAGAAAATATACTAAAGTTAAAAAGATAATAATAAAGCTTGCGCAAAAGTCACAGAAATTGCCGTATATTTGTATAAAATACGGTATACCATATGATCAGTGCCCTATGTAATGAACAAGTACTTGCGGTTAAAGGCTATCCAGCATGCATGTGCTGCTGCCTCTGTTATTGCGCTTCACTCCCTTAGTATGTGTACCGAAAGTTCCAGGAATATATGTGGAGCAATACATAAATAATCATGGTAGATTGTTAGTAAACTGCAATGCAGGGTAAGAAACCTTGGGCGGCGGGCTTGGGCACTTTGAAAAAGGTAGACCGTCCAGCTGGGATAAGGGCTCATGCACACAAACATATTTTTTGTCTATGTCCGTTACGTTTATTTGCGGCCCATAGGCGGAACCATTTCAAAACGGAAATGACTCAGTGTTCATTCTGTATCCATATGTCCACAAGTCCATTCTGCAAAAAAACAGAACATGTCCTATTCTTGTCTGTTTTGTGGACAAGGACAGGCATTGTTACAATGGATCCGCAATAAAAAACGGATGTCATCCATTTTTATTTTGGATCCGTGTTTTGCGGACTGCTTTTCCTGGACATTGAATGTGTACACCCAGATGACATAAAGGTATGGTTATATGCTTTTACGACATTCTGATGGCCATTACTTGTAGTTATATTAGTGACTTTAATGTGACACACTCCTTTTAAGAGACAAAGAAAAGGTAAACAGAGCAATATTTTAAATTTTTGCATGGATCTGGACACTAACGAGGCCCAGGTCTTCAGTCAAAAGATTTTGAGAAGCCCAGCCATAGAGTAATTGCAGTGTGCATGTGCTGGGCGGTAAGTTCGCACAGGCAGTTCTAGGACTGACGTCAGGCTAAGGCTACTTTCACACTAGCGTTCGGAGCGGATCCGTCTGCATTAAAACTTAGAAAATTTTCTAAGTGTGAAAGTTGTCTGAGCGGATCCGTTCAGACTTTACATTGAAAGTCAATGGGGAACGGATCCGCTTGAAGATTGAGCCATATAGTGTCATCTTCAAACGGATCCGTCCCCATTGACTTACATTGTAAGTCTGGACGGATCCGCTCGCCTCCGCACGGCCAGGCGGACACCCGAACGCTGCAAGCAGCGTTCAGGTGTCCGCTCACTGAGCGGAGCGGAGGCTGAGCGCTGGCAGGCGGATGCATTCTCAATGGATCCGCCTCCATTGAGAATGCATTGCGGCCGGGCGGCTGCGTTCAGGACCGCTCGTGAGCTCCTTCAAACGGAGCTCACGAGCGGACACCTGAACGCTAGTGTGAAACTAGCCTAAAATAACGATATCAGGAAAATGGTAATGGTTGCTGAGAAGTGCCGGTACTCTGCCGTACTAGGTTGTGACTGGTGAACGTGCAGACGTTGAAGTCAGCATGGTTTATCATGTTTTGGCCGTGGGGCCTAAACACTTCTAAAAACATCACTATCTCATTATGAAAAATGGCTTTAATTTAAGTTGTAAAACTGATATAACAAGTGCAACGGGCCTACTAGGGACCTGGGGTCTCTTCTACAGGTGTTATTAGAGTTTTTGTTGTGATGCCAGTTGCATTTCAGCAACGAGGGATTAGATGCCCCTATGTAGAAGGTAGTGGTGGAACCCAGGTGTAGGATTGCCAGAGTGGTGTAAGGGTTGCCTGTAGTGTCCCTTCAGGTGTGGCTTTAGCACTTGTCACGGTGCGCCTACCTGGATATCTGGAACCCCAAGCGTTGTAGTCCGAAGCAGTGCAAATAGGGTTGTGGATGAAGTGGGTGAAGAAAGGAATTGAGTCCAGACTTGATTGAGGTAATTAAATGTAGCTTTACTTGAATAAACTTGCATCAGAATCCAATCTTCCAACTGTATCTTGGTTACCAGCAGGCTTTGGCTTAAGTTTTGGCAGGCAAACACTCTCAGCTTTGCCACACTTTCTGCAGTGGCTATGCCAGGTATTACAGCTCATTCCCTTTTAGTTGAGCTATATAGGAGTGCTGCAGTCAGCTGATGGAGAGAGTGCTAAGAGTCAAATCCCCAATGATTTGATATTGATAGCCTTTTGTAAGGAAAGGCAATATATAGTGTAGTCTCAGGGAACACCTTTAACCCCTTCCCGACACATGACGTACTAGTACGTCATGAAAGTCGGTGACTTACCGCATCGTGACGTAATAGTACGTCATGGATAACTCCGGTCACCGCGGCGACCAGAGTAAGCTGACTGCACTAATCGGCAGTCAGCCATCTTAGATGAAGGTGAGGAGGAGTTTTTCCGCCCCCCTGCAGCCCAGATCGCTGCGATGGGCTGGTCTTCACTAGCCAGCCAATCGCAGCGCCGGCAATGAATGGAGCTGCAGCGGGGCTCGGCTAGAGGTGGGAGGGGGCTGATGACATCAGCCCATGTCTCCTCCTAGGTCAGGGAGGGGGCACCAGACACAGGTGTCCCTTCCCAGCGCTGCGATTGGCTGGAACAACGCTCCAGCCAATGGCAGCGCTATACAAGTATTAGCCAATCTGTGGTGCTGCTGGTGGCTGGGACCGAGGTGATTGGGGCTGATTACATCAGCCCATGTCACCTCCGAGGTCAGGGAGGGGACATCAGACACTGATGTCCCCTCCCAGCGCTGCGATTGGCTGGAACAACGCTCCAGCCAATGGCAGCGCTATGCAGCAGAAAGAACCGTTGGTGCCTCTCTGCAGGCAGCCATTCTAGCTTGGTGACTTATATATATATATATATATATATATATATATATAAAAGTCAATTTTAGTTAGTACTAGTCTTGATTTTTTAACCCGCACACGTGCCATCTGCGTGCGTGGGTCCTGCACCTGCAGAGCGCCGGTCAGTACTGTCAATTACTGACTGCGTCTGCTCAGGTTTAGTGCCTTTTTTCTTTTTATATAATTTTTTTTGGAGCCTTTTTTTCAAAATTTGTATCTAATTCTTTCACTTATCTTTTTCTCTTTTCTTTCTCTCTCTTTTTTCCTTTATCATAAATTTTATTTTCATTAATTCATTACTAGTCCCCTCACGTGTTAAATCACTTCATACACCCCCCTGACACTTTTCACTTTACATACACCAATAAAAATAAAAATGTCCAATTCATCCTAGAGAATGTACTCCGCTGAAGAGGCATACGCCATCCTTGCCTCTGAAACGGAGTGAGGGAGAAGAGGATTCCACATTCCTCTACTCCTCAACTCCTTCATCATCATCGTCATCCGGTGATGAGGGACCCTCAAGGAGACGCCCCAGGAGAGATAAAGTAGCCCCCCCCCCCCCCAGTGATCCCCTATGGTCCACACCGCCTGAGGATTATGAGCCCCAAATTCCAGAGTTTGTGGGAAACTCTGGAATCCAGATTGACTGCGCGGGCTTCACAGAAATAGATTTTTTCAAAATCTATTTCTCTGACGATCTCATAAATTTGATCGTGACCCAAACAACGCCCAGCAGTTTATTTCTTATTTGTACGCCCAGCAGTTTATTTCTCAAAACCCAACATCCTCATATGCTAGACCCCTAGGTTGGACCCCTGTAAATGCAGCAGACATTATGAAGTTTTGGGGGCTGTTGCTGCATATGGGCCTTGTAAAAAAAAAAACTGAAATGAGACAATTTTGGAGTTCAGATGTCTTGTACCACACTCCAATTTACAATATGGCCATGTCCCGCTCAAGATTTGAATTCATTTTGAAATTCCTACCTTACAATGATATGCACAGTGCCCCCCCCCCCCCCCCCCCCCCAAAAAAAAAAAATTACCCAGTACGGAATAAAAATGTACAAGCTGTGCAAGAGTGCCTCTGGGTGCACCTACAGGTTCCGGGTTTATGAGGGGAAAAATTCCCGGATACAACCCCCTGAATGCCCCCCCCCCCCCCCCCCCCCCCCCGTCTTAGGAGTTACTGGCAAGATTGTGTGGGACTTACTGCACCCACTTTTGGATAATGGTTATCACCTCTGTGTAGATAACTATTACACCAGCATACCCCTATTCATGTGCATAAAAGCCCGAGGTACTGTGGCTTGCCGCACAGTGCGAAAAAAAATCTGAGAGGGCTCCCCAGGGCAACTACTCTGAAAAGGTGACAGTAAGGCTCTCCTCCATGAGAACATGCGGTTAAGTACAAGGACAAGAGGGATGTCCTTGTACTAACCACCATTCACACAAACACCAGTTCTCCTGCCCAAGTGCGAGGTACCACTACCCCTGTCAACAAGCCTGGCTGCATCCTTGATTACAACAGGCACATGGGAGGGGTTGATCTGTCCGATCAAGTTCTGAAGCCCTACAGTGCCATGCGTAAAACTAAGGTGTGGTACAAAAAGCTTGCCATATACATTGTACAATGCATACATTTTACATAGAACTGCAGGCCAGACAGGAACTTTCCTTCAGTTCCAAGAGGCGGTAATCAAGGCCCTAATTTTCCAAAGTCAGGAAGGGGAGGGCCCGAGTACTTCAGGAGGTCATGGTGCCCGTGTTGTACCAGGACAACATTTCCCTGGTGAAGTCCCACAAACAGCAAAGAGGGGAAAGACCCAAAAAAGATGTCGGGTTTGTTACAAAAGGTAAATACGAAAGGACACCATTTATCAGTGCGACACCTGCCCTGATAAACCTGGCCTCTGCATGAAAGAATGCTTCCGAACCTACCACTCATCCATGGATTTTTAATTTTATCCTTTATTCTCCTTGTAATATTTCCATATCTCTGATTTAGTCCACCTCACTTGCATACCCACTTTCCAACAACCACTACATAATCTTTTCTGTGAGACACCTGTTTGGTAAAATGTACCCTTTCCACCACTTAAAATGTCTGTACAGAGGTGCTCTTTCCAAAATGGGGTCACTTCTTGGGGTTTTTCATTACTGGGGACCTCTGGAAATTTTTTAAATGCGACATGGCAGCTAAAATCCATGTCTGTCAATTCAGGCCTGCAAATTGTACTTTGCCTGTAGCGCCCTGCTGTGCGCCAATACAGCAGGCTACGAGCACATTTGGGGTGGTTGCAAAATGGGGAGAAAATGGGGTACATATACTGGGGTGCATTTTCTCCTTTAACCCCTTGTGAAAGTGAAAAATTGGGGTCTGCTAGTAATTTTTACAAATGTGTGCTTTGAAACTCTCTCTCTAGTATTTCTGCCTTTTGTGAGACACCTGTTTGGTAAAAAGTACCCTTTCCACCACTTAAAATGTCCGTACGGGGGTGCTCTTTCCAAAATGGGATCACTTCTTGGGGTTTTTCATTTCTGGGGACCTCTGGAAATTTTTTAAATGCGACATGGCAGCTAAAATCCATGTCTGTCAATTCAGGCCTGCAAATTGTACTTTGCCTGTAGTGCCCTGCTGTGCGCCAATACAGCAGGCTACGAGCACATTTGGGGTGGTTGCAAAATGGGGAGAAAATGGGGTACATATACTGGGGTGCATTTTCTCCTTTAACCCCTTGTGAAAGTGAAAATCTGGGGTCTGCTAGTAATTTTTACAAATGTGTGCTTTGAAACTCTCTCTCTAGTATTTCTGCCTTTTGTGAGACACCTGTTTGGTAAAAAGTACCCTTTCCACCACTTAAAATGTCCGTACGGGGGTGCTCTTTCCAAAATGGGATCACTTCTTGGGGTTTTTCATTTCTGGGGACCTCTGGAAATTTTTTAAATGCGACATGGCAGCTAAAATCCATGTCTGCCAATTCAGGCCTGCAAAAAACATTTTGCACTTTGCCTGTAGCGGCCTGCTGTGCGCCAATACAGCAGGCTACGAGCACATATGGGGTGTTTGCAAAATGGGGAGAAAATGAGGAACATATAATGGGGTGCATTTTCTCCTTTAACCCCTTGTAAAAGTAAAAAATTGGGGTCTGCTAGTAATTTTTACAAATGTGTGCTATGAAATTCTTGTCTCAAGAAATTCTGCCTTCTGTGAAATACCTGTTTGGTAAAAAGTACCCTTTCCACCGCTTAAAATGTTCGTACAGGGGTGCTCTTTCCGAAATGGGGTCACTTTTGGGGATTTTTCATTTCTGGGGACCTCTGGAATTTTTTTTTATGTGACATGGCAGCTAAAATCCATGTCTGCCAATTCAGGTCAGCAAAATCCATATTTATCTGTTTGACTCTAGAACCCTGCCATGCGTTCATACATCATTTTATGAGCACATATTGGGTGTTGGCGTATTCGGGAGGAAATGGGGAACAAAATGTGAGGTGCATTTTGTCCTGCTACCCCTTGTGAAAGTGAAAAATGTGGGTGTAAAGCTACTTTTTCTGGAAAAAATTGACATTTTTTATTTTCACAGCCAAGCGTTTCCTAATTCTGTGAAACGCCTGATAGGTCTAAGTGCTCACTACACACCTTGAAATATTCCTTGAGGGGTGTAGTTTCCAGAATGGGGTCACTTTTTGGGGGTTTCCACTCTAGGGGTACCTCAGAGTGTCCTCACATGCGACATAGCTCCCAATTACCATTCCAGCTAAATCTGCTCTCCAAAAGCCATATGATGCTCCTTCCACTATGAAGCCTGCTGTGCGCTCATACATCAGTTTTTAAGGAACATATGGGGTGTTTCTGTAAACCCCAGATTCAGAGTAATAGATTTTGAGTTTTGTTTGGCTGTTAACCCTTGCTTTGCTACTGGAACAAATGGATCAAAATGAAAAATCTGCCAAAAAAGTAAAATTCTGAAATTTCATCTCCATTTGCCATTCACTCTTGTGGAACACCTAAAGGGTTAACAAAGTTTGTAAAATCAGTTTTGAATACCTTGAGGGGTGTAGTTTCAAAAATTGGGTGATTTTTGGGTGGTTTCTAATATGTAAGCCCCAGAAAGTGACTTCATAACTGAACTGATCCTGAAAAATGTAAGTTTTGGAAATATTGTTAAAAATGTTAAGATTTGCTTCTAAACTTCTAAGGCTGAGTTCACACGGGCGTGACGGATTTGTTCAGGATGCGTTCCGGGTGTACTGCGGCAAACCCGCGCGAGTAGGTACCCAATTGCAGTCAGTTTTGACTGCGATTCCGTTTCGTTGTTCAGTTTTTATCGCGCGGATTCAATGCGTTTTGCACGCGTGATAAAAAACTGACTGTGGTACCCAGACCAGAACTTCTTCACTGAAGTTCAGGTTTGGTTAGGTGGTGTGTAGATGTTATTATTTTCCCTTATCACATGGTGATCAGGGAAAATAATAGCATTCTTTAATACAGAATGGACCATGTGATTGGACCATGTGATGTGATGTCACCACAGGTCCTTTAGCCGGCAGCTCATGATTAAAGAAGTAAGAAGAGACTGGCAGCTACGCGATCAAGAGGAGAAGGTGAGTTAATTATTTTTTAACCCTCAATTGACCACCTACTAAGCATTCTGTATTAAAGAATGCTATTATTTTCCCTTATAACCATGTTATAAGGGAAAATAATACAGTGAATAGACTGTCACCTAAGCAACCATGCGTGAAAATCGCACCGCATCCGCACTTGATTGCGGATGCTTGCGATTTTCACTCACCCCTATTCACTTTTATGGGGCCTGCTTTGCGTGATAAACGCACAATATAGAGCTTGCTGCGATTTTCACGCAACGCACAAGTGATGTGAAAATCACCGCTCATGTGCACAGCCCCATAGAAGTGAATGGGTTCGGATTCAGTGCGGGTGCAATGCGTTCATCTCACGCATTGCACCCGCGCGGAAATCTCGCCCGTGTGAACTCAGCCTAAGCCTTCTAACTTACCAAAAATATAAAATGTCATTTTCAAAATGATCCAAACATGAAGTAGACATTATTACTATTTTTGGAGGTATTACTATGTATTATAGAAGTAGAAAAATTGAAATTTGGAAATTTGCTAATTTTTTCAAATTTTATAAATAAAAAATAATTTTTTTGACTCCATTTCACCAGTGTCATGAAGTACGATATGTGACGAGAAAACAATCTCAGAATGGCCTGTATAAGTAAAAAAGTCACACATGTCAGATTTAAAAAAAATGGCCTGGGCAGGAAGCTGAAAACAGGCCCAGGGTGGAAGGGGTTAAAGGGGTGTTCTAGGATTTTAATATTGATGACCTATCCTCCCTATCACCCTCCGAGGTGTGATAGGGAGTACGGAAACACAAAAAAAGAACACAACTCATGAACTGTGATAGAAAGAAAGAGCAGAAAGGGCACCGGCACCTCCTCCTGAGAAAGGACCTAACCCCATGAGTCATGAGTGGAGATGCAGCAGAAAGGACACACCCCTGATATGCCAGCTTGAAGTAAATCTAGCAGCAATTGGAGCAATGAATGAGGAGATCTGTGGATCCATGTGAGGTACAGGGCTGGTTCTAGCTTTTTTAGAAAGAGATTGTCATGTACTATATGATGTCTGATTAATCTGTTACATCAATCATGACATAATCCCTTTAAGGGTCCACAGTATCATGGATTAAATGTTTGTTAAAGCTGGGGCATCATTTGTCAAGTCAGCATTTCAAGCAGAGGGATCCTGTGTTTCACCGTCTGGGTCTCTGCTTACCGGTGACATGAGAAATGCGCCTATAATCCGGCATTCCGCTGTGAAACAAGGTCATGCAGTGCTGTACGATACAGTACTGGAGTCTAGCAGCATGTGTTAGAAAATCCCCTGTTATCCCCCGAGCTGTAACACGAGGGGCTCTCTGCTGTACAGTAATCACAGTTTTTGGGATGTAGTATTTGCTTTCTACCTCGCATTAACAAATCTTACACTTAAAGTTTGCTTTGTTTCTGGATTTAATGGAGCATATGAGGAAACTCGCTTTAAAGGGAACCTGTCGCCAGGATTTTGTGCATAGAGCTGGGGACATGGGCTGCTAGACGGCCGCTAGCACATCCGTAATATCCAGTCCCCATAGCTCTGTGTGCTTTTATTGTGTTAAAAAACAGTTTTCCAGAGATTAGTCAAGCGGAAAGGAGCCCAGCACCGCCCCGCGTCCTCCGAATCTCCTCCTTGCTGGCTGACGTCACAGAGCTGGAGCGCCAAAATCTCGCGATGCGCGAGCTAGCGCATGCGCAGTGTCGGCATCATGTTCATTCCCTGTACTGGCATCAGCACAGGGAACGAACTACGCTCGCGCATCGCGAGATTTCGGCGCTCCAGCTCTGTGACGTCAGCCAGCAAGGAGGAGATTCGGAGGACGCGGGGCGGTGCTGGGCTCCTTTCCGCCTGACTCCTCTCCGGATACAGGACTCATATCAGGTCATTTGCATATGGATCAAAACAGTTTTTTTACACAATAAAAGCACACAGAGCTATGGGGACTGGGTATTGCAAATGTGCTAGCGGCCATCTAGCAGCCCATGTCCCCAGCTCTATACACAAAATCCTGGTGACAGGTTTCCTTTAATACGAGCTTTGGCAATACTTTCTAGTGAGTCTATGCACTATCACCTTGTTCTTGAAGCAGCATCACCGCCGCCGGCCCAGAATCAACACTTGCCTGCCCCTGATGTGTGCCACAGCTGAGCCGCCCACAGTAAGAAGAGTAAAAAAAAAGTTCATGTGGGTATTCTTGATGGGGGGAGGGCAGCAGCAAGCAAGCAGAGTTCCTGTGGGGTTGGGGGACGACGACGACACTGTAGGCTCAAAGATAGAGGACTCAGGACAGTGTGCCCCCCCCCCCCCATAAATACTGCTTGCTGATAGATGACAGTGTGCCCAGCCAGCACAGCAGCAGATCCCCACTCAGTCACCTTGCAGGGTTATGCAAACTAAGCATCAGCAGAAAGGAGTTAAAGGGGTTATCCAACCCCTATAATGCCCTCCAAAACGCCTGGGCACCTCATACAGGTTATGCTTACCCCACTCTCAGTCACCCACATCCCTCCTGATGCCCGCACGGCCGCCACTGCATCCCCCTGTCACATGGATGAAAACATCCGGCGATGTGGGGGCAATAGCAGGCCACGATCGATGGGAACTAGGCTCCCTAGCATCACGGGTGACACTAGGGAGGCTCATTTTCGTCACGGCCTGCTATTAGCTGCACCACCGCCCCAGGCATAAGTATTACCTGTATGTGGTGCCCGGGATTTTGGGGGGCATAATAGGGGTTGGATAACCCTTTTAACCAATAAGATACCAGAGGTTTTTTCGTTTTTGCATTTTCATTTTTCTTCCCTATCTTCCTTGAGCCATAACTTTTTTTATTTTTCTGTTCACATATCCATATGAGGGCTTATTTTTTGCGGTACAAGTTGTACTTTTAATATGGCATACAATGTAGTGGGAAGTGGGCAAAAAATTCCTAACGGGGTGGAATTGGAAAAAAATAATAATAATTCCTCCACCGTTTCACGGGTTTTGTTCCTACGGTGTTCCCTTTGAGGCAAAACTGACCTGTGCCCTTCATTCTCTGGGTCAGTAGGAATACAATGGGGGTGTGGCAGTGGAGGAGCCAGGGGTGGGTAGTGGGCGGAGTTAGGGGGCCCAATTCAGATTCTTGCTATGGGGCCCAATGATTTCTATGTACGCCCCTGGTTGGACTCCACTGATCAGATAATGATGAACTATGTTGAGTATAGGCCACCAAATCAAAATGTCTGACAGCTTCTTGAAGTGGTATAAAGAACACTGCTGTACCTTGGAGCATTAGCAGTGCTTTCTCTAGGGTGATTAATTGTGCTTTACCATATGCCGAGAATGCCTAATGTCATCTGTTAAAAGGACCTTCTAATAGGCACCACTTTTTGTTCTTTCCAGATCACATTACTGCAGTTATCTGCTTATCATTACAGGCAGGATTACAATCACGGATATGATCTATATATAGAGATAACACAGGATCCATCTTTCACAATAGGTGATATCACAGCGTATCTACTCCCTCCTGACCTCTGCACAGGTCACAGAGCATGCCAAGAAAACTCTCCCATAAAAGTCAATGGGGTCCCCACCTGTCCATTGTGTCAATGGCCCAAGAACAATTAAGAACAGCTCACACAAGATGGCAGCCCCTATAATCATGTTTAGGAAGTAGAATAAAATATCTAGTTACAATAAAAATAAAAAAAAATGATTAGAAAAAAAGGATGTGTGTTGCTATCTGGTTTTAACTAGCAGAAAAAAAAAATCCTTTCAAGAGTTGGGCACTGTTTCTTAACTTTAAAGGGGTTGTGTCACTTCAGCAAGTTTTATCATGTAGAGAAAGTTAATACAAGTCACTTACTAATGTATTGTGAGTGTCCATATTGCTTCCTTTGCTGGCTTGATTAATTTTTCCATCACATTATACACTTCTTGTTTCCATGGTTACGACCACCCTGTAATCCAGCAGCGGTGGCCGTGCTTGCACACTATAGGAAAAAGTGCTGGCTTCTTTAGTGGCCGGGACCATGGGAGCTCACATAGGCTGGTGCTTTTGTTTACAGTGTGCAAGCACGGCCACCACTGCTGGATTACAGGGTGGTCGTAACCATGGAAACGAGCAGTGTATAATGTGATGAAACAATGGATCAAGCCAGCAAAGGAGGCAATATGGACAATCACAATGCAGTAGTATTAACTTTCTCTACATGATAAATGCTATTTGCTGAAGTGACACAGCCCCTCTAATATATCTGCTGGAAATCGCACATAAAGCCACTTACTAATATAATGCCCATAGAACATTTGTGGTGATGTCATCATTGGCATTCTGCCACCCGCTGCCACGACATCACCACCAATCTTCTACTATGAACCGGAGAGCCATAAATCATAGGTACAGGTTGCGGCAAACAAGTGGGCGTCAGTATACGGCATTATACCTTATATCAGTAAGTATGTGCTGTTTTAAGCATATGTGTGAAAATAAAGTAACATTGCCCTACCCCTTTATCTGCCAATGATTAGAAATATGAAAGGCGCCAGCTGTGGTAGAAATTATTGTGTCTGTTCTGCTTTTCTCCCACTGATTTCTGGTTTGCTTTTTATCTGACCCTGACATTGTTTTAGAAAAAGGCACAGTCTGGACACCCAGTCAGATTTCTAAAATGTTTGTTTTGTTTGTGTGGCATGGTTGGTGTGGGTCAAAAAACAGATATAGATAGATTTTTTTTAAAGACTTCAGTGTCTGAAGCTGGTCATACACATCAAACAAAAATCATCTGAACCCACCAGTTTCACCTCAGTTATTCCCCTCTCCCCACAGAAATAAACTTGCATGCTTGGCCAATCCAAGTGTGCATGTGTATATTTTAGTCATTCAGGAGAGATACTTGTCTAATATGTATGGCTTGTTTAAAGGGTCATTGAGTTTTCAAAGAACTTTTGATATGTTATAGATACAGGGCCGGTGCAAGGATTTTTGCCGCCCTAGGCAAGATAAAAATTGCCGCCCCCCCCCCCCCTTTTTATCAGATGATCTGCCCATATCATGACATCACATATGTTCCACCCCTTTCTCAGCATTTAAATTAGAAGAACTGCTATGTTTCCCTTAGGGTTAATCCAGCTTCTTGTAGCTGTCTCCCTGACAGCCGCTAGAGGTGCTTCCGCGATTCTCACTGTGAAAATTACAGTGGGAAGACGCGGAACATAGTTTTGAATGCGTGCGCATGCGCATTCGCAGCTGAGAGGAGGATCGGGGAGAAGAGTTCCCAGTGCCGGCGCTGGAGAAAGGTAAGGGGCTGAAGGGGTTTTAACACGAGGGTGCCCCACTCCTAACAACTATATAGTGCCAGGAAAATGAGTTTGTTTTCCTGGCACTATAGTGCTCCTTTACCACCAGTACTGCACAGTGTCTTTTCTCTGCAGGAACAGGCTATAGACACCAGTACCACTACATTAAACTGTATTGGTTCTGGGACTATAGTGTCCTTTTAGGCTCCATTCACACGTCTGCAATTTCGTTCTGCATTTTGCGGAACGGAATTGCGGACCCATTCATTCCTATGGGGCAGCACGATGTGTTGCCCGGACACGGAATTGTGGATCCTCACTTCCGGGTCTGCACTTCCATTCTGCAAAAAAATAGAACATGTCCTATTCTTGTCCGCAATTGCAGACAAGAACAGGCATATTCTATTAGTGCCGGCAATGTGCGATCCGCAAAATGCGGATCGCACATTGCCGCTTTCCGTGTTTTGCGGCTCCGTGTATCCGCAAAACACGTTGCGGACGTGTGAATGGAGCCTTAATGTGAGGTAAATTAGTTTCCAATGTAGTATTAATAACTAAACAATTACATAATAAACATATTGCATTGTCTACTTACCACCAGGACAATAAGATGATCTGGTCTCTGGCTGCAGTCTGGCTCTTGGTCTGGCTCTGGGGACTCCCTTGTCACTCTCTTCTCCCCCCTCCCTCCCTTGTCACTCTCTTCTCCCCCCTCCCTCCCTTGTTACTCTCTTCTCCCCCCTCCCTCCCTTGTCACTCTCTTCTCCCCCCTCTCTCCCTTGTCACTCTCTTCTCCCCCCTCCCTCCCTTGTCACTCTCTTCTCCCCCCTCCCTCCCTTGTCACTCTCTTCTCCCCCCTCCCTCCCTTGTCACTCTCATTTACTTCCCCCCCTCCCTTGTCACTCTCTTCTCCCCCCTCCCTCCCTTGTCATTCTCATTTTCTCCCCCTCCCTTGTCACTCATTCCCCCCCCACCCTTGTCACTCTCATTCCCCCCCCCACCCTTGTAACTCTCATTCCCCCCCCACCCTTGTCACTCTCATTCCCCCCCCCCCCTTGTCACTCTCATTTCCCCCCCCCACTCCCTTGTCACTCTCATTTACTCCCCCTCACCTCTAATGTAGCGTGGCCGAGCTCTGTTCGGTCTGCGGTACAGGAGCATTTGTTTCCTATACCCGGCCGGACTGATAGGAAGTGCACACTAAGTGAGCACTTCCTGTCAGTCCGGCCGGGTACAGGAAACAAATGCTCCTGTACTGGGGACCGAACAGAGCTCGGCCACGCTACATTAGAGGCGCTTCCCTCCTGTCAGTCCCTCTCTTCAGGCTGCGCCCGGGCGGTGCACAATCATAGACAGGCCCGCCGCCGTACTTTAAAAAAAAAACTTGCGGCAACGCTTTTTTTTTAAAACCGCACGGGCCGACGCCCCTGCTAAATTGCACCCTAGGCGGCTGCCTAGGTCGCCTTACAGGTGGCGCCGGCCCTGTATAGATACAAACGGTTCAAAATGGATCAGTTCAGTCCCAATGCATTCTTAATGGATAAGGATCCGTTCAGAATGCATCAGTTTGCCTCCGTTCTGCCTCCATTCCGCTCTGGATGCGGACACCAAAACGCTGCTTGGAGCGTTTTGGTGTCCGTCTGGCTATGCGGAGCCAAACGGATCCATCCTGACTTACAATGTAAGTCAATGGAAGCGGATCCGTTTTCACTGACACAATATGGTGCAATTGAAAATGGATCCGTCCCCCATTGACTTTCAATGTAAGTCAGGACGGATCTGTTTTGACTTTGTTCTTCATAATGCATTATAGGTGCATCCGCACCTAACGCAGGTGTGAAAGTAGCTTAAAACTGGTAAAAAGTAAAATAAAACTTTATCAGCTTGGTATCTCTGTAATCATCCTGTTTTCCTGAACAGTTAATGCCGCAATAACAAGACCCAAACTCAGTGACAGAATTGCTGCCTTTTCTCTATCCTGCTTTCCAAAAAGTGAAATAAAAAGTGATCAAAAAGTTGTATGTAACCCAAAATCATCCTGCTAAAACATAAGCCCTCACACAGCTTAATGACGAGATAAATGCTTCTCAGAAAACGGCTGTACTGGTGCCCCAGAGGCTGTTCAAAAGCAACATGGCCCCGGAAAACCAATCCATCAAAATCTGTGCTGCAAAAGCCAAAAGCTGGTCTTTCCTGAACCCTGCAGTGTACCCACACAGCAGTCCAAATTTATGGCATTTCAGTACCCAGTAGAACCCGCCTAACAGTTTAAAAGGAGTGATGTGTCTCAGATTATACACGCTGGACACAACATATTGAGCACTAAAAAGCCATATCTGTGGAAAATTAGCGGTTTTCACTTTGCACGGTCTGCTGCGCATTAACTTCTGCAAAATGCCTGTGGCATCAAAATGCTCACTCGACCACTTTATACCTTCCAAAATGAGGTCAGATCTTAGGGATTCCATTTATTACTTCTATAGTTGTCACCACATTGGGTCTCAAATCTGCATGGTGCTCATTTACTACTGAGCCCTGTTGTATGTCCAAGCAAAAAAGATTAGGGCCACATGTAGGGAGTTTCTAAAACCAAGAAGCACATCATAATAATAAAAGGGGGTGCTTTTCACACTGGCACAAACCGGATACAACATACTGGGGACTGGAATTGCATATCTGTGGAAAAATTGCAGTTTTCACTTTGCACCATCAGCTTTGGGGTCAAAATGTTCATTACACCCCTTGATAAATACTGTAAGGAGTGTGATTTCTAAAATGGACTCACTTCTTGGGGGTTTATTTTACCTCAGAGCCTCTTTTCTGAACCTTTTCTGAACCCTGCAATGTGCCCAAACAGCAGTTTACGACCACAATTTTGTGGAACGGGTGCGGACCCATTCATTTTAAATGGGGTCGCAAAAGATGCGGACAGCCTGTGGGGTAAAAGCACTCACTACACAACTCAATCAATTCCTCGAGGGGTGTAGTTTTCAAAACGATGTCACTTTTTGGGGTTTTCCACTGAAGGGGTGTCTCACGGTCTCGCATGCAGTGACCTGGCACCGGAAAACTATTTTAGCTAAATCTGCCCTCCAAAAGCCATATGGCACTCCTTCCCTTTTGAACCCTGCGGTGTGCTCATACAGCAGTTTATGACCACATATGGGATGTTGCCGTATTCAAGATAAAATGCTTGCCAAATTGTGGAGTGCTCTTTTCCTGTTACCCCTTGTAAAAATTATAAATCTGAGGCCAAAGCAACATTTTATTGGAAGAAATTACATTTTTCACTTTTCGGGGGGTTGCACTGTAGGGGTACCTCAAGGTTTTAGCCAAACTTATAACGTATAAGAAAAAAATTACTGTAAGTATCAAAAGTAGTGATAGTAATACCAGTAAAATTCATTAACTATATAAAATAATTATGAAAGGCACTTACATATCACATCCTCCTCATTTCCTGCTCTAATACAGTAATATAAAGAGTCAATATTTATCCTTACTACATTCACACACACATCCAAAAGGATGTTTGGTCTTATAGGCCAGTATTTTATATATGTCAGATTGGCAAGTTGTATATGGTCATCTCCACAAAATATTAATTACTTGGTGAATCATATATGGGGATTTCCCTATCTAACTGCCAACACAGTTGTCTATGTCATATTCTATGTAATATGTTTATATCACAAATTCTGCTTTTCTTTGTGGATGTAATTGACGGTCATGCATATTTTTTTTATATCAATAGAAGTATACATTTTTGTATGTCAGTGATATGTTGATACTATATTCCCGGACAATCAAACCTTTTCAGTAATATATAGAAACCATTCCAGCAAAATCTGCTCTCTGAAAGCCATATGCGCTCCTTCCCTTCGGAGCCCTAAGGGTAATCAATATTGGTGTTTGTTTCGCTGTTAATTCTTGCTGTATTGCAGGAAAAAAAATATTAAAATTGAAAATCTCCCCCTCAAAAAACTGAAATTTTTTAATTTTACCTCTATTTTCCTTTAATTCTTGTGGAACACCTAAAGAATTAACAAAGTTTCTAAAATCAATTTTGATTAATTTGAGGGGGAAAGTTTGTGGATTTATGGATTTTTAAAAAAAATTATGTAAGTGTCTTAAAATCACCACATAACTGAATTGGTCCTTACAAAAATTGGATTTGGAAATTTTCTTGAAAATGTAAAAAATTGCTTGTAACGTCCTAAAAAATAAATTACATTTACAAAATGATGCCAACATAAAGTAGACATATGGTGAGTGTTGATTAATAACTGTTTTATGAGGCATCAGTATGTCTTAAAAGCAGATAAATTTAAATTTTTGAAAATTGCAAATTTTTCCACATTTTCTGTAAACTTAAAAATTTTTTTATAAATAAAGATAAAAAATAGCAACCCAAATTTTCCACTAACATGAAGTACAATGTGTCATGAGAAAACATTCTCAGAATTGGCTAGGCTACTTTCACACTAGCGTTTCTATTTTCCGGTATTGAGATCAGTCATACGGTCTCAATACCGGAAAAAAAAAAAACGCTTCAGTTTTGTCCCCATTCATTGTCAATGGGGACAAAACGTAACTGAACAGAGCGGAATGCTCCAAAATACATTCCGTTCTGTTTGGTTGCGTTCTCATATCGGAGAGCAAAACGCAGTATGCTGTGGTTTTCTTTCCGTCATGGGATCCGGAGCAAGATGGATCATGAATGCAAGTCAATGGGGACAGATCCGTTTTCTCTGACACAATAGAAAATGGATCTGTCCCCCATTGACTTTCAGTTTAGTTCATGACGGATCCGTCTTGGCTATGTTAAAGATAATACAACCGGATCCGTTCATAACAGATACAGATGGTTGCGTTATCAGTAACGGAAGCGTTTTTGCTGAACCCTGCCGGATCTAGCAAAAAAAGCTAGTGTGAAAGTAGCCTAATTCTCATCAATGCTTCTACAAATAGTTGACATGGAAAGCCCTCTGTTATCCCATCAGGGGAGAGCAGAATAGCTTATGGCAGATTTGCAAAAATAGGCCAGAATGGCTTATGGCAGATTTGCAAAAAATAGACCTGGTCAGGAAAGTGAAAACTGGCTCGGTCTAGAATGAGTTAAACTTGTCCCCTATCCAAGTGTCTGATTGGTAGGGGTCCTATTGCTGGAGCCCACGCTGTTGACGACAATGGGGTACTGTGTCTCCCTGTATAAATGGAGCCATTTGTCTATATGGGACTGCCAGAGAGGACTGAGTGCCATACTCATCTATCTCCGACTGTGCTTCGTCAGCTGAGAGAAGGTTGCGGCGATAATGTGAGCGCCGGGCTTTTACAAACAGCTGATCGGTGGAGGTCCTGGGTGTCGGACTCCCACCAATCATATACTGATGACCTATCCTGAGGATAGGTCATCCGTATAGAAGTCTCAGAAAACCCCTTTTAGAGATAATAACTTCTGTATCTACTATATATATATGTCTTTGTAAAACTGTTTGATAATCTATGCTATGTTTCAATAATATTATACTGTATATATGTAGGCTTAATATCATAAATTACTTTGACGTTTATTCACTGTTTTATGTTCATTAATTCAAATCGCAGTTGCTGTAGTCTGTTTCACTAGGAAACTTCTAGTTTGGGATTGATGCCCTAAAGGGTGGCGACATGCTGTCCCGAGGCTCCCTCAGGGTATATTTAATTTCTTGCTGCTTAAGCTGTTAAATAATCAGCAGATAAAACTGCATTATTAACAGCCCTTCTCTTGAGATCCAATGGAGTGTCATCATACTGCATGTTCAGTAGGCCCTAGAGTCCCAGAACACCGTTTTCTACCAATTCAGCATAAGAAAATCTATGCTTCCTTAAAAGTCACGCGAACATAAATAGCAAACCTAGATAACAAATGTTCCATTAGACTCTCTGGGCTTTTACAGCTACGTATTCAGAAGATGAAATTCAAAGGGGTTGTCCAGGAGGTCAGCAGTCTGGTGCCCCTAGCAATCAACTGTTTTAAAGGGCTGCAGCGCTCAGATGAACTCAGTGGCCTTCACACAGCATTCCAAGCACAGCCCTGTGCGCTGTATAATGATTGTTCTTGAAATTGTAGCCCACGCCGTTTACTTGAACAGGGTTGGACTCCCACTGATCTGATATTGATGACCTATCCCAAGAATAGGTCATCAATATTGTACTGCTAAAAAAAAACTTTAAAGGGAACCTGTCACCGGGATTTTGTGTATAGAGCTGAGGACATGGGTTGCTAGATGGCCACTAGCACGTCCGCAATACCCAGTCCCCATAGCTCTGTGTGCTTTTATTGTGTAAAAAAAACGATTTGATACATATGCAAATTAACATAAAAGAGTCATATCTTACTTGTGTGACCAGAGAAGAGTCATATTTTCAAGCTCTGACTCATCTCAGGTTAATTTGCATATGTATAAAATCGGGTTTTTTTACACAATAAAAGCACACAGAGCTATGGGGACTGGGTATTGCGGATATGCTAGTGGCCATCTAGCAGGGAAGGGCTGGCAGCCTTAGTCGTGGTGGGGCAAATCCAGTCAAGTGGCCCATTTTAGCCCCGCCCATTATTAAAAGCCCCTCCTACTTATAGTAGGCCACTCCCAACAAACACTGTACAGCTGACATTCTATAGTTGCGGCCTGTCTCTACATATCATACGGAGAGGGGAGACCTGTCCTGGCTGCACTGCCTGCTTCACATTATACAATAAACAGCAGGCTACAGCCAGGAAGCTCCTCCCTCCACAGATCCTGCTCAAGGCTTGTGGTTCCCTCCACCATCTGCCACCCGCCGTGGCCTGCTGCCCCCTTTCGTCGTCCTCACCCAGCTCTGAATCCTCCTTCTGCAAATGGCAGGAGGAGGAGCCGGAGCATCTCCTCTCTTACATAGCACCACATACCTCTTACATCCAGTGATGTCACCTTTGTTGTAGACTTTCTCTTTCTTTATCTTCTCCATTCAGACCTGACCGCCATGATGATTTTTCTGCCATCTCCCGCCTCTGCAGAGATTGAGAAACAGACATTCGTTTCCCACATTTCCATCATCTTCACATCTTCTGAACACCCTTTCCTGCCACCCCCAATACTATACTGCAGAAACAGTCCCCCTGGAAATACTACTACCACACAGATAGTGCCCCAATACTGTGCCCGCTATGCCCCCAATACTATACTGCAGAAATAGTCCCCCTGGAAATACTACTACCACACAGATAGTGCCCCAATACTGTGCCCGCTATGCCCCCAATACTATACTGCAGAAATAGTCCCCCTGGAAATAATACTACCACACAGATAGTGCCCCCTTAAACAATTATTGGCACACAGTGCTCTAAAAAAATAACTGCGTCCAGACACTAATAGTATAAAGATAATGTCCCCCAAAAATATTTGTGCTTAGCTGATACTATGCCAGGGTGCCCCCAAAGTAACAGTGCTCCCTAAAATCCCACCAATAGAAATAATTCTCTGCCAGAGCACACTTAGTAGTAATAATGCCCCTATAGTGCCCTAGTAATCATGTTCCTCATAGCCCCCCAGTAGTAGTAAAGCTCCCCATAATACCCCCTAGTAGTACTAATTCTCCCTATAATATGACAGTACATGAAATACCCCCGCTTAGTGCCCGCAGTTGAGCTAATGTCCCCATAATGTATGCCAGTATAAAATACCCATATATAGTGCCCCAGTAAATGCCCTCATAGTGCTCCTCTCCCCCTTCCCCATAGTGTCCCGCATAATATGCCAGAAAAAAAATGCCCCTTCTTAGTGCCCCCAGCAGATGCTCCTCTCCCCCACAATGTGCCAGTAAAAAATGCCCCTTCTTAGTGCCACCATATGCCCCAATAGTACTCCACTCCCCTATAGTGCCCCCAAATAATGCCCCATAGTGCCGCTCTCCCCTATAGTGCCTCCCATAATGTGCCAGTAAAAAAATGCCCCCTTAGTGCCACCAAATCCCATAGTGCCCCCCATAATGTGCCAATACAAAAGGCCCCTTTAGAGCCCCCACTTCCCAATAGTGCCCCCAAATAATGCCCCTATAGTAACACCAGATGCCCCATAGTTGTCATGACGGGGAGTGGGGAAAACCCCCTACCGTGCAATGACAGTGGCTGCAACGCCAGATAGCAGGGAACAGGGAGCAGGTCACCTCCTAGTGCAACCCTGAACTCTCCCTAGACTCCTAACGCATGAGCCGCCTCAGAAGGTAAGGGGGCTCATGCTCACCAACCTTTGACCCTGCTATCCCTGCAAAGCCCTAGGCCTTATGACAGGTCAGAGACCACCCATTCATCCTTCACCACGGATGAATGGTGTCTCCAGAGGCCCAGTGGCAAACAGGATGCAAGACCATGGGCTAAACAGTACGGCAGGCAAGTAACAGCAACATAACAATGCTATCCACACTTACCTGCCGCAGCCGTGATGAAAGGGGGCTCCAAGCTGGAAAACCCACAGTCTAGTATTTGCTTAAACCCCTCCGGGAAAGCACGCCCCTTCCGGAGCCACATACCACAATCAAACCTCCAAGCAAAACCCACACCATAACTACATACACCAGGTAGGGGGAGGAATGACAGAAACACACCGGAGGGGACAACAGACAGAGCAAGGTAAACAAAATAACAAATAGGGATAGCTCACACAGACATAATCATTCAGCCAGGGAGCGAAGCTCCTACAAAGCAAAATCAAACTGACCTTCAGGCTCCACCACACCAACATATAAGGAGGCCTGAGGTCACACCCACCACATCTACCAAGCACACCTTAACCCCGTGCACACCAAAGCAGGGAAAGGAAACATCCTTAAAGGGAAAGCGCACACACATGCATATCAGCAAGTTGCCACCGGCAACCAGCATGCGCGGCGAAAGTGTCACGGCACACACCAAAGGCTGTGATAGTGCCACTCTCCCCTATAGTGCCCCCCATAATGTGCCAATAATTTAAAAAAAAACTTTAGAGCCTCCAGATACCCCCATAGTGATCCTCTCCCCCATGGTGCCCCCCCATAATGTGCCAGTAAGAAATGCCCCCATAGTGCCCCCCCCATAGTGCCAGCTCCTCCCATAGTGCCAGCTCCCCTCATAGTGCAAGCTCCCCCCCATAGTGCCAGCCCCCCATAGTGTCAGCCCCCCCATAGTGCCAGCTCCCCCATAGTGCCAGCCCCCCCATAGTGCCAGCCACCCCCATAGAGCCAGCTCCCCCATAGTTCCAGCCCCCCTATAGTGCCAGCTCCCCCTATAGTGCAAGCCCCCCATAGTGCCAGCTCCCTCATAGCCATAGTGCCAGCCCCCCACCATAGTGCCAGCTCCCCATAGCCATAGTGACAGCTCCCCCCGCAAAGAAAAACAAAACACTAATACTTACCTCCATCAGCAGCGATGCAGGCCTCTTCCGGCCTGTGGGCTGCCCGGCTCAGGCGGCGCGATGATAATGACGTCATCGCGCTGCCTGAGCCGGCCTCTGATAGGCTGCAGGCATTAGTGCCTGCGGCCTATCAGAAGAACAGGGGAGGGACACGCCTCTCCCTCCCCTGCCCCACAGCACAGCCATCTGTATCGCTGTCCTGAGGACGGCAATACAGATGAATATGGAGATAAGCGCTTCCACAATGGAAGCGCTCATCTCATACTGCCCGCTGCAATTACATCCAGGGCCGCGCCGCCTGTGGTTATCGGCGGTGCGGCCCTGAGGAATAAAAAATATAAATACATTTTTTGTTAAAGACGGGCGGCCCAGCGGCCGTTTTTTTAGGGCGGCCTGGGGGGCAATTGCCTCCCTGCCCCCCGGCCCAGCCCGCCCCTCAGCTCTATACCCAAAATCCGTGTGACAGGTTCCCTTTAATAGTATTGATGACTTTATTGCAATTTTGTAGTGTATCAGTATTTAATCTATTCATTCGGATGTAGTTCCGTGTGTAACATGGGGTTTTTGTGTGGTTGCCCATTAAAAATAAGGTAATCACAGGCCAAATAAAATTAAAATAATAAGTAATTCAAATTGACTTTACTGAATACAACTGCAGATACAGTGGCACGCAAACACACCTATTGTTTACCATACTCAAATAGGCACACAATCTTGGTGGTCTTAGTACACACAAAGTGACATGCTTTTCCAACATTGCAGAAATAAGCCACACCCAGACTTTGTTACTTTACACATTCACATGAAGCCAGGGGCGGATTGGGAACTTAAAGTGGCCCTGAAAAAAAAACCTAAAAGTGGCCCCAAGTTGTAGGCGGGACTAAATTGATAGAAGACAGGGCAACATAAGTAGGCAGGGACAACAGAAGTAGACAGGGCCTGCAATACCATAGTGCTGCACAAAGTACCGCCGCCACAGCAGAATTAAATACCACAGTGCAGCACAAAATACTGCCATCTCCACAGTATTCAACAGATTTTAGAAGGGCAACTGAGGCCATTGAGCATCAGATCACTATGTACCTGGCCTGTGGCTATCAGAAGAGCTTGTGTGGCCCCGTGGGCATCGGCCCACTGTAGGGTCTATGGCAAATCCGCCCCTGCACGAAGCCCTTGTTGTCTGGCGACAATCTCTCAATAAGACCCTACTGTAAAGGGCTTTGTTTCTCTGCCACATTTCCTTCATCTCAAGGCTTCTGTCTATCACAGGCTTTGTGTTTCAAGGGTTCTGTTTACTCATTACCTTTTAGAGTGCCATGGATTAGGTACTATGCGACACTTAGACCCCACTTCAGGTCCACTCCGCATTCACTAATAAAAATTTCCTTAGCTTATCCAGACCTTCCAAGTGCAGGCCATACTCAAGTTCTATGTGCTGTCCTACTGCCCAGCATGTAACATATGTACATAGTAACATAGTATATAAGGCCGAAAAAAGACATTTGTCCATCCAGTTCGGCCTGTTATCCTGCAGGAAGGCAAAAAAACAAACTGAGAGATAGAAGCCAATTTTCCCCACTTAAAGAATCGTAAAGAATCCTCTTCTATGTCTGTGTACAAACCTTCTTTCATCCAGACGCAGAGGATGTCCCCTTGTCTCACAGGGAGAGATCTCTGTACTGATCCTTGATAGATTTATACATAGTAATTAGATCTCCCCTCAGTCGTCTTTTTTCTAAAGTGAATAACCCTAATTTTGATAATCTTTCAGGGTACTGTAGTTCCCTCATTCCAGTTATTACTTTAGTTGCCCTCCTCTGAACCCTCTCCAGCTCTGCTATGTCTGCCTTGTCTACAGGAGCCCAGAACGATACACAGTACTCCATGTGTGGTCTGACCAGTGATTCGTAGAGTGGTAGGACTATGTTCTCATCACAGGCATCTATGCCCCTCATGATGCAAGCCATTATCTTATTGGCCTTGGCAGCAGCTGCCTGACACTGGTTTTTACAGCTTAGTTTGCTGTTCACTAAAATTCCTAGGTCCTTTTCCATGTCAGTGTTACCCAGTGTTTTACCATTTAGTATGTACGGATGACTTGCATTATTCTTACCTATGTGCATAACCTTACATTTTTCAGTGTTAAACCTCATCTGCCACTTCTCTGCCCAAGCTTCCAATCTATCCAGATCCATCTGTAGCAGTATACTGTTCTCTTCCGTGTCAATCACTTTACACAGTTTAGTGTCATCTGCAAAAATTGATATTTTACTGTGCAAGCCTTCTACAAGATCATTAATAAATATATTGAAGAGGATATGGCCCAGTACTGACCCCTGAGGTACTCCACTAGTGACAGTGACCCAATCTGAGTGTGTACCATTAATAACCACCCTCTGTTTTCTATCACTGAGCCAGTTACTTACCCATTCACAGACGTCCTCTCCCAGTCCGAGCATTCTCATTTTATATACTAACCTTTTATGTGGTACAGTGTCAAATGCTTTGGAGAAGTCCAGATATACGACATCCATTGATTCGCCGCTGTCAAGTCTAGAACTTACCTCCTCATAGAAACTGATTAAATTAGTTTGACATGACCGATCCCTCACGAAGCCATGCTGATATGGCGTTATTTGCTTATTTCCGTTAAGATGCTCTAAGATAGCATCTCTCAGAAAACCTTCAAACAGTTTACCCACAACAGATGTTAAACTTACAGGCCTATAGTTTCCAGGCTCTGTTTTTGGACCCTTTTTGAAAATTGGCACCACATTTGCCATGCGCCAATCCTGTGGAACATTCCCTGTCAGTATAGAGTCCGCAAATATCAGAAATAAGGGTCTGGCTATGACATTACTTAATTCCCTTAGGATACGGGGGTGTATGCCATCCGGTCCTGGCGATTTGTCTATTTTGATCTTTTTAAGTCGCTGTTGTACTTCTTCCTGGGTCAGACAGGACACTTTTAATGGGGAATTTATTTCAACATTCAGCATTTTATCTGACAGTTTATATTCCTCAGTGAATACACTGGAGAAAAAAATATTCAACAGCTTTGCTTTCTCCTCGTCGCTCTCTGCAAATCCCCCCTCATTACTCTTTAAAGGGCCGACACCTTCAGATTTATACTTTTTAACATTTATATAATTGAAGAACATTTTAGGGTTAGTTAATCAGAAAGTTATGTGTACCACCAAAATGGCGCCATTAAAAACTACAACTTGTCCCGTAAAAAACAAGCCCTCATAAAGCTATATAGATGAAAAAATAAAAAAGTTATAGCTCTTGGAACGTCTCATAAAAAAAGGAAGAAAAACGCTTGGTCATAAAGGCCCAAACAGGCTTGGTCACTAAGGGGTTAAATGCTTTCTTTTTGTCATTTATTGCTTTCTTTACATTCTATTTATCCACATTGGTTTCTTCTTGTTCCTTAACCTTTTATTCCCATAAGGTATGTACCTCTCACAATTAGATTTTAGGATGTTTTAAAAAATCTATATCCCATTTTGTGGCTGTATTTTTATTTTTGAGGACTTTGTCCCAGTTAGTTTAGCTTTTTTGGAGTTTGGTATTTTTTTCCTCCCTGAAGAAAGACTCTTGAAAGGTTATTACTTATTATGGTCATTATTTCCCAGGTGTCCCCCAACCTGCACATCTGTTGTTCTGTCAGGTCTATTGGTTAGTACTAAGTCTAGTATGGCCGTCCCTCTAGTTGGGTCCTGAACCAGTTGGGAAAGGTAATTGTCTTTGGTTATTACCAAGAACCTGTTTCCTTTATGAGATGTACAGGTTTCAGTTTCCCAGTCTATATCTGGGTAGTTGAAGTCCCCCATAATAACGACCTCATTATAATTTGTCGCCTCGTCTATCTTGTTTAGTAGTAGATTTTCTGTGGTCTCTGGTACATTAGGTGGTTTATAATAAACTCCTATTAGTAATTTATTATTGTTTTGCCTCCATGTATTTCTACCCACAGTGACTCCACATGTTCATGTCCCTCACTTATATCTTCTCGGACTGTGGGCTTTAGACAGGACTTTACATAAAGGCAGACCCCTCCCCCTCTCCGGTTTTGACGATCCTTTCTAAACAGACTGTAACCTTGTACATTACCTGCCCAGTCATAGCTATCATCCAGCCATGTCTCAGTTATTCCCACTATGTCATAGTCCTCCTCACACATCACAAATTCCAGTTCCCCAGTTTTATTAATCAGGCTTCTGGCATTAGTATACATACATTTAACTGTTCTAGTCCCTCCATCCATTCCTCCCCCAGTTCTATTACCTTGCCCCAAGTCTCTATCTGCACTATCTTCCCCTCCTATAACGTAAGTACCCTCCCCCCCAGTCCCTAGCTTAAACACTCGTCCAACCTTCTAGCCATCTTCTCCCCAGAGTCACTTGTTAACCTCCCTAATCTCCCGCTGCCTTTCTTGTGTAGCTCATGGTACAGGCAGTATTTTGGAAAATACTACCTTTGAGGTCCTTGCCCTAAGCTTTTGACCTAAAGCCCTAAAACGTTGTCATTGGTTCCAATATGGACCGTGACCGCTAGATCTTCTCCAGCCCTTCCCAGTAATCTGTCAACCCGATCCACTATGTGTCAAACTCGAGCACCAGGAAGACAATACACCGTTCGACGATCTTGGCCTTTGTGACAGATCGCTCTATCTGTACCCCTAATAATTGAGTCTCCCACTACCAGCACCTGTCTGGCCTGCCCTGCTCTCCCAGTCCCCTGCTTACTGGAGCCGACATTCCCCTGACTGGCAGAGGAAGGGTCTGGCTGCAGCAGTGCTCTCCCTGAACTGACTTCCCCCTCATCTACCAACCGTGTAAACTTGTTGGGGTGTGTCAGATCAGGGCTAGCCTCCCTGACACTCTTCCCTCTACCCCGCTTTCTAACTGTTACCCAGCTAGCTACCTCACTTTCCTCAGCCTCCTCTCTGTCACCCTCCCCCCCATCTACCCCAAAGAGTGCTTGCTCAGTGAGCAGCAAACTCTTTTCCAAATTTTCAACGCCTCTCAGTGTGAAACTCGCCCGTTTAGATACTCGATGTGCGATTCCAAATGAGTAATTTGCTCACATTTTGAACCGTCAAACGGCTGTTCCAGGACTGCATACATTAGACAAGATGTGCACTGGACTGAGCTGTCAATGGAACACATACTAAGTAGGGATTATGTAACAAAAGAGAAAAATACAATATAATGCAGTGATAAGAAACTGATTTACTGCAGTCCCCCACTAAAATCCCTGAATCTGAAGTCACTTAATCTAAAGTCACACACTTAATACAAACACACACTTAAAAATCAAACACGTGAACGCTCACAAACTCGCATTATTTGCCTGCTTGTATAAATGCAGATCTCAAAACAGCTTTTTTTCCTCTGGATGGTGGCTGTCATGCTATGGGGAACTGTATGTGTATCTGGGTACTGTAGGCAATTATGCATAATTTATCAGACTGTATGTGACCAATGAACGACTATATGGGGGAAGCATGTCGGGCTCTCTGTCTGCACAGTTTGACAATATGTATATCTTTCAAGTAATTAATGCTCTTCAACAATTGCTCCCTATATAAAGTTAGGATGGGTTTACACGTTCAGTTTTTTTTATGCCGTCTTTTAAGCCAAAGCTAGAAGTGGATTAATAAAATAGGACAGGACTCTCACTTTCCTTTGTTCCTGTGTCCTTCATTTATGATCCATTCATGGCTTTAAAAACAGCATTAAAAAACCAAAACATGTACATGCAGCCTAAAAACTCATGGATACGTTTTTCATCCGTGTGCACTTTTTTTTTTGTGTGTGGATAGCACACTGATCTATTCATTTCCATGCAAACATGCACATCCATATTTTTTGCAGATTCGTCTGGCCATTCCACAAATTATAAAATATGTCCTATTCGGGCCCACATTGGGAATGAGAATAGTCCTCTCCATTGATGGGAGTGAGAATAATGCGGAGTGCACATGGAAGCTATATGTATTTTGCACACATTGTGTGCATGAGGCCTTAATTAGTGGATCATCAGGATAATGCAATTTGCTTCTATTGCTGTTAATAAGAGAGAAGCACAAGTTGAAATAGGGTTAAAGCTGTCTAATCTTGAATGGAGCTCCATGTGAAGCTCTGGGATAAAACAAAACAGAGTTGAGGAGGATTACTTCTAAAAGGATTGTATTGATCTGCCTTGTAAGCAAAACTGTTCTGCATATAGAGAGGTTCAAGTACTGCAAAGCAGCAGATAATGGTGATATAGTATAACGGTAATGTAATATGTTTGTAAAAGGGTACGGTTCTGTTCAAATCTGCACTACCGGTAATTATTTCTGTTGTTCCTCTCGTAGGAGCAGAACAATAGAAATGAAAGAAGTGTTGCATCCATCACATGATGGACACCAACGGCACCTGATGGATCCCATTAATCATAATGGGGGCTTGTTCCGTTTCTGTTATGGTTTCATTTTACCAGACTAAATAGCTTTGCATGCATTTTGTAAGGAATTTGCGGCAGGAGCCATCGACATATTGATCACAGCCTATAGCAGGGATGTCAGACTCCATTTTACCAAGGGCCACATCAGCCTTATATTTGTCTGCAAAGGGACATTAGTAATTCTGCGACTGTGTACGGTAAATGTAACACTGCCAGTTAGGCGTAGTTACATTTATAGCCCATTGAAGGTAACCCTAAGGCTGATGTTAACATAAGTTCCTCCTCAGAAAACCTGCTGTCACATAAACCCCCCATAATGATCCTGCTGTCACATAAACCCCCCATAATGATCCTGCTGCCACACCACCGTCAAAGAGCCTGCTGCCATATTGCCTCTAGTGTGCCGGCTTCCATATTGCCCTAGAGAGCCTGCCTCCATACTGCCCCCAAAGAGCCTGGTGCCATATTTCCCTCAGTGTGTCTGCTGCCATATTGCCCCCAGAGAGCCTGGTGCCATATTTCCCTCAGTGTGTCTGCTGCCATATTGCCCACAGTGTGTCTGCTGCCATATTGCCCCCAGAGTGACTGCTGCCATATTGCCCCCAGAGTGACTGCTGCCATATTGCTCCCAGTGTGCCTGCTGCCATATTGCCCCCAGATAGCCTGTTGCCATATTGCCCCCAGTGTGTCTGCTGCCATATTGCTCCCAGAGATCCTGCTGCCATATTGCCCCCAGAGTGACTGCAGTCATATTGTCCTAAGTTTGTCTGCTGCCATATTGCCTAAGAGCCTGCTGCCACCAGTCATATTTACCTTCTTCTCCCCTCCTGCTGCAGGAGGGCACAAGAAAAAAATGGCTCCCAGCAATGACCTGTGCTCACCAATCCCGTCCTGGCTGCTCAGCAATCATGTTGACGCATTGTGCCCTGCTCTGCTACTACTACATTGCGTGGAGGTTGAGCCGAGGTGCGCTACTTCGGAGTGATTGTTAAGCATCCTGCTCATAGGAGTCTCGCTGCTGCGGCACTACTCACACTTATTTCTCATCAACCACCCATAACACCAGTGGGCCACAAAACACAAGGCCACGGGCCTAGTGTTTGATACATGTGGCCTATAGTATAGGAAATATTTCACATCCATGTTACAGTTCTGGTTGCACCAGTCCATTTCATTTATTCCATTCACCTGTTTTAACCAGTAGACTCAAAAAAAACATTACAGCGGATTCATTTGGTTGGAATTTTATCTGAGCTATCGTGATGATGGATTTCACATGCAACATTCTTCTGTCCATCTATTTATTTTGCATAACAAGCTGCCATACGTGGATGGTGCCGTGTCTTTAAATGCAGGGTCTGATATTTCCTCTCTAGGACCAAATTTGTAGAACATGGAAATGAAAGGCCGGGTCTTGGTTATTTCTGGCACCTCGTTAGAGATGAGCGGCATGGCAGTGTGCATGGCAGACCTGCTCCTCCATTCATTTCAGGGGAAGGATCCCCATTCTTGTGATCAGTGGTTTCGCGGTGATAGGACCCACACTGATCTAACAGTTATAGGGGGTAACTGGAAATGAACGGAATACACATTTAGGATTGCCTAATACAGTGGTCGAACATAGGCCCAACCCAGGTTACTCTATTTTTTTCCTTTTCCCTGTTCAGGGCTTCCATTGTCAGGGGAACTACAGTCGTGGCCAAAAGTTTTGAGAATTACCTAAATATTGGAAATTGGAAAAGTTGCTGCTTAAGTTTTTATAATAGTAATTTGCATATACTCCAGAATGTTATGAAGAGTGATCAGATGAATTGCATAGTCCTTCTTTGCCATGAAAATTAACTTAATCCCAAAAAAAACTTTCCACTGCATTTCATTGCTGTCATTAAAGGACCTGCTGAGATCATTTCAGTAATCGTCTTGTTAACTCAGGTGAGAATGTTGACGAGCACAAGGCTGGAGATCATTATGTCAGGCTGATTGGGTTAAAATGGCAGATTTGACATGTTAAAAGGAGGGTGATGCTTGAAATCATTGTTCTTCCATTGTTAACCATGGTGACCTGCAAAGAAACGCGTGCAGCCATCATTGCGTTGCATAAAAATGGCTTCACAGGCAAGGATATTGTGGCTACTAAGATTGCACTTCAATCAACAATTTATAGGATCATCAAGAACTTCAAGGAAAGAGGTTCAATTCTTGTTAAGAAGGCTTCAGGGCGTCCAAGAAAGTCCAGCAAGCGCCAGGATCGTCTCCTAAAGAGGATTCAGCTGCGCGATCAGAGTGCCACCAGTGCAGAGCTTGCTCAGGAATGGCAGCAGGCAGGTGTGAGCGCATCTGCACGCAGAGTGAGGCGAAGACTTCTGGAAGATGGCCTGGTGTCAAGAAGGGCAGCAAAGAAGCCACTTCTCTCCCAAAAAAACATCAGGGACAGATTGATCTTCTGCAGAAAGTTTGGTGAATGGACTGCTGAGGACTGGGGCAAAGTCATATTTTCCGATGGAGCCTCTTTCCGATTGTTTGGGGCATCTGGAAAAAGGCTTGTCCGGAGAAGAAAAGGTGAGCTCTACCATCAGTCCTGTGTCATGCCAACAGTAAAGCATCCTGAGACCATTCATGTGTGGGGTTGCTTCTCATCCAAGGGAGTGGGCTCACTCACAATTTTGCCCCAAAACACAGCCATGAATAAAGAATGGTACCAAAACACCCTCCAACAGCAACTTCTTCCAACAACAGTTTGGTGAAGAACAATGCATTTTCCAGCACGATGGAGCACCGTGTCATAAGGCAAAAGTGATAACTAAGTGGCTCGGGGACTAAAACATTGACATTTTGGGTCCATGGCCTGGAAACTCCCCAGATCTTAATCCCTTTGAGAACTTGTGGTCAATCCTCAAGAGGCGGGTGGACAAACAAAAACCCACTAATTCTGACAAACTCCAAGACGTGATTATGAAAGAATGGGTTGCTATCAGTCAGGAATTGGCCCAGAAGTTGATTGAGAGCATGCCCAGTCGAATTGCAGAGGTCCTGAAAAAGAAGGGCCAACACTGCAAATACTGACTCTTTGCATAAATGTCATGTAATTGTCGATAAAAGCCTTTGAAACGTATGAAGTGCGTGTAATTATATTTCACTACATCACAGAAACAAAGATCTAAAAGCAGTTTAGCAGCAAACTTTGTGAAAACTAATATTTTTGTCATTCTCAAAACTTTTGGCCACGACTGTACACTGCAGGCAAACATGATGACATCATGTGAGTACGGGCAAAACATGCCTGAAGTAGGTTGTGGACATTATGTCATATGTTTACTTACAGAGAGGACCCGAACCAGTAGAGATCTGATGGAACATAATTAATGAGTTAAATTTATTACAAGGTGTTTTATATTTACATTATATACATATATACCTCTATAACTAAGTAGATAGTGGACTGTTTTGTTAGAGTGGATTTCCCCTTTAAGAACCTGATGGAAGATAATAGAGATGAGCCACAATACCACTTACACCCTGTGGACAGGTGTGACACTGTTTTTAAAAGATATTACGGTATTCATTTTTTTTCTCACTGTGGATAACCCCTTTAAGATGTTACATGCTGGAGTAGCATGAATAGATATCATCTCCATTGTTTAGCTATCAACCCTAAAGACTTCAACACTTTCTTTTCCACCAGAAATAAAGTACTGAACTTTTGGTTATAACTAGGCTTGAGCAAATTGAGCTTCATATCATAGATCCGAAGTTTCAATGCTGTCAGAGACTTGTCTCTGTACAGCATTAAAGTGTATTGCCTCCGTGGAGGCAAAATTGCCTTTGTTTCAGCCAAAGTCACGCAAGACTTCAGTGAATGAATTTGCTGCCAAACCCGACTGCGGATTGCTGACTTGCTGACTAAATATTTTTAAAGATGCAGAAATGAATACCAAAATTATTCACCGAAGTCTCATGCAGGGGGGTCTCGTGCACGGGGAGAAGCAGCAGCGGTGGTGCGGGGACCAGGAGCAGAGCGGGGAGCCAGGTAAGTAGAATCAGTGTGAGGGGCCCCGCCCGGCATATGAGGGAGCATTTGTTAGTGTCAGATAACCCCTTTAAGGTAACACTGGGACCAGAATTCTAATGTGGATCCTTTCAACTACTTAAAAGGGTTGTATCATCTCAGACATTGGGGGCATATTGCTAGGATATGCCCCTATTGTCTGATAGGTGCGGGTCCCACCTCTGGAGCCCGCAAAGTGAAGGATAGCGTACCATGCATGGGCGGCCACTCTCCTTTCATTCCTATGGGAGCACTGAATATTGCTGAGCGGCTCGCTTGGCTATTTTCGGCAGTCCCATTGATATGAGCGGAGAGTGCACCGCTCCATTCACTTCTATGGGGCTGACGGAACTAGCCGAACCAGCGCCCAGAGGTGCACCCAATGTCTGATATGATACAACCCCTTTAAGAAGGGAACCTGTTAGTATGGATACACTGGCCTCTCTGCATGAAGTAGTGACAGATATGCTGAATTTACCAGTGTGTCATGTGTGACTGTGATATAGTTTTCGGGTAACTTACAGCTTACTAGTTGCAGCACGCTACTTATTAATAGCTTTCTCCCCATCATCAGGAATTGGAAGAAAGCCGTCAATCAGCGGTGGGTGTGCTTAGGGAACTCGCAGCCCGTGAATGTACTTTGGCTGAATATTTCAATATCGAACTGTGCCGAAGAACGATTGTTGACTTACAAAGTTTACTGATGTAAAATGATAAGCATTTGTCTAAAAAGCTGTTTGGTGTCCAGCGTATCTGTGCTGACAGGTTCTCTTAAAGATTGAAGCTTTAATCACAAAACTGGAGGCCCGAGGCTTGTACTTAAGGCCCATGGCTGTATTATGTGTTCGTAACATACATAATATGGCTGCCATAGAGGTACTCCGGGCCTCTGCTTTAGCTCCATATGCCTCCAATTTCAAATCCGTGGTTCACCAGAGATTATTTTAATTTTTTCAAATTGAGACATATTCCATGTGACGTTTCGACCTACACCGGGGTCTTCAACTAGAACGTAGTGTCATCATTATAAGGCAATTCTGTCTCTCTTCCCTGCACAGATCCTCTCTTTCCTGTAGATCTTGGAAGACATGTGTGGCTTTGCGGCTGCTTCTTATATTTCTTTTATGTCAGATAGAGCAGGCGGCATAGAGGCAGGCATAGGTAAGGGCAGGGCACAGCGGAAAACGGTGTGCCTAGTGCAACCAGGGCCAGAGTGTGGCTGGAACTGTAGCTTGCACCATTAGTGAGCACTGTGGCTACCACTTCTGTGGCTCAACGTATGGCTGGCACTATCAAGGGTGGCATTGTTGTCTGCATTGTATATATTAAGCAACTTAAATCCAGACAAAACTGGTATTCTCTTTGGTGCTCTTCAAAATGTGTCATGCGCCCTGGCCTAGGCATAACACAGGGTGCCAGTTTTACCCATAATGATCTTTTAAAATGGTATTCCTACATGAGATTCTAGGGCATAGACATGGCATATGTGATACGCGGGGCTTCCATCTCTAAGGCCCTCATATAAGGCTGCTCTCTCCATTGTAGTTTATGGAAGTTGGGAAACGCTCATTTGCTTCTGTTTTTCCGATAGGTGAAAGCCCCAAAAGTGGCCGCCTACCTGTCAGATATTTATAGCATATACTGTTGATATGGTATAAATATCTGAGATGTGGGTACACTTTAAAGGAGTTGTCCGGATTTAGAGCTGAACCTGGACATACCCATAATTTCACCCAGGCTGCCCCCCTGATGTTAGCATTTCATGCTCCGATGCTCTCCCTTGCCCTGCTCTAGATCGCGCAGGGCAAGGGCCCTTTTATTTACAATAATACACTGCCGGGCGGAGGCTTCCCCCCAGCAGTGTGTTTGGTGACGTCACCGGCTCTGATGGGCGGGCTTTTGCGCTGCCCTCGCCGTTTTACAGGCTAGGGCAGCGTTAAAGCCCGCCCATCAGTGCCGGTGATGTTACCGGTCTCATTGCTGGGTGAAAACCTCCGCCTGGCAGCCCTATGGAGAGCACGGTACATCACCGGAACTCCAGAAAATGCCTTTGCCCTGCGCGATTTAGCCTGTTGGGTTGATACATAGTAAATCAGCTAAAACGTATCCCAGTGGGTTTATGTAGTCTAAAGGTAGATAACCTTTTTACATTTTTGCAGTCTTCTTGTATGTGTGTTGTGCTGTGGTAGCAGTGTAGTAATATAGTTTTTTTTATACTGCACGCCTTTTATTTCACAGTTTGGTAGAAAGCTTAGATCATCAAACATGACTGAAATGGCCTAATTAGAAACTGGAATGTACTTTTTGTACTGGATCTTTGGGAGCTCTTAGTTTGTCCTGCAAGGTTAATTAGTCTTAAATTATTAACTTTCTTATTATCCTGTGTGTCCTAGGAAGGAGGGCAATTGTCTACATTATGTATGTATGATAGATGTATAGTACAAATTGTATGTTTTGAGATGATTTGCTTGATCTCCAGCCTAAACGCAGTTTTCAGGGCAGTTGTTTGTGTCACTCCCTAACATACAGCGGGTCGGGGGGGGGGGGGGGATTAGGAAGGGGAGCCCAGCTCCCTGCGTTACCCAGCTTCAGCTATACTTGGCAATGGCAGGGAACAGAGTTCTGTATCATTCTCATCAATGCTTCTACAAATAGTTGACATGGAAAGCCCTCTGTTATCCCATCAGGGGAGAGCAGAATGGTTAATTGTAAGTTGGAGCACCTCCATAGGCCTTCTACATCTGTTGATGTGATCCCAGAGATCCCCTTTAAGATGATAGCATTTGGAAGAACTATGTAACAAAATTGGTCTCCAAGTATTTTCCTACCAGCAAATTATGCATTATTGCAGGGCAAAACTGAGAGACATTTCTAGAGAGGCTCCCTCAAATGCCTTTGATACCCTTTTTCCCTCTAATACCAGACGTTCTATTACAGATTTGTACTCCTTTCTTAGAAGCGAGTTGTTATGGGGAAATATCCATACAATATATAAAGGCTGGGCACGACAATTGGGGGGTCAGGAGATAGGAAGCTCTACTTGGAACCTTGTTAAGATCCAGCCATGCTAAATATGATTTTTTGCCATTTTTCAAGTGGTCCTAAACTTTTGCTCAGGACTGTGTGTGTGTATATATATATATATATATATATATATAAAATTCCTCAAGATACAATGACCTCAGGATACAATATTTTCAACATACAATGGTCTTTTCTGACCCATCGTAAGTTTAAACCAGACTCGACATACAATGCCTCAGACTCAGATCCAGCCAATCAAGGACACTTCTCCGGTATAATAGCTGCATTAGATGCTATTTAACAGCTATTCCTGACTATTATATGTAAGGACTTGTTTTATCTCTCTTAGGCTACTTTCACATTAGCGTTTTTGCTGGGTTTAGCAAAAACGCTTCCGTACTGATAATACAACCATCTGCATCTGTTATGAACTCTATTGAAAGTCAATGGGGGACGGATCTGTTTTCTATTGTGTCAGAGAAAATGGATCCGTCACCATTGGCGGTCATGCTGGATCCGTCTTGCTCCACATCCCAGGACGGAAAGAAAACCGCAGCATGCTGCGGTTTGTTCTCTGGTCTGAGAACGGAACGGAATGTATTTTGGAGCACTCCGTTCTGTTCAGTTACGTTTTGTCTCTATTGACAATGAATAGGGACAAAACGGAAGCATTTTTTTTTCCCGGTATTGAGACCCTATGACGGATCTCAGTACTGGAAAATATTAAACGCTAGTGTGAAAGTAGCCTTAGTTATCTGCTTATTTTTCTTAAATCTTTATTTTCTCTTATGTTGGATGACATTTTGGGGCTTTGGAACCAATTACTCAGCTTGCAACGGTTTCAACATACAGTGGTCGTCCTGGAACTAATTAATATTGTATCTTGAGGGACTACTGTATATATATATATATCGTGAGGCAGTGATAGGCCTCATATATGAGGAGGGAAGATATGTGTCTCCTAGAATGGTGCAGGAAACCTATTAGAGGAGATGTATGGTATGATTTGATGTGTTTTCCCCACGATTACCTGGCCTGAGGTGAGGTCAGGTGCGATGATCACTTGGGGATAAAGCAATCCTCAGAGTGGGAGACTGAGGAGGGGATTGAGAAGGAAGCCTGCAGAGGTTCTTTGTGGTTCCAGCAAGGAGGGCTGGGCGGCCACAAGGCTGAGGAAGCCTGAGTGTGGGCGACCCAGAGACGCTTGAAAAAGAGAGGGATTGCACGGTCAGAGTCAGGAGGACTGCTGGTCCATATCCCCCCCCAAAGGTATTTCGCTGCTTCCACCAGGAGGACTGGTGGGTTGCACTGGTCACAGCTAGGAGGCTGTGTGACCAAAGCCAAATACTGCAGTGTGAACACTGGCCTAGAAGTGAGTTAGGGAGACCCTTGTATAGTGAGTGCCTAGCCGGGCAAGGGTTTATTGTTTTGTGTTGATGTAACACATTGTGAGGTGAAGCTGCGACTTCATTGTGCCAAGTGATGCCAAACTTGGAAGTGTGATGTGCTGTGTGACAAATAAAGCAACGTTTGAGCTTGAAAACCCCCTGTTTGATGAGAAGTCTGTCATTGCTGACCCCTGAGAGAGAGAGCGATCCCTTACAATATATATATATATATTGTATATAATGTAATAATATATACAAATATAATTAATATCTTTTTTTTCTTTTTCAGGATCACATACAGACACTAGACCGAGAAGTAAATGCATTTGTGGATTATTTGTTTGGCCCAAGGGGTAAGTAAGCTGAATATAAATTGGCATTTAAGGAGGACCTGTAACCTCTTCTGTCATGTCTGTCATCGCAACAACTTGCACTCTCATAATAACAAATCTAAGCATATATTCTTATGAATCTATGATATGCCATTCCTTTTTTATTTCTACTAGAAGCTACTAATGAATTGCTAGCAGTTTGCAATGAAGGTCCAGACGGGTGTTACCAGTTGGGCGTGTTTCCCTGCACCTGAACTAGCCAATAAGTGCTGCCAGTGTCAGACTGCAACACCCTCAACTAGTAACACCTATCTGGATTTTCATTGCAAACTGCTATGAAGAGGACCTATCACTAGCAAGTACATATGTATTTTACTGCAGAAAATATTAGTCCCATTTTTCTAAATACGTGCCATAAGCATAAGTAAAAAAAATAAATAAAAATTTAACCCCTGGGTCCTGTATGCAAATGACCCACAGGAGTCAGGTCAGAACTTCCTGGAGAGCTGCTTCCCACAAACAAGCACTCTCTACAACATTAAAGAGATTGTCCGAGTTCAGGGCTGACCCCGGATATAAGCCCCCCTTCATTCCTTTACCATGTAGGAGTGGAGCATCTCAGCATTTCCTTGGATGCTCACAGCTAATGATATCATTGTTAGGCTCCATTCACACGACCGCAAAATGGGTCCGCATCCGTTCCGCAATTTTGCGGAACGGGTGCGGACCCATTCATTCTCTATGGGGACGGAATGGATGCGGACAGCCCACAGTGTGCTGTCCGCATCCGCATTTGCGGTGCGCGGCCCCGATCTTTGGGTCCGCAGCTCCGCAAAAAGATAGAGCATGTCCTATTCTTGTCCGCAGCTTGCGGACAAGAATAGGCATTTCAATGGGGGTGCCGGGCTGGTGTGTTGCGGACCCGCAATTTGCGGACCGCAAAACCCATACGGTCGTGTGAATGTAGCCTTATACGTATATTGTACAATTTGGCTAATAGAAGTGATCAGTCCTCCATATTCATGAGGGCCCTTGTGAGCATATAGTGATGGACTGCTGTAATTGTAGCTACACAGCAGCCAATTGTCATGAATATAGTGGACTGATAACTACATCTGCATTATTGTTTGATTTCTACTATTAGTCAATATTTTTTGGGGCCATTTGGGCTTATAGGAGAGTGGGCCCCTCAGAAGAGTATAATCATGCAGCGAGCCCAGCAGAGGAGAGGATAGGAGTGATAGTAGCAAGAATGGTGGTTGTAGTTAGTATGCACTCTGGGCCGTGCAGTGATGTGCCCCTTTAGGGCACACTCTCGTTCTCGGGTTCTTCTGCCTGATGGTGTTTTGTGGTCCCCTTGATGGTGATGAATTGTGAGGTGCAAGGCAGGGTCTCCTGTAGCAGTGGAGGCAATGATGAGGCAGGTTTTGCAGTTCTTTACTGAAGATTCAAGTTCAGGTACATCAGTTATAGTTCTCAGCATCCATGGACTGGCAGTTCTTATACAAATGCAATTTCCACAGTTCTTATGGGTTACATGGCTGCAGTAATAGTTAATAGGCAAATATGTCTCTTTAAGACTATTTTCCTCTCACTGCACTTCTCCCTTAAGCATAAACATCCTGAACATCCCCAATGTCAAACTAAGCTCTGCACCTTTTTCACAGGTTGCCATAAACACAGTTTATGTTACTACAGGTTTCCTTAGCAGGTTGTAGTATGGCGTGCATATCGGGATTCTGCCCTTTAGTTTTGTCCAGAGCCAGAAGCCTTTCTCTTTCTGAACGATATTTGCTATGGAGTCTATAAGCTTCTGCTTAAGCAGTTTATCTCTACAGGGCTTCTACTCGCACCTCCTTTTGGCACTGGTATGCTTCCCAAAAATATCCCTGCATCTAGACTTATCACTATCCAGACATCCACTGTGTTTACAATGAATCTATTATCCACACACACACTCCGCCTCTAGACTGTTCTAACTCTTCCTCCCTATGGGTAGAGGTATACAGCCCCACCTAGTGGCTGGTAATTGCATCCTATTAACTGTTATCTACCTTTTTACTCAGAAAATGCATATGCTATCTTTTTACAGCGTATGTATCAAAATTGTAGGGGAACCACTGCTGTAGCAGAGGGACACTGCATTCAGGTGACAGATCTGCTCCAAGTATTTCTGCGAGGAACATTACCTCTCCATCAATGTATTTCTCTTTATTAGAAGTAATATGAATATTTTTTTAATTATCTGTTTCTAATTGTACTATGACTGTTTACTTCAGATGAGTATTTTACATGTAAGGATAGAAACACAATTTAGTGCTTATAGCTTTCGATCACTGTAACTATATTAGAGTCTCATTATCTCCTGTATCTTTCCAGATCCCAGGGTTAGAGGATGGTTTATGCTGGACTCCTACCTTCCCACTTTTTCTTTGACCATCCTCTACTTCTTTTCCATATGGTTGGGGACCAAATATATGAAGAACAGACCACCATTCTCTCTCAGGGGTCACTTAATTGTTTACAATCTTGCAGTCACTTTGCTGTCCTTGTACATGTTGATAGAGGTAAGTGGCTAGCCTATTTTGCATCACTTAATTTCCTTATTGTAAAAATGAGTGGAATTTGTAGACTTTCAGGAGTAAAAATTCTGACGATTAGATTATGCAAATTAATTAAAGGCACTTGATATGTCCATCTTCTGACCACATTGTGTAGGAAGCCATCCGTATTAAAAGCATGAATGTTCTCTCTTGCTGTTAGTACAGTGGTTGCACATGAGCACTCGTAAGTGCCTGGGTTACATAAATCGTTTTTTAAATTTTAGATTCACCTAGAAGACTAGAGGTAGCCTGGGAAAAGGGTTCAAGATGAAGCAAAATTGTGCATACAAATATATAGTTCTGTATGTATTTATATTTTAGGTACTTTCAGTGCTTTTAGGGAGAGGAGAACCCCCAGGGAGAGACAATGGGAAGTCTTCAGAGGGTGCTAGATTATCTAAAAAGCACACAACAATGTTCTTTATTTTATAAGAGCAGAAAGACATTTTAAAGCCATACATGAATAATAATAATCTTTATTTATATAGTTACAACATATTCCGCAGCGCTTTACAATCAGAGGGTTCATGTACAAACAGAATCATACATTACATAGCAACAAACAAGTCAATAAATAAAACAAGAGGAATGAGGACCCTGATCCCAAGAGCTTACAATCTATAGAGACAAGGGCAGGGGTGCACCACCAATGAGGCCAGTTAAGGCGATCACCTCAGGCAGCACCAGGTAGGGGCAAGTGGGGGGCAGCGGAAGGGCCATGGGCAATGAGCGCTTTCATTGTGTCAAACAGGTTAGGGTAAGAAATTGGCATGGGGGGGGGGGGGGGCACCGTTTCAGTTTTCGCCTCAGGCAGCAGAAAGGCTAAGTGCACCCCTGGATAAGGGTGACACAAAAGGTAAAAAGTGCTTGTTTTGTACAATGATCTGGCCATCTTATCACAATAGGGGAGTAGATATAAAGATACATGAGCCACTTACCAGCCAATATCTGTAGTGCTTCTCAGTGCATGGGGTGTGGTAGATAGTGTTTGATGGTGGATGAGGTTCAGAAAAATCATGTTGAAGGGGGAAGGGTTATGGGAACAGTTCGATTAGGGGGTTCGATAGGCCATCCTAAAAAGATGTGTTTTTAGGTAGCGCCTAAAACTGTGGATGTTGTGAATGAACCTAATTGCTTGGGGTAGAACTGGTGCAGCTCAGGAGAGAGAGGTTTGGATTATGGTGGATCTTAGTCATAAATCATTTGCAGATCGTACAGCATGGGTAGGGTGGTAGATAGAAATGAGAGGACATGTAGCGGGGCGTAGCACTGTGGATAGCTTTGTGGGTGAGAATGGCCAGTTGGCTATTAACACATTTGCAGTGAATTGTTTATTTGCTTCCTAAATGTAGTCTTGTTATGGCGGCGTTCCGTACCTGTCGCCGCTCTGTTCTTCCCAGTTGGCACGGCTGTTGGTCTGGTCAGCTTTGCCCTTCTGGGTTCTGGCAGCTGAGACCTGCTGGCAACCCACTCCTGCTTCCCGACGGGCCTTGCCTACAGAGTAACTTTGCTATTCCTCCCATGCAAGAATGTCTTACTTTGTGCATAGGATGCGCGTTCATGCCCTCTCCGGTTTCTTATTAGCCAGTATGTGCACGTCCTCATCTTCCCAGCCAAAGGCACCTTCCCCTGCAGGAAATTTATCAGTTGGTTCTAGTTTGCTACTGTCCTGCAAAGGTGTGCTGTATCTAGGTTCATCTGCCTGTGTACCGACTTCTGCCTGTTTCCTGGATTTGAGCCTATGCTGCATGACTTGACCTCTGCCTGATCTCTGTTATGACCCTGAGCCGCCTACCTTGACCTCAGACGCTATCGGATCACACAAACTCTGCCTGTCCTTAACTACGGTGTCTCTTGACCACTGTGGGTCAGCAGTCACTTGAACAAAGACTGCAGTGCAGTCTAGATTTTTTTTCTTCCATATCATAGCATTTAATGTTTTTGCGAAGGTGGAGTCTAAGGTGCCAGACTTTCTTTGCCTATTCTTAAAATGTAAATCTGGTGCCAGATATAACAGTTGTGACAACCATTCTCATCTTCATGAAAACTGCCTCTTGGCATTACTGTTCACCATATTTGGTGCTCAGGGGTATCAAAAGCAAATCAACAGATTCGGAGTGTATAATAGTCACTTTGTGAGACCCCGATGTTTATGCTTTCAGGACCCCTTTCTTAATATGGCATGACGAGTCTTTAGGTGTAGCGTTTTTTTTCATGTTGTGGACCTTCAAGATGCTATTACACGTGCTGAGCTGTGGTACCTGCATGTGGTTTACCTGCGTTTGCCGCACTGCATCTGTAATTAATGATATGAAGCCGCTTGAGCCAGATCCATTCGACATGGGACACTTTGTAACATTCAGGATTTCAGGCTCGGGTTCACACGGTAATTTATGTGTGCTAGAGTTATGCTGAGATGAATTTTCCAAATATCTTACTGTGTCTTTGTGACAAAACAACGTGAACAGCAAACTAGACAAAATGGATTTCATTTTTATGTTGCGTACAGACTTCTCATTTAAATAGTTTGAACATTTTTTGCACAATGATGTGACCTCTGGGTCGGTTTTAATTCAATAATCTTTTGTCCAGAAAACACATAGAGCATTCTGTACTAGCAATTTCAACCAAGATAGGAAATGAATGCAGATGAAAAGAGAAGCATGTAGTAATCCATTTGCAAAGTAGACAAAGACCCACTTAAAAGTGTCCATTCAATAAATCCATTTCATAGCTAATGTGAAGAAAATGTTACTAATGAGACTCCTAACTGCTGTTAAAACAGAACTCCAGGACCCCATCCCTTTTACTAAAGCTTCATGTATATCTCTCATCCATGTGTCCCTTCCGAAAATTATAGAACATGTCCTATTTTGGTCTGTATAGTCATTTGTAGAGAAAAATGCGGATTGGAATAACTGAGACCGTTTAGTGGGATTATTGATGTAATTTACTCATACAACAGTTACCATAGGCTTATATATCAAAACAACTCACAGAAGGTATCTGTATTTTGTGGATCTGTGGGTTGCAGACCACAATATATAGATAAAATTATGTGCTTGAGGCCTTAAAGCAGTTGGCCCATTTCATACATCGGTGGCATATCGTTAGGATACGCCACCAATGTCTGATAGGTGCTGGTCCCAGAGGTGAGACACAAATCTGTCTCTAGAATGGAGCCCTCAAAGTTGAAGAGAGTGGACTCTGCATGTGTGGCATCACTCCATTAATTTCTATGGGAGTGCCAAAAATAGCAGAGCACTGGCTAGGCTATTTCACTCAGCTCCATAGAAGTGAATAGAGCAGTGGATGCACTTGCGCGGTGAGGAGTTAAAGGGTTAGTCCTATCTCGTACATTGGTGGCATATTGCTAGGGTATGCCACCAGTCAGATCGGGACCCACACCTATCTCCAGAACGAGTCCCCCAAAGTTAAGGAGAGCATATCCCGTGTGCGAGTGTGCTCTCCATTCACTTCTATGGGAGTTCTGAAAATAGCTGAGCGAGCACGCTCAGCTATTTCCGAAACTCCCATAGAAGTGAATGAAGAGCAAACCACAAATGCACGCCACCTCTCCATTCACCTCTGTGGGAGTTCCGTAAATAGCCGAGCTAATGCACTCTGCTTCACTTTGGTGGTCCTGTTCTGGAGATAGGAGCAGATCTCATAGCTGTGACCACACTTATCTGACATTGGTGGCATATCCAAACAATAGGTAGATAGCGTTAGATAGATGAAAATACACCTTTAATAAGAGCTGATTGCAGTGCATCCTGGGAGATGTAGGTGCTCGATTGTCTTGTGTGACAAGTTGCTGCTGCTCACAGAATTCGACCGAATAATGAGTAAAATAAGCAAAAAAAGTGTAAATTACACTGGATACCAATTAATAGTATTAATAGTATTTTTTTGTTACTATGGGGCACAGTTGAACTGCTGCTGTCCCCATTTACAGATCACTGACTAGGCAGGGTGCTAAATCTCCTTAAAGTGATCAGTCCTGTATGGAGACTTACTGGAAGTGCTCCACGGTACGGAGACTCATTGGCAATGCTCCATGAGAAATGAATATGCAAAGAGGTATCTCCCAAGAAAGAGAACCATCTCACCAGTGCCACCTATTTGAAGTGGATCCATATGAGTTGAGATCTGACTTTTCAAAAAGCCTTGTCAAAACCTATTGCTTGTTGGAAAGTCGGATCTTGACTGGCGCTGGCGAGATGGTTCTCTTTCTTGGAGATACCTCTTTGCATATGACTGATAAATGGTAACAGTTACTAGAGATCTATATATATATATATATATATATATATATATATATACACTGCTCAAAAAAATAAATGGAACACAAAAATAACACATCCTAGATCTGAATTAATTAAATATTCTTCAGAAATACTTTGTTCTTTACATAGTTGAATGTGCTGACAAAATCACACAAAAATAAAAAAATGGAAATCCAATTTTTCAACCCATGGAGGTCTGGATTTGGAGTCACACTCAAAATTAAAGTGGAAAAACACACTACAGGCTGATCCAACTTTGATGTAATGTCCTTAAAACAAGTTAAAATGAGGCTCAGTAGTGTGTGTGGCCTCCACGTGCCTGTATGACCTCCCTACAACGCCTGTGCATGTTCCTGATGAAGTGACGGACGGTCTCCTGAGGGATCTCCTCCTAGACCTGGACTAAAGCATCTGCCAACTCCTGGACAGTCTGTGGTGCAACATGACGTTGGTGGATAGAGCGAGACATGATGTCCCAGATGTGCTCAATTGGATTCAGGTCTGGGGAACGGGTTGGCCAGTCCATAGCATCAATGCCTTCGTCTTGCAGGAACTGCTGACACACTCCAGCCACATGAGGTCTAGCATTGTCTTGCATTAGGAGGAACCCAGGGCCAACCGCACGAGCATATGGTCTCACAAGGGGTCTGAGGATCTCATCTCGGTACCTAATGGCAGTCAGGCTACCTCTGGCGAGCACAGGAAGGGCTGTGCGGCCCTCCAAAGAAATGCCACCCCACACCATTACTGACCCAATGCCAAACCGGTCATGCTGGAGAATGTTGCAGGCAGCAGAACGTTCTCCACGGCATCTCCAGACTCTGTCACGTCTGTCACATGTGCTCAGTGTGAACCTGCTTTCATCTGTGAAGAGCACAGGGCGCCACTGGCGAATTTGCCAATCTTGGTGTTCTCTGGCAAATGCCAAACGTCCTGCACGGTGTTGGGCTGTAAGCACAACCCCCACCTGTGAACGTCGGGCCCTCATATCACCCTCATGGAGTCTGATTAATTCATATGGTGTGGTCCAGAAGTGATTGAGTGCTCACACTGGAACCCAGTCAGGTCCCAGTGTCAGCACCCAAACCAGTGACTGTTAGTTACAGTGATACCTATGCTTGTCCACTCGCTGGTGGAGGAGGTACTGTACATATACATCAGTTATGGAAACTGGCGCTCTGCAAACGGCTGTATATTCGTGAGGCATAGTTAGGTAGGGGTGTTTCAGACACATGTGACATAATACAATATCATATTACATGACATACATGTATTGTACATACAGTATATTTATCCCAGACTTTTTCTATCCGAGAACTTCATTATTTTGAGTTCACGTTACTGATTTAAATAAATTAGTCCCCCTTGGCCAAACCTGTAAAGGGAAGCTTACTTACCTGCTCCTGGTGCTGGCTCCCCGCTCCTTCTTCTCCTGGCCTGTGATTCTCTGCTGGGCTCCCTCGCTGCAAATATCCAGTTTGATTTTACTGTCAACTGGCTGTGTCAGCGACCAGTTCTCCTTGCGTCATGTGACCATTTGTCATGACGTAAGGGGAACCGGTCACCACCATAACCAGTGATTTGGCTGCAGGTGAAGTCAAACCGGATGTTTACAGCAAGGGAGTCCAGCAGAGCATTGCTGGCCAGGAGAAGGAGCGGGGAGACAGATAAGTAAGCTTCCCTTTACAGGTCCGGCCAAGTGGGGAGGTTTGCTAAAACCCCTTGAATCTTCCACAACCACTATAATATCAGTTCATCTGCAGGACCCCAGTTCACCTTCTTTGCAGTTGAAAAGAAATGGTCCTGCCGTTATTTGCTTAGCTAAGTACATGGTTCATCTCACTAAGTTCTGTGCCAGGCTGGAAGCCATAGCTAGTTACAAAGGTATGAGAGCTGGGCGAGCTGCCATAGGTAGTATTCATTTACTCTTACATCAGTGATTTCTGTGGTACAAATGGTGACATTCAAGGTCAATGCAGGTCAGCGGGGAGAATATGAGATGTGCTAACTGATTTCCAGCAGGAAGGGGCCATGCAGAGTGATACGTATAAGATACAAGGACATTTACAGAGCATTCCTCTATAAACCCCGAGTCATTCCTTTCGTAAAACCCAGAGCTCCTCTGAGGGGTGAATCTAGAAGTGCCTCGTAAGAATGTTTTTTTTCTACTGTGTCTGAAATGCTGATAGTATTACATGGAGTTTAATTGTATCCCATATAACCTCATAAATCACTGATGTAGAAGGTCCATCATATAACTGAAAAGGGGCAAGAACAACTACACTCAATAGTCAAATCCTATTTTCTATACAGCAGTTTTTTTTCTTTTAACAAACTGGTTTACCATGTAGGATAGGAGCATTGGAGCATTTCTTGCTCCGTTGCTCCCCCTTGCCTTCTACTGCATTGAGCAGCGCAATGCTGTTTGTTGTGAGCTGGTGACGTACTGGGCTTCACAACACTATGCTAGGTGGAGGCAATACTCGCGTCTAAAACCGCCCAGAACAGCACTATAAACCGCCCACTTGAGCTGGTGACATCACTGGGCTCCCTGCTAGGTGAAAGTCTCTGCCTAGCATAGTGTTGTGAAGCCCGGTACGTAGCTAAAGGCTCATGGGCTCTGGTGCAAAAGTTCAGCTTGGGCCCCCCTTCCCTCAGTGCTTTGTGGCCAGAAAAGTACATAGCCTTCGTGCTGCCTGAGACAAAAATTGAAATGGCACCGATTCCCCCCCCCCCCCCCATATTATTGACCTAACCTCTTCCCTCCAGCCAGAGTGTAACTTGACCATCAGGCACTTTCTATAATATTGGGGTCTTTTTAGGTGGCACAAGGGTCTTTGGGCCTCCTCAGGCTCCAGGGCCCGGTGACGACTGCTACCTATGCACTCCTTATAGCTACGCCCCTGAGTCCAACTCCCGGTACCTCTGCTGGTCAGCTGATCCCAGGGGCCGCAGAACACCTCAACCAGGCACAGCTCCACACACTGCGCAGTCTTTTTGCCTGGTTACTGCAGCTTTTGCTCATTCACTTGTATGGGGCTGTGCTGCACTACACAGTGTATGGAGCTTTGTTGTCTTCTGATGTTTTGTGGCCTCTTGTAAGGAATCTGTTGTCGTCTGCTAATTGACCACTAGAGACTGCTGTTTTACACCTTGAGGAATGGTGCTGCACTTCCACTACTTACCACTGGATGCTGCTGGTTGCCCTGTTACTTGCCCTTACTCACAAAGGCCAATATTGTGTGGAATGGGAACCATTTTGCTTTCTGTTTGGGCCTATTTCAGTCCATGCAGTTTATGCAAACATTGCTTGAGTATTTTAACTTTTTCCAGCCTCCTGCCCCCCTGAGAACTTTACCAGACAGTTCTTACTCCTTGTTGGACTTTTACTTTACCTTATCTCCTGGTCTAACAGTTTCGTTGAGGACATCTACAATCAGTTCTCCACCGTGCTCAGCTCATTCCTTCTGCCTTTTATTCTAGCAGTGTTCACCAGTATTGTAATACCCCTGGCGATCTGATATTGATGACCTATTTTAAGGATTGGTTATCAATATTAGTTTGAGACAAGCATGTCCTGTGTGGAACTCGCGCTCCGTGTGTGAGCATGATTTACTGTTATGGACACTGCTCATTTCACAGGAGCACACGGCATTGTAATGGTTTATAATGCCGTTAGTCTCTGCATGAACTTACTTCTACAGAGTCATACTGATATAATGCTGGCAGTATAATTTAGTAGATACAGGTCATGCAGAGACGTACAGCATTATAAATCATTACAAGGCCGTGTGCTCCTGTGAAATGAACAGTGTCATAACAGGATATCACGCTCACACACTCGTCTGAAACAGGCCTTAAAGGGAACCTGTCATCAACTTTATGCTGACCTCACTGAAGGCAGCATAAAATAGTGACAGAAATGAAGATCTCAGCGGTGTGTCACACATGAGCTAATAGTAAGTGGTTGCTGAGAACCAGCATCATATTCATTGCAGCCCAGGCCCTAAAAAGAGTCCAATCTACTTGAGAAGAGTCCTGGTTATTCATAATCTCCTGCTCTCCCGCCCATCTGCTGATGATTGGCAGTTCTCTCCTAGAGAGAAAGGGAGAAAACTAGGTAGAAGACTGTCAATCATCAGCAGGTGGGCAGGGAGAGCAGGAAGTCATGAATAACCAGGACTCTTCTCCGGTGGCCGTGACTCTTTTCCAGGCCCAGTCTGCAATAATTGTGATGTTGGTTCTCGGCAACCACTTACTTTTAACTTTTAAATGACAGACCGCTGAAATCAACTAACCTGTCTCTGCTTCATTCTGCCGTTAGTATGGACAGCATAAAGTTGATGACAGGTTCCCTTTAAAGTTCTGGAAAATCCCTTAGAGACTGAAGCCACGCCATGGCTTTTTTTCTTGACCAGGAAATTCATGCATTATTTACAAGCATTTTTGGGGGATGGCATTTTATAGTTACACAAGGTTTTACTTTTTTTTTTTTTTCTATAGAGAAGTCCATGGGAAAACACCTGAAAAATGCCAAACCCAGAGCATTCTGCAATTTGAAATAGCCCTCAAGGGACCAAAACATGCATCTTAGGCCTCTTTCACACGAACAATACAGATTGTGTCATGATCTGTTCAAGAAAAAACTGATGGTTTGGCACCCAAGTTCAGTTAGTCTTGTCTGCGATTGCGTTCAGTGTTTCAGTTTTTTCCGTGCGGGTGCAATCAGTTTTTGAAGAATTACAAACTACATCTCCTAGCAACCATCAGTGAAAAACTCATTGCAATCTGTTTTTCACACAAGCCCCATTCACTTCTATGGAGTCAGCGCTGCATGAAAAACGCACAATATAGAACATTCTGCGATTTTTCCTGAACGCAGAAATGATGCGAGAAAAACAACGCTCATGTGCACAGACTCATTGAAATTAATGGATTAAGGATTCAGTGCAGGCGCTATGTGTTTGCTTCACGCATCGCACCTGGACAGAAAACTCGCTCGTGTGAAAGAGGCCTTAGGATCTGTTCACTGAAAAACTGAAGTTCCATCAGTTTTGTCTGCGATTGTGTTCAGTATTTCAGTTTTTAATGCATTTTCCACTAGTGTGAAGAAAAATTTAAGAAAAACAATCTACATCTCCTAGTAACCATCAAACACATTGTATCTGGATGCTTTTTGTGTTTCACACAAGCCCCATTCATTTCTACAGAGCCAGAGTTGCGTGAAAAAAAGCAAAATATAGAACACACTGAAGCGGTAAAAAACAACAACTTTTTTTTTTTTAAGAAAAGCATTGTAAAACCACCCTAATTTCCATATCAAAATGTCTCCAGTGTGTACAGTGTCTGGACTTGCAGAATATAAGCATTTGTCATGTCCATGCTAATCATGGCCCTGTGCAGAATCCATAATTAGGATATGCCCTGGTGAATACTGGTGGTAGTAATCCGGTGCTGGGTGAAGAGCGGACAAAGCCTCACATGTGTTTTAAACGTTTTTCAAAGAAATCAACTGGCAGTAGTACTTTATTTTCATACAGAGTCTTATATTACAAGCCGGTTGTGCGTTTGAAGCCTTCTAGAGAATTGACTAAAGATACTGTTAGGCTGGGTTCAGACCTGAGCGTCTTTGATATGCGCGTTTAACGCGCGTTTTTGACGCGTGTTTTTTGCAATAGTAAACGCGCGTTTGACGCGCGTTTGTGTGATTGACTGCAATGTCATATGGCCACAAACGCGCTGTAAAACGCCCCAAAGAAGCTCAAGTACTTGTTTGAGCGTAGGGCGTTTTACAGCGCGTTTTTCAGCGCTGTAAAACGCTCAAGTGAGAACCAGGGCCATAGGGAAGCATTGGTTTTCATGTGTTGAGCGTTTTACAGCGCGTTTGAACGCGCTGTAAAACGCTCAAGTGTGAACCCAGCCTTACTGCAGGCCGAGAGACAGAAAAGGATCGGCTTGATTCTTCATACACCCAGCAGCAGCCCTCAGTGCTACATGCAGAGCATGAACAAGTTCTGTGCCGCGGTCTCATAGTCTGGCTGTTTCTAGGAGTAATGCTATGTGTGCCAAAGGTCAGATGCCCATGAATACACGGATAAATGCCAGCTCAGGCACAGACTGTTTCCTCTCAATGAAGAGGGAAGAACTATTTTTATAGCATGCAAATGTTATCTCTGTATTCAGGACGTTTTATAGTAGTGGGACTGTAACTAGAATTTAAAGGGGCCATGCCATAATGAGGAGCAGACTTTGCTTGAGCAGTCATATAGGAGCATCCAGATGATATTGGGAGATATCAGAAAGCCACCACCATGGATTTCTCCCCCATTAATAGGAACATGTATAGAGTGTTATCTGTGTGTAGTTATACTGCCGTACCAAGGCTTCCAACAACACGAGAGCGGTTATTAACATACAGACGCTCTAAAAATGATATTTTATCCTAATGTTATGCTTCAATATATAGTAAAACAGAGAACGGAACGGAAAACAGTATCAGCATATTGTGCTTGCTTTAGAGGCCAGTGTGAAGACTGGAATATAATAATATATTTTTTTAAACACAAAAATATATTTTTTTAAACACAAAAATATATTTATATTAAAACACAAAATATATTAAAACAAAAAATATTTTTATAATAAAAAACATTTAATGACTCATTTTCTGACAATACATCCCTATTACGAGAGCCTCATCATACTGTACTTGCTGTACTCTTACCAGAAAGTGATAGAGCTGTTGTCCTTTATATAAAAAAAAACTCCCCCATCTCACACTGTAGTCTCCCGATGATTAAAATTAGAGATGAGCGAATTTCATATTTTGAAATTCGTTCACGCTTCGTTTAAAAGGTGAATTGCGTTATGGATTCCGTTACTACGGACCATAACGCAATTCTATAACGGAATGCCTTTAGAGGCATTCCGTTATTCATTCTGTCATAATAGAAGTCTATGGGCTGCAAAACGGATCCGTCCTGTTTCCGTTATGCAGGGGAGTCTTCTCCTGCATAACGGAAACGGGACGGATCCATTTTGCAGCCCATAGCCTTCTATTATAATGGAATGCCTCCAAAGGCATTCCGTTATGCATTCCGTCATAGAATTGTGTTATGGTCCGTGGTAACGGAATCCATAACGCAATTCACATTTTACCAGTAAACGAAGCATGGACAAATTTCATAACCTGAAATTCACTCATCTCTAATCAAAATGTTTCTTCCCACCATTAACAACTAGTGATGAGCGAAGTATTGGAAAATTCGATTCGGCTGCTTCGCCAAATTTTACTAAAAAAATTAGCTTTGTGACAAATCACAGTACCTAGTCCCGAAGCGCATTTCTTTTGTAAGTAGTGGGTTCAATGACTGGGAAAGGCGATTGTACCAATCATTGTACCCCTCAGATGCCGGGTTCAAAGCTGATTGCGCCATCTGACATCAATATTACAGTGTAAAATAAAAAAAAATTATAAAATCATACTTGCCCTCAAGCCCGAGGAAATTCTAATTTGCGGCTAATCGAATTTTCCCTGAAATTCGGATCGGATTCACTTTGTGGACACTCAACACTACCAATTACATTACGCTTTTGCAGTGCTTCACTCCAGCTTTCTCCTACCTTAGGAGGCATCTCAGTGATGTCAGGGCAGAGGGGGAGGATGCTGGGCATAGTATACGGGAGGAGAAAGCCAGGGGTGGAACTCAGCAAGGGAAAGGGTGTCAGACTTGGGCACTTTGAAAGCCTAATCCCGCCCCGCTGGGCACTTTGGAACCGTTATCAGGGTGATTAAAACTACTTTTTTCAGACAATCCAAACATTGTCAACCGTGTAAAAGGTACGTCTAGAATGCATCTGCAACCATCTGCTGGCCAGTACAAGTGGTTCAATAAGTAAAAATTTGTTGACAGACCCCCTTTAATAGGGTTGACACGACTGGCAGATGCTGTGTATTTATAAAGTACTAGCTGAAGGACCCGGTTTCGCACGGGTATATTTCATTTAATGTTTCTGTGTGTCGTTAAAAGATATCAACAATATCCCCCATAATAGTGACCTCTACAGCACCCCGCCCCCTTAACAGTGAACTCCACAGTCCCCCACCCCTTAACACTGAACCCCCCCTCCTTAAAATGGGACCTCCACAGCAGCCCATCCCTTTAACAGTGACTGCCACAGTACCCTGTTCCCTTAACAGTAACCTCCACAGTACCCCGCTCACTTAACAGTGACCTCCACAGCAGCTGCCCCTTTAATAGTGGCCCCTGCCCCCTTAACAGTGACCTCCACAGCTCCCTGTCCCTTTAAAGCTAGGGCTACATGTGTCGCGCGACATTTTGTCGTACCAATGTCACACAACAATTTTGTAATGATAGGCTATGGTGTCGCACTGCGACTGTGACACGACAATTGCAAAAAATCCATCCAAGATGGATGCATGTAGCAGCGTTGTTGTGCCCTATGTGTTGTGCGACTTATTGTCGTCCTGTAGCCCTAGCCTAAAGCTGACCTACAGCAGTGAAGAAAAATGGCTGGGTTGTTATTGAAACCTGGAGTAAAACTGTGTGTATGTGGAGACTAAGGGCCTGCGAGCTTCTATTGGCTGATAAGGGACATGTGACCGTATGCATGGCAGTTGGGATGAGTGAAAGACTTGCAGGCTTCTATTGGCTAATGCAGGTCATTTTTTGGGAATATCTCAGGAACTGTACGTCCTAGAGGTCTAAAACCTTCCCGGACACCTGATGTACCTGTGTGCTAAATTTGGTGAAGATCGGTCCAGTAGTTTGGTCGCGCATAAAGGACAGACAGACAGAAACTCATTTTTATAATATAAGAGACTAGCAGAAGGACCCGGCTTCACACGGGTATATTTTATTTCATGTTTTTGTGTGTTGTAAAAAGATATCAACAGTATCCCCCATAACAGTGACCTCTACAGTACCCGCCCCTTTAACAATGAAATCCACATTGGCCGCCCCTTTAACATTGACCTCCACAGTGCCCGCTTCTTTAACAGTGACCTCCACGGTGCCCGCTTCTTTAACAGTGACCTCCACAGTGCCGGCCCCTTTAACAGTGACCTTCACAGCACCTGTCAGTTTAATAGTGGCCCCTGCCCCCCATGCATGTAGCAGTGTAGTTGTACAATCATTCCTCATATGACTGAATATTTAAGGACCTGCGAACTGCTAAAACCTGTGATCAGTTGTTATGGCAACCTGGAGTAGGACTGCGAGCTTATATTGGCTGATAAGGGACATGTGACCGGGTAAATGGCAGTTCGGATTTAAGTGAAAGGCTTGCTGGCTTGTATTGGCTATATGTGAGTAATTTTTTGGGAATATCTCAGGAACGGTACGTCCTACCTGAGAGCTGAGACCCGGTCTAAAACCTTCCCGGACACCTGATGTACCTGTGTGCCAAATTTGTTGAAGATCGGTCCAGTCGTTTGGTCGCGCATAAAGAACGTCTAGACACGGACAGAAATTTTTATAATATAAGAGATAAAGTAATAGGGACATTTTGTTGGACACCCTTATGTGAAAGATGCTGTTTTTTGTTTTTTTTCTGTGCTTTGCAATATAATTTATTAGCTGAATGGTATGCTTACATAATTCTAAAAATCTATATGTACTTAATTCATTTACATTTTTTTTTTACAGCTCATTCTTTCAACATGGGAAGGTGGCTATAACATACAATGCCAGAACCTGGACAGTTCAGGTGAAGCAGATGTGCGGGTAAGGCATGACATTTTGTCTTCCGTGTGCTTTCCGCATCCGTATATCCATTCCACAAAAGATTAAACATGTGGACCATGGACCTATTGAAGTCAATTGCTCCACAAAATAAAATGCAGATGCAACCTAGACAATATCTGTATTTTGTGGACCGCAAAATATATACGGTAGTGTGCATGAGCCCTTAAAGGGAGTCTTTCACCTAAAATCACCATTATAGAACACTAACATCAGGATCTCCATTACATTCCCCATATTAGAATGCTACCTTCCATATTGCTGTCCATCGCCGATTTTCTCAGAAAAACACTTTTATTCAAAATGTTAATTAGCTTCTGAAGGTGCCCAGGGGCGGAGTTCATGCAGGAGTTCTGCGTTATGAAAGAGATATCTATTTGAAAAGGAAATGCCCAAATAAGTTTATGGCTGTGTGGGGGAGTTGGGTGTCCGATTCTGGATTGGTTTCGAGGGCACTAGCTGAAGAATATATCCGGGATCAAATGTCTGGATTAGGTAGATTACAGTAATCCTGGTTACACGTTATAGTCCACAATGTATTGTGATGAATAATTGAGAAATAGAGTTAGACTCCGTGGAGTGTTCCATACTAGTAGTGAAATATAAGATATGCGCTGTTAAAAATGACAGGATGCCATGTAATGTTGGTTTGGCCGTCTCACCGCACATTGTATTATATTGTTATGTGAGGTAATGATGTATTACACTAAATAATGCAATGCACTTTTTGTTATGGGTTCGGGGGGTGGTGGGTAATAAGAAATAGGGAGGGGGGGGAAATAATAGTATAAAAAAGAATGTTGTCAAGCACATGAAATAATGAAGACAATAACAAATAGATATTGTATTATTGATGTACTTTATTGTATAGACAAATGTTACTTGCTGATTGTCATTTAGTTACAACTTGTTTGACAATAAAAAAAAATGCACTGATTTAAAAAAAGAACCTAGGGCGGGCCAGAGGGGTGAAAGGGGAGGGGTTTATGAAAAGCACCGAGGGGCCTGGGCACCAGCCGCATGAACGCCTCCCAAGGCAGGGGTGGATGCTTAGTACTTGGTACTAAGCATGTGCATAGCCTTAACTATCCTTTTTTTTTTTTTTACTTTATACAGGTGGCCAAAGTTTTGTGGTGGTACTATTTCTCCAAAGCAGTTGAATTCATGGACACAATTTTCTTTGTTTTACGGAAAAAGAACAGCCAAATCACATTTCTCCATGTATATCACCACGCCACAATGTTCAATATATGGTGGTGTGTCATGAACTGGATTCCCTGTGGTCAGAGTAAGTTTCTGTTTGCGGCATAGCACTGGTTAGAAGCAATAAGAGCTGCCATAGGTCCTGGAGACAACACAGGCACCTCAGAGTGTTGGCAGAGTTAATTCCTACTTTGTGATGGTGCATGTAAATCATTACTCGTAATTAGAGAGTAGTTCTGCTTTGACATACACAATTGTGTAATACAGACAATGGAATACGTGGTAGAGTTTTAGACACAGTGAAGTCAAAGCGAATGTCCATGACTATTATGGATTTGTGTGACGACACACAGATCTATAATGCAGCATCCATAGCCTGCTGTTGGCCTATACCTTTTTATTATGTATTTGAAAGTGGAAGCAAGGCATGGCAGTATTCTATAAGCAGTATATGAGCTATCTATCTATCTATCTATATATATATATCTATATATATATATACAGTGGGGGAAATAATTATTTGACCCCTCACTGATTTTGTAAGTTTGTCCAATGACAAAGAAATGAAAAGTCTCAGAACAGTATAATTTCAATGGTAGGTTTATTGTAACAGTGGCAGATAGCACATCAAAAGGAAAATCGAAAAAATAACTTTAAATAAAAGATAGCAACTGATTTGCATTTCATTGAGTGAAATAAGTATTTGAACCCTCTAACAAAAAAAGACTTAATACTTGGTGGAAAAACCCTTGTTTGCAAGCACAGAGGTCAAACGTTTCTTGTAATTGATGACCAAGTTTGCGCACATTTTAGGAGGAATGTTGGTCCACTCCTCTTTGCAGATCATCTCTAAATCCCTAAGGTTTCGAGGCTGTCTCTGTGCAACTCTGAGCTTGAGCTCCCTCCATAGGTTTTCGATTGGATTAAGGTCCGGAGACTGACTAGGCCACTCCATGACCTTAATGTGCTTCTTCTTGAGCCACTCCTTTGTTGCCTTTGCTGTATGTTTTGGGTCATTGTCGTGCTGGAACACCCATCCACGACCCATTTTCAGTTTCCTGGCAGAGGGAAGGAGGTTGTCGCTCAGGATTTCACGATACATGGCTCCGTCCATTTTCCCGTTTATGCGAATAAGTTGTCCTGTGCCCTTAGCAGAAAAACACCCCCAAAGCAAAATGTTTCCACCCCCATGCTTGACGGTGGGGACGGTGTTTTGGGGGTCATAGGCAGCATTTTTCTTCCTCCAAACACAGCGAGTTGAGTTAATGCCAAAGAGCTCTATTTTGGTCTCATCAGACCACAGCACCTTCTCCCAGTCACTCTCTGAATCATTCAGGTGTTCATTGGCAAACTTCAGACGGGCCTGCACATGTGCCTTCCTGAGCAGGGGGACCTTGCGAGCCCTGCAGGATTTTAATCCATTGCGGTGTAATGTGTTTCCAATGGTTTTCTTGGTGACTGTGGTCCCTGCTAATTTGAGGTCATTAACTAACTCCTCCCGTGTAGTTCTAGGATGCTTTTTCACCTTTCTCAGAACCATTGACACCCCACGAGGTGAGATCTTGCGTGGAGCCCCAGAGCGAGGTCGATTGATGTTCATTTTGTGCTCCTTCCATTTTCGAACAATCGCACCAACAGTTGTCACCTTCTCTCCCAGCTTCTTGCTAATGGTTTTGTAGCCCATTCCAGCCTTGTGCAGGTCTACAATTTTGTCTCTGACATCCTTGGACAGCTCTTTGGTCTTTCCCATGTTGGAGAGTTTGGAGTCTGCTTGATTGATTGATTCTGTGGACAGGTGTCTTTTATACAGGTGACTAGTTAAGACAGGTGTCCTTAATGAGGGTGACTAATTGAGTAGAAGTGTCTAACCACTCTGTGGGAGCCAGAACTCTTAATGGTTGGTAGGGGTTCAAATACTTATTTCACTCAATGAAATGCAAATCAGTTGCTATCTTTTATTTAAAGTTATTTTTTCGATTTTCCTTTTGATGTGCTATCTGCCACTGTTACAATAAACCTACCATTGAAATGATACTGTTCTGAGACTTTTCATTTCTTTGTCATTGGACAAACTTAAAAAATCAGTGAGGGGTCAAATAATTATTTCCCCCACTGTATCTATATATATATATATATATATATATATATAACTAATAACACATATAATATATGTACAAATAAACATGAGGTTCTTAGAAAATATATTATGATCAAAAAATATCTGTGCCCATCCACCACAGCAAGGTGACTTCAATACGGATAGGAATCTAACTCTAAGCATATCTCTATGCCACTCATGGGCATCTAAATTCAAGGATAGCAAAACATGTAAAAAGACTGTTAGCTCTGTAGCAGTCACAGTTGCTATGTGGTTTCTATTTAAATGCCTGTGAACGGCATAGAGATACGTTTAGAATAAGATAACCTTGCTGCGGTGGATGGACACAGATTATTATAATTTTTTTAAAATCAAAATATATTTGCCAAGAACATCATGTTTAATTGTATATTAGATGTGGTATTAGTTTAGATATAATTTACTGTATGTCTATAGAATGCTGTACCCTGCTGCCTTAACAGTGACCTCTACAGCAGTTGCCCCTTTAACGGTGACCTCCACAGCATTTTGTCTTAACAATTTTTATAATGATAGGCTATGGTGTCGCACTGCGATACAACAGTTGAAAAAAAATCCATCCAAGATGGATTTTTCTGCGACTGTCGCGTCACAACATGTTGCAGTGCAACACCATAGACTATCATTATAAAAATTGTTGCGTGACACCTGTAGCAGTGTAGTTGTGCCCTATGTGTCGTGCGACTTATTGTCGTGTGACCCTAGCCTAAAGCTGACCTACAGTAGTGTAGAAAAATGGCTGGGTTGTTATGGAAACCTGGAGTAAAACTGTGTGCATGTGGAGACTAAAGACCTGCAAGCTTCTATTGGCTGATAAGGGACATGTGACCGTGTGTATGGCAGTTGGGATATGAAGAGAAAGACTTCCAGGCTTGAATTGGCTAATGCAGGTTATTTTTGGGGAATATCTCAGGAACTGTACATCCTAGAGAGCTGTGACCCCCACAAGATTTCTTTCCAGGTAGCAAGGGATGTGTATACCAAGTTTAGTTGAAATCGATGGTTGTGTTTTTGAGTGATCGTGGAACATTATTATATATATATATATATATATATATATATATATATATATATATATATATATATATATATATATTATATTATAATATATATATATATATATATATATATATATATACATATACATATACAGGGTGGGCCATTTATATGGATACACCTTAATAAAATGGGAATGGTTGGTGATATTAACTTCCTGTTTGTGGCACATTAGTATATGCGAGGGGGGAAACTTTTCAAGATGGGTGGTGACCATGGCAGCCATTTTGAAGTCGGCCATTTTGAATCCAACTTTTGTTTTTTCAATAGGAAGAGGGTCATGTGACACATCAAACTTATTGGGAATTTAACAAGAAAAACAATGGTGTGCTTGGTTTTAACGTAACTTTATTCTTTCATGAGTTATTTACAAGTTTCTGACCACTTATAAAATGTGTTCAATGTACTGCCCATTGTGTTGGATTGTCAATGCAACCCTTTTCTCCCACTCTTCACACACTGATAGCAACACCGCAGGAGAAATGCTAGCACAGGCTTCCAGTATCCGTAGTTTCAGGTGCTGCACATCTCGTATCATCTGAAGGCAATAGTCTATGCTGTGAAGATACGAGATGTGCAGCACCTGAAACTACGGATACTGGAAGCCTGTGCTAGCATTTCTCCTGCGGTGTTGCTATCAGTGTGTAAAGAGTGGGAGAAGAGGGTTGCATTGACAATCCAACCCTATGGGCAGCACATTGAACACATTTTATAAGTGGTCAAAAACTTGTAAATAACTCATGAAAGAATAAAGTTACGTTAAAACCAAGCACACCATTGTTTTTCTTGTGAAATTCCCAATAAGTTTGATGTGTCACATGACCCTCTTCCTATTGAAAAAACAAAAGTTGGATTCAAAATGGCCGACTTCAAAATGGCCGCCATGGTCACCACCCATCTTGAAAAGTTTCCCCCCTCACCAAGTTAATATCACCAACCATTCCCATTTTATTAAGGTGCATCCATATAAATGGCCCACCCTGTGTGTGTGTATATATATATATATATATATATATATATATATATATATTTCACACTGCAAATACAGTTTTATTACAGTACATGACACAGTACTAACCAATTTAGAATCATAACTGTGTGTTTCAAGCACTGCTCAATACAGGCGAGTTCACATCTGATCTGCGTTGGAGGCTTCCTTTGGGGCTCCGTCACAGATTCTTTAAAAAAAAATAAAAAATGGATAAAGTCCACTTTTTCTTCCGGTAGAAGATCAAAATTCAGAACATAAACTGAACGGACTCCATTGTAGTCAATAGAGCCTGTTTAGCTCCGTTTGGGTCAGTTATGTGCCCTATCCGACAGTTTTTCTGCTCCTCTAACTGAACAGAATGGGAGAAAAAGCAGTGATGTGAACATGCCCTTAGCTGCTTTCAACCAAACATTAATGAGTACTAGTGTTGAGCAAAGTCGCCTAATTCAAAACTTCAGAATAATACTGTACAGAGAACTGTTTCCATACAGTATTCGAATGTATGGGCTCCGATGAGCCGAAGTAAGTTACTCGCGAAGTCAAGCGTGACTTTTTAAAGTGGAAAACCATTTTAAAACTTGAAACCGAACTCTGCTTCGGCCCATGTGCACTCCTCTGAACGAAGCCGAGTTCGGTTTCAAGTTTTAAAGTAATTTTCCACTTTAAAAATCAACTACCGAAGTTATTCAACAGTCACGAGCGTCTTCGTGAATAACTTACTTCGGCTCATCGAAGCCCATACATTCTAAGGCTACTTTCACACTCGCGTTTTGGGCGGATCTGTCATGGATCTGCAAAATCTGATCAGTTACAATAATACAACCGCATTCATCCGTCATGAACGGATCCGGTTGTATTATCTATAACATAGCCAAGACGGATCCGTCATGAACTCCTTTGAAAATCAATAGGAGACAGATCCGTTTTCTATTGTGCCAGAGAAAACTGATCCGTCCCCATTGACTTACATTGTGTGCCAGGACGGATCCGTTTGGCTCAGTTTCGTCAGAGCGGAATGGAGACTGATCGGAGGCAAACTGATGCATTGTGATCGGATCCTTTTCCATTCAGAATGCATTAGGGCAAAATTTATCAGTTTTGGACCGCTTGTGAGAGCCCATGACTGATCTCACAAACGGAAAGCCAAAACGCCAGTGTGAAAGTAGACTAATACTGTATGGAGACGGAACTCCCTACAGTATTATTCTGAAGTTTTGAACAAAGCGACAACACTAATGAGTACCTTTCTCATGATGCTTACTTGCTAAGAACGAGTAACTTAATGACAGCACATCACAATAGCATTTCCAGCTGGATGCCAGACACAATTTACAGCCCGTGAACTGCTGAGAGAATACTACTGAACTGTGCAACACTATCATTTGTTCCATTAGGTTTCTTTGGACCTACACTAAACAGTTTCATCCATGTCCTCATGTACTCCTACTATGGCCTCTCAGTTATACCATCCATGCACAAATACCTCTGGTGGAAGAAGTACCTCACACAGGCACAGTTGGTAAGTGATACACCATCTATTTCTGATTTCATGATTAACTACTTATAGCATAACATTTAGTCTACTTTCACATGTACCAATCTTGTCCAGTCAGTTTTGGAAACTGCATTTTTTTTAGCTGATTTTTCTTCGTGCTTTTAGCATATTTATTTTGCCACCTCCCATGGCCAAAAGAGGGCATACAGAAATGACTGGTTTTAACAGTTCTTTTTATTATAGTTATTCCTTTCTATAATTCAGCAATTTTTCTGCAATTTGTTTTAGTATTATTCAGACACTATCACTGAGCCGTTTGATAAACCAGTATATTCATATGACCAAAGGAATATGGGAAAACACATTCACACAGATATATCATTAATAAATAATCTTTATTCACAAAACAACATTAAAAACTGCATAAAAATGGAGTGGTCACAGGATATAACAGGTGCTGGGGTAGTTACGTTAAACATATACCACTGTGTCTGGTGCAAATAATTTTATGTAATGCATTTCACAAATAAAATTTAATCCCACTGTGAAAATAAATAATATATTAGAACAATAGTACAGATAATGATACCAACCACACAACAGCTTATTGCTCTAACACGTTTTTGTTTGCTTCCCATATTTCTTTGTTAATACAGTCTCAGTTTAGTCATGGGAATCCTGTTTAAGATATGGCTATTAGGCCTCTTGGTTTGTTTCTTATAGGTGCAATATATTCATATATGACAACCATAAAATGTTGAATTTAATAGATGATCGTTCTCAGGCTGATTGAGACACTTTGTTACCCAATAATGCCTCCTATTTGGGACAGTTTAAGAAGTTGTCTCACTTCAGAAAATGGCCTTCACCATCTAGAGAAGGTTAATACAAGACACTTACTAATGTATTGTAATTGTCCATATTGCTTCCTTTGCTGGCTTGATTCATTTTTCCATCCATGGTTATGACCACCCTGCAGTACAGCAGCAGTGGCTGTGCTTGCACACTATAGGAAAAAGCACCAGCCCATGTGCACTCCTCTGGTTCCGGCCACCAGAGGGGCCGCTGCTTTTTTTTCTATAGTGTGCAAACAGAACCACCACTGATGGATCGCAGGGTGTTCATAACCATGGAAACGAGCGGTGTATAATGTGATGGAAAAATAAATACAGCCAGCAAAGGAGGCAATATGGATAATAACAATACATTAGTAAGTGCCTTTGCTAAAGTGAGACAACACCTTTAGGCCTCATACACACAGCCGTGGCCATCATACGGCCCGCAAACGGCGGGTCGGCAATCCACGGCCACCAGCCATGTGCACCCCGCATCATGGATGCGGACCCATTCACTTGAATGGGTCAGCAATTCCGGAGATGCGGAACGGAGTCACGGAACACTGGAAGCACTATGGATTGCTTCCGTGGTGTTTCTTTCCATGGTTCCGCACCGCAAAAAAATATGACGTCATATTTTTTCGCAGTGCAGACATACCACGGACCCATTCAAGTTGAATGGGTCCGGCCTGCTGCACGGATGTTGCCTGTGCATTGGGGACCGCAATTGCGGTCCCCAATGCACGGAACGGCCGCACAACGGCCGTGTGCATGAGGCCTAAAGCTGAGGCTATGTGTCGTGTGACAGCAAGTTTCAGAAAAAACCTGTCTGACTATTTTAGATCTGTGATTTGGCTATAAAACAGTGAAATTGCAGAAAATTTTTAGTTACACAAAAATTACATTGTGGTTGTGTGCTACTTGCAACTAAAAATCGGACAATGTGGATTGTTTCCAACAATGTTGGATTTTTTGCAATGGTCACAGTCGCAGCATGTTGCTTATTGTATCGCAACCCCATTGGCAATCATGAGTTGCGATCTTCATGTCACACGACACATGGCGTCTTGTAGCCCTAGCCTTACATATCTGCAGACTCAAGCTGATAAAAATTATTTTCTTATAAGTACACTACAATTCTGGAGATGCGGATAGTGACTTACTGAAATAGAAATAGTCAATGGCCTCTTGTTTGTATATTCCAGATCCAGTTTCTGCTCACCATTTCACACACACTGAGTGCAGTGGTTAAGCCCTGTGGGTTTCCTTTCGGCTGTCTCATATTTCAGTCCTCCTATATGACTACATTGGTCATTTTATTTGTAAACTTCTATCTAAAGGTAAGTTATCCAGAAGGACACCAAGTACCTTTTCATTTTGTATTAAAATAAGCTCAGTCCTAGTTTTGGATAGCCCTGACATAAGGTTACATGGAACCGCTAAAATAAATATTTATATAAATGTAGAAGAACCAACATTTACATAGCATATGTTTTGGATCTCCGTTTTTACATGGACAAGGATTATACACTGTAATAAAGTATGGCCGCGTTCACATCTCCGTTTATGAGACCTGGCTGTCAGACGGACAAAGAACTGTTGCGAAATTTGGCAGTTATGCCAGAAATCGCTGGATCACCACCAGACCTCATTGCAGTCAATGGGGATATGGCAGTAAAGTACAGTGACAGCCTGTGAGATCCAGCCCCCTGAATCTCAAAGGCAAGCAAGCTGAAGTGTATTACAGAAGTATTGTAATGCATTGTATAGGGGATCAGACCCCCAAAAGTTGAATTCCCAGAGTGGGACAAAAAACTAAAGTTAAAAAAAGTAAAAAAAAATTAGTTTTACCAAAAATTTTAAGTTTCAAGTAAAATAATAATAATAAAAAAAAGGCGTCCTTTTCCCAAAATAAAGTTAATTAAAAAAAGAAATAAATAGAGAATAAGACAAAAGTAGACATATTAGGTATCGCCGCGTCCGTATCGACCAGCTCTATAAGGCTACTTTCACACTAGCATTCGGGGCTCCGCTTGTGAGCTCCGTTTGAAGGCACTCACAAGCGGCCCCGAACGGATCCGTCCAGCCCTAATGCATTCTGAGTGGACGCGGATCCGCTCAGAATGCATCAGTTTGGCACCGTTTGTCCTCCGCTCCGCTCAGCAGGCGGACACCTGAACGCTGCTTGCAGCGTTCGGGTGTCCGCCTGGCCGTGCGGAGGCAAACGGATCCGTCCAGACTTACAATGTAAGTCAATGGGGACGGATCCGTTTGAAGTTGACACAATATGGCTCAATTTTCAAACGGATCCGTCCCCCATTGACTTTCAATGTAAAGTCAAAACGGATCCGTTTGCAATATCATGAACAAAAAAATAAATAAATATATATATATATATATTTTTTTTGTTCATGGTAATGCAAACGGATCCGTTCTGAACGGATCTAAGCGTTTGCATTATAGGAGCGGATCCGTCTGTGCAGATACCAGACAGACCCGCTCTGAACGCAAGTATGAAAGTAGCCTAAAAAGATCACATGATCCACCACGCCAGATGACTGCCGTAAAAAATAAAAACAGTGCGAAAACAGCAATTTTCTGGTCACCTTGCCTCACAAAAAATGTAACACCAAGCGATCAAAAAGGCGTATTCAGCCCAAAATGGTACCAAACAGTCATCTCAACCTGCAAAAAATGAGATGCTAAGACAATTGCCCAAAAAAAAAAAAAAATATGGCTCTCAGAAAATGGCAACACAAAAACAAGATTTTATTCTGTTCAAAAAGGCTTTTACTGTGTAAAACGTAAAAATATAAATAATATAGACATATCGGGTATTGTCGCGTCCATAACAACCTGCGCTATATTAGGCTACTTTCACACTTGCGTTAGGAGCGGATCCGTCTGGTGTCTGTACAGACGGATCCGCTCCTATAATGCAAACGCTTGCATCCGTTCAGAACGGATCCGTTTGCATAACTGTTTTTTTCAGATCTGATTTTTCACTTCGTGAAAACTCAGATCCGACAGTATATTCTAACACAGAGGCGTTCCCATGGTGATGGGGACGCTTCAAGTTAGAATATACTAAAAGAGCTGTGTACATGACTGCCCCCTGCTGCCCCCTAACTCATTAGTGGCCAGTGCGGCCCCCCCTCCCTCCCCTATATTTAACTCATTGGTGGCCAGTGCGGCTGCGGCCGCCCCCCCTGTTTTTAACTCATTGGTGGCCAGTGCGGCCGGCCCCCCCTCTCTCCCCCCCCTGTTTTTAACTCATTGGTGGCCGGTGCGGCCGCCCCCCCTCCCTCCCTCTTTTCCCTGTTTTTAACTCATTGGTGGCCAGTGCGGCCGGCCCCCCCTCTCTCCCCCCACTGTTTTTAACTCATTGGTGGCCAGTGCCGCCGGCCCCCCTCCCTCCCCCCCCTAATTAAAATGACCGACCCCTATCATTGGTGGCAGCGGAGAGTTCCGATCGGAGTCCCAGTTTAATCGCTGGGACTCCGATCGGTAACCATTGCAACCAGGACGCTACTGCATTCCTGGCTGCCATGGTTACTTAGCAATTTTAGAAGCATTATACTTACCTGCGATGTCTGTGACCGGCCGGGCGCTCCTCCTACTGGTAAGTGAAAGGTCTGTGCTATAAGCAATGACCTTTCACTTACCAGTAGGAGGAGCGCCCGGCAGGTCACAGACATCGCAGGTAAGTATAATGCTTCTAAAATTGCTAAGTAACCATGGCAGCCAGGAATGCAGTAGCGTCCTGGTTGCCATGGTTACCGATCGGAGTCCCAGCGATTAAACTGGGACTCCGATCGGAACTCTCCGCTGCCACCAATGATGGGGGGTCGGTCATTTTAATTAGGAGGGAGGGGGGGCCGGCCGCACTGGCCACCAATGAGGTGCAGGGTGTAATCATGTACACAGTTCTTTTAGTATATTCTAACTTGAAGCATCCCCATCACCATGGGAACGCCTCTGTGTTAGAATATACTGTCGGATCTGAGTTTCACGATCTAACTCAAATCCGATGGTATATTCTAACAGAGGCGTTCCCATGGTGATGGGGACGCTTCAAGTTAAAATATACCATCGGATTGGAGAAAACTCAGATCCGATGGTATATTAATAGAGACTCCTGACTTTACATTGAAAGTCAATGGGGGACGGATCCGTTTGCAATTGCACCATATTGTGTCAACGTCAAACGGATCCGTCCCCATTGACTTGTATTGTAAGTCTGGACGGATCTGTTTGGCTCCGCACGGCCAGGCGGACACGAAAATGCTGCAAGCTGCGTTCGGGTGTCCGCCTGCTGAGCGGAACGGAGGCCAAACGGTGCCAAACTGATGCATTCTGAGCGGATCCGCATCCACTCAGAATGCATTGGGGCTGTACGGATCTGTTCGGGGCCGCTTGTGAGAGCCTTCAAACGGAACTCACAAGCGGAACCCCGAACGCAAGTGTGAAAGTAGCCTTAAACAAATATCACATTATATTCCCCTTCGGGTGAACGCTGTAAGAAAAAAATAATAATAATAATAAATAAATAAAAATGCCAAAACAGACATTTTTTTCACCTTGTCTCATAAAAAGTGTAATACCAAGCGATCATCCCGCAAAAAATTAGCCCCCACATAAGACAATCACTTAAAAACCAATGGCACCTGTAAACCAATCCATCAAAAGCTGCGCTGAAAAAGCCATATGGCATTCCTTCCGTTCTGAGTCCTGCCATTTGCCCTCACAGCATTTTGCTACCACATATGGGGTGTTGCCGTATTCAGGAGAAAATGAGTAGCAAATTATAACAAATTATAGGGTGCTTTTTCTCCTGTCACCCCTTGTGAAAATAAAAAAATTGTGGCTAAAGCAACATTTTATCGGAAGAAATTAAACTTTTCATTTTCACAGCAGAGTGTTTCCAAATTCCGTAAAACGCTTAGGGGGTCAAAGTGGTCAGTACCCTCCCCCCCTTAATATATTCTTTAAGGGATGTATTTTCCAAAATGGGGTCACTTTTTGAGGGTTTCCACTGTAGGAGTACGTCAGGGTCTCTTCAAATACAAAATGGTGCCTAAAAACCATTCTAGCAAAATCTGCCTCTGAAATCCATATGGCGCTTCTTTCCTTCTAATCACTGCCACGTGCCCATAAAGCAGTTTACTGCCACATATGGGATATTTCTGTAAACTGCAGGATCAGAGTAATATATTTTAGGTTTATTTTGCTGTTAACCCTTGCTGTGTTGCAATAAAAAATTAACATTAAAAAATCTACTAAAAAAGTAAAATTTTCATTTCACCTCCATTTTCCTTTAATTCTTGTGGAACACCTCAAGGGTTAACAAAGTTTGTAACATCAGTTTTGAATAATTTGAGGGGTGTAGTTTCTAAAATGTCATTTAGGGTGGTTTCCATTACGTAAGCCCCTCAAACTCACTTTATAACTGAATTGGTGCTTAAAAAAATGGTTTTCGAAATTTTGTTGAAACTTTGAAAAATTGCTTCTAAACTTCTAAGCCTTCAAACATCCTAAAAAAATTAAATGACATTTACAAAATGATGCCAACATAAAGTAGACATATAGGGAATGTTAAAGAGGTTGGCTCATCATAGACAATGGGGGCATATCGCTAGGATATGCCCCCATTGTCTTATAGGTGCGGGTCCCACACCTATATAGAGAACGGAGCCCTGCAAGGTGGTGGCTGGAGGACTTCGGTCCGGCCACCACCAAGCCGGCTCCCTATAGAAGTGAATGGGAGCGTACCGTGCATGCGCGGCCCCCTCTCCCATTCATTTCTATGGGGTTGATGGAAATTTTAAGTAATAAATATTTTGAGGTATCACTTTGTTTCAAAAGCAGAAAAAAATGTAAATTTAAAAAATTGCGAATTTTTCAAAATTTTGGGTAAATTTTGGATTTTTTCATAAATAAAATGTGAAATATATTGACTCAAATTTATGACTGTCATGAAGTACATTGTGTCACGAGAAAATCTCAGAATGGCTTGGATAAGTAAAAGCGTTATAAAGTTATTACTACATAAAGTGACATGTCAGACTTGCAAAAATTTGCCTGGGAATTAAGGTGAAAAGTGGCTCGGTACTGAAGGGGTTAAACAAAAATTATATATAACACATAAAACATGCTTTATATAATGTATGTAAAACATGCACAATTGTTATCACCACAATTGTAACAACCTGAAATATGAAATTATCACATTTCACCTGTATGGCAAATGGAGTGAAAAAAGCCAGAATTTCTGTTTGTTCGGCCATCCCAAAAACCGAATAAAAGGCAATCAAAAAATTGTATGTACCCCAATAAAAATGTCAACTTCACAAACCCTCACACAGCTCCATTGACAGTAAACTAAGATATGGCTCTCAGAAGTTTGATACAAAATGAAGTTTTTTTTTAAATACATTTGTAAATACTGTAATTGTGCTGACCTGCAGTGCAAAGCCAATATCATTTATACACAACTGTAAGAACTATACACAAAACCCCAAACAATGAGGAAATGCAGTTGTTTTTTTTTTAACACCCCCTCCCCCCCAATTCATTATACTAAATAGTGCCATTAAAAATACAACTCATCCCACAATAAAAAAGCCCTCATATAGCTTATGTACAGTGGATATAAAAAGTCTACACACCCCTGCCTGTTAAAATGTCAGGTTTCTGTGATGTAAAAAAATATTACAAAGATAAATCATTTCAGAACTTTTTCCAATGTGACCTATAAACTGTACCACTCAATTAAAAAAACGAACTGAAATCTTTTAGGTGGAGGGAAGAAGAAAAAAAAAAAAAAATAATAATAATAATAATAATAATAATAATAATGTGGTTGCATAAGTGTGCACACCCTCTTATAACTGGGGATGTAGCTGTGTTCACATTCAAAATCATGTTAAATAGGAGTCAGCATACATCTGCTATCATTTAAAGTGCCTCTGATCAACCTCAAATAAAGTTCAGCTGCTCTAGTTGGTCTTTCCTGAAATTTTCTTAGTTGCATCCCACAGCAAAAGCCATGGTCCACAGAGAGCTTCCAAAGCATCAGAGGGATCTCATTGTTAAAATGTATTAGTCAGGAGAAGGGTACAAAAGCATTTCCTAGGTATTAGATATACCATGGAACACAGTGAAGACAGTCATCATCAAGTGGAGAAAAAGTGGAGAAAATATGGCACAACAGTGACATTACCAAGAACTGGACGTCCCTCCAAAATTGCTGAAAAGGCGAGAAGAAAACTGGTCTGGGAGACTACCAAGAGGTCTACAGCAACATTAAAGGAGCTACAGGAATATCTGGCAAGTACTGGCTGTGTGGTACATGTGACAACAATCTCCCATATTCTTCATATGTCTGGGCTATGGGGTAGAGTGGCAAGACGAAAGCCTTTTCTTACGAAGGAAAACATCCAAGCCATGCTACATTTTGCAAAAACACATCTGAAGTCTCCCAAAAGCATGTGGGAAAAGGTGTTATGGTCTGATGAAACCAAGGTTGAACTTTTTGGCCATAATTCCAAAAGATATGTTTGGCGCAAAAACAACACTGCACATCACCAAAAGAACACCATACCCACAGTGAAGCATGGTGGTGGCAGCATCATGCTTTGGGGCTGTTTTTCTTCAGCTGAAACTGGGGCCTCAGTTAAGCTGGAGGGAATTATGAACAGTTCCAAATACCAGTCAATATTGGCACAAAACCTTCAGGCTTCTGCTTAAATGCATAACATGAAGAGGAACTTCATCTTTCAGCATGACAACGACCCGAAGCATACATCCAAATCAACAAATGAATGGCTTCACCAGAAGAAGATTAACGTTTTGGAATGGCCCAGCCAGAGCCCAGACCTGAATCCGATTTAAAGTCTGTGGGGTGATCTGAAGAGGGCTGTGCACAGGAGATGCCCTCGCAATCTGACAGATTTAAAGTGTTTTTGCAAAGAAGAGTGGGCAAATCTTGCCAAATCAAAATGTGCCATGCTGATAGACTCATACCCAAAAAGACTGAGTGCTGTAATAAAATCAAAAGGTGCTTCAACAAAGTATTAGTATAAGGGTGTGCACACTTATGCAACCATATTTTATTTTTATATTTTTTCTTCCCTCTACCTAAAAGATTTCAGTTTGTTTTTCAATTGAATTGTACAGTTTATAGGTCACATTAAAGGTGGAAAAAGTTCTGAAATGATTTATCTTTGTCTCATTTTTTTTACATCACAGAAACCTGACATTTTAACAGGGGTGTGTAGACTTTTTATATCCACTGTATGTATGTAATAGCAGTTCTCTGGCACCTTGTCTTCAAACTCTACATTGTGCTGTTCCTCTGACAACTGGTTTTTTGGATTCTCTTTATCAGTAGGGTGCGTTCCAAGACAGGCTGACACTGGCAGCACACAATGTTACAGTGTGTAGTGACAAGCCCCACTGACCAATGTCCAGTTGTCAATTTATTAAAACATTTCCAGGAAAAAGAACAGAGGAACAGCACAAAGCACAGCTCTTCCATTCAAATGGACAAAAAAAAAACACCTTATAGAGGATATGTCGGCAACCCTAACTTTTTTTTTTAAATAACTCTGAGGCTGGGTTTATACAGGGCATTTATATCGCCTTGTAACACCATCTGCACAAAAAATGTAGCTGGGAAAATGTTAAAAAAACGCATACATTGTTACCAGTGTGGTTTTTCCAGCAGTTCCAAAATGCATCTAAAACGCCCTGAATAAACCCAGTCTGAAGCACTGTATCTGTTAGTAAGCAGAAAACAAGAAGCTTTATATTAGCTGGAATTATTTATGTAAAGGAGGTACAAAAATATAGTATACTGTACATTTTTGGAGAATAATATCAATATCAATTTGAAAAAAACTAACAAATTTAAAATACATTACCAGGGATGCCCTATTTCGGCCTTGCATGGCTGAGAGGAATAACCCACAGTAAGCTCCAGCCCAGTGCTCTACTGTTTCCATAATTCTTATAGCATTAAAGGAGAGCTGCTATGGGAGTCTGGAAACATTGGAGTGCCAGCCACTCTGTCTCCGTAAGGCCTAATTCACACCATATCACAGATGCGGACCCATTTACTTGAATGGGTCTGCAATCTGGGATATACAGTGTGGGATAGAACAGAGGCGAAGATCGGAAGCACTGTGGAGTGCTTCCGTAGGTTTTCTGTCCGTGCCTCCACACTGCAAAAAAGTAGTGTATGCAGTACTGTTTTGTGGTGCGGAGCATCGGAATGCGGATTCAAGTGAATGGGTCTGTGTCTGCGGCCACACGGTTGGTGCCAGTCCATTGTGCAGCACGGGCATGGCCGGCACACAGTCGTGTGCATGAGGCCTAACTTCACCTTCTCAGGCCATAAAAGCGATAATTGGAACAACCCCTTAAAGTGTAATACTAATGTCTTCTGTTTGAGAAAAAAAAAAGCTGCAATATGACAAATACTTTATAACAAAAAAAAAAAGCACGACATGAAGGCATGTCTTTGCTATATAAAACACTTTATACAACATGGAAGTTAAATAACGTGAGAAAATAATGTAAACTTATTCTCTTCTTTAGGCTTACAAAGCAAAACCATCAAAATCAGATGCAAATGGAATTACAGCCAGCATAGAACTGAAGAACGGATTTCACAAAGACTTGGTGCACGCTAGCAATGGTGCTGTGCACAAGAAACACAACTAGAACATGAAGAGATGGATTATTAAGAAGCGGCCTCCGTTTGAAGTGATATTTGAACATGCTTCTAGGCGTCCTCCTAACAACTGAACAATATCCGTTTCCGTTAAAAGCATTTTTTAAATAAATCACTACCCCAGATTATTATAATCTTTTGATATATAGAGTATGAGAAAATTATGACATCAAAAGGCTTTTATCCAAATGTCATCATAACAATACTGCAAATGGAAAGTACTTAATTGTAGTCCAGGAAATGCCTTATAACATCCTAATGACGTTCTTTTACATGGTTAAACAATTTTTAATTTAAATGTAGGACTTTGTACTTACTAAAGTTTAAATTATGTGAAAATAGACTTTTGTTGTATGTTACTTTCAGCTAAATGGTTATTATAGATTATAATTTTTAATTCAGAGTTTCAAAGAATTTTAAAGTCAAACTCAAACCACAGTTTGAGGATTACAAACACTCAAGTAGTCAGTTTATACTGGTACACATATAATCCTATTTGTATTAAGAAAGTCACATAGCAGCACAATACATCAAGTACACATGATCCAAAGATTAATTTTTCAGACCAGATAAAAGAATGGGAACGAAATGGAACTGGAATAATGAATTGTGGTGTTTTCACTGCAGAACTGACTGAGAAGGTTGCACAAAACATGCACACATGTCTATCGCCTCTATTTCTCTGTCAGGGGATAAGGGGACCTTAGTACTTCCAATATATGGAGGTCCCACTCCTGTCAGACATTTATCAGTTAAGTATCTTAAATGGGGATCTCACTTTAAGCCCTTAACAACATAGGACTAATATATCAGTCATACACTTAGCCCACTCCATATGCAGCAGGTTCCAGCTGTGTAATACAGCCGACACACGGACACCGTTAACAGGATCGGGGACAACTGCAATCTAGGTCATTTAACCCCTAAGATGCCGTGGTCAATAGCAACTGCAGCATCTCTGTGGTTAGACAGAGGGTGGGCACCCTCTGATCTGACCCCCTGCACCAAATTACAGAGATCTGATTGGTTACTATCACAGCCTGGGCCTTGTGACGGCCTCCTGTCCTGCCATAGGAACCTGCCTGTAAAAATCCCATAGAGTGCAATAGTGCAATAAGCAATCATAGGATCGCATGTTCAAGTTCTCTAAGGGGATAAACAATTGCATTAAAAAAATTCTCCAAAGTTTTTTTAAAAGTAGTAAAACATAATAAGAACATACATTTGTTAACACTGCAATCATACTGACCTGCAGAATAAAGTTGTCAGTCTTCATGCACATACAAATTTTGTTAAGTTAAATGGCCCAACATAGTATTATGAGGGCTTATCTTTTGCAGGTTTATCCAGAGAATCACTCTGGGTAAAAATAAAGCTGACAGACCCCGCAGGACCAGAGGGAGAAGTGACCTGGGAAATAAAAAAGCAGCAAAAAGGATGCCATTAGTGGCAGCCACACAGTGCACCACTAGCAATTACCTTGACCCTGCGCTGCACGTCTTAACTTGTCACTCCTTTTCTTTCTGACATGGAAGATGCATGTGAGCAGCCACCAGAGGGCACTCACGTGCATCTTCTAAGACCTGCACTGATACTTACAGTCAGAGCTGGGAGGACAGAACAGAGCTGCTGTCTATCAGTAGAATATGCCTTATGTCTTTTAACAGTGTCTTTCCAAACAGACAAGCATGTACTGTATGTATCCTGATGGCTGGCGACTGCAAAGAATGGCATCATGGACCATATATTGAGTACCACTGGTATTGGCAATATGTCCTGGATATCAGATGAGTATTCTACAGACTGGTACAGAGGTAGAGAGGACCCTGCCTGCAAGAGCTTACAATGTGCAAGAGAAGGAGACAGAAGGTGAGGGTATGATCTGCTCAGATAGTAATAAAGGAATATAAAAGATTGTATACTTTCCTGAAAAAGTGGGTTTTCTGGTTAATTTTGAAAGTTTGGGTCACAGGAGAGAGATCCAGATTATGTTGGGCACACGTGAGAAATCTTAGAGATGAGTGTATGAAGTGAAGACAACAGAAGAGCATAGACATCCGTTGAGGGTTGGATATTGCAATAGGGAAGTTATCCGAATGTTAGGTCAGATGTGTGGAGGGGAAAGGCTGTGGATGGCTCTGTAAACACTTTGCAATCTTACTAAATTTGACCATTGGTGTGCAAAACCCTCAAAATCAATCAGTTCCACAGTAGGTTGCAGATCTTCGAACGGATGGCAAATCCGTTATATACAGTCGTGGCCAAAAGTTTTGAGAATGACAAAAATATTAGTTTTCACAAAGTTTGCTTCTAAACTGCTTTTAGATCTTTGTTTCAGTTGTTTCTGTGATGTAGTGAAATATATTTACACACACTTCATACGTTTCAAAGGCTTTTATCGACAATTACATGACATTTATGCAAAGAGTCAGTATTTGCAGTGTTGGCCCTTCTTTTTCAGGACCTCTGCAATTCGACTGGGCACGCTCTCAGTCAACTTCTGGGCCAATTCCTGACTGCTAGCAAATCATTCTTTCATAATCACTTCTTGGAGTTTGTCAGAATTAGTGGGTTTTTGTTTGTCCACCCGCCTCTTGAGGATTGACCACAAGTTCTCAATGGGATTAAGATCTGGGGAGTATCCAGGCCATGGACCCAATATGTCAACGTTTTGGTCCCCGAGCCACTTAGTTATCACTTTTGCCTTATGGCACGGTGCTCCATCGTGCTGGAAAATGCATTGTTCTTCACCAAACTGTTGTTGGATTGTTGGAAGAAGTAGCTGTTGGACGGTGTTGGTACCATTCTTTATTCATGGCTGTGTTTTTGGGCAAAATTGTGAGTGAGCCCACTCCCTTGGATGAGAAGCAACCCCACACATAAATGGTCTCAGGATGCTTTACTGTTGGCATGACTGATGGTAGCTCTCACCTTTTCTTCTCCAGACAAGCCTTTTTCCAGATGCCCCAAACTGTCACCACCAGATCTCTGAGGAGTTCTGACAGACGTTCTTCAGTACCTCCTGCATGATGTTCTTTTGTTTTGCTTTCGCTTTGACATCTCTTCTCCCTCTCTCAGCTGTCATCTATTAGCAGTGATTGCCTCCCTATATATCTCCTCCCATACTGCTTCACTTTGCGGTTTATACTACTTCCTGGATGGGGTTCACTGCTTGAAGTTGCTACTGCTGGTTCCTCAAGATAAGTTTATTTCTGTATTTGTGTTTTCCTGTTGGCTTAAGCATGGATCCGGTTTTAGCCTTGACGGACCGCATGCGGGGTCTTTCACTGGAGGTCGCAGCGCTCCGTAAAACTGTATCTCAGTTTCAGGTGACCGGTTCTGCTTGCGTTCATGGAGTTTGTTCTGAGCCTAAGATCTCGTATCCAGATACCTTCTCTGGGGGTAGTGAGAATTTTGTTCGTTTTAGAGAGGCTTGCAAACTCCATTTTCGCCTACTTCCCCATTCCTCTGGTGATGAGGAGCAGAGGGTGGGGATCATCATCTCACTGCTCAGGGATAACGCTCTGTCTTGGACTCTTTGCTGCCGGTGGGGGCACGGCCCCTGCGATCAGTGGACGAATTTTTTGAAACCCTGGGTCAGATATATGATGATCCGGTGCTGAATCTAAACTGCGTCTTTTATGCCAGGGTACACAATCCGCAGAGTTATACTGTTCAGAATTTCGGAGATGGGCAGCTGATACTGTAAAAATCAGAGGTTTGAGCAGCTCTCACCTGCCAGGGATTCCACTGGTATAGCACGGACCGGCTCCTTCACCCGAAGTAGGAGAAATATAAGTATGAAGAAAATAAATTGGATGGTCCAGCTTGTATTCGTGGTAATCCAAAGGCTTTATTCAGTATTCAATAAAATCCAGGTACAGGAATGCAGGTCTACATGTTTCGGGCACAATACAATCTTAGCCCTTACTCATGACAAGCTGATACTGGTTGGAATGATGCTGCACTCCGAAGTAAATTTTGCCATGGTCTTTCAGAGGGATTGAAGGATGCATTTGCCTTTCATGAGAGACCTACCTCCTTGGAGTCCGCCATGTCTCGGGCTGTTCGTATTGACAGGCGTCTTAGAGAGGAGAGATTACTCCTTCCTGTCATACTCTGTCCAAGGACAGTGGGGCGGTCTCATTCAGTGCGCAGGGGTCTCAGTCTCTCTCAATCCCCTTTGAGCAGGAGCCCATGCAGCTTGGTTTGCTTGCCTCTAACAACAGAGGATTCAGCTCTCAGAGGAGGGTTTGTTTCTGTTGTGGAGGTATAAATCATTTGGCAAATGTTTGTCCCTCTAGGAGATTCAGGGAGTTTTTAGAGAATAATAAAGAAACAAAAAGAAAAAAGTCCTCTAAAAACGTTCCATCTGTTACTATTGGCAAGGTTGATGCGGAAATTGAAGGTTTTCCGTTTGCTTGTAGTTCCCGTTTTGTCCTACCTGCCAGGGTGGCGCTAGAGAGCAAGAACATTGTTTGTGAGATTTTTGTAGATAGTGGAGCAGCTGTCAATCTCATTGATAATCAATTTGCTATAATAACACATGGTTTCCAGGTATGCACTTTGGGAAAGGACATACCTGTTTTTGCTATTGATTCCACTCCACTTTCTCGAAAATCATTAAAGGGCATAGTTCACAATATCCGTTTGATTGTGGGTGATGCTCATGTTGAGGATGTGTCATGTTTCGTCCTAGGCGGGTTACCTACTACTCTAGTGTTGGGGCTACCCTGGCTCACTAAACATAACCCCACCATCGATTGGCAAGCGAGGCAAATAAATGGTTGGAGTGACTTTTGCAGAGAGAATTGCCTCTCGACGTCTCTTTCAGAGACTGTACCATCTTTTCTTTCTGAATTTTCGGATGTGTTTTCTGAGAGTGGTGTTCAGGAGCTGCCCCCTCACCGGGAGTACGATTGCCCTATTAATCTCATCCCAGGCACCAAGCTGCCTAAATCTCGTTTATACAATCTCTCCCAACCTGAAAGGGTCGCTATGCGTTCTTATATCTCTGAGAGCCTGAGAAAGGGACACATACGTCCCTAGAAGTCACCTGTTGCCGCTGGTTTCTTTTTTGTTAAGAAAAAAGATGGTTCTTTAAGACCATGTCTGGATTTCAGGGAGCTGAACAGTATCACAATTCGTGACCCTTATCCGCTTCCTCTGATCCCGGACCTGTTTAACCAGATTGTTGGGGCTAAAGTTTTTTCCAAGTTGGATTTAAGAGAGGCATTCAACCTGGTCAGGGTCAGAGAAGGGGACGAATGGAAGACGGCCTTCAATACCCCTGAGGGCCATTTTGAGAATTTGGTTATGCCTTTTGGTTTGATGAATGCCCCAGCCGTCTTCCAACATTTTGTGAACAGCATTTTTTATCATTTAATGGGGAAATTTGTACTAGTGTATCTAGATGACATTTTGATTTTTTTCTCCTGATTTCAAAACTCATAGGGACCACCTACGACAGGTCTTGCTCATTCTGCGGGAGAATAAATTGTACGCTAAACTGGAGAAATGTGTGTTTGCGGTTCCAGAAATTCAATTTCTGGGTTTTCTTCTCTCCGCTTCTGGTTTTCGCATGGACCCCGTGAAGGTCCGCGCTGTGCTTGATTGGGAGCTTCCTGAGAATCAGAAGGCGCTGATGCGCTTTTTAGGTTTTGCCAATTATTACAGTAAGTTCATTTTGAATTATTCCTCTGTTGTTAAGCCACTGACTGATATGACTAGAAAGGGGGTAGATTTTTCCTCCTGGTCGGTAGAGGCGCGTAAGGCCTTTTCTAGTATCAAAGAGTGTTTTGCTTCCGCTCCCATCTTGGTACAACCTGATATCTCTCTGCCCTTCATTGTTGAGGTAGACACTTCTGAGGTGGGTGTGGGTGCGGTCTTGTCTCAGGGTCCCTCTCCTGCCAAATGGCGACAGTGTGCCTTTTTCTCGAAGGAACTCTCCTCCGCAGAGAGAAATTACGATGTGGGAGATAGGGAGTTGTTGGCCATCAAGTTAGCTTTTGGGAATGGTGCCATTGGCTAGAGGGAACCAGACACCCTATTACCGTGTTTACCGACCATAAGAATCTGGCCTACTTGGAGTCAGCCAAACGTCTGAACCCGAGACAGGCCAGATGGTCTTTGTTCTTTTCAGGGTTTCATTTTGTTGTCACGTTCCGCCCTGGGGTTAAGAATGTGAAGGCGGATGCCCTGTCATGTTGTTTTCTGGGAGGGGGGAACTTTGAAGACCCGGGTCCCATTTTGGCTGAAAGGGTGGTTGTGTCTGCTCTTTATCCTGAATTGGAGGCAGAGGTTCAGGCAGCCCAGTCAGAGGCTCCTGATCTTTGTCCCCCTGGGAGGTTGTTTGTGCCTCTCACTTTACGACACAAGGTTTTTAAGGATCACCACGATACTGTCCTTGCTGGGCACCCGGGGGGTAGAGCCACAGTGGATCTCATTGCTCGGAGATTCTGGTGGCCAGCTCTTCGTAAGTCGGTTGAGGGTTTTGTGGCAGCCTGCGAGACCTGCGCTCGTGCCAAAGTCCCTCATTCACGGTCATCAGGTCCTCTCCTTCCGTTACCCATTCCTTCCCGTCCTTGGACAAATCTGTCCATGGATTTCATTACGGACCTGCCTCGTTCCTCAGGGAAGACTGTGATTCTGGTGGTGGTGGTGGACCGTTTTAGCAAAATGGCGCATTTTATTCCTTTTCCTGGGTTGCCCAATGCTAAAACGCTGGCGCAGGCATTTATTGATCACATTGTCAAATTGCATGGTATTCCTTCAGACATAGTCTCTGATAGGGGCACGCAGTTTGTTTCCAGATTCTGAAAGGCTTTCTGTTCTCGCTTGGGGGTTCGGTTGTCATTCTCTTCTGCTTTCCACCCCGCAGTCGAATGGCCAGACAGAGCGCGTCAATCAGAATCTGGAGACATATCTGCGCTGTTTTGTGGCGGAGAATCAGGAGGATTGGTGTTCTTTTCTCTCCCTTGCTGAGTTTGCTTTAAATAACCGTTGTCAGGAGTCCTCTGATAAGTCACCATTTTTTGGTGCATATGGGTTTCTTCCGCAGTTTGGGACATTCTCTGGAGAGGGGGCTTCTGGTTTACCTGATGAGGAGAGATTCTCCTCGTCTTTGTCATCTATTTTGCAAAAGATTCAGGATAATTTAAAGAGCATGAGTGAGAGATATAAGCGTGTGGTGGAAAAGATACGTGTGCCTGGTCCGGACCTGAATGTTGGTGATCTGGTGTGGTTGTCTACAAAGAATATCAAATTGAAGGTTCCCTCCTGGAAGTTGGGTCCTAAGTTTATCGGGCCTTACAAAATTTTGTCCGTCATCATCTTCCTCAGACTTGGAAGATCCATAATGTTTTTCACATGTCCCTATTAAAACCTTATGTCCAACCCACTGTACCCTCCTCTTTGCCTCCTCCTCCGATTGTGGTTGATGGTAATCTTGAATTTCAGGTCTCTAGGATTGTGGACTCTCGTATTGTCCGCGGTTCTCTTCAGTACCTCGTTCATTGGGAGGGTTATGGTCCTGAGGAGAGGATGTGGGTTTCAGTGGCAGACATTAAGGCCACTCGTCTTCTCAGGGCATTCCATAGATCCCATCCTGAGAAGGTGGGCTCTGAGTGTCCGGAATCCACTCGTAGAGGGAGGGGTACTGTCACCGCCAGATCTCTGAGGAGTTCTGACAGACGTTCTTCAGTACCTCCTGCATGATGTTCTTTTGTTTTGCTTTGACATCTCTTCTCCCTCTCTCAGCTGTCATCTATTAGCAGTGATTGCCTCCCTATATATCTCCTCCCATACTGCTTCACTTTGCGGTTTATACTACTTCCTGAACTGCTTGAAGTTGCTACTGCTGGTTCCTCAAGATAAGTCTATTTCTGTTTTTGTGTTTTCCTGTTGGCTTGATTCTAGGTGACCCTGACTCCCTCCGTATTAAGTGCAGGGAGCCGGTGGTCGTGTCCCCTCACTATTATAGGGTTTGCAGGTGTTACTCAGTATAAGGTACGTGGACATGCAACTTTCTATCATTGAGATCTTTGCATTGGCTGAGCAGTAAGGGTGAGCTCTAGGGCTTTAATAGGGCTCACCCTTTTGTTCCTTAGTTTGGGATCAAGTCAGTCGGATCTTTATTTGTTACTTATTGTTTCCTGCAACACCATCCGTGACACAAACAATCGGAAAGAGGCTTCATCGTCACCATGGTTAACAATGGAAGAACAATGATTTCAAGCATCACCCTCCTTTTAACATGTCAAGTCTGCCATTTTAACCAAATCAGCCTGACATAATGATCTCCAGCCTTGTGCTCGTCAACATTCTCACCTGAGTTAACAAGACGATTACTGAAATGATCTCAGCAGGTCCTTTAATGACAGCAATGAAATGCAGTGGAAAGTTTTTTTTGGGATTAAGTTAATTTTCATGGCAAAGAAGGACTATGCAATTCATCTGATCACTCTTCATAACATTCTGGAGTATATGCAAATTGCTATTATAAAAACTTAAGCAGCAACTTTTCCAATATTTATGTAATTCTCAAAACTTTTGGCCACGACTGTACAATTGCCGAAGCAAAATACCCTCTCTACGAACAGCAAAATCCATGGTCCTAAGCAAGCATTACCTTTGCTATCATGCACAGTCCCTTGTGATCCTAAACAGTCTATAGATGTCTCTTCTCTTTCTCCCATTAGTTTGACACTTGTCCTCAGCATAGAGGAAGGGAGAGCGCTTTGGATCACATCAAAGTACAAAAAGATGATTAAGTCAATTTTTTCAATGTTGAATTTTAGAATGCGGGAGGAGAAGGAGGCTACAGCTGATAGGCTGGAATTCTGGATAGTAGGGAGGCAACATCTGGGTCAGAGGTAAAATTTTAAGGTCATCAGCGTAGACGTGGTCCTGAAAGTTTTGAGACTCCATGAGCTGTCTCAGACCTTAGGTATACACTAAAGTGAAGATTTGCAAAGACTGGAATTTATATGTACTGTAAGTTACAAGCTTGTTCGAGAATATAGGAGTGTGAGAATGAACAAGAAACTGCTTGTGACTGGTATGACTTGATTGTGTCGGTAAAGAGGGATTTGGCCATTAACAAATATACAGGTGCATCTCAAAAAATTAGAGTATCAAAAAGTGAAAGGGATTCGGTCATGAGATTTTAGCCCTATAAGCTAAACATATGCCCATGTCCGTACTAATAACATGAATCCTAAACTGGCCTTATTAAACCTGCTTGTGGCTCTATTAGCCCAAAAAACAGGTTTTTATAACCTGTCAATCACCTACCTAAGGTGCCCAAGGGGTTTTCCGTTAATACCGGGTGCCTGGCCGCACCCATGGCCGCCTTCCCAGTCTTAATCGCCACCCTCCCTGTCTACAGTGCCGCCTTCCTCACCTCAGCACCGCCTCCGTAGTCCTCCCGTTCTGGTGTGCATGCGCCCGGCCTGATGCGCACTTCGCTCAACGAAGTCGCTGCCAGGAGTCCGTGGCGCTTCAGGCTGAGCCTAGTGCGCAGGTGCCGGATCTGGCAGGAGGGACGGGAGGACTGCGGAGGCGGCGCTGAGATGAGGAAGGCGGCACTGTAGACAGGGAGGGTGGCGATTAAGACTGGGAAGGCGGCCATGGGTGCGGCCAGGCACCCGGTATTAACGGAAAACCCCTTGGGCACCTTAGGTAGGTGATTGACAGGTTATAAAAACCATTTTTTTGGGCCAGTTTAGGATTCATGTTATTAGTACGGACATGGGCATATGTTTAGCTTATAGGGCTAAAATCTCATGACAGAATCCCTTTATTTCAGTAATCCAATTCAAAAAGTGAAACTCATCGTATAGATTAATTACACAGAGTGATCCATTTCAAGCATTTATGTTAATGTTGATGAGTATGGCTTACAAATAATGAAAACTCAAAAAAGGCAGTATCTCAGAAAATTTGAATATTGTGAAAAAAGTTTAATATTGTAGACTCATTGTGTCACAGTCTAATCAGCTAATCAACACGAAACACCTGCAAACGTTTCCTAAGCTAGGTCATCACTATTTGATTGTAGTACATACGAGAGTGGAGACACACAATCCAATCTGCTTGAGGTTCAGTATGAAGTTTCCACAGTCTGTGATGGTAATGATTGAATGAATACATTTCACACACACATTTCACTTTTTGAATTGAATCACAAATTAATTTTTCAAGGATATTCTTATTTATTGAGTTGTATCTGTACTTGGTGGTTTTCCGGGTTCAGGGCTGAATCTTTGTTATACGCTGTTCTTTATTCATAGACTACATATGGTGGACCATATGAGCATTTCCTTGCTCCGATGCTCCCCCTTTTCACACTGCATCACAAGGTTCTGTTTGTTTTGGGTCAGTGACATACCGGGCTTCATCACTATACTAAGCAGAGACTTCTGCCTAGCAGTGAGCCTGGTGAGATCACCGGCACAGATGGGTGTTCTCTAGCGCTGCCGGAGGCCGTTTTGGAGGTGGGTACTATGCACCGGGCTCACGGCTAAGCTCTACTTAGCATAGTGATGAGAAGCCTGGTACGTCAACGGCATAAAAACAGATCCATGCACTGCGCGATGCAGCTTGACACTGGGTGAGCAACGGAGTAAGAAAATGCTCATATGCTCCACTCATATGTAGTCTATAAATTAAGAGTAGCTTACAGTATAACCAAGAATCAGCCCTGAACCTAGAAAACCCCTTTGAAAGGTGTGTACACCTTAAGGAGAGGATTGTGGAACATCTAATATTCCCATGGATTGAAAGATAAAAAACAGCATGGGTTTACTTCAGGGAGATCATGTGAAACTAATCCTATTGATTTTTTTGATTTGGTGACTAAAATAAAAGATGGCGGAGGTGCAGTAGGCATCGCTTATCTAGACTTCAGTAAGGCTTTTGATACTGTCCCATATAGAAGGCTTATCAATAAACTCCAGTCTTTGAGCTTGGACACCCATATTGTTGAATGGATTAGGCAGTGGCTGAGGGACAGACAACAGAGGGTTGTAGTCAATGGAGTATATTCAGACCATGGTCTTGTTACCAGTGGGGTACCTCAGGGATCTGTTCTGGGACCCATATTGTTTAATATCTTTATCAGCAAAATTGTTGAAGGCCTCAATGGTAAGGTGTGTCTTTTTGCTGATGACACAAAGATTTGTAACAGGGTTGATGTTCCTGGGGGGATACACCAAATGGAAAAGGATTTAGGAAAACAAGAGGAATGGTCAGAAATCTGGCAACTAAAATTTAATGTTGATAAGTGCAAGATAATGCACTTGGGATGTAAAAACCCAAGAGCAGAATATAAAATCAGTGATACAGTCCTAACCTCAGTATCTGAGGAAAGGGATTTAGGGGTCAATATTTCAGAAGACAAAGGTAGGCAGACAATGTCAGAGCAGCAGGAAATGCTAGCAGAATGCTTGGGTGTATAGGGAGAGGCATTACCAGTAGAAAGAGGGAGGTGCTCATGCCGCTCTACAGAGCACTAGTGAGACCTCATTTGGAGTATTGTGCGCAGTACTGGAGACCATATCTCCAGAAGGATATTGATACTTTGGAGAGCGTTCAGAGAAGAGCTACTAAACTAGTACATGGATTGCAGGATAAAATTTACCAGGAAAGGTTAAAAAGACCTTAAGGCCCCATTCACACGTCAGCAATTTCGTTTCGCATTTTGCGGAACGGAATTGCGGAACTATTAATTTCTATGGGGCCGCACGATGTGCGGCCCAGCTCCAGAAATGCGAGCCCGCATTTCCGTTCCCGAATAAAATAGAACACGTCCTATTCTTGTCCGCAATTTCGGACAAGAATAGGCATATTCTATTAGTGCCGGCGATGTACGTGTCCGTGTTTTGTGGATCCGCAAAACATGCTACAAACGTGTGAATGGAGCCTAACATGTATAGCTTGGAAGAAAGACTAGACAGAGGGGATATGATAGAAACTTTTAAATACATAAAGGGAATTAACAAGGTAAAAAAGGAGAGAATATTTAAAAGAAGAAAAACTGCTACAAGAGGACATAGTTTTAAACTAGAGGGGCAAAGGTTTAAAAGTAATATCAGGAAGTATTACTTTACTGAGAGAGTAGTGGATGCATGGAATAGCCTTCGTGCAGAAGTGGTAGCTGCAAATACAGAGAAGGCGTTTAAGCATGCACGGGATAGGCGTAAGGCCATTCTTCCTAAAAGATAGGGCCAGGGACTATTCATAGTATTCAGTATTGTGGGTGGAAAATCTGCAGCCTGTTACGGTAGAAACAAAGTGCATGAGATTTTAACAAAGATCAGCATGAAAATTGACATGCAGTGCAAATTTTAGTTTCAAGGGTTATTTATTGAGGTTTTAAGTACAGCTAACGATTTCACATAGGAATCAAGATGTACAATAAAAGATACAATACAAAAAGAAAAAATACAAATATTGGATAACATACCAAGAACAGTACAAATATAAGTGAAGAAATAACTGGGTTCAGTATTTATGCAAGTCACCACACAAGGCTAGTATATGTACAGTCGTGGCCAAAAGTTTTGAGAATTACATAAGCAGCAACATTTCCAATATTTAAGTTTTTATAACAGCAATTTGCATATACTTCAGAATGTTATGAAGAGTGATCAGATGAATTGCATAGTCCTTCTTTGCCATGAAAATTAACTTAATCCCAAAACAACCTTTCCACTGCATTTCATTGCTGTCATTAAAGGACCTGCTGAGATCATTTCAGTAATCGTCTTGTTAAAGGGCTTCTGTCACCCCACTAAACTTTTTTTTTTTTTTGGTTACTTATAATCCCTATACTGCGATTTATGCATACATACTGTAATTATTCATTTTGGTTCAGCAGATTATGTTAAAAACGTACTTTTAAAATATGCAAATTACCTTGCTACCAGCAAGTAGGGCGGCTACCTGCTGGTAGCAGCCGCATCCTCCTATCCTAAAGACGCCCCCTCCGCATGTTGATTGACAGGGCCAGCGGACGGGATCTTTCTCTGCTGGCCCTGTTTGCATTCAAAATCTGGCGCCTGCGCTGTACCGCTCTTCAGTCGGCGCAGGCGCACTGAGAGGCGGCCGCTCGCTCGGCTGCTCCTTCCTCAATGCGCCTGCGCCGGGTGTAGATGTGACGTCATCGGCGCAGGCGCATTGAGGATGGAGTGGCCGAGCGAGCGTCCGCCTCTCAGTGCGCCTGCACGGCGCAGGCGCCAGATTTTGAATGCAAACAGGGCCAGCAGAGAAAGATCCCGTCCACTGGCCCTGTCAATCAACATGCGGAGGGGGCGTCTTTAGGATAGGAAAATGCGGCTGCTACCAGCAAGTAGCCGCCCTACTTGCTGGTAGCAAGGTAATTTGCATATTTTAAAAGTACGTTTTTAACAATCTGCTGAACCAAAATGATTAATTACAGTATGTATGCATAAATCGCAGTATAGGGATTATAAGTAACCAAAAAAAAAACTGTTCAGTGGGGTGACAGAAGCCCTTTTAACTCAGGTGAGAATGTTGACGAGCACAAGGCTGGAGATCATTATGTCAGGCTGATTGGGTTAAAATGGCAGACTTGACAAGTTAAAAGGAGGGTGATGCTTGAAATCATTGTTCTTCCATTGTTAACCATGGTGACCTGCAAAGAAATGCGTGTAGCCATCATTGCGTTGCATAAAAATGGCTTTACAGGCAAGGATATTGTGGCTACTAAGATTGCACCTCAATCAACAATTTATAGGATCATCAAGAACTTCAAGGAAAGAGGTTTAATTCTTGTTAAGAAGGCTTCAGGGTGTCCACGAAAGTCCAGCAAGCGCCAGGATAGTCTCCTAAAGAGGATTCAGCTGCGGGATCGGAGTGCCACCAGTGCAGAGCTTGCTCAGGAATGGCAGCAGGCAGGTGTGAGCGCATCTGCTTGCACAGTGAGGCGAAGACTTTTGGAAGATGGCCTGGTGTCAAGAAGAAGCCACTTCTCCAAAAAAAAAAAAACATCAGGGACAGATTGATCTTCTGCAGAAAGTATGGTGAATGGACTGCTGAGGAAGTCATATTCTCCGATGAAGCCTCTTTCCGATTGTTTGGGGCATCTGGAAAAAGGCTTGTCCGGAGAAAAGGTGAGCGCTACCATCAGTCCTGTGTCATGCCAACAGTAAAGCATCCATTCATGTGTGGGGTTGCTTCTCATCCAAGGGAGTGGGCTCACTCACAATTTTGGCCAAAAACACAGCCATGAATAAAGAATGGTACCAAAACACCCTCCAACAGCAACTTCTTCCAACAACAGTTTGGTGAAGAACAATGCATTTTCCAGCACGATGGAGCACAGTGCCATAAGGCAAAAGTGATAACTAAGTGGCTCGGGGACCAAAACGTTGACATTTTGGGTCCATGGCCTGGAAACTCCCCAGATCTTAATCCCATTGAGAACTTGTGGTCAATCCTCAAGAGGCGGGTGGACAAACAAAAACCCACTAATTCTGACAAACTCCAAGAAGTGATTATGAAAGAATGGGTTGCTATCAGTCAGGAATTGACCCAGAAGTTGATTGAGAGCATGCCCAGTCGAATTGCAGAGGTCCTGAAAAAGGGCCAACACTGCAAATACTGACTATTTGCATAAATGTCATGTAATTGTCGATAAAAGCCTTTGAAATGTATGAAGTGCGTGTAATTATATTTCACTACATCACAGAAACAACTGAAACAAAGATCTAAAAGCAGTTTAGCAGCAAATAATATTTGTGTCATTCTCAAAACTTTTGGCCACGACTGTATATGGTAAGATGGCACAAAGAAAAGGAAGCAAGCTATAAGGTAATACGCTATTGTATTATCTTATAGCTTACTTCCTTTTCTTTGTGCGATCTTACCATATAGATCAGTAGAATGGTAGGACATCCAGGGCTCCCAGAACTTCTCAAAGGCCACAAAGGTATCTGTGCGAATGGCATTAAGCCTTTCGTAAAGAAGTATCCTATTGACTGTCCAGTACTGCCTGAAAACTAAGTGAAGTCAACAGTCATTTGAAAGCTACATGGATTCTAGCTGCTAAAAGTATATACTGTGATAGCTTAAATTTGGCATAAGGGATTTAGGGGTCATTATTTCAGAAGACCTAAAAGGTAGGCAGACTGTCATAGAGCAGCAGGAAATGCTAGCATAACGCTCGGGTGTATAGGAAGAGGCATTAACAGTAGAAAGAGGGAGGTGCTCATGCCAAGGGCAGACATAGGATAGAGGCTTCCCAACACCAAGGATAATAGAGTGCATATTCGGCTCCTGAATCTCCTCACAATTGGACAGGCCCACCATATGTGAAACATTGTGCCCTCCTCATCACATCCACGGAAGCACCGTGAAGAGACCTCAGGGTATATGTGGTGTAGTCTAGCTGGGACCATCTTTATTGATGTTTCTGCTAGAGTGGTCTGCCAAGATCCCTTAGTGAGAGTCTAGGAGCGCTGGTACCACCTAGAAGCTGAATATTCTACCTCCAAATCCTCCTCCCATGCTTTCATATATAGTAGTGTAGATCCTTCCGTTACACCATTAAGTCATTAAGTGTCCCATACATCCTAGATAATAGACCTTGTTTGTATAAATAATACGTTACAGAGCATTCAAAGGGTGTGAAATCAAAGGAGCCGTTAGATGTCTGAAGAGTGTAAAAAAGAGAAGATTCGGTTAGCATTAAACATTTCCCTCATGGGGAGGTCATATCTGTCCTTAAAGTCAGCTAACGAAATTAGTTAACCTCGGACAAGAAACGTGTGAGGAGCAGAGCTTATTGGATCTCCACCAATTAAATGTGTGAGCCTGCAGCACCGGTGGGATCGCAGGGTTTCCCAAAATATATTCTAACGGGGAGTTTTTGGGCAATGCAAATTTTAAATCCACACCATGTCAGTTCTTTCTGCAGATTTTAGTCATTTTGATTTAAGCAGGATGGAATCCATGGTGAATATGCAGCAAAACCTGCCACAAAATAAACAATACATGTGGATTTTGCCAGTATTTGCTGTGGAATTTGAGACAAAATGCATACAGCTGAATAGAAGAGGTGCTGGAGTCGGCACCGGGAATCCAATATGGAGTGGCGATACTAAGGATAGGTCATCAATATAGGAAACCAGCCAACCTCTTTATTGTTCTGCTCTGGCATGCAGGACTTTTTCTCTCAAAAATAACTGATGTCTTATGGAACTGACAAAAACTGATGTAAACGGAGCACAACTGATGCTCAAAATAAGATTTTTTTTTTCTGCTCTTCTGACAGATCAGAAAAGCAGAAAGCTCAACGAAGATGGTAACTCTTAGAGGTTTCACAAAAGGAGAGGGGCTCTTTGTAACCTCATTAGCACCCCAAAACATGATTTTGAGGGCCACTGGTCCCCTCAGGTGAAGAAGCGCTCCCCTGCCTGTTAATGGACAGAGCCGGATATCGCGCCCAGCCCTGACAATATGGGCCCTTCACCGCTGCTTTGAGTAACGGCACAGGCAACGAAGCTCAAAGTCAGCTGATGAGCCCAACTATGTATGGGTGAAACGCGTCGGGATCATGACGTGATAAACTAACAGCATGTTTTTGCTATAATATAAATTTTACTATAATAAGGATCGGTTTACGGTAGTGATATACAAACTTTGACTGTTATTTCATCAATTTATTATTTTCTGGGTATATTTTTTTGAGAGTATATTGAGCTCCTAATCGTGATAGTGACATTCTTTCAGTTAGCATATACTAGTTGTTAGCTTTACCCCTATTCAGGGCCATCCTAGGGCACTCAGGAGGTTTCTTATACGGGATCGCCCCTATCAGGGTGGCCATTCCGTTCTTAGGCAGGGCATTAAATAGTCAGGGCCAGTTTGAGGGTCAGAGCCCAAAGGATATTATATTTGGCCCGCACCTGCCTATCCGTCTCTATAAGTGCAGAGGATAGACTCATTTAAAATCAATATTTGAAGGGGCTCACAAGCGGCCCCGAACGCATCCGTCCAGCCCTAATGCATTCTGAGTGGAAGCGGATCTGCTCAGAATGCATCAGTCTGGCAGCGTTCAGCCTCCGCTCCGCTAAGCAAGCGGACACCTGAACGCTGCTTGCAGCGTTCGGGTGTCCGCCTGGCCGTGCGGAGGCAAGCGGATCCGTCCAGACTTACAATGTAAGTCAATGGGGACGGATACGTTTGAAGATGACACAATATGGCTCAATCTTCAAACGGATCCGCCCCCCATTGACTTTCAATGTAAAGTCTGGACGGATCCGTTCAGGCTACTTTCACACTTAGAATTTTTTTCAAACTATAATGCAGACGGATCCGTTCTGAACGGATACAAACGTCTGCATTATAGGAGCGGATCCGTCTGAGCAGACATCAGACGGACCCGCTCTGAATGGTAGTGTGAAAGTAGCCTAAAGCATCATGCTCATTTAGTATTTAGATTGGAAACCAACTGCTGTAACATGTTAGCATTTCAATGCCTGTATTATGGCTGCAACAAATAATATCCCATGATTGTAGTGAACCAGATAACTATAATCTAAACTCAGTTCAGTAGAACTGCAGGAAAGACTGGGGGTTGCTGCTGTAATTCAGGCATAAATTGCTGCCACAGTATAGCCATCTGAAACTGGCCAAACTTTCTTACACACAAGTCATAATATTCAGAGAAACAAAAATAAAAAAATATATAAAATTTACATGTTTGAGAGTCAGGTTTATTATTAAACAATTAGGACAACAAAAGATTAAATAAGCCAAACTGAAATTTCACTTCATAAAGTTGTCAGTTTGGTTAAGGAATGAAACATTACTAGATTCAGTCACATTTTCTGGAGGCTCTCCTTGATGTCTGTGGTTTCTTCTTTCTTCTGAAAAAACAAACATACATACATGGTGAGGTATCGGGGGGAAAAAAGTAATAATTTGACAAACATGTAGAAATTGAGCTTGTAATTTCTTGAAGAAAATATACCCTATATAATATGAAAGGAACACACTTAACAAAATTCTGCTTCTATCTTTTTACATTTTGAAATACTTGGGTGTAAATGTTTATAGATCTCCATTCAGTCTTTCAGCAATGAGAAGATCCACAATATATGTTGGGCATGATAATCCACTCACAAAAGAGACAAATATATGTCATGAGGCAATGGTATGTGTATTACAAGGCACAAGACCATCAAGTTGTACTAAAATGCAATAAGAACGGTGAGCATGTTAGGCTACTTTTACACTAGTGTTTTTTGCGGATCCATCATGGATCTGCAAAAACGCATCCGTTACAATAATACAACTGCATGCACCCGTCATGAACAGATCCGATTGTATTAGGTCTTCTATAGCCATGACTGATCCATCATGACCACCATTGAAAGTTAATGGGGGACAGGCAGGCAGCGTTTTGTGTCCGCCTCCAGAGCGGAATGGAGGCAAACTGATGCATTCTGAGCGGATCCTTTTCCATACAGAATGCATTAGGGCAAAACTGATCCGTTTTGGACCGCTTGTGAGAGCCCTAAACGGATCTCACAAACTGAATGCCAAAACGCTAGTGTAAAAGTAGCCTAAAGAGCTGCAGCCTCCTCTTTGAGCATGAAAAGTCAGAGCAGAGCAAGCTGCAGGGAGCAGAGCTTGAGCTCCACAGAGTCCGAGCCAGTGAGAGCTTTGCTGGAGTGACCAGGGATGGCCATGCAGAGCCTGCAGGCGGCTGTTTGTACAGAGAGGATGAGCTTTGTGTCTGTCATCAGTCAGAACCGAGAGCTGCAGCATACAGACACAGCGAGAGCATCCAAACACTGTACGCTGCTGACCCTTTACGAGGATACACGCAATTAATATGCACAAGATTCTGCCTCCATATTACTATAAACTGAGCTGATGGGGCCATCAATTGCTAAGCAGAGTGAGACAAGTTGCTTTTCTAAGAAAAATTATTTGTATTGTTTAAATACAGAACATTGTCCTGAATGTCTTTCTTGGCGATAACATACTAAAACTATGATTTAACCGTTATTACTGCTGGCCAAGGAATCATAAATGTTGGTTGGAGCATATTTCCATTCGTTGGAATCAATCAATTTTAGGTCCATGCACATTAAAATGATTTCTAGCCGGATGATAGGAGGTATAAAAAGAGTACTTGCATCAATCAGAAGCAAATCAATTTTGTTCAAACTCCTTTATCAATAACAGATAAACCTGATACATTTAGAGTCTACAGTTAAAGTTTAAAAAAATTACCTTTTTAAGGGTGCTCAAAGACTCCTTAATCATACGATCCATAGCTTCAATTCTGAAAGGAAAAACCTTCAATATAGTGATTACTCTGACATGAGAAGATGACTGACATTTACTTTATTACAGTACATCACACAGCTGTCTGTCACAGAAGTCTGAAAGCACATAAAATTCAATGGATCTGTGCTGTGCGTCAATCATAAATGTATGAATAAGCAGCCCTAGTGCTTTATTTATGCTTACTCTGTTTTTATTAAAGGGGTTATCCCATCTTAGACAATGGGGGCATATCGCTACGATATGCCCCCATTGTCTGATAGGTGCGGGTCCTACCTCTGGGAACCGCACCTACAACGAGAACGGAGCCGGGGAGAGTTGTGGCTGGAGGACCCCGGGTTTCCCAGGATCCGTCCACCACCAGGCGCAGCTCCCCGCCTCTCCCATTGAAGTGAATGGGAGCGCACCGCGCATGAGCGGCCTCGCTCCCATTCATTTCTATGGGGCCGACGGAAATAGCCGAGCCAGTGCTCGGCTATTTTCGGCGGCTCCATAGAAATGGACGGCGGCTGCGCATGCGCAGTGCGCCCTCCTCCACTTTCTCCGCTCCGTTCTCCTTGTAGGTGCAGGTCCCACCTCTGGGACCCGCACCTATCAGACAATGGGGGCATATCCTAGCGATATGCCCCCATTGTCTAAGATGGGATAACCCTCTGTATTTATTTTATGAAATATAACAAATGAGCCATCAAATAGTTAAACAGAATTCCATGAGGTCACGCAGGACCCATATAGATATGGCATCAGACAATGATGTAAATCAGGATTGTGAGTTTTGCGCACCAGTGTGCAACAATGTGTAATTACATATCGAGTCAAAGTCAATTTGTAGATAATAAACTGCAAAAAAGCTAACTGCAATAAAATCTATCTTCTATTTTCCCGCAATTTCGGGACGTTGATGTGTCTTGTATATATACACCCTTTAAAATATAAATATAAAATATATATTAAAAAAAGGTGGGGGGAGGGGGGCAGGAATAGGGAAGTCATGGGAGGGAAACTGTCATGATCACCCGCCTAGCCTGTATATGCTAAAAAGGGTCACAGCATGTTCAGACACTCAGGAGAATCCAAAAAAGTGAGCAGGGGGTAACATCTGCTCATGAATATCTGACCTCTCCTGTTGATCCGCTATCAGTTCTTCCGTACGTAAAATATACCGAAGTTCCCTAGTGCACACAGAGGGTGGGTGGAAAGGAATCTGGTTCTCCAATGCCTGGGAATTACCATTCTCGCTGCAGTCTGAAAATGGCTTAGAACCCCTTTCTTACCTTCAGCCAAGAAGCCCAGTATAAGAGAGTAGGGTCTTATTTGGAATCGTCTTACCAGAGTATTTGGCATATACTTGTAAGACTCAATCCCAAAAGGAGCAAATTGCAGGGCAGCTCCACAAAATATGTAATAGAGAACCCCTTTCTCTCTCACATCGCCAACACAAATCCGACACTGAGGGAAATATATGGTGTAATGTAGTTGGACAATAGTACCATATAGAGAGAATTTTTTAATTCTTTTCTTTGGCTTGTGCCACCAATGATATTCCACGGGACATCGTACACATTTTGAGAACATCTTCCGTGAATTGGACCTGTAAATCGGATTCCCAAATATCAAAGAATGGGGCCCTGTACGTGCCGCACAAGTCTAGGAGAACCTGATACAATGCAGACAAAGTACCCCTTCCATCCCCCGATTGTAAGTACATCTTGTCAAACTCCGTCAGAGGGCCAGTCGCGGTGTTAGGTAACGTGGCTTCTAAAAAATGAACGCAGCTGAGCGTATCCTAACCACAAAACCATACAAAAGGTAGCGCTCGTACGCAAGGCTTCAAATGAAGTCAGCTTCGCTAAAGTTAAGACATCCTATCTTCTCAGAAAACCGTTGTAATTAGAAACGATGAGGGATCTAATCCCCGGCTAAAAGCTGGGTTGCAATATAACAGTCATAGGGCCAGGTCTATACGAGATCTGTGATCTTGAGATCCAATCATCCCAGACTGCTAGAACATGTCTCAAGATATGGCCAATCCAATCTGGGTGGTCTGTCTCCCAAGGTGACCCAGGGCGCAGCTTTAAGAGATAGTGGAGACAGATTGTTCCAGGGAGACCCTCAACTTCTGTGAACCCCTGTGCGTCCAGTCTAGTATCCTAGAAAGTATACTGCGTTGTGATAAAGGTGAAAATCTGGGAGGCCAAATCCTCCAAGAGATTTAAGTTTAATTAGAACCCGCTTGTTTAACCTAGGCTTACTGGTATGCCATAGAAAATCTGGTGAGGGCCTTTTGTATGGCCGAAGAATAACTCCTCTGAACATAGATGGGTATGGTCTGAAAGAGGTAAAGGAATCTGGGAAGGATATCCATTTTTAACAGTATTCATACGGCCAAACCACGACAGGTGTTTCAACTTATACAACCCTAAGTCTTCAAGGGTCCTCTGCAGTGGCAAGTAATTCAGGGGGAATATTAAATGTACTTGCGCTGGAATTTGGATGCCCAAATGTGTCAGACTTTGGTCTTTCCACTTAATTGAAAAATTGCTTTGGATGGATAAAGCCTCTGTCTGGGATTGGGAGACATTTAATAGTCCTAGTGGGATTCACCTTAAAATTACTAAGGTGATCAAACCTGTCACCAAAAGCTTTATTTATATCAATACTGCCCAGTTCTTCTCTGTCCTATACGGTGCTTCTGAGGGGGAGAAAAATTGAGATTCTGCTCCCTCTCTATGTGCTGTATATGGGGAATATCAGGCAGTTAGTCCACTCACCAGCTCAGGGAAAACTGAGAATTGGAGATTAGAGAGAGTCTGTAGAGGGGGAGACTACTACATAAAGCCAGATCCAAGTCCTAATGGTCAGAAATAGTTTTATTCCTCCTAACAACTTATTTTGAAAAGTCAACTCTAAGTGTAGGCATTCTTTAAAGAGCAAAACAGGATGCTTGCAGACACTAGTATACAGCACCCACTGAACTCAATGAAACACCAATATCCGTAAACTGCAAAGCAAGGGATTTTGGGCTTCATCAGAAACATTCAGTTCTCATCTCTATAAACATAAAGCTGAAATTAGTCAACACAGACTTTTGGACCTAAAAGTTAAATTGTGTTTCAGGTTGGTGGTATTGTACACTGTAAAGTGTTTGCAACCCACAACAAATCACCTTTGCTGTTGACTGGTGCAGAATTCATTAATTTTCACAGTCTGTGCTTCCCAAAAATCCTGTTTAAAAGAAAAGAAACAACCACCTTTAGACATGTATAATGATTAAATGACCCACGCTCATTAATGATGACATTTTGCCCCAATACAATCAGAGGGTAGTTTGCAAATTAAGCCTCATTTTCTTTAGAGCTGCATACTACTTAATATGTCTGGTTTAGATCACTGCAGCAGTTCCATACACAGCGTACACCCCTGCATCTCATAAATAGGACGACTCTCTGGCACGCGTTGTGTACTGGACAGCTCCAGCGTTTGGCATGCACTGGAGCTGTTCGGTACAAACCCGCTTAGTCAAAACAGGTAAGTCACCCAGAGTTTCTCTAAGGGTATTTGACACCAATTTATGCCGCCCTCAGATAGGGCACCATAAACCGGTGAGAGGTTCCCTTTAAGCCACTACGCTTGCCTTCGATAAAAGAGTATAAAAGTAAATTAACAGCTTTACTACATGTACTTTCCTTGGAAGCTTAATTTTTTAAAGAAACATCAAGCACAATCTAAATAATACATTTGGGCAATATTTTATAGCAGTTGGTTTAAGCGCAAGTGCACAACGCTACTCTGCAACACTGACTGAACTATCACCAATCTACTCGTCAGCCCTCCACAATCATCCTGCCACTGCTATAAACAATATATTGGGGTATATACGGGTGTCGGCAACCTCTGTTATGAAACTACAGCTCCCAGCATGGACACTTGCTAGGATGTTCTTAAAACTTATAAAAGTGAATGGAGCATGCTGGGAATTGTAATTTTACAACGTCTGGAGTGCTGGAGGTTACTGATCCGGTCATAGGGAGACAAGGTAATACTGAACTTCAAGTAATTGCTGGAAAGCAAAAAACAAACAACTGCCTCTGTGGAAGCTACTTTCTTACAAACAATTCCAGTTTCCAGAGGCTTCGTATTTGTATGTAAGGGAACAGCGTACCAAAGTCTCCTTCTCCAGCTCTTTTAAAGCATGAGTTTCAGCTTCAAGACTAGAGAGCTCTTGTGCGACTATTGTGCGAAAATGATCTAATTTCCGAAAGCTGAAGATAAAAAGAAAAGAAACAAAACACATAGGTCGTGCCTATAAATACACTTGGCTCTGTCTGTGGTATTCAGCAAATGTGCAATTAAAAGCAATATTAAATTATATATATATATATATATATATATATATATATATATATATATATATATATATATATATACACACACATACATACACATATACATACACACATTAGCTATGAACAGCTTTGCATCTTTTTGTTAATGACTGCAAATGTACACTACATACTTTCTAAATAGTCAAACATGTCTTACCATTTTGCTTCTGCATAGTGTGTGAAAGGGTCATTTTGTATTAATCCGTGTCTAGCCACAGTGATGATCGATGCTTGTTTAAAGGGCTTTTTATACTGCTCAATGCAAACTATAGGAGGACAAATCCACATTGCTCAGTCCCCATAAAATTAACTGAAAATATGTTAGCAACGATGATAGTTAGGCCTGCATAACAGATGTGATCAGATGACAATTGAGCGTTTCTTAGTTTGTCCCCTGATCACTGCCAGGGCCGTCCTTGGGGGGTGTGTGTGACCTGTGCGGCCGCACACGGCACAAACCTTCACTCCCTAACAAGGCGCCAGATGATGCCCTGGGTCGATTCACCCAGTTTCTGGGCGCCCCTGCACCTAATCATGTCTGCACTCACAGGATGCATATAAAATGGAGCAGCCACCTCAACACTGGCAGTACAAGGGAACCACTGATCCCCTGTCCTGGCATTCAGTGCTTTGTCGTGTTATGTCATTCCATTGCCTGTGACTTTCTGCAGATGCCAGTCTGCCCTGAAGAGACTAGGGCTGCATAACGTCATAGGACCGGGGAAAGGGGAATAAATTATATATATATATATATATATATATATATATATATATATATATATATATATATATATATATATAGTGCACTGTATACTAGGGCACTGCACAGAGCATGGGGCCCAATCCTGAGGCTTATTTCCTCCATTAGCCAATACTTCGAGTTGAGGCATGGTTAATAAAGCCTGCCGAAATCAGATCAGATGTAACATCTTATTGTCATGGGAGACCTTCGAGCACATCCTCTCAGGTAATGTCACATCCGGTCTTCGGAATTACTCATTTTTATTTTAACAAACAAATAAAAGCTATATTTTTTATTAGAGAGAGGGATAAAATTACATGCTGCCGATAGAAGTATATGGAGAGGAAGGGAAGCAAAGGGTGCTGGCGCTGTCGAGACACACAAATGTAGAGGGAAGGGGAAAGTAAGAAGAGGATCAGAGTGAGATACAGATGGAGATGCTGAAGCAGTTGTGTGAATTTTCTATTACACCCCAATTGCTTTATTGACATCAATGCTGTTCTCTGTAATGTCCTATATGGGCTCAGAAGAAAGTCTATGGTCCCATCTTGATTCAGTCTCCTGCAGTGAGGAGATCATACATGACTGCTGGGGGTCTCACCACTCAGACCTCCACCAATCAAAACCTTTGTTAAGTTACTGTGATAGTGACAATTTAAGCGTGATATCTGACACACAGGGATGTTTATACAGTCTTCAAAGAAAGGGCAGATGGCAATCAGTCAGCCCAAACTGAACATCTCTCTACTATGGTTAGGTAGGATTACAGGAAAATAACTGTGGTTATTTGTGGTACCCCCCCCCCCCCCTTTTATATTGACTGTTCCACATTTTTTCCTAATAAGTTTGTGGGCTGTTCCAAACCAGAGACTAAGAGTGACCCAATAAACACTTTTTGAACAATAACGCTTGTTTCCTATTATGGGGGTCAGGCAAATATGAGGCGTGTTCCCTTGTTATACCTGCCCTCAAAAGAACAGAAAAAAAGACTATAAAACTTGTGTTAGATCTTCCTGTCATTTTCTTCATCTTATTTAACTTTTTTTTTTTGTACTTCTTAACGATACTGATTGGGTCACCATTGCTAGTTGGGTGCCACAGTAGTCAGCACTGGGCCCTATTAACTTTAATATACTGCATTTATAAATGACTTGTACAATGATTGTATAGTAAAATATCAAGTTTCAGATGATACTACACGTGTAAAGTAATTAACTGAAAAAAGGAGAAAAATACTGCTTCTGCAGCAGCCAGAGATATGGGCCTAGTCTGGTTTATAAAATGCTGACAATTTAAGCTTTAAAGCAAGACCAAGACCACAGCATTAGCTCCACTACATCAGGAGATATAGGGGTCATTTATTAAGACCGGTAATTTAGACCCCGGTCTTAACCCCTATATCTGGATCCACCAAAGTTATGACCAGATACACACACACATACACACAGTGGGGAAAATAAGTATTTGATACACTGGCGATTTTGCAAGTTTTCCCACCTACAAATAATGTAGAGGTCTTATCGTAGCTACACTTCAACTGTGAGAGTCAGAATATAAAAAAAATATATATAATAATAATAATCCAGAAAAATCACATTGTATGATTTTTTAATAATTAATTTGTATTTTATTGCATGAAATAAGATTTGATCATCTACCAACCAGCAAGAATTCTGGCTCACAAACCTGTCAGTTTTTCTTTAAGAAGCCCTCCTACTCTCTCATTACCTGTATTAATTGCACCTGTTTGAACTCGTTACCTGTATAAAAGACACCTGTCCACACACTACAACCTCTCCACCATGGCCAAGACCAAAAAGCTGTCTAAGGACACCAGGGAAAAAATTGTAGACTTGCACACGGCTGGGATGGGCTACAGGACAATAGGCAAGCAGCTTGGTGAGAAGGCAACAACTGTTGGCGCAATTAGTAAAAGGAAGAAACACAAGATGACTGACAATCTTCCTCAGTGTGAGGTTCCATGCAAGATCTCACCTTGTGGGGTAAGGATGATTCTGAGAAAGGTCAGGAATCAGCCCAGAAGTACACGGGAGGACCTGGTCAATGACCTGAAGAGAGCTGGGACCACAGTCTCAAAGATTACAGTTAGTAACACACTACGCCATCATGGATTCGAATTCTGCAAGGCATGCCAGCACATGTCGAGGTCTGTTTGAAGTTTGCCAATTTCCTATTGTATCAAATACTTATTTCATGCAATAAAATGTTAATTATTTAAAAATCATACAATGTGATTTTCTGGATTTGTTTTATTAGATTCTGTCTCTCACAGTTGAAGTGTACCTACGATAAAAGTTACCTCCATTCTTTGTAGGTGGGAAAACTTGCAAAATCGCCATTGTATGAAATACCATATTTTTCTCTTTATAAGACGCAGCCAAAAGTAGGGGGAAAATGGCCGTGCGTCTTATAAAGCATACACTAGCGAGTGCTTCCATTATGGAAGCACTCACTAGCATGCATTAGGTGCCGTGAGCGGGGAAAAAGCGCTCACCCTCCCTGGTCTTCTTGCTAGGGCCCGGCTCCATTGTCCTGACCCCGTACAGCGTCACGGCGTAGTGCGCACACTATGACCTGACGCTGCATGCAGTCAGGTGACAGTGCAGCGCGGGCCAAAGAAGATAGGGGAGCGGAGCCGCGGCGCAGGAGAGGTAAGAGAAGTTTTTTTATTTTAGTCTGATGGGGGTCTGAAAGAAAAGGGCTGATCTGAGGTCTGAAAGAAAAGGGCTGATCTGAGGTTTGTTTGGGGTCTGACATGGAGGGCTCATATGGGGGTCTGATGTGATGTCCTGATATTTATGGGGGTCTGATGAAAAATATTTTCTTCTTTTCCTTCTCTAAAATCTGGGGTGCATCTCATCATCGGTTGTGTCTTATAAAGCAAAAAATATGAGATATATATATATATATATATATATATATATATATATATATATATATATATATATATATATATATATATGAAAATATGAGACGCACAGGAGTGGATGAAACCACTGAAGGAGGTGCTCACAGTAAAAAGGATTCGCCCCTCCTCTGAAGAATTTAAACAGTGTGATATAAAATACTGGGCACTCGCTCTATAGGTAGAACCATGCGGTTTGAAGAAATATGCCAATTTACAATTGATGGATTTATTAACGTACACTTGTACACATATACGAATAAAAAATAAAATTATAAAAATATCCCCACAATTGAGCGCATACGTCTAATACATATAATAATGGTATGACCTAAAATTGTGGTTAAGAATACCTAAAATAGTGGATAAATGAACATCAGTGCTACAATATAATAATATTCATCCTGCGGCTCAAACCAGTTAGATCGCAACTAGTGACTTTGATATTATAGGAGCTGTTGGATTGTTGTTGGGAGATTGCTAAATCTCCTATATTTACTTAGTTAAAGAATTTGGATCCGCTAATAGGGACAAAGTTACTGAGTCTACGAGCGGCGTCCCGCTATTACTCACTGCTCACTAGTTGCTGTTACGGTCTTCCACTGCTGAAGTTCTGGTTCTCTGTGTATGAAGAAAACTTGCTCCCAGGTTGTTTCTGCCGCCGGTCTGTATGGCTCTGGGCACCGCTCCGTAATACTGAAGAGCCGGTGTCCTCAGAGTCTTTAGATTACCTGCTTCCACGCTGAATTCTGTCTGCAGTCACGATACGTAGTATCCTCGTGCTGCTATCTTAATTGGTCAGCAATCTTGGTTAGTCAGCGTGCCAGGTCCTCGTTTCTTTACAGAATACTCCGGTCTTCTACAACATCAACCTGGGATATTTCAAGCGTATAATCAACACAAGTTCATATGGGTGAAATGGGGGTCATGGACCAAGACCCCCATTTCACCCATATGAACTTGGGTTGATTATACGCTTGAAATATCCCAGGTTGATGTTGTAGAAGACCAGAGTATTCTGTAAAGAAACGAGGACCTGGCACGCTGACTAACCAAGAACGCTGACCAATTAAGATAGCAGCACGAGGATACTACGTATCGTGACTGCAGACAGAATTCAGCGTGGAAGCAGGTAATCTAAAGACTCGGAGGACACCGACTCTTCAGTATTACGGAGCGGTGCCCAGAGCCATACAGACCGGCGGCAGAAACAACCTGGGAGCAAGTTTTCTTCATACACAGAGAACCGGAACTTCAGCAGTGGAAGACCGTAACAGCAACTAGTGAGCAGTGAGTGTGAAGTGTACAATCGGAGACTCAGTAACTTTGTCCCTATTAGCGGATCCAAATTCTTTAACTAAGTAAATATAGGAGATTTAGCAAGCTCCCAACAACAATCCAACGGCTACTATAATATCAAAGTCACTAGTTGCGATCTAACTGGTTTGAGCCGCAGGATGAATATTATTATATTGTAGCACTGATGTTCATTTATCCACTATTTTAGGTATTCTTAACCACAATTTTAGGTCATACCATTATTATATGTATTAGACGTATGCGCTCAATTGTGGGGATATTTTTATAATTTTATTTTTTATTCGTATATGTGTACAAGTGTATGTTAATAAATCCATCAATTGTAAATTGGCATATTTCTTCAAACCGCATGGTTCTACCTATAGAGAGAGTGCCCAGTATTTTATATCACAATCTATATATATATATATATCTATCTATCTATCTATATCTCAGAATTCTCTCAATCACTAAATATAAAGGGGGCACAGAAGGCCCTCTATATAAAGGGGACAGAGGAGAGGCACAATGATTTTCACAGAGTGTGGCACTATATACACAGTGTGCATCTGTGTATATGACTACCATCGGGGCACTGTGTGTGACATTTTATTTTCAGGGGGTATAGTATGAGTCTTTCAGGGGCACAGTGTATGTTACTATTATATTCAGGGTACAGTGTGTGCCACTAATAGGAGCTTATTTTAGCATACAGGGTCTGATGTGTTAGTAAAGCAAGAGGCTGAAGACATCTGGGAGGGAAACTCTGCAGACACAAGTTGTGGCCATGAGAAGATGAGTTCTATAATTAAATTATGCATCCATTGAGTGTTTATGAGTATGTATGTAGTAGCCATTACATCTATAGTAGGGTGTGGCCATTCTGACCTAAATCAAAATTAATATTTGACATCAATTATGATTCATGAATAATTTTTTTATTTTATTTTTGCCTTCATAGATCATTGTCAACAAATGGAGTGGTGGGATAAAGTGTCCACAGTTGGCGCAGTGAGGGGAGGTGGACACAATTGAAGTGAGTGGAGAAGCCTGACAAACATCTAAAAAGCAGGGGTGGGGATGAACTCAGTAGAGCAGCACTGGCTGTAACCAGATTAATTTCTGTTAATTTTCGATTAATCACCCAACCCTAATGATATAATACAAGCTTACCAGCTCAACTGGAACATCCAGGAGGTTCCTGGAAAAAGGGGAGACCGCTAAAATCCCAGAAGTGTTGGTAAATTCCCCACACAGGGCTTGGATGACACATCATGAAAAAGATGGGGACATACATGGAAGGAGGTGGAGTCTCTTCACACCTGAAAACATCTTTGCATGCTGCACTCTCCTCTTCTGCAGTACAACTCGTTCATGTTGCCAAGTAAGCTACAGTATGGTGCATGCTGTGCTAAAAATTCCTCCTGGTTTACTCCAGAGCGGTCTACGACTCTTACTAATTTTCCTTTAGTATGTGGTGGAGGAGGGCCCAATGAATGGAGTGCTGAAATTCTGCTGAATTACTTACTTGCTCTGTTGTATCTGATTCATTAAATTAGAGACGTGCAGATGAGATGTTGTCAGCACGTGTTGAGCCCGAACTTCCATCCTTTTATACCTAGTCTGAAGGCAAGAAAACAGAAGTAATAACTATATTCATATTTAGGAGATAGTCAGGTCCATAAATATTGGGACATCGACACAATTCTAACATTTTTGGCTCTATACACCAGCACAATGGATTTGAAATGAAACGTACAAGATGTGCTTTAACTGCAGACTGTCAGCTTTAATTTGAGGGTATTTACATCCAAACCAGGTGAACGGTGTAGGAATTACAACAGTTTGCATATTTGCCTCCCACTTGTTAACCTCTTCAGGACACATGACTTACCGGTACGTCATGTATAGTTCCGATCACCGCCACCCGGAAAACAACTGTGGTGGATGACCGAAGAATTCTTTCCCTGGTGAAGAAAACACCCTTCACAACAGTTGGCCAGATCAAGAACACTCTCCAGGAGGTAGGTGTGTGTGTCAAATTCAACAATCAAGAGAAGACTTCAGCAGAGTAAATACAAAGGGTTCACCACAAGATGTAAACCATTGGTGAACCTCAAAAACAGGAAGGCCAGATTAGAGTTTGCAAAACTAAATCTAAAAAAGCCTTCACAGTTCTGGAACAACATCCTATGTACAGATGAGACCAAGATCAACTTGTACCAGTGTGATGGGAAGAGAAGAGTATGGAGAAGGAAAGGAACTGCTCATGATCCTAAGCATACCACCTCATCAGTAAAGCATGGTGGTGGTAGTGTCATGGCATGGGCATGTATGGCTGCCAATGGAACTGGTTCTCTTGTATTTATTGATGATGTGACTGCTGACAAAAGCAGCAGGATGAATTCTGAAGTGTTTTGGGCAATATTATCTGCTCATATTCAGCCAAATGCTTCAGAACTCATTGGACGGCGCTTCACAGTGCAGATGGACAATGACCCAAAGCATAGTGCAAAAGCAACCAAAGAGTTTTTTAAGGAAAAGAAGTGGAATGTTATGCAATGGACAAGTCAATCACCTGACCTGAATCCGATTGAGCCTGCATTTCACTTGCTGAAGACAAAACTGAAGGGAAAATGCCCCAAGAACAAGCAGGAGCTGAAGACAGTTGCAGTAGAGGCCTGGCAGAGCATCACCAGGGATGAAACCCAGCGTCTGGTGATGTCTATGCGTTCCAGACTTCAGGCTGTAATTGACTGCAAAGGATTTGCAAGCAAGTATTAAAAAGTGAAAGTTTGATTTAAGATTATTATTCTGTCCCATTACTTTTGGTCCCTTAACAAGTGGGAGGCACATATGCAAACTGTTGTAATTCCTACACCGTTCACCTGATTTGGATGTAAATACCCTCAAATTACAGCTGACAGTCTGCAGTTAAAGCACATCTTGTACGTTTCATTTCAAATCCATTGTGGTGGTGTATAGAGACAAAAATGTTAGAATTGTGTCGATGTCCCAATATTTATGGACCTGACTGTACAAAAGGAACTCAACTGTATAAAGCTAGTATCACATGATGCGGTTATATGGCCAATACTATGTAATTGAAATCAGTCAGTCAATATCTTAAGGGCAACAATATACATGATTTCTTCTTAAAACAGGATTATTCTACATTTTGGGTAGTGTGATCACAATGTTAGGTGTTTTTATTTTTATTTATTTTTTTAACTTTCAACTCACTGCTTTTGTTAAAGAGGTATTTTCCTCTTGACTTGGCCAAGATGGGAATAACCTGAGTAAGCGCTGGCCGGCAGAAGTTACGAAGTGTCCGAGTCAACTGTGCTCCACTGTACACCCATAAGAGTATGGTGCATGCGGTGCTAAAAAATCCTCCTTGTTTACTCCAGAGCGGTCTACGCAAGGAGCCTAGAAAAGCAAGCTACACAGTTTCCGGTAACCTAGGAGTTACAGAAACCATTTAGCTAGGTCTGCTATACTGTTTGCGTATCTCCCATTCACTGCTATGGAAATTACAAAAACAGAGGAGCACACAGCTGGATTGAATGTTTCCATAACTGTCTATCTCCTGCCAAGATGGGAATTACCCTTTAAAGAAGTTTTTATAGGCAAACCCTGCCCATGTGTCCTATTAGGGCATGTGGACATAGCAGATGGGGGCCGTTACTTAGGATCCTCCACTATGAGCCAGAATTGACAGCAGCTTTGCACGAGCGGTTCACATTTAGGCAGACTTAAGACATCCTTATATGAAGACATGCTTTGCATGAACTGACATCACATAATACCACACTTCAACAGATGTTTTCCTGAGCAGGAACCAGGTGGCACATTTTTTTTTTTAAACAATTCTTTATTGTTATGTCAATGCGATACATCAGTAAAGTAAAATGCATATAAGGTGTACAGAAGAACAATCGGTTCACAATTCTTTTCTTCCAAATATATGATGAAAACATGACAAACCTATATTTTTTAATTTCACCCCCCCCCCCCCCCCACCCCTCCTGTACCCCCCCCCCCCTCCCTTCTCTGGATGTCCCGGCTACTTCTGAGGAACATTTAAACTTTCAAATTTCCTAATCGATCCCTCACGTCTTCTTGCAGATACCACTCTGTATATTTAAAAGGTCCCATTACTGAGGGGTATTCAGCATGTGGAATGTATTGCAGGATAAACCTTTTCCAAGTTTTATATAACTTCTTTCCCAGGGTTTCTTTTTTAGCAATAGCATTTTGCTATTCTATCTGAAAAATACGTCTGATCTGGGTTATCAATAGATCCAAACTAGGGACCTCTGCAGTCAACCACTTCGTCAGCAAGCACCTTTTCGCTTCCAACACTACTGTATGAGCTAACAGTCAGTTTCTTTTCCTCACTGTTCCCATTGACTTCACCAGCCTCCTTTTCATCTGCTTGGAGCACCACCAGTGATGGCGTTAGACCTGTGAAGTTACACCTAGCTTGGGGCATTCCCATTATCCATGAAACAGATCAGATTTTGGGACCCCACACTTGGGACAGGCTGTGAGTCTGTCAGGTTTAACTGTTGATACCGGAAAGTCGAACCCATATATGGCATGGTGCAAGATTTTGAACTGAGTTTCTCTCATTTTTTCATTTGAGACTGCCCTGTAAACAGCTTGAAGCCCCGAGAGAGCCACCGGACCAACATCCCTTATGTCCAGCTGGGTGCCCCATTTTTTGAATAAAGACCCTCGTAGGGATTCCTCCCAAGAATCTCTAAGAGTATTATAAAGCAAGGAAATTGAAGTCTTGTTTTTATTGCCTATTAGGGAGTCAAATCTGTTTTTTTGCCATTCCTTAGAAAGGTCCTTTAACAACCCTCTCACATAACTCCTGACCTGCATATAAGGGAACGAATTCGGCCCCTGGAGAACCCATCTTTCCTCCACTTCCTTTAACGTCGCCCATCTGGCTTCCTTCTCATGGAAGAGGTCTCCCATCTTAATTACCCCCTTGTTAGCCCATGTTTGAAAAGACTTGTCTGTGTTTCCCGAAATAAAAGCAGGGTTGCCCCTAATGGGTAGGTGTTTAGAGAACTTAAATGATAGGCCAAACAACTTCCTAATGTTCTTCCATGCGATAATCGTGTCCCTCAATATCAATGATTTTCTCGCCACCACTGGAAGCTGAGATACTCTCGTATGTACCAGAGCCATCAAATTCCAAGGGGCCGCAAGTTGGCGTTCTACGTGTAAGTTAGAGTAGTATGCTGATTCGTTGGCCCAATCAATGATATGCCTGCTGAGACATGTCAAATTATAACCCCGTAGGTCTGGGAAGTTAAGACCCCCATGACCTCTCCTGAGCTTTAGTTTTTTTAAAGAGATCCTCGCCCGTTTCCCTCCCCAAAGAAATTTGACAAACCTACTTTCCATTTCAGTTATATCCGCGTGGCGCAGAAGAGTTGGAATCGTCTGGAGAGGGTACCAGGTGGCACATTTTGAAAAGGGTTGTCCCTAATGAGACAACCCCTATAATATTGCTAGGATATCCCAATTATTAAATGGTTGGTTGTCAAGTTGCTATATTTCCATTAATCCTAAGAATGAAGGAGTAGCAGCACAGGTTGAATGCTGCTTCTTCTCGGATTCTCCCTGTTCTGGGACACTTCTCCATCCATCAGTTGTGCAGGAATCTACTAGGATTCTAGGGATATGCCATAACATTCTTACAGGAGAATACCCCTTTCATAGTATCAGAAAATGGCAGAATGTGCACATTTACCAAACATGACTAATATTAACAAGAAAGGAGCATTCCAAAATGAATAAGAAAAAAATATAAGTCTGTGTGTGTATAATTTTACATAATTCATGAGCTAGTTTTGGGCTGAATTCATATTTTTTCTCAAAGTGGCAGGATATTGCACAAAAGAGGATGCAGTGTTCCAACGGTTTACACCAACTCTACCAATCTTGTATACTCAAGCACAGATATGGAATATATAGACATTTTAAATTACAGAAATGTATTAGAACATATAAAAAAAATTAAAAAAGGTATATACGTTACCATCATTTTCTTTTTAAGGCCTTCAGTAAAGTTTTCAAAAGATGAAATGAAGCTGCATTCTGTTAGGTCTGATTCATGAGAGTCTGACTTAAATACATCATCTTCCATATCTGCTGAAACGGTGGCTGCATAGATATTAACACAGATATTATAACACTTGTGTCAAAGGCTGACATTCACACTGCGTTTGTCGTATCTACCGGAAAAACTCCCTATGCATACCTCAAACGACCTGTGTTGCCTTTTAGTCCACCGCACTTTTTTTTAAAATTGGGAATGTCATATGAATTGCCCGTCTTCATAAATTCCACACTTTCCTCCACCAAGGTGGTGGTGGAATGTCAGTGCGTCTTATGGGGTGAATACTAATAAGCGCTTCCATTATGAAAGCGCTCATTAGTACAGGAGGATCAGGGAGCAGCAATGCTGCACTCACCGCTTTCTGGTCTTCCTCGGCCTCACACTGTGCTGTGTACTGCAAACATCGCAAGGACATCGGTGCTCTGTGACCTCACGCTGTGCAGCATCGGATCACAGCACAGCGCGCCAGGAACAGCCAGAAGAGCAAGAGATGGGTCTCAGGAGCGGCAGCATCCTAAGCAGGAGCGGTAAGTTGGTTGATTTAATTTTTTTCCTCTGATCTAAGGTCCGATTAGTATGGGGGTCATTAACATGGCGGTCTGAATTAATATGGAAGTCTTATTAACAGGGAGGTCTGAATAATATGGGGGTCATTAACATGGAGGTCTGATTAATATAGGGGTCTGAATAGGGACCTTATTAACATTGGGAGTCTGATGTAAGGTTTGATTGTTTTTTTTTAAATTAACAATGGGGGGGGGGGGCTGTTCTGAGGTCTGATTAAAAACAATTTTTTTCTTATTTTTCGCCTCTAAAACTTAGGTGCATCTTATGGGCAGGTGTGTCTTATAGTACGAAAAATATGGCACATAGATCAGATTGCTGTGAACTGGATTAAAATCTATGTATTTTTTTCTCACCAGAAGTAAAAAGTTTACGTGGTTTAAAAGCAAATTCCTCTTCATCCTCATTGCTTGATCGCTTCCTTTTGTTTTTTAAATCCTCATCTTTGCCTGAAGGATGTCCTCCTTTACTATTCCCTAGCAAGATATAAAAGATTAAAAGAAAGCAGTGCTGCTACATTGTACAAAGCAAAACAAAATCAGTTTACCCCCAAACAATACAGTAATACTTCAATATGAGATGCACACTAAATAGATTTTATAAAAAAAACTAATGTACTAGATAATGGGCATAACATGCACTGCATATACACAAACTACAAAGTCGTTTTCAACAAGGGGTTAGCAGATGGTTTCCTATTCTGAGGCTGTCTAATCAGAGCTTATTTCTAAACATAACTAGAACCCAATGCCACACTGGGCTAGAGGTTGTGTGTGGTACTGCAGCTCAGAACCATTTACATTAAAAGGGGTTGTCCCATGAAAAATATTCTACATTTTCAAAATAATACTTTTGTACTTGCATGTAATTAAAATTCTGTCCTTTACTGCCACCAGCTGTATCTTGTTAGAGGTTGTAACAGTTACAGGAAGAGGGCTGCAGCAAAAAGGACATGCCCCCTGAAAAAATATGTTCCCAGAGAAAGGACATGCCCACTAAGCTGCAAGCTTGGAATACATCTAGCAGAGTAATTCAAACAATGAATGGGGAGATATCCAGATGCATGTGAGGTTCAGAGATGGTTCTAGCTTTGTTAGAAAGAGATCATTATGTACAACACCTTTAACTCTATTGTCCTCAGCATTTCAGTGGTCAATAGTATTGAGACAAAATGGTTTGGACTACCTCTTCTACGGAAACAACCACTGACCGAAAAAAATAAAAAAATAAGATGTTTTTCTAATCAATCCGTATTTTAGTTAAGCAGCCAATCAGGCCAATTACTAGTATACTTCAGAAGCTGGACAGCCCTTCTAATGCAATTGTAAGCATTTCAAACACTATTAGGCCGCCTGCACATGCTGCAGAATACACACAGTTTTTCCTTGCGGATTCCCATGCAGAAAAACACAGCGTAGTACAATAGCAGCAAAGTGTACAATAAACAAATCTCATGTACACTTTATGGATTGTTTCTGTGCAGAAATTGACCTGTGGAGTGGATTTCCCCATCTGCAGCTTTTCAATTAGGTTTGCGATTTTACCCTTTTCCAATAAAGTGTGAGATCTGCAGCAAAACCGCACCAGAAAAACACATAAATCTGCATGAAAATTGCTGTTTTTTCCTCTAATTTACTTCCACTTCCTTTACAATCCACTACTAAAGCCAGGAAACTATACTCTACGATAGATTGTAACTCCAATACACAAATCTTGCTGGTCAATACTGACCACAAGTTCTAGGGTCAAAGTTAAACAGTTATCCTATGATACACAGAGGCATAAGGCAGTTTATGGAAAGTCTAAGGCCTCTTTCAGACGGGAGTTGCGGGAAAATGTGCGGGTGCGTTACGGGAACACCCGCGATTTTTCCGCGTGAGTGCAAAACATTGTAATGCGTTTTGCACTCGCGTGAGAAAAATCATGCATGTTTGGTACCCAAACCCGAAACGGATCAGTGTTCTGTAGATTGTATTATTTTCCCTTATAACATGGTTATAAGGGAAAATAGCATTCTGAATACAGAATGCATATTAAAATAGGGCTGGAGGGGTTAAAAAATAATAATTTAACTCACCTTAGTCCACTTGATCGCGGAGCCCGGCATCTCCTTCTGTCTCCTTTGCTGAACAGGACCTGTGGTGATGGGTCACGTGATGACCGGAGTGACATCATCACAGGTCCTGTTCAGCAAAGGAGACAGAAGGAGATGCCGGGCTGCGCGAGCAAGTGGATTAAGGGGAGTTAAATTATTATTTATTTATTTTTTTAACCCCTCCGGCGCTATTTTACTATGCATTCTGTATTCAGAATGCTATTATTTTCCCATATAACCATGTTATAAGGGAAAATAATAATGATCGGGTCTCCATCCCAATAGTCTCCTAGCAACCGTGCGTGAAAATCGCACCGCATCCGCACTTCTATGGGGCCTGCGTTGAATGAAAAACGCAGAATATAGAACAAGCTGCGATTTTCATGCAAAGCACAAGTGATGCGTGAAAATCACCGCTCATGTGAACAGCCCCATAGAAATTAATGGGTCAGTATTCAGTGCGGGTGCAATGCGTTCAACTCACGCATCGCATCCGCGCAAAATACTCGCCCGTGTGAAAGGGGCCTAAGGGTAGTTACAGCAGCGGTACAAGCTTTACAGCACCCCAAACTAAAGTTATTTATTTTCAAAAGGAATGAGCGCGCAGTAGCCATTATTTATATATTTTTTTTAAAAAAGGAGAAAAATTCCTTCATACCAAGCGGATCTTCACTGTTTTCAATCTCCATTTTGCTAGTAATGTCACTTTGAGATGGCTAATTGGATAAAAAAAAAAAAAACAATAATAAAAAAATATATATATAAGTAAATATCTCGATTTAAACTAAATTAGCACAAGAACATAATCTACATCCTTCTGAAAGAAGCAACACTCCACTGCATCCAATTCCCAAGTTCATAAAGCATGAAATAATTGAAAACTTCACTTTATGAACTTGAAACGTAGTCAAACTGCAAAGAGTTAGATGATCCCGGCGCTGCCGTCCTCGGGAACCGCAAGATTCAATTTTGTCGCTGCTGGGTGAACAAATAACTGGGTAGACTGCCAGTACCCCCCATAATATGCATATAGAAATCGTTCAAAAACGTGAACCCGCACTGACCAATTGAGTATATTATTATAAGGCACACTAAAATACACTCGCCTTGCAAACTGTAGGATCAGTCTTTTTTTCCTTTGATCTCCTCCAAAGAGATACATAGGAACGGATGCAAAAAAAAATTCAGCTTCTAACCTCCGGCAGGTAGCACGCACGTGCAGGGAGAAGCTACACTGTAACCAAGAAGACGGGTATTCAGTGTGATGTCACACGCTCTACTGGTGCCTCCTGAGTCTGAGTATTCCGAAACGCGTTGGAGGAAGTGTGGACTCAGGAGGCACCAGTAGAGCATGTGACATCACACTGAATACCAGTCTTCTTGGTTACAGTGTAGCTTCTCCCTGCACGTGCGTGCTACCTGCCGGAGCCGCACGTTGGGGTTAGAAGCCGAAACTTTTGGATCAGTTCATAGATAGAGATAAAGAATAATAGAGATTATAATTATTATATATATATATATATATATATATATATATATATCTATCTATCTATATCTCTTTGGAGGAGATCAAATAAAGACTCACCCTACAGCTTGAAAGGCAAGTGTATTTTAGTGTGCCTTTAGTGTGATAATTAGTCAGCGAGGGTTCACGTTTTTAAACTATTTATATATGCACTTTATTAACTTTGCTGAATATACTTTATTTCAGTTAAGTGCTGCTTCTTGGGATATTGGAAGCATGGGTACCCCATCTTTTTAGGTGTTTTGCTCTGATTTGGTGTGATAGATAGATAGATAGATAGATATATTTTTAAAAAAACTTACCTTTATAAAGTTAATTATCTCAGGGGAAGACATTTCTTGTACAGGGTCCATGGTGTCTTCATCCAAGTCAGACAAATGTAAAGTGCCTAAAACATTTGCCAATTCACAGAGTTAAGATATAGTATAGATCTATAAATCTGAATTTAGTAAATTCAGATCAAGACAAACCAATCATTCTGGTAGCATTAACAAAACCATCATAAAGCGGCTAGTAACATTAATGATTTTATTAAAGGGGTAAGCCACTTTCTGGCTACTATTGACCAATGTGTTTGTAAGACGATGAAATGGCACTTACTAGTATGACTTTTGTTGAAATTCTACTCCATTTTCTATATTTCATAAGGTATGCCCCCTTGTTTGCCAAGTCTATTATGCTGTCCATAAAATGGCGGCATATGGAGGGTCATGTGACCAGGCAAATCGCCTCTATGTGATGTCTCCCCCATTCAAATACACTGCATCTGTCCTATCAGGAGTTTAGTGCAAGTGCAGTGTGTTTAAATGGAGAAGACATCACATGGAGGAGATTTTCCTGGTCACATAACTCTCCATCAGCGGTCATCTTATGTACAACACCTCTCTGTGGAGAGCACAAAATAATTTTGTGGGGGCATACTTTACGAAATATAGAAAACGGCACAGAGTTTCAACATAGGCCATATTAGTAAGTGCCATATAATCATCCATTCAAAAAGCATAGCTAAACATTTTTTGTGGCGACACTGAAAACAAATGCAATTCATCCATTATTTTTAGGGTCTCTTTTTTTAGGGCACTCACTGCACAGTAATGACATTTTAACTTTACTCTGTGGGGTAGTATGATTCTAAAGATACCACATATGCAGTATGTTTTTTTTAGGTTTTACTTTAAAAAAATTAAAAAGCACATTAAACAAATTGTCTCACCATATTCGGATACCCCCAGCTTTTTTTCTGCCGACTGAGCTGTACAAGGGATCTTGTTTGTGGGGATAGATATAGGTATATGGATAAAATTATGGCATTATTTTGATAATTTTTTTAAATTTTTTGGGAAGGCTAGGTGACAAAAATGGACAATTCTGGCATTAGCAATTTTTTTTAAAGCATTCACTCTGTATGTTAAATAAAAGGGATATTTTTAAGAGATTGGGTTGTTGTGGACAAGACAACACCTTTATCCTTTATATAAACAAATAAGAATTTGGGAAGGGGGTTGAATTTTTTATATAAAAAAAAAAAAAAATCAAACTTTACTTTTTTGCGAACTTACAATCTCATGATTTCTTTACTATACACTGTAATACTCCTGTACTACAGTGCATAGTCATTTTGATAGGCACATAAAGGGTCCATTCACACGTCTGTAAAATGGGTCCGGATCCGTTCCATTCTCTATGGGGCCGGAAGTGATGCAGACAGCACACAGTGTGCTTTCCACATTCGCATTTACGGAGCGCGGCACCGATCTTCCGGTCAGCGGCTCCTGAAAAATATAGAACATGTTCTATTCTTTGGTGCTGGCCGGGTGTATTGCGGATCCGCAATACACTCCGGACATGTGAATGGACCCTATCTCAGAAGCAAAATGTATTAGTGGCTGGAACATGGCTGTCCTAGGGCCCTTCAGAAGGCGCCCCAGCTGCCATGCCAAGTGCTAGGCACACCGCAGTTTCTCTAACTGCTGAGATGCTGCAGACGCTGAGTGATTAAGCCACCGGGATCAAAGTTATTTCCAACCCCAGCGAGAGTCGAGTGCCTGCACTATAATACAGCCAGCACCCAAAAGCGATGGCATGGCCCCAACACCAGCGCCCTATGGCATAAAAATACGTCAGTGAGCAGGAAGGTGTTAACACAGTATATAAAAACTTAAAGCAGTATTCCGGGTTAAGTTATCCCCTAACTACAGGATAACTATTAGATTGGGGGTCCTAGTTGTAGGACCCTCACCAAAGACAACGAGAATAGGCATCCTATACCCATCGGAGCACCCCAAAATCAAATGGCAATTTGGGCATGCAACTCATTTTAGGGCACTCCAAGGGGTACATGGTACCCGTTCTCCTACTACTGGGACCTCCACCAGTCTAACAGTTATTCCTTATCCTGCGGATAGGGGTTAACTATTAACCAGAATACCCTTTTAATAGGACTTCTTGATAAATTGGAGTAACAGACACACAAACCTATTATAAGACATCATGAGATTCAAATAAGCTAATAAAACAGTCTCTACATTAAAGATGTTTTCCCATAGTTTTTTTTTTAATCACATGCCCGCAGCATGTCCCCTGAAACAGAAGATTCATTCCTACGGTACCTACTCCATGCCACTCCATCTTTCGTTTTACATCCGGCTGGCCATGGTAACATGCACCGCTCCAGCAATGATGTGCTGCTTGTGGTTACATCACCACGGAAGCCAGTCATTGGCTGGAGCGGTGCAGGTGACCGGATATAGACAGCGTGGGGACTGGAAGATGGAGACAGTGGGGGAAGAGTGGAGGACCAGAGAGGTATGGAGCAGGTAAGTGCGATTCCTCTGTTTAAGGGGGAATGCTGCAGGAACTTGATACAAAATATTAACGAAAAATCCCTTTAAAAGGGTTTGTTCACATGTGGGAGATTTGTTGCAGAAATGGCTGTGGTTGTCACATCCATGCAAATGCTGCAGAAACACTACTCGTATGTGTGTCACATATGGTTCACAAAAACTAAGTGGCTAATTGCATCATGTACATACCTATAAAATGCTGTTGCCAGGAGCAATGAGTTTTTTTCTACAAATTTCACAGAAAAAAAATGAATATCCCGTCAACTGAGCCAAAACCAACCTGACGTTTGTGGATTTGAGTGCCTGGGAGTTAGAAGGCCCGAGATACCAGGCAGTTTTAATTCTGAAAATGAAAGACTTTCCGCTACACCTTTTCCTTCTCTAGTTCCCTTCAGAATTCCTGTAAATTTCAATGGTTGACCCTTTATAAATAAAGAAAAAAATTATTAATATTATTTACTTTAAAAGAGACATTGTCAAACATAGCTCTGCACACCTTCTTACATCCCCTTGCAGGGATTATATCCTTTTCTATGGCTGAAAATATATAGTTTCCACTTCATTGTGTATATGACTGTAGACTAAGCGTTAGGCTGAGTTCACACTTCAATTACTTGGTCAGTAATTTCCATCAGTTATTGTGAGCCAAACCAGTAGTAAAGCCTATTCATAGATTAGGTATAATGGAAAGATTTGCTCCCGATTTTGTCTCACAATCACTGATGGAAATAACTGGCCGAATAACTGAAGTGTGATCTCCGCCTTCGGCCTCATGCACACGACCGTGCTGTTTTTTTGCGGTCCGCAAACCGCAGATCCGCAAAAACCGGAAGGCGACCGTGTTGCCTTCTGCAATTTGCGGAACGGAACAGGCGCCGGCAATATAAATGCCTATTCTTGTCCGCAAAGCGCGGACAAGAATAGGACATGTTATATATTTTTGGCGGGGCCGCGGAACGGAGCCACGGATGCGGACAGCACACGGAGTGCTGTCCGCATCTTTTGCGGCCCCATTGAAATTAAATGTTTTGGCGGCTCGGATGCGGATCCAAACAACGGTCATGTGCATGAGGCCTTATTCAGACAAACATACAGAGGTATTTTTGTGGGCCCCTCCTAATATTTGGACCTGAAAATGAGCAAGAACTACAGAGAAGAGAAAAATAATCTAAGTAGGTGAGGTCAGAACATGATTTCAAACAAATTCCTCTGAAAGAAGCTCATCCAAATGGTAAGAATGTTTGTGAGCAAAGTGGCATAATCCTTCAAAACAATGTATGCCTTGGTGTGTCTAGGGAAGGAAGGTGAATGTGTAATTTAATCCCTGTTTAATATCTTGTAAGAAGAAGGGGGTATGATGAGAATGACCCTTAAAAGGATTTTCCAGGATATTTACATTGATGGCCTATCCTCAAGATAGGTCATTACTATTAGACCGGTGGGGTCTAACACCAAGCACACCCGATGATCCACTGTTCCAGAGTAGCCCAATCCCGAAACTGCTCCATTCATCGCGTAGTGGACAGAGCTGGTTACTGCAGCATTGCTCCCAATGAAGTAAATGGGACCTGTGCTTTAATAACCAGTTCTGTCATTGCTGTGTAGTTCTCTGGAACAGCAGATCATGGCATAGGGCAGTCATGGCGAACCTATGGCACGAGTGCCAGAGGCGGCACTCAGAGCCCTCTCTGTGGGCACCTGCACCCTGGAAAAAGTCTGTGGTGCACCAATATGGCTTACTGAACTGTAGTATTCAGGTTAAATTGCAGTGTTAGCACTTTGTGATAAATACGTGGGTTTTGAGTTGCAGTTTGGGCACTCTGTCTCGTTTCGCCATCACTGGCAGGGATGTGCACACATAGGGCTCAAAGGGGGCTTGAGCCCCTGCCCCCTTCTGCCCCTGGCCCCTTTAATGCCCTTTTTTTTTTCACTTACGCAATTGCCGTGCGTGCGCCCGCCTTGGCCGCCCAGTCTGCGTGGGCCAGGCCCGTGCGGCGCTTTCAAGCTGCAGTGTTCAGCGCTTCAGTCAGGGAGGTCACTAGTCACGTGGGGCGGCGCGGCGAGCAGGGAGCCTGTCTGGAGCAGTGGAGCCGAGTTGAGTTGCCAGGCCCATGGGGGGGGGGGGGGGGGTTAAGATGTGCTGCTGCGCTGCCAGGCCCATGGAGGAGGAGAAATGTGCCATGGAGGGTGGGCACTTTTTACTGGCACATTAGGTGGCACTATAGGGGCATCTACTGAGGCCACAAAAAAGGGGTATGTTATATGGAGGGCTCTGTACAGTGGCATTTTATACTGGGACACATTATGGTGGCTACTATGGGGAAGGGGGGAGAGGAGTACTATGGGGTCATCTCCAGGGGGCACTAAGAAGGGGTATTTTATGCTTGCAAATTATGGGGGACAATGAGGGCATCTACTGGGGCATTTTATCACCATGGTGATGGATCATGTGATTTTATCATCCATCACCATGGTGATGGATCATGTGATGGACCATGTGATGAGCGTAGTGACGTCATCAAAAGGTCCTATTCCTCACAGATGAAGACAGAAGAGATGCCAGCTGCGCGAACAAGTGGATTAAGGTGAGTTAAATTATTTATTTATTTTTAACCCCTCCAGCCCTATTTTACTTAGCATTCTGTATTCAGAATGCTATTATTTTCCCTTATAACCATGTTATAAGGGGAAATAATAATGATCGGGTCCCCATCCCGATCATCTCCTAGCAACTGTGCGTGAAAATCGCACCACTTGCTTGCGATTTTCATGCAGCCCCATTCACTTCTATGGGGCCTGCGTTGCATGAAAAACGCACAAAATAGAGCTTGCTGCGATTTGGACACAACAACGCACAAGTGACGCATGAAAATCACCGCTCCATGCCATTGTGCCTAAACTTAAAAAAAAAAAAAAAGAAGGGGGTCAAGGGGGGGGTGACAGGGCTATGAAATGGGCATAGCCATCTGCACTGACACATTCGCCATCATTTATACCAGTAGACTGGTGTAAATGATGATCGCAGCCTACGCCAGCTACAAACTGGAGTAGATTTGTAGATGGACTGACAGAGGACAAGGCCTGTGCCTTGTCATAAATTAAGTGCATGCTCAGGTGGATATAAAGAGCAGTGTAGAAATGCCGGTCTTGATAAATGACCACTGTACCTGCCACAAAGACTCTTCAGTGCCAAGAGTAAATTAGCAAGTCGCTAATTGTTTAGCCTAATTAACAAAGCAGCAATCATCAGTATTGCTCGTTAATACGATCATCCACGTACATCCCTGTTTGCATGAAACAATCTGCTACCAGGGCTGTGGAGTCGGAGTTGAGGAGTCGGAGTAAATTTTGGGTACCTGGAGTCGGAAAAAAATTAACCGACTCTGACTCCTACTAGATTTAAATTGGAATAAAAAAATAAAAAAAAGCAAGTTTAAATCTCCCAATTCACAAAAAGTTTTAATTATCGTATTTTTCGCCCTATAAGACGCACCTAGGTTTTTGAGGAGTAAAATAAGAAAATAAATATTTTTAACCAAAAGGTGTGCTTTTGGTGGGTTTTGAACTAATGGTGGTCTGTGGATCGTGGATGGCACTGTTATGGGGGAATCCGTGGGTGGCACTGTTATGGGGGCATCCGTGGATTGCACTGTTATGGGGGCATCTGTGGATGACACATATATAGCATCTTATGTTATGTGTCATCCACAGATTTCCCCCCCCCATAACAGTGTCCCTGTGTAGTGAATGGGGGCCGGAATCTGTTTCTGTAATGGCAGCGGGGCCCGGTGCCTGCTTCATTCATAAAGTGGGCGGAGCAGGCGCGTGACGTAGTGAGCTACGCTACGAGCGCCCACCCGGCCTCCTGACTGCCAAGAAGTTAATAGTAAGTAGTACAGCGCTAGATTTAAGATGATTGGAATACTTTAACAATACCCACAAGTTAGATATGATTACCGTATAGTACAGTGAGCGGGGCCCGGTGTAGTAGAATACAGTGACTGCACTGGGCCCCGCTGCCATTACAGAAACAGATGCCGGCCCCCAGCCCCTCCTCCCTCTCAGCCTATTAACCGGACGGTCGCAGCATTCGCCCCATAAGACGCACTGCTATTTTTCCCCCACTTTTGCGAAAAATACGGTACTTCTCTACTGTAACAATAAAGGCCAATGCATGCAGTGCGTCACGTTATCGCAAAACGAACACATTAAGTGACCATGAAGAAGCATGCTTTTCACATGCTTCACTATATGGCACGCAACGCAAAGTTAAGGAGCGGCAATACTTATTCTTTCCATTGTGTTGTCTTCTGCTGTTACAGGGAACGCAACGCCCATGGTTAACCTAGCCTCCCACTGATAACTGATTAAGTAAATATGTTTTTTGCAGGACTAGACACTTGTATAAGTGAAGGGAATGGGTAGTCAATAGCTCAAGACTGAAGCTGTAAACCATTTGAAAAACTGCTGTCATTCAGTTAGGCTAAAAAACTTGTAAACTCAGATTGTTAGCTTAAAGGGGTTCTGCACTTTCATTTAACTGATGATCTATCCTCTGGATAGATAATCAGCTTCTGATCGGCGGGGGTCCGACACCCGTGACCCCCAGCGATCAGCTGTTTGAGAAGGCAGCGGCGCTTTAGCAGCGCCGCGGCCTTCTCACCGTTTACCGCCGGCCCACTGACGTCACGACTAGTATCAACTAGAGTGGGGGCGGCTAAGCTCTGTTCACTTGAATGGAGCTTAGCCGCAACTACACTAGTTGATACTAGTCGTGACATCAGTGGGCCAGCGGCAAACAGTGAGAAAGCCGCGGCGCTGCTGGAGCGCCGCTGCCTTCTCAATCAGCTGATCGGCGGGGGTCCCGGGTGTCGGACCCCCGCCAATCAGAAGCTGATGATCTATCCAGAGGATAGATCATCAGTTAAATGAAAGTGCAGAACCCCTTTAAAATTTAAACATGACTATGGGATTCTACTAGGGAAATCATGTTTTAAAATAAATGCCCCTTCCTGGATCCTCCCACTGCCCTATCTTCAGCAGAAGATCAGCACACAAAGGAGAGGGCAGCAGCTTCCTAGCCAGTAGTTCTGTGGTAATGACATGTATGTTGCCTTTCTTTCCTTCAAGGAATGTATAAAATACATTCACATATTAAATAGAGGAGTCGGAGAGTCTGAAGTACCAAAAACTGAGTCGTCGGAGTGGGAGCATTTATCTACCGACTCCACAGCCCTGTCTGCTACTAACAAAAAAAAAAAAGATTTTTATAGTTGCACAAAATAAACATGTTTGCTTCTTTGCCAGCTGACTGTTGGATATGTTTACACTATACAATGGCTGGAACTGGATGTTTGCACCCCTAATAATCAGTCTATGTAAAAAGAGCGATAAAGGGAATGTGTCGCCTATAATTTTTCTCTGCCAGCTTTATTTTAAAAAAAATATATAAAATATATAAAATATATATATATATATATATATATATATATATATATATATATATATATATATATATATATATAGATAGAGAAGAAAAAGTCCAGTGGGAGCACCAGCCAGCATGTGGGTGCAAGGTCCAACGTAGGGTAACGGCAATCCCCAATGGTATAGAGAACAAAGAAGTAGGACTGCACTCCAAGATAGTGATAAAATCAGCAAGTGGTTTATTCACCCATAATATGGCAAGTCTTGCGACGTTTCGGCTTACAAGAGCCTTCCTCAAGCATGGTAACAGTGAAAGTGAGAGCATTATAAAGGCATTTACAAAGTGTCCAACCCATAAGGGTGTGGTTACAATCAATTACAATTGCAAACATACGATGCATAGCAATACAAATAAAGTGCATGTGCATAAAGTGAGCAGTGGTATACAATTCATGACTAAGGGATGCCATCCCTACAAAGTGTATTAAAATGTATGTGATACTTCATCTAAGCTAAAATCACAATTATATAGGTGATAATATGATGAAGGTGGATCACAGAAGTCAAACCGTAGGAAGCAATGGGGCCCGCACATACCATGGCGTTCTTTGTGCGTCTCCAGGTCCTCATTGCGCATGACCACACTGACATCACAGTGTAAAGGTCAAGCGCTCGCGCTCTGCCTGGGTCGACATGAGAGCGCCATTTTACATAAGGGAAAGACACCTAAAGGTTACGTACAGGTTATCTATTTAACTGTTGTCCACACGGAACAATCATATCTCCGACCGCTGCAGGGATCTCCTACATATATCAGCAAATGGGCGGGACACCTGACCAAAGCGCCACTACAAGCACAATTGCCAAAAAAAATAAAAAAATAGCAGTCGTATATATATATATGTCTATCACACTGTTTTATATAATTTTTATTTTACAGTTGTAGATTTATTATATTTCTTGAACATGATTATGGGAGCAGCCATTTATCCTGAGCTTTTGCCAGCAGCTTTAGACATACGCTTTACTGTAGCCACAATGGGCCATAGACAACAGACTGGGGAGGGCTCATTGACTTCTATGGGAAAGTTTTTTTAGGTATGCCATGTGACCACCTGTGCGGAGGTACAGGGATGAGGAGATCAGCTTTAACAATCACCTACTGGTAATGGTGGATAATGTGGTATGTACACATACGTGATATTTGTGATGAGGTGACTGCTCTGTAAAGTGATCTGTCAGACCAAGAAGCAGCCTAGTGGACAGTGTGAAAACAGCAGCATTTTAGGATTCTTAAAGGGCTTCTGTCACCCCCAAAAAGCAATTTTCAGTTTTGGACTTAATATATTTGCTAATGTGCGCAGATTCCCTATATACCCCTCTTACCTCTGGCTGTGCTGTAATTTCAGTAAAAATCGTACTTTTGTGATATGCAAATTTCTTCACCCAAGTCCACCCAACTTGCTGGTAGCCGCCGCATCCTCGGTCTGAAAAAACGCCCCCTCCTCCACTTGATTGACAGGGCCAGCGAGCGCTCTCATCCTCCAGCTGGCCCTGCCTGCAGTTCAAATCCCGCGCCTGCGCCGTACCGGTCCTAATTCGGCGCAGGCGCTCTGAGAGAAGGACGCTCGCTTGGCTGCTCCTTCCTCAGTGTGCCTGCGCTGATGTCAGCCCTACACCCGGAAGAGAAGACTAGCAAATATATTTGCTAATGTACGCAGATTCCATATATACCCCTCTTACCTCTGGCAGTGCTGTAATTTCAGTAAAAATCGTACTTTTGCGATATGCAAATTTCTTCACTACCAGCAAGAGTCTTCTCTTCCGGGTGTAGGGCTGACATCAGCGCAGGCACACTGAGGAAGGAGCAGCCAAGCGAGCGTCCTTCTCTCAGAGCGCCTGCGCCGAATTAGGACCGGTACGGCGCAGGCGCGGGATTTGAACTGCAGGCAGGGCCAGCTGGAGGATGAGAGCGCTCGCTGGCCCTGTCAATCAAGTGGAGGAGGGGGCGTTTTTTCAGACCGAGGATGCGGCGGCTACCAGCAAGTTGGGTGGACTTGGGTGAAGAAATTTGCATATCACAAAAGTACGATTTTTACTGAAATTACAGCACAGCCAGAGGTAAGAGGGGTATATAGGGAATCTGCGCACATTAGCAAATATATTAAGTCCAAAACTGAAAATTGCTGTTTGGGGGGTGACAGAAGCCCTTTAATATAGCAAAATGGAAAGTAAAAAAAAAAAACATTTTAACGAATTTTAGGTGATGTTGAACAAACGCATAATTTAAATGTCTGGTTGTTTCCTGATGACACATTCCCTTAACTACAAGACTGTTGAAGCACACTCCACACATTTGTTTGAAGTAACTAAAGAGCAGTATCTGCTGAAAACTAGTGCACAAAGGTCTCAATGGGAACTTTACACAGAGAACGATCTATTGGCAAAACATGTTTTAGTTGCAATGAAGCAAACAAAAAAAAAAAGCAAATACTGTAGATGTAATAGCATAAGATACATCTTCATTGGAAAAAATAAAAATGTGAATAAAATTGTACCTTCTTTTTGGGTTCCTTTCGCTCATCAGAACTTGGTGACGACAAGGGAAGTACTGAAAGGGTAAAAAAAAAAAAACTAGGAGTACACAACATTGTCAATCTGCACTAGATGCCTATAGGTTACCCACAAAAAAAAACAGAATGGGTGGAAGGAAGAAAGGTCTTTGTAGAGATTTTACAGGCTAAATTATACAAATGCATTGCACCAAAACAATAAAAAGTATCTAACAGAAAAATGGGTCTAGTGGTCTACAGCAACCACTGGGCAGCCATCATCTTTCAAGAGAAGTTAAAGAAATGAAATCGGAGCTATTATTGATTGCAAAGGAATCATAACATTTTCAGCGTTGATAAATAATTTGCTCTGAATAAGAAGATGCGCTATATGGCTTTTACCTATAAAGAGAACTCGAAGCCACACCGAACAGCACTACTACAGCACAGTAGCCATGTTTGTATTTTACCAGCACTGCACACTCCCAAACCAACTCAAATAGCTTTAAAGAGCGTGATCAACCCTATTAAATCAGTTATACTGCCTGGTAGGGCTGATCATTCTGATTAAAACCATCTCTAGTTTTTAGCTCGTACTGCTGCAGAGATTTTATTACTTTTATATTTATGCAAATTAGTTAGTTGGCGCACCGTGGAGAGGGCTGTAGCGCTAGGAGCTACACATCAATGCTCAGCATACTCCGCCCCATATTTGATTGGCTGGGCAAGAGATCTGTGTGTGGGCCCTGTTAAAGAGGCGACTTTATGATTTTCATATAATACCAATAAAAGGATAATTTCATGAGCATCAAAGATTTGTGTCATTTTAAGTTGTCAAATTACCAAAATAAATTGTGTTACCTTTAAGCTTACTTTTACGTCTTTGCTTTTTTCGGCTATAGTCTGCAGATATTGATGAGGGTTTCCTTCGATATTCCAGGATCCAACTCATATCACTTCCCGAGTCTTCATGGTTACCAGCCTGCACAAGTGGAGAGGGGGGAAGTTATAGGTTGCAATGAAACAAAGGACACCCTTTATTAAAATAAAAAGTAATGAGCAATGCAAATCGTGTGTATGGTCTGTTCACACTAGTATTATGTCTATGACTGATCCAAACCAAGACTGACAGTACCAGCCAACTTTAATCTGTTTCTGTACTTTGACAGCAAGAATTGTGCTGTAACCCATGCCATTTTTGCTAGAAAAAATAAAAATGGTAATGGCCAATAGAACCCTAATGGCAGGAGGCTATGAGTGTGAAATGAAATCGGACCACCTGTTGTAATTACACTCAGTCATCTGTACTAAGTAGATGATGCACAAGTAATTTTGAGGCGGTAGTAGTGTTCGCAAAAGCGCTGCTAACCCTTCAAACAGCTGGTCTTATCGGGAGGTGGACCCCCGCCAATATGATAATGATTACCTAATATGAGGATAGGTCATCAATACTAATCCAATAAAAAAAACGTTAATAACAAGATGGCAGCACCCATAATAAAAAAAAAAAAAAAAAAAAAAAAAATTTTTTTTTTTGTAGAAATGACAAGAATGTGTTGTTATATGGTTTTAACTGGCAGAAAAAACTGCATTAAAAAATAAAAAAAAATGATTAAAAATGGCACTAAACAACCACACATAGGCTTCGAAAACAGCAGGTGCTTTTTCGAGCTTTATTTACAGGGATTTAAAATAAAATATATGTTGGAGGAAATTCAAGGTGATCAATGAGGAGGATTTGTCATTATTACATACAGTTAAGATTTCGCATTCATTCTCCTGTTGTTCTTGTCCCATTAGGACTCCAAATCTTATTTTCTAGGACTTCTATTACATCATCAGTATGCATTTAACCTATGGGCGGTAACCAGAACTGCATGCAGATACTGTATGAATCATACTGCAAGGCAGCCACACAAATTAGTGTCTGGATGCATTGTGAATGCGTTCAGTGAAAAGTGCGTGATTTTGCAGGCAAAGTCATTCAGTTTTGCCTGCGATCGTGTTCAGTTTTTATCACGCGGGTGTAACGGGATTTAGGCTCCATTCACACGTCCGCAACATGTTTTGCGGATACACGGAGCCGCAAAAACACGGAAAGCGGCAATGTGCGTTCTGCATTTTGCGGACCGCACATTGCTGGCACTAATAGAATATGCCTGTTCTTGTCCGCAATTGCGGACAAGAATAGGACATGTTCTATTTTTTTGTGGAACGGAAGTGCGGACCCGGAAGTGCGGATCTGCAATTCCGTGTCCAGGCAGCACATCATGCTGCCCCATAGGAATGAATGGGTCCGCAATTCCATTCCACAAAATGCAGAACGAAATTGCGGACGTGTGAATGGAGCCTTAATGTGTTTTGCACGTGCGTGATAAAAAACTGAATGCATACAAATATCTCTTAGCAACCACACGTGAAAACTTGCTTGCACTTGCTTGCGGATGCGAATTTCACGCAGCTCCATTCCCTTCTATGGGGCCAGCTTTGCGTAAAAATTGCAGAATATAGAACATGCTGCGATTTTTCCGCAACGCAAGAGTGATGTGTGAAAACCAACGCACATGTACACAGCATCATTGAAATTAATGGGTCCGGATTCCGTGCGGGTGCAATGCATTCACATCAGGCATTGCACCCGCGCGGAAAACTTTCTCGTGTAAAAGGGGCCTATAAAGGCGTTGGGGCATGGCACGTGGATTCAAAGAACATAAAAAGACCATGCATAACACTTAGAATTTTCTGGGAAATTTACAGTCAGCATAAAAAAAAACTGGCATTTAATATTTTTTTTTTAAAAAGTACAATATAATCCACAGAATACTTTTGATGGAGTTCATACTTTCGGTAAGAGAAAAGTTAGGTTAGGTATGCCTTTTGCAAGTTGATTAACTAAATCATCATTAGCTTACAAGAGTGCAGATTGAAACTAAAATGAACACACATACATCTACGTTTGAATGGAGAGGTAAACAGCCAAATGAAAACCCAGCTATACAGGGAGTGCAGAATTATTAGGCAAGTTGTATTTTTGAGGATTAATTTTATTATTGAACAACAACCATGTTCTCAATGAACCCAAAAAACTCATTAATATCAAAGCTGAATATTTTTGGAAGTAGTTTTTAGTTTGTTTTTAGTTTTAGCTATTTTAGGGGGATATCTGTGTGTGCAGGTGACTATTACTGTACATAATTATTAGGCAACTTAACAAAAAACTAATATATACCCATTTCAATTATTTATTTTTACCAGTGAAACCAATATAACATCTCAACATTCACAAATATACATTTCTGACATTCAAAAACAAAACAAAAACAAATCAGTGACCAATATAGCCACCTTTCTTTGCAAGGACACTCAAAGGCCTGCCATCCATGGATTCTGTCTGTGCAGCAGCAACCACAGCCTCCCAGACACTGTTCAGAGAGGTGTACTGTTTTCCCTCCTTGTAAATCTCACATTTGATGATGGACCACAGGTTCTCAATGGGGTTCAGATCAGGTGAACAAGGAGGCCATGTCATTAGATTTTCTTCTTTTATACCCTTTCTTGCCAGCCACGCTGTGGAGTACTTGGACGCGTGTGATGGAGCATTGTCCTGCATGAAAATCATGTTTTTCTTGAAGGATGCAGACTTCTTCCTGTACCACTGCTTGAAGAAGGTGTCTTCCAGAAACTGGCAGTAGGACTGGGAGTTGAGCTTGACTCCATCCTCAACCCGAAAAGGCCCCACAAGCTCATCTTTGATGATACCAGCCCAAACCAGTACTCCACCTCCACCTTGCTGGCGCCTGAGTCGGACTGGAGCTCTCTGCCCTTTACCAATCCAGCCACGGGCCCATCCATCTGGCCCATCAAGACTCACTCTCATTTCATCAGTCCATAAAACCTTAGAAAAATCAGTCTTGAGATATTTCTTGGCCCAGTCTTGACGTTTCAGCTTGTGTGTCTTGTTCAGTGGTGGTCGTCTTTCAGCCTTTCTTACCTTGGCCATGTCTCTAAGTATTGCACACCTTGTGCTTTTGGGCACTCCAGTGATGTTGCAGCTCTGAAATATGGCCAAACTGGTGGCAAGTGGCATCTTGGCAGCTGCACGCTTGACTTTTCTCAGTTCATGGGCAGTTATTTTGCGCCTTGGTTTTTCCACACGCTTCTTGCGACCCTGTTGACTATTTTGAATGAAACGCTTGATTGTTCGATGATCACGCTTCAGAAGCTTTGCAATTTTAAGAGTGCTGCATCCCTCTGCAAGATATCTCACTATTTTTGACTTTTCTGAGCGTGTCAAGTCCTTCTTTTGACCCATTTTGCCAAAGGAAAGGAAGTTGCCTAATAATTGTGCACACCTGATATAGGGTGTTGATGTCATTAGACCACACCCCTTCTCATTACAGAGATGCACATCACCTAATATGCTTAATTGGTAGTAGGCTTTCGAGCCTATACAGCTTGGAGTAAGACAACATGCATAAAGAGGATGATGTGGTCAAAATACTCATTTGCCTAATAATTCTGCACGCAGTGTACTAGCCAAATCTGACTCCTTCGATTGATCAAGTGCAATAAGTATTGTCCATCTGAACATACTCCACTGTCAGAGCAACAAAGACAAAATAAAAAATATATGGGGAGATAAATTATACCCCCATTATAGTACATCTGCATCTAAACAAGTAAAAGTACACCATTACCATCAGGGCTAAAAAAAATAAAAATAAAAATAAATACCTTTTTGGCTTCAGTTATCTGGCAAGACCGTGTTCTTCGCCGGCTGCAGGTATGGTTAGTTTTCCAGTGTTTATGACAAAATCAAATATTAATTATAATATTCTAAGTTTATCATAAATAAGTTGTAAATTGAAATTTTAACAAAATGGTTGTTTCTTTACTCCAAACGGGTCCCTGTAAGCGTATTTACACATCTTTTTTATAATTTACAGTGTAAACCAAACTGTGCGAGTATTAAAAGAGGTTGTGTCACTTCAGTAAATGGCATTTATCATGTAGAGAAAGTGAATACAAGGCGCTTACTAATGTATTGTGATTGTTCATATTGCCGGCCTCTGTTTGCTGGGACTGTTGGAGTCCGCACAGACTGGCATTTTCTCCTATAGCGTGCAAGCGAGGGCACCACTGTTTGATTGTAGGGTGGTCGGACCCCAGGATACAAGCAGTGTATAATGTGATGGAAAAATAATCCAGCCAGCAAAGGAGGCAATATGGACAATCACAATACATTAGTAAGTGCCTTGTATCAGCTTTGTCTACATGATAAAACGAGATTTTTGTGGACTCACCTGTAAAATCTCTCGCAGAGTTCATTGGGGGACACAGGACAGTGGGTATAGCTGCTGCCACTAGGAGGCGACACTAGGTTAAAAAGTGTTAGCTCCTTCCGCCGGCTATATCCCCTCCTGCCTAGAGAGAGCATATCAGTTTATGCCAAGCAGTAAGAGAAAAATAAATCAGAAATGAAATATCACAACAATAACCAATGGAGCAACACTAGGAGATGTCGCGCTCATCCACAGGAAGCCAGGAGCCTGGACCTCGCCCTGAACCTTAGGCGCACAACGGATCCCAATAAAAAGAAAGACGGTCCAGCTTCACTGAAAAATACTTGAGGCTTTATTTAATCCCGTGCAGATAAAAACCAACATACAGCAATGCAGAAAATCGACCGGTTTCGGATCACTATAGATGTGGATCCTTAGTCATGATATCATGACTAAGGATCCACATCTATAGTGATCCGAAACCGGTCGATTTTCTGCATTGCTGTATGTTGGTTTTTATCTGCACGGGATTAAATAAAGCCTCAAGTATTTTTCAGTGAAGCTGGACCGTCTTTCTTTTTATTGGGAACAATAACCAATGGGTCCGAACCCAAAACGGAGGACCCTACCAGTTAATCAACTGTCGTCACCTGCGGCAAAATTTGAAAAAAATAAATAAATAAACGGGTGGGAGCTGTGTCCCCCAATGAACTCAGCGAAAAAGAGATTTTACAGGCGAGTCCACAAAAATCTCGTTTTCTTGCTCGTATCATTGGGGGACACAGGACCGTGTGACGTTCCAAAGCCGTCCACGGGGAGGGAAGAAACCACACAACCATGGAAGACACAGTCGCAGGAGTCTAACATACCGCAGCCCACAAGACCTTGCGACCCAGAGCGGCATCTGCCGACGCAAAGGTATGCGCGCGGCCCTTGGAGAAAGGTCTTAACCGGGGCCTCTTGCGCCAGAGGTCGCTGGAAAAATATTGCAAGCGCCGACACCTGCCTCTTTAGGGAACTAAGACCAAGCCCCAAATCCAGCCCCTGTTGCAAAAAGGAGAGGATTGTGGGAAGGGAGAAACTGAGCGGAGGGAGGCAATGGTCCGCACAGAAGCGCAGGAAAGACTTTCAAGTCCTGTGATATATCTTGGACGACGTCGGCTTCCTGGCCTTAATCCACGCCGCTTCAGAATTGTGGTTTCAATAGCCACGCTGTCAAACATAGCAATTCTAAATGCTGGCGGAAGACTGGTCCCTGAGAGAGAAGGTTGTCCATGAGCGGAAGAGGCCACGGAGCGTCTCCTAGAAGAAAGGATGAGATCGGTGTACCAGGCTCGGTGCGGCCAATCCAGGGCGATGAGAATCAGGAAAAAGGGAAGCGGGCAGTGGGGAATTGGGGGGGGAGGGGGGAGACACAGCATTGCTCACCCAATCCAGCCTACTACTCACCCTATCTTCCTCCTCTTTTGTTCACCCTCCCTCAACGGGTCCAGCAGGGTCACCTCCACAGCTACTGGCACCGAAGTGGCTGGCGGGAAGCAGGGGAGCAAGGCTGTCCTGGTCGTCCTTCTTGGAGGAGCTGGACTGGGAGGGAGCCGACCCGGGAGAACAGGGAGGCCAAGTGGCCCTGTTCCCCCAGCCTGGAAAGGAAACGAATAAAAAATAGCAGAATTGATCCTGCAGAGCAGGGAGGTCTGCCTCCTACGACACTAAGCTAAAAGACAGATATGCTCTCTCCAGGCTGGAGGAGCTGACACGTTTTAGCCTAGTGTCGCCTCCTAGTGGCAGGAGAAGCTATACCTACGGTCCTGTGTCCCCCAATGATACGAGCGAGAAAACGCGATTTTTGTGGAGTCGTCTGTAAAATCTTTCTCGCCGAGTTCATTGGGGGACACAGCTCCCACCCGTTGTTTTTTGTTTTTAATTTTGCCGCAGGTGACGGCAGTTGATTAACTGGTAGGGTCCTCAGTTTTGGGTTCAGACCCACTGGTTATTGTTGTGCTATTTCATTTCTGATTTCTTTTCCTCCCACTGCTTGGCACAAGCTGCTATGCTGTCTTCAGGCTGGAGGGGATATAGCCGGCGGAAGAAGCCAACACTTTTTAACCTAGTGTCGCCTCCTAGTGGCAGCAGCTATACCCACTGTCCTGTGTCCCCCCAATGAACAGCCAGAAAGAGATTTTACACCCCTTTTAATGAATACTTAAAAGGACATATGCGCCTCAAGAAGCAATGGGGATGTTGCCTTTACTCCTAGAGGTTCTGCTCTCTCTGCAACTGCTGTGCCCTCTACACTTTGAATGACAGAGCCAGGCGTGATGACTTTTACAGTGCCTGGCTCTGTCAAAGTGCAGAGAGCGTAGCAGTTGTAGAGAGCGCAGAGCCTCTAGGTGTAATGGCAACGCCCCTTGATGCTCAAGTTTTATAGGTACAAATATGCTGACAGATGCCCTTTAAAAAGTACAGTGCTCAGATATCATTTCTAAGTATACAATGCATATATTTTTTTTAAACTAAATTTACATACATAAGACATTTAAAGAACACTGTACGATAGCCCAACATGTACCTGCTGCATGAAGCCATTGGACTTAGAACATCGTCCTTTACAACTGACACCTGAAAAGCAAGAGTGTACCTTTGTTTTATATTTTGTTAAACCTTTAAAAAAAAAAAAAATCTCTGCTTACTACCAGTTCATACAGATTTTCGACACTACTGCATAAACTGACTGCTATTTCTACTACATACCATTTTTTGTTAGTCCAACATCCCACTACTCCATTGTTTTATTTATTGCCCAAAATTAATAAAAATGTACAATGTCCACCAGGTAGGCCCATAGTTTCTAGCAGGGGGTCTTTATTGAGCAATGCTTGGATTTTCCTGGATAAAATATGACAATATGCTACAAAAGCAAAATCTTATATACAAGATACCACAGACTTCCTCAAAAAATTAACTACGGTTGACATACTGGAGGGGGCCATTTTGGCAACCTTCGATATTGTCTGCCTGTATACCTCTATCCAACATTACTTAGGTATGACAGCTGTTAGGGAGGCTTTGAATACTTGTGATTTTACTCCAGAATGCAGCAATTTTGTTTTAGCTTTGCTGCATCTGATACTTAATTATTTTTTATTTAGAGATGCCTACTACATGCAAATACGGGGCTATATAATATCTCTCTCTATATACACACACACACACACACTAATAGAGATATAGATATCTATATATTTCTATAAACACTGTTCTGCAAATTCAACTGTAAGCAAATCTTACCTCTATATCTGATGGAGACTCGGATGATTTTGGAAAATCAAAAATTTCAACTGCTTTCCTGAAAAAAATTTGACTAAGGATTAGATACTTTAATTATTAATACAGTACATGTACATATAACAAATATAGTATATCGTTGTATAATAAACTGCTTTTTGATTGCTCATCGTTATCCTTACTTATTCCACCATTTTTAATGCATTAGGGTTATTTCCTGGTTTCAAAGAAAATGTGTGCGGTCCTAAAGTAGAATCCACTTGTGGATCACTGCTGTCAGGCTGCAATATATTTTCCGACCTGCGCCTTTACATGACATTTGAAAGCAATAGCATATATAAGTGCAGCCCGGCAATTAGCTGATCCCACGATGGACTGCGCCATGTACGTGCAGAGTTAAAAACATCTAACCCAATTAAATCAAAGTTTAAAAATTAACATTGATAGAGAAAATGTTACTTTTCTGCTGGCTGCTGCTTCAGGGGATGCCTTCTCGTTTCACTAGTAGTTGATATTGAATTCTGAAAAAAGCATAGAAAAAAACACAAAAAAAACAACATTATAGCTAATTAAGGATTAAACCGGAAAGAGACACAAGACCAGTTGACAACACAATTAGGTGTTAGTGTAAACGAAAAAAAAAATGTTTTGTGGAAAATCTGAAACAAATCTATGGCAGAATCTGACTATACTGCCACAGATTTGGCTATGGACTTCAGCTAAATTTACAGGCTGCAGATTTTGGCTACATGCACACGAACGTTGTTCGTTTCAGTGTCCGTTCCATTTTTTTGCGGATAGGATGCGGACCCATTCATTTCAATGGGTCCGCATCAGTATGTCCGTTCCTTAGCCCCGCAAAAAAAGATTGAACATGTCCTATTCTTGTCCGTTTTAGGCATTGTTACAATGGATCTGCAAAAAAAATAACGGCAGGCATACGAATGTCATCCGTTTTTTTGTGTGGATACGCAATTTGCGGACCGCAAAACACATACGGTCGCGTGCATGTAGCCTTAGTTCACATGTTGCAAATTTCTTGCAGACTTGCAGTGAGGATTCTGCAATGCAAACGTGCACCAAAATGCATTACAGCACATTCGATGGTATTTTCTGATCCCCGTATACATGCTGAAGGTTTTTTATTTTTTTTAAACAAGCAGATTTAATTTTAATATTGGGTTTTATTTTATTTTTTTAAATACTGTAATTTTTTGTCCCCTTACAGAACTTGTACATGCGATCATCTCATCGTTTATTCCATGGACTGTAATAGAATACTATTGCAGTCTATGGGATTTTCACAGGCTGCCCGATAGGCGATGCCTCAGACACAGTTTCCCAGGCAGTTTGATATGATAGCACTGGGAACCTTTGCAAGGCCCAAGGTAGTCAAAGCAACAGATCAGAGCCTTGTGATTTCGCGATTGGATGCCCCCTCCCTCTGTCTAACAGCTCATCACTGAGGGTCTGAGAAGCTAGACGCAGGTTTCTTTTCAATAGACAAACCCATTAAAATTATGTTTCTAGCATATACTGTAGGGCTAATGCGGTGTGAAATGCTCCCAACATTTATAGTGATCATGTCTATAGGTTATAATTGCCATATAATAATTGTATTCCACTGTTCCCCCACAGTGTTACAGCAAAATGTGGCCACAGGAAGAAAAAGGCGCTCATAGGGTAAATAAGTTAAAAATGAGCCAGGAAGAGTGGTACTGCTCACCTGTTGCTGTTGCACCTATTGTTCAGTGCAACTGAAATGAAGGTGAATAAGAGTGATTACGTCTCGCTGGTTGGTGCTGCCGACTGCGTCCGCGTTCACCTTTGGCGGGGGCCAAGCCGCCGTCTGGGTCAATGAATGAGGTATATTTCCACTGGACTCGGGGGTCGAGTGGAGGGGTGGACCATAGGCGCAAAAACGCAACCAGAGTTTTTACAAACCAATATTTGTTTGTAAAAACTCTGGTTGCGTTTTTGCGCCTATGGTCCACCGCTCCACTCGACCCCCGAGTGCAGTGGAAACATACCCCCAACAGTGTTGAGAAGCACAGTTGACTAAGGGCTCCTTATTAGAAAAAAAAATATTACGGTATATACAGCAATATAATGTACAAAAGCAACCACTAGAATAGAACCCATTTGATGTTGTCTTCAAGAGCTTAGGCAATATTTCTCAAATGAACAGAGCTTTAGCAATACATCTACTGTAACAGAGTATAACATCATACCTTGCTAGAAACCTCAGAAGGTTTATTCTCTTCAGTGAACTCCAGAACCCTATAGACAAATGTTGCTTGCGATCAATAATGGAGTGACCTCAAGCCCAGATAACACATTATAAAATTCTAGCAAGTTACCACATTTTTTCAGTTTCTAATATGTCACTATTATTGGTGAAATGTTTATCAACCATGTAGTAGCTTGGTATGGTGTATCACCACTAGAGAGCAGACTAACATTTAAAACCAAACTTCCTTACTTTTTTGCGAGTACAAAGACGAACGTTTCCCAGATGCAGTTAATGCAAATACAACATAACCCAAAAGGCCCTTTTACATAGACTGATATAGTGGGCACGAGGAAGTTCATTCCTGATCATTGCCCCGATGTTAACTACACGGACATGAAGCAATGCTTGGTGATGTATGGGTATGACCAATCTTTGGGCAGCAAGACCCTATTTTTTACCGCAGCTGACAAACAAGGATCTTGGGTTCTGCAGGAAAGATGCACATTTGTCGGTTGATTTGCAGCACTTTAGTACGGCTAGTTATCGGGAACACTCATTCATACGAGTGTTCCTGATAATTGCTCCAATTGTTGGCCTGTGTAAAAGGGCCCTAAGTTTCAGTGAGATGCGTTTTGTAACAAAATGTCAATATCTCACCTAGCGGTATCACTGACAACTGAGGCAGACTCTTGTTCCCCAATGCAGACTACTTTTTGACAATCTGGAAGCAAATAAGGATTAACAAAAAAAAAATAATTATTTTTTTTTTTATATACTGGGAAGTTTTTTTTTTTTTTTTTACATTTTTCAAACTTCATATAAAGAAAAAATATTAGCTGCAAAATGACTTGTGGAAGATAATTAGAAGAAAAAAAAATAATCATTTGAAAAGAAATTAAAAAAATTAAATTAAAAAAAATTAAAAACACAAAAAACATATGTTCCTCACCCCCCCCCCCCCCCCATCGAAACACACAGTAATAATAGTTCCACTTTTTAATTAAATGTATGTTCTTAAAACTTTTGAATTGAAGATCACTTCACAAGCGGCATATAGAGATTTTAGAACACTTGCATTCTTGTTATACAGCACCTGAATCTAGAGCGGTCAGCTCCTCCCATGACACGTTACAGGATCAGTATAGAGTCAGGGAGCACAAATATCAATGGCAAAAAAATAGAAAATACACAGTATACACTAGGAAATTGTAGAATACATCATACATACCTGTCAAACCAGCTTGTAATTTGTCAGTTTGCTGAGGTGATTCAATATGCACTTTCTGCACAGTGAGAAAAAAAAATAAAAATAAAATAGTATACAATAAAAGTTGCTTTACGTCCTTTACAGGCCGATTATACTAATATGCTAGCAGCACACTTTCTAAATTTTAATCACATCAACCTTGTATATAATCACCTGTGTGAACTATCCAACTGTTTACTTTAAAAGGGTTTTTAAATTTCCAACCCAGCCTGTGGAAATATTCATACTCCCCATCTGACTTAAGTGCCACTTGGAGACATGTCGCTGCTGAGGCCAGTCATTGGCTGCAGCAACGCATGTGACCTCATCCATACAGAAGTTTACAGAAGAGGACAGGGAGACCAGTGAAGACAACCAATGAGCCAGAATAGAGGAGTGGGAAGCAGGCACGTATGAATTCCTCCACAGGTACTGCAGGCTTGGAGGGATGAAGGAGATAAAAAAATAAAAATCACACACACAAACGCACATACTGCCTGTCCAAAAAAAAAAAAAAAAGTTGCCATCACTCTGGAACAGGGTAAATCTGGACTCAGACCACATGACCTCCTTCCATTGCTCCAGAGTCCAATCTTTATGCTCCCTAGCAAATTGAAGCCTTTTTTTCTGGTTTGCCTCACCGATTAGTGGTTTTCTTACGGCTACACAGCTGTTCAGTCCCAATGCCTTGAGTTCCCTTCGCATTGTGCGTGAGGAAATGCTCTTACTTTCATAGCCCTGAGTTCTGTTTTTCTTCAATTTGATTTCACCAAACGTTTAAGTGATCGCCGATCACGATCATTCAGGATTTTTTTTCCCCCGCCACATTCCTTCCTCGAAAACTATGGGTCCCCACTATCCTTCCAGTTTTTAATAATGCCTTGGACAGTTCTTAACCCAATTTTAGTAGTTTCTGCAATCTCCTTAGATGTTTTCTCTGCTTGATGCATGCCAATGATTTGACCCTTCTCAAACAGACTAACATCCTTTCCACGACCACGAGATATGTCTTTCGACATGGTTGTTTAAGAAATGAGAAGCAACTGATTGCACAAGTTGCTTCTAAATAACTTATTGCCAGCTTAAAGATAATCGCCCATGCAGTAATTATCCAATAGGAGGCTCCCAACTATTTGCTTAGTAAAATCCAGGTAGCGATTTTTTTTTGGACAGGCAGTGCATATATCCTAAGGACAGATCATCAACCTAGGTTTCAAACAGTTGATCAACGGAGCTGGAAGTCAGACCCCCACCAATACATTGATGACCTATCCTAAGGTTTGGCCATCAATATTTAAAAAGGGTCACTGCATGATCTCTATTAATTTCTATGGGAGTTCTGAAAAGGAGATTTTTGTACAACTTACCAGTAAAATCTCTTTCTCGCTCTTCATTGGGGGGACACAGGAACCGTGGGTATAGCTATGTCCTCAAGGAGGCGTTGACACTAGATAAAGCTGTTAGCTCCTCCCCTGGCAGCTATATCCCCTCCAGCCTGGAGAGAGAGCTTCAGTTTGTGCACAAGCAGTAGGAGACGCAAGCCAAAGAAAAAACATGGAACACCAACCATGCCAAAAGACCCAACTGGGTTCTAACCAGCAACTGCCACAACTGTGGCCAAAAAACAATACTGGGTGGGTGCTGTGTCCCCCAATGAAGAGCAAGAAAGATTTTACTGGTAAGTTATACAAAAATCTTTTCTCACCCATATTCATTGGGGGACACAGGAACCATGGGACGTCCAAAAGCAGTCCACAGGGAGGGAAAAACCACAGACCCATGGAAGCAAGCGTCCCTGCAGGCATCTAAGAAACGGACGACTGCAAGACCATGCGGTATAAGGCAGCGTCCTCTGATGCATAAGTATGCACCTGGTAAAATTTTGTAAATGTGTGTAAGGAGGACCAAGTAACCGCCTGACAACTGTGCACCCGAAGCGCGATTCCTCCGAGCCCAAGAAGCGCCCACCGCTCCGGGCGCGGTATGCTTCAGCACTTGCAGATCAAATCCAACGTGCAATTGCCACCTTGGAGGCCGCCAATCCCTTGCGAGGACCCACCGGACGACAAAAAGGGGTTCCGTATGCCAGAAGGGACTGGAGGCTGCCAATAATGATCAGAGCCCTCACAATGTCCAATGATGTAACTCCCTTCCCTAGGGTGTGAAGGAGAGGGACAGTGAAGGAAGGACAATTTCTTCATTGATATAGAGGTCAGAGACCACCTTCGGGAGAAAGAAGGAATGGGCCGGAGAACCGCCTTATCCTTGTGAAGAACTAGGAAGGGTTCTCTGCAAGAGTGCACCCCCAACTTGGACATGCGTCTGATGAATGTGATAGCCACAAGAAAAAACTACCTTCTAGGACAGGAGCCGGAAAGAGATCTCCCGCAAGGGCTCAAAGGGAGAAGACTGGAACGCTGAGAGAACTATATTCAGATCCCAAGGCGGAAAAGGACAGTACGGAGGAACCGTATGTGCCACTCCCTGAAGGAAGGTTTCTTTGGGCACCAGAGGACGCTGGAAAGCTGCCCCAGGATAGAAGCGCCAATACCTGACCCATCAAGAAACTAAGGGCTAAACAAAGGTTCAACCCTAAATATAGAAAGGATAGGACCGTGGTGAGAGAAAAAACGGAGTGAGGGGATGTCCCGGCTTTCACAGAAGCCCAGGAAGGACCTCCAGGTCCTATAATAGATCCTGGGCGATGCAGGCTTCCTGGATGACGTCCGCCGAAAACCCTCTCCACATCAGAATGTTTTAATAGCCACACCGTCAAACCAAAAGACCCTAAAATGCTGATGCAAGACCGGACCCTGTGAAAGAAGGTAGTGTCTGAGTGGCAGTGACCAAGGGACGTCTCCTAGAAGGAGAACGAGGTCGGCGTACCACGTGCGACGGTGCAGAGCTACGAGGATTTGTCGGAATGCCCTCCATCTTGATCTTCTGTAGAACCCTGGGTAGGAGGGGGAAGACACGTAAAGGAGGGAGAACTCCCGCCAAGATATCAGGGAGTCCATGCCGCATGCTTCCGGATCTCTTGCTCGGGAGAGAACGATGGGAAGCTTTCGTGTAGATACCGTTAGCACACCCGGAACCAATGGAAGGATTCCCTGTAGAAGGAGGGATGTGGTGGGCGCCACAGCCCACCAATCGGGACCGGAGCGTGTCTGGAAATGGAAGCCACAAAACTAATACCCCGTGCAAATGCAGATGAGGGAAAGGTAGTAACGTAGGAGCTACCAAGGCTTGCGGGGGGCTATGAACCATGAGCCAGAGGGGAAGAAGACAGGAGAAGAATGTGATAGGTCTAAGCCTATTCCCAGTCTGAGACCGGTGCTATACAGACTATCCGTGGAAGCCACATACCATACTGCTCCAGTTAAGTGTAGAGCTAAACTTAAAAACTCTACCTGGAAGGGCGCTGAACAGGAGCTGCCAAGCTAGCGCCAGGGTAGGACCCCTACCTGAGGGGGATGTCCCACTGCAACGACCATGAACTCGAGCATTACCGAAAAACTGCACCTGTGTAGGAGAACGCGCTGTAGTAGCTAAACCAGAGTGCCAGCATAACCACTTTCCCAAAGAAGGAGTGGTGGATAGAGAATACAAAGTCAGTGAAACACTCGACTTGCTGGAACGTACTCACCATATATGTGCAATGGTGTACGCACTACGCATTGATGCGGACAATATGACTGACTGGAACAATGGAGGCCCATGGAGATGGGGGTCTCTAGGACACATAAGTGATGCTAGGAAACCCCCTGAGAAGACAGAGGATGTTATAATCATGCGCAAACCAGCACCAAAAGAAAAGGATACAATGAGGAATAGCCACCGTATCCACTGGCGGCACCCATATAGCACCGGGCACCCGTGAGTACCGACTGTTGCCACACCCCCTTGTGAAATAAGTGAAGGCACCTAGAGCCGTGGTGCAGTTGAATTGCAGCATCTGAAGATGTTTAGTTATTTCCCCGCTAGTGGATGACTTGTGGAAGGGAGTATTGCAACAAGAAGCACAGTGATGTGCAACACTCCGCCTATGGAATCATAGCGCGACAGTCGGGACCGTATTCAATGGTAGTGCAATTACCCTACCTATGGAAGGTGGAATGCATACGGCAAGTACTTAAGCCAGTGGCAGGGAAAATACTCCACCTACGAAGGGGGGCGAATGCCCACGGCGAGAACTAGTGCATATGGAGAGTCCTGTACCCCGTGGGAGTGCAATTATTGCACCTAAGGGGGTAATGCATACAGCACACATTGTAACCAGTGAGAATGTCATCGCGCCACTTAAGGAAGGGGCTAATGCATACGGCAGGTACTGAACCCAATGGAGATGCAATTCCGCCACCTACAGAAGGGGGAATGTATATGTCTTATTGGTATTGTACTTAGTCCACCTATGGCAGGGGACAATGTATAAGGCAAGTACTATATCCTGAAGTAGTGCAGTTACTCCGCCTAATGAAGGGGGTAATGCATACGACAAATACTGCCGGCCACCGCAGACGCAATCTAGGTAGATTGCTTCGGACTCGTGTCAGGGTCTGAATCAGGGATTTCTGTATTGCGCAGGTGGAGAATTATCAACCAAACTGCCCCAGAGGACGGATTGGAAATCCTTCAGAGGTCTTTCACTGGATTGCGCAGGTGGAGAATTATCAACCAAACAACCCAGAGGGTGGATTGGGAATACTTCAGCTGTCCTCCACGGGATTTGCAAAAGTGGAGAATTATTAACCAAACGGCCCCGGAGGGCGTATTGGGAACTATGAGAGGTCCTCCTTATCCGAAATAGGACACGGGCCCAGTCTGACAGGGTGGTCCTGCAGTGATGATGGCTGAGGAGGGGGACCCGTATAGACGCACTTTTTTTTTAACTGAAACTAGGATCCCAGCCTCAAGTGAACAAGAGGCAGGAAAGGGGTTAAATTCCTCCACATTACAGCACACTGCACTAGAGGTAGAACCCCAGATAATCCGTGCTGGCCTAAAGAAGTGGCTGGCCAGGAATGGGTTAAGGCTGTCTTGAGCAGCAGATTTCTGGGGAGGGGGAAGTAGGGTGGGAATAATTGCTCCCCCCCAACCAGGGGACGAAAGCTGCACCCCAGCAGGCTGCGAAACGGCGATTCAAAGCCCCTGCGCACAGCCGATCAGGTGCACCGGCCGGACGCGGACGGGGGCGTCCACCCGGCGGGCTGGGCAGACAACAGCACGGGCCAAAACACAAAAGCGGTGCGCGGCGGTGAGCACCCCGGGGCGGCGCGCCCAGCGTCCGCTCCTGAAAGGGGTGGATCATGGCAGTAGGTGTGGGGGAGCGGGAGCCTCCTCCGCTCCCCTCTCTGCATGTCTGACCATGCGCTCCCGGTCCACAGCGGTGCGCTCAGCCTCCCGTTGTTAGAACAGCACCCGCCAGGGGGTCCCATGCATTAAGCCCCTATGTGCCGTTGTAGAGGATGAGTGAGAGGGAATGGCTTCAGGGGTCCTGGGCTACGCTAAATGAAGCCCTGTGCCTGTTAACCCCTGAAAACTATTGCCACCAACGATGGAGGGAGGGAGGGGGAAGAGGGTTAAACATACTTGCCTAGTCCCATGTACTCACCTCATCTTCATCCTCTTCTCTTCTCCTGCCGCCATCTTCACCCTTCCTCTTCTCCAGCAAAGTCACCTCTTCAGCTACTGGCACCGTAGTGGCAGGACGCTGGAATAGGGACTTGGATGGGTGACCCTTCTGCTGTCGGAATGCACCAATGCAGGGGAGCCTTGTCTTCCTGTGGGGACCAATGCTTTCCCACCTGAAAAAGAAGGGGGGGAAAAAATAAAATTAAAAAAATTAAAAATCTTCAGGAGCTACCGTGCAGAGCAGGGAGGTCTTGCCTCCTATTGACACTAGAAAAAACTGAAGCTCTCTCTCCAGGCTGGTATGGGTATTAGCTGCCAGGGGAGGAGAAAACAGCTTTATCTAGTGTCAACGCCTCCTAGAGGACATAGCTATACCTATGGTTCCTGTGTCCCCCCAATGAATATGGGCGAGAAAAAAGCCAAGCACTGGCTCTGCCATCTCTGGCTGTCCCACAGAAGTAATCGGGGCGGTGTCCAGAGTTACGCGGTGCACTCCATTCAGTTCTAGTTTACTTCCGAAAATAGTCGAACACACTCGCTCAACTACTTTCTGAACTCCCATAGAAATGAATCGAGAGCACGGTGTGCTCTCCTTGGTTTTCAGGGTCCATTCTGCAGAGAGGTGCCACCAATGTCTCAGATGAGACAACCCCTTTAAGTCCCAGAAAACCCATTTAAAAGGTAGCTGTATCGTACTACTATTGGGTTACATAAGACATGGGAAACTTACAACAGCATTTCATATGCCTGTCTAAAGTGTGAAGATGTAGTTTCTGATCATTTGGACTCCATTTTGTATTATATGTGTTCTTATGAAAAAGGACAACGCTTTTAATTAATAATAAAACATTACAAAAGCTGGATACCTTTGCAAACAAAATACCAAATGGTATGATGTGCATGGTAAACTAAAATACCACATGCACTCCATCTATGTCTGCTATGAGTAAGCATAGATTTGCACTATAAATTTATGATGTTATAGTAAATCTGTCCATCAGTGAGAGGACCATTAAATAAAATATCCATGTAAGGCCATGTTCACACTGTTTTGACACTGGAAATGTGCGCAGATTCCGTCTCAGAGTTAGTGGTGGATCTTTATGTCCTTTTTGTGCACATTCCCAGCTATAAACCGCCAGCCGTATAAATAATCACATGGCCTCACATTAAAAGCAATGAGAAGAGGACTACATGCAGAAATTAATACATGGCAAATTTCTGGTGTCAAAAAAGACAAAGTGTGAACTGAACCTAAAAACATTTGACGTGTGTACAAGGAACAGTACAAATGTTACAATAGTAAGCAAATACACCTAAAAACACATTTTTTTTTTACACAAAACAATGGCAAATATTTCTAAAATTGTATCCAATATGACAACAAAGTCCGTCTTCATGTGGCATAGACACTACACTACAGCACTTTATCCAGTTAAGGCTAGTTTCACACATGGAGTTAATCGCATCCGACATAGCTAGATACTGTCATTTCCTGCCGGAAACCCACTGACTATAATGGTCCAGCCGAATCCTGGCACCAATGCCGGATCTGAGCCGGGTCTGTCCCTTTCTGGCTACGCAGAATACAATGAACTCAGACCAGATGTTCCGGCAGAGTATTTTATGATGAAATTAGTGCTGGTGTGAAACTAGCCCAAGTCATCTGGGCCTGCTGATTTAAAACAAAGATCTTCACAAGTGATTCGTGAGTGCCCTCTTTGTACATCCTGTACTACATTTTTCAGCTTTCTTTGGTTTTCTGTTGTCAGGGTTGAAGAGCAGGAAAAACTTAGTGTGGTCAGTTAAAGATGTTATAATGTGGTCATACCATTTGAAGATCCTCTCCATACGTTTTAATAGCAGCATTTTGAATGTCATGCTCAAGTTCAAATTTTATCATGATGCATTTGATCTCCTTGTTATCGATACAGTGAGGGATCTGAAGGTGTATACTTAAGAGTTTCTTCCCACTGCATTCTAAAAAAAATAAGTTTTTCACTTTTATGACAAGTATATTGAGGTTATGCAAAGATTCAATATTTACAGTGATAATATAGTGTGGACCCTCCTTGACAGCTTCTGGGAAAGTTCTGACTGTTGGAAACCCATTATTTGCCTAATCAGTGCTTGGAGTTTATCCATTCAATTTCTATGTTTTTTTGACCACCCGCTTTTTGAAGATTGACCATGGGTTCTCTATGGCATTGAGATCTGGAGAGTTTCCCGTGCGTGGTCCCAACATATGAATGTTTTGTTCACCAAGCCAATTAGTTATCACTTTTAAGAGATAAACTAGATAGACAGCAGCTCAACCGATCTGAGAAATTATGGTTCGGTGCACTCCCCAATGTCGATGAGGAAAAGACAATAGAAATTATTGGGGGGCACTCACCTATTCAGTACTGCATAGAATTAAAATAATATATATAAAATATTGAATTTATTAACCACTTCACATATGGGCCATTTCCACCCTCCTGACAGAGCCTAATTTTGCAAATCTGACATGTGTCACGTTATGTGGAAAACACTTTGGAATGCTTTTGCTTATCCAAGACATTCTGAGATTGTTTTCTGGTGACACATTGTACTTCATGACAGTGGTAAATTTGAGTCTATATATTTCACCTTTATTTATAAAATAATCCAAAATTTACAAAAAAATTCTATTTAGAAGCAATTCTTAAAATTTTTAAGAAAATTTCCAAAACCCACTTTTTAACCACCTCAGCTCCCCTAGCTTAAACCCCCTTAAAGAGGACCTTTCACTTGTTAAAACTAAGTATGCTGCCATGGAGAGCGGCGCCCGGGGATCTCACTGCACTTATTATCCCCGGGCGCCGCTCCGTTCTCCCGTTATGCCCTCCGGTACCTTTGCTCCTTAAGTTATAGTAGGCGGGTCTTCTTTTTTCCTGTGGGCGTCTCCTTCTCCTAGGCTGTAGCGCTGGCCAATCGCAGCGCACAGCTCACAGCCTGGAAGAAAAAAACCTCCCAGGCTGTGAGCTGTGCGCTGCTATTGGCCAGCGCTGCAGCCTAGGAGAAGGAGACGCCCACAGAACAAGGGAAGACCCGCCTACTATAACTTAAGGAGCAAAGGTACCGGAGGGCATAACAGGAGAACGGAGCGGCGCCCGGGGATAATAGTAAGTGCAGTGAGATCCCCGGGCGCTGCTCTCCATGGCAGCATACTTAGTTCACATAGTTTTTACAAGTGAAAGGTCCTCTTTAATGACCAGACCACTTTTTACAATTCTGCACTACACTACTTTCACGGTTTATTGCTCGGTCATACAACTTACCACCCAAATGAATTTTACCTCCTCTTCTTCTCACTAATAGAGCTTTCATTTGGTGGTATTTGATTGCTGCTGACATTTTTACTTTTTTTGTTATTAATGGAAATTGACCGAAATTTTTGCAACAAAAAAAAAGACATTTTTCACTTTCAGTTGTAAAATCTTTCAAATAAAACTACATTTCTATATAAATTTTTCTCTGCATTTATTGTTCTACATGTCTTTGATAAAAAAAAATGCAATAAGTGTATATTTATTGGTTTGCGCAAAAGTTATAGCATTTACAAACTATGGTACAAAAATGTGAATTTCCGCATTTTGAAGCAGCTCTGACTTTCTGAGCACCTGTCATGTTTCCTGAGGTTCTACAATGCCCAGACAGTACAAACACCCCACAAATGACCCCATTTCGGAAAGTAGACACCCTAAGGTATTCGCTGATGGGCATAGTGAGTTCATAGAAGTTTTTATTTTTTAAGTTAGCGGAAAATGATTTTTTTTTTCCTTACAAAGTCTCATATTCCACTAACTTGTGACAAAATAAAAACTTCCATGAACTCACTATGCCCATCACGAAATACCTTGGGGTGTCTTCTTTCCAAAATGGGGTCACTTGTGGGGTATTTATACTGCCCTGGCATTTTAGGGGACCTAAAGTGTGAGAAGAAGTCTGGAATACAAATGCCTAAAAAATGCCCTGTGAAATCCTAAAGGTGATCCTTAGAATTTGGGCCCCTTTGGGCACCTAGGCTGCAAAAAAGTGTCACACATGTGGTATCGCCGTACTCAGAAGAAGTAGGACAATGTGTTTTGGGGTGTATTTTTACATATACCCATGCTGGGTGAGAGAAATCTCTAAAAGTCAACTTTTCCCATTTTTTTTATACAAAGTTGTCATTTTAGAGAGATATTTCTCTCACCCAGCACGGGTATATGTAAAAAGACACCCCACAACACATTGCCCAACTTCTCCTGAGTACGGCGATACCACATGTGTGACACTTTTTTGCAGCCTAGGTGCGCAAAGGGGCCCAAATTCCAATGAGAATCTTTTAGGAGGGCATTTGGATTCCAGACTTCTTCTCACGCTTTAGGGCCCCTAAAATGCCAGGGCAGTATAAAAACCCCACATGTGACCCCATTTTGGAAAGAAGACACCCCAAGGTATTCCGTGAGGGGCATGGCGATTTCATAGAAGTTGTTTTTTTTTTTGGCACAAGTTAGCGGAAATTGATTTTTTTTGTTTTTTCTCACAAAGTCTCCCTTTCCGCTAACTTGTGAAAAAAAGTTGAATCTTTCATGGACTCAATATTCCCCTCACCGAATACCTTGGGGTGTCTACTTTCCAAAATGGGGTCATTTGTGGGGTGTGTTTACTGTTCTGGCATTTTGGGCGCGGCTAAATTGTGAGAAACCCTGTAAAGCCTAAGGGCTGTTTCACACGAGCGGATGCTGTGCGTGACATCCGCTCCGTGAATGACAGCCAAGACCCGATGCAGACTGCAGAAGCACGGAGCATTAACATGACTGATAATGCTCCGTGCCTCTCTGTGATCTCTTTACTACAAAATCACAGTGACAACTTTATCTCACTGTGATTTCGTAGTAAAGAGATCACAGAGAGGCACGGAGCATTATCAGTCATGTTAATGCTCCGTGCTTCTGCAGTCTGCATCGGGTCTTGGCTGTCATTCACGGAGCGGATGTCACGCACGGCATCCGCTCGTGTGAAACAGCCCTAAAGGTACTCGTTGAGATTTTATTTTTTGTCACAAGTTTGTGGAATATGAGACTTTGTAAGAAAAAAAAAAAAGAAAAAAAGAAATCAAATTCCGCTAATTTGCGACAAAAAAAAAAAATTCTATGAACTCGCAATGCCCCTCAAAAGTGATCTTTTTATAGCGCCGCAGCGATTTTACGGTGTTTTTGCAGTAATCAAAAAAAAATTCTGTCACTGCGGTGGGGCGGACTGAACGCAAGTGTGCGCACAAGATCAGGCGAACACTGCGTTTTTTGTAGAGCCTATAGAACATGTCCTATTCTTGTCCGCAATTGCGGACAAGAAAAGGCATTTTCTATATAGTTCTGGCAATGTGCGGATCCGCAAAATGCGGAAAGCACATTGCCGGTGTCCGTGTTTTGCGGATCCGCGGTGTCCATGTTTTGCGGATCCGCAAAACACATACGGACGTCTGAATGGAGCCTTACAGGGGGGTGATCAATGACAGGGGGGTGATCAGGGAGTCTATATGGGGTGTTCAGGGGTTAATAAGTGACCGGGGGGTGTAGTGTAGTGATGTTTGGTGCTACTTACAGAGCTGCCTGTGTCCTCTGGTGGTCGATCAAAGCAAAACGGACCACCAGAGGACCAGGTAGCAGGTATATTAGACGCTGTTAACAAAACAGCGTCTAATATACCTTTTAGGGGTAAAAAAAATAAAAATAAAAAAAATAGCATTTACAGCCTGCCAGCGAATGATCGCCGCTGGCAGGCTGTAGATCCACTCGTTTACCTCCGGTTCCTGTGAACGCGCGCCCCTGTGTGCGCGCGTTCACAGGAAATCTCGCGTCTCGCGAGAGGACGCATCGGCACGTCCAGGAGGAATAACAGGGCCGCCGCCAGGTCGCAATCCTGCGTATGGCGGTCCTGAGCTGGTTAAGGACCAGTTCAGGTCTGAAGTCACTTTGTGGGGCTTACATAGTGGGAAACCCCCCCATAAATGACCCCATTGTAGAAACTACACACCTCAAGTTACTCAAAACTGATTTTACAAACTTTGTTAACCCTTTAGGTGTTCCACAAGTATTAAAGGAAAATGGAGAGCCAAACAAAACTCAATATTTATTACCCTGATTCTGCGGTTTACAGAAACACCCCACATGTGGTCGTAAACAGATGTAAATGCACACCGCAGGGTGCAGAAGAAAAGGAACGCCGTATGGTTTTTGGAAGCAGGATTTACCTGAACTAGTTTCTAGATGCTATGTCTCATTCAAAGACCCCCTGATGCACCCTTACAGTAGAAACTCCCAAAAAGTGACCCTATTTTGGAAACTAGGGGATAAGGTGCCAGTTTTGCTCTATATTAAATTTTTTTGTGAGGCAAGGTAACCAAAAAATGGCTGTTTTTATTTTTTATGACATAAAAAAAAAATTATGTTTTTGTGTATCCATTTTCTGAACGCCATTTTTTTTTACCTTTTTCTGCCGATCGTCTGGTGCAGGGGCTCGTTTTTGCAGGAAGGGTTGACGTTTTTATTGGTACCAGTTCTTGGGTACATGTGATTTTTTGATCATTCATTATTTCACTTTATGGGGAAAGGGGACCATAAAATTGGTTGTTTTAGCACAGTTTTTATTCATTTATTTTTACAGCGTTCACCTGAGGGGTTAGGTGATATAACATTTTTATAGAGCAGATGGTTATGGACGTGGCAATACTTCATATGTATACTTTCTTATTTAAGTTTTACACAATAATAGCATTTTTGAAACCAAAAAAAATTATGTTTTAGTGTCTCCATAGTCTGAGAGCCTCAGCTTTTTTTATTTTTTTAAGGCCTCTTTCACATGGGCGTTGCGGGAAAATGTGCGGGTGCGTTACGGGAACACCCGCGATTTTTCCATGCGAGTGCAAAACATTGTAATGCGTTTTGCACTCGCGTGAGAAAAATCGCGCGTGTTTGGTACCCAAACCCGAACTTCTTCACAGAAGTTCAGGCTTGGGATCGGTGTTCTGTAAATAGTATTATTTTCCCTTATAACATGGTTATAAGGGAAAATAATAGCATTCTGAATACAGAATGCATAGTAAAACATCGCTGGAGGGGTTAAAAAAAAAAATGTTTTTAACTCACCTTAATCCACTTGTTCGCGGCCCGGCATCTCCTTCTGGCTTCATCTGATCTCTGTGCAGCAACAGGACCTGTGGTGACGTCATTCCGGTCATCACATGGTATGTCACATGATCTTTTACCATGGTGAATCAGCATGGTAAAAGATCATGTGACGTACCATGTGATGACCGGAGTGACGTCATCACAGGTCCTTGAACTATAATTAATGCTCACCACAGGTCCTATTCAGTAAAGGGGACAGAAGCAGATGCCGGGCTACGCGATCAAGTGGATTAAGGTGAGAGAGTTAAATGATTTTTTTTTTTTTTTTTTTTAGACCCCTCCAGCCCTATTTTACTATGCATTCTGTATTCAGAATGCTATTAATTTTCCCTTATAACCATGTTATAAGGGAAAATAATAATGATCGGGTCTCCATCCTGATAGTCTCCTAGCAACCATGCGTGAAAATCGCACCGCATCCGCACTTGCTTGCGGATGCTTGCGATTTTCACGCAACCCCATTCATTTCTATGGGGCTTGCGTTACGTGAAAAACGCACAAAGAGGAGCATGCTGCGATTTTCACGCAACGCACAAGTGATGTGTGAAAATCACCGCTCATGTGAACAGCCCCATAGAAATGAATGGGTCAGGATTCCATGCGGATGCAATGCGTTCACCTCCCGCAACGCATCCGCGCGGAAAACTCGCTCGTGTGAAACGGGCCTTACAGATTGTCTTAGTTAGGGTCTAATTTTTTGCAGGATGAGGTGATTGCTTGATTGCTACTATTTTGGGGGGCATACGCCTTTTTGATCGCTTGGTGTTGCACTTTGTGATGTTAGGTGACAAAAAAATGGCTTTTTCTGGCACTGTTTTATTTTTTTACGGTGTTCATCTGAGGGGTTATTTCATGTAATATTTTTATAAAGCTGATTGTTACGGATGCAGCAATACCTAATATGTATACTTTCTTTAATTTATTTCCCTTTAACACAATAACATTTTTGAAACCAAAAAAATGATGTTTTAACCCCTTCAACCCCGGGCCTGTTTTCACCTTCGTGCCCAGGCCATTTTTTGCAAATCTGACATGTGTCACTTTATGTGGTGATAACTTTAAAACGCTTTTACTTATACAGGCCATTCTGAGATTGTTTTCTCGTCACATATTGTACTTCATGACAGTGGTAAAAATAAGAAAAAAAATGTATTCATAAAAAAATACCAAATTTACCCAAAATTTTAAACAATTTGCAAATTTCCAAAATTTCAATTTCTCTACTTTTCTAATAGATAGTGATACTATTTTTGAAGGTAATTACTTTACATTGCCCATATATCTACTTCATGTTTGGATCATTCTGAAAATGACATTTTATTTTTTGGGAACGTTAGAAGGCTTAGTAGTATGGAAGAAAATCTTGAAATTTTTTGGAAAATTTACAAAACTCACTTTTTAAGGACCAGGTCAGGTCTGAAGTCACTTTGTGAGGCTTAAATAATAGAAACCACCCAAAAATGACCCCATTTTAGAAACTGCACCCCTCAAGGTATATAAAACTGATTTTACAAACTTTCTTAACCTGAGGCTGGATCTCCTCGGCTCCCGTAGAAGGCAGTTCCCGATTCAGTGCAAGGCATTGGGCAGCCTCTGCACGGCATCGGGCTGCCTTGTGTCGCATCGGGTCCCCGCCACAGCAGCGCAGGGACTCTATGCTCTCCCTCACCCGACACAAACCTTTTCTATGTCGCGGTCAGCGCGGACCGCGGCATAGAAGGGGTTAATCCGCAGGCATCGGCTTTTACAGCGATGCCGGCGGATACAGCAGGGGCCCGGCTACCACGGACTGCCGGGCCCCTGCAGAGATCGTGCCCGCGATTTTCTTATGTAGGGGCTCATTTTTTGCGGGATGTGGCGACGATTTTATTGGTACCACTTTGTGGGACATACGCCTTTATGATCACTTGGAGTTTTGCACTTTTTGTGATTTAAGGTGACAAAAATGGCTTTTTGTGACAGTTTCTATAAAAAAAAATTATGGTGTTTATCGGACGGGGTGGATCATGTCATTTATAGAGCCAGTTGTTACGGACGCGGAAATATCAAATATGTCTACTTTATAAATTTCTTTCCATTTTAATTTTTTTTTTTTAATTACTTAATTTTGTCTTTTAAAATGTGAAACTTTAAAAAAATAAACACTTTATTATTTTATTTTACACTTTGCATCCCCCATAAGGTCATACAAGACCTCTGGGGGACATTTGCCTTCACTTTTTTTTCACCATTGATTTCTCCTGTAACAGGGTAGCCCCAGTTACAGGGGAAATACAGTCCTCATAGAGGCTGTACAGCCTCAGTGCAGGGCTGATCGAGGTCTGTAGAAGACCCGACAGCTCCTGCACTCTCCCGGCCCCGGCGGTCACATGGCCATTGAAGGAGCAACTGAAGTAACTCCGAAACGAGTTTGGTAAATACATTATTAGCAGGGAACTAGCGGTAATGATTACAGACTACAACCTCTAATTTGGGCAAGATGGACGGTCCATCCTGATATGTTGGTAGCGATAAGCACCGCAACATTTATCATCAGCAAATCATCCTCCTGTGACTAAATAGCGCTACAACCGCAGCATTCACCATCTACAAACAAACCAGCCTCCTGTGATTGAATAGTGCTACAACTCCTGGCCACGTGAGGAGACACGTGACAAGCCGGTGTATTAAGCAGCAAACACACAGTGAGCCTACTTACGTACGGATAGGAGATACAAGCCTCCCCAATGGGAGTGGTCACTTATCAATAGTGCCTTAGAAAGCACTTGTTAGTAAGAGATTATCCATCACTGCAAAGTCTCGATATAGTGATTTAAGAAATACTAACCATTGCTTGATATAAAGAGGATCTTCAATTGCTCTCCACCACTTAACAGACATTGTTGCTCTTTATATACAATTATAAATGGTTGCCAAAATTCATACAGCATATAGACCTATATAACAATGCCATTTGGAGTTCTAAATAGATGCTGTATCTGCGATCAATTAATCATGATCTGATAGCAGACCCAATATATATTGGAGCACTGCATTGAACAACTTGGACACGGCAAACATAGCTATATTGTATTTTATTTTTGAATTATTACAATTTTCCAACTGCTCATTTATTTCTATTTTTATTCCAATCAGCTGATCTACTAGAGACAATTATATTAATTGGGGTCTATATCTCATATATATAAAAATGAGTTTGTCTGTCTGTCTATACGTTCTTTATGCGCGACTGGACCGATCTTCACCAAATTTGGCACACAGATACATCAGGTGTCCAGGAAGGTTTTACCTTTAGGCCTCTTTCACACGGGCGTTGCGGGAAAATGTGCGGGTGCGTTCCGGGAACACCCGCGATTTTTCCGCGCGAGTGCAAAACATTGTAATGCGTTTTGCACTCGCGTGAGAAAAATCACGCATGTTTGGTACCCAAACCTGAACTTCTTCACAGAAGTTCGGGCTTGGGTTAGGTGTTGTGTAGATGTTATTATTTTCCCTTATAACATGGTTATAAGGGAAAATAATAGCATTCTGAATACAGAATGCTTAGTAGGTGATCAATTGAGGGTTAAAAAAAAATAAAAAAATTAACTCACCTTCTCCTCTTGTTCGCGTAGTTCCCGGTCTCTTCTTTACTTCTTTAATGATGAGCTGTGGGCTAAAGGACCTTTGGTGACATCAGATCACATGCTCCAATCACATGTTAAATCACCGTGGTGATGGACCATGTGATTGGAGCATGTGATTTGACGTCACCACAGCTCCTAGCCGGTAGTTCATCTTTTAAGAAGTAAAGAAGAGACCGGGAACTACGCGAACAAGAGGAGAAGGTGATGCGGCACCTGAGGGGTTAATTGTGCGGATCAAAGCCCCCTGTAAGAGATCGGGTGCTGCCAGGCAGCAGGGGGCAGTCATGTACACAGTTCTTAGTATATTCTAACTTGAAGCGTCCCCATCACCATGGGAACGCCTCTGTGTTAGAATATACTGTCGGATCTGAGTTTTCACGATATAACTCAAATCCGATCGGTGATGGGGACGCTTCAAGTTAAAATATACCTTCGGATTGGAGAAAACTCAGATCCGATGGTATAATAGGGACTCCTGACTTTACATTGAAAGTCAATGGGGGACGGATCCGTTTGCAATTGCACCATATTGTGTCAACGTCAAACGGATCCGTCCCCATTGACTTGCATTGTAAGTCAGAACGGATCCGTTTGGCTCCGCACGGCCAGGCGGACACCAAAACGACTTTTTCCTTCATGTCCGTGGATCCTCCAAAAATCAAGGAAGACCCACGGAAGAAAAAACGGACACAGAACTTCGGAACCCATTTTTGCGGACCGCAAAAAAAAACGGTCGTGTGCATGAGGCCTTAGGCTGGTGTTTCATAGGTCACTATTAAAAGGAAGTCTGTCACCAACCTCACCGGTTTTAAACCGATTTCATAGTTTAGTGGGACACAAACGTTAGTGTTACCTACATAACGTAAACCAGACTGATCAGTTATGCTTGCCCATAGACTTCTATTATGACAGATCAAAACTGAATGACTCTTAACCGTCTCCGGACCGCCTAACGCAGGATCGCGTTCCGGAGGCGGCAGCGCTGCGCAGAGTCACGCATATACGCGTCATCTCGCGAGACGCGAGATTTCGCTCAAAGCCGGCCCGCGCATGCGCATCGCGGGCCGGCAAAATTTAAAGAACAATTTCGTCACCAGCCTGCCAGCAACGATCACTGGCTGGCAGGCTGGCGATTTTCAAAAAATCCAATCACAAGCCATATAACAGATCATATTAGTAAATATGATCTGTTATATGGCTTCTCTGCTGGTCCTTTTCGTCGGTTGGATCCAGCAGAGGAGCAGACTTCACAGTGAGTAGCACCAACACTACACCTTAGCCCCAGATCACCCCCCTGCACCCCAATTAACCCTTTGATCACCCCTTTGATCGCCCCTGTCAATCACTAGTGAAAGACAAAAAGTGATCAGTGTAAACGGTCACTTTTTTTTTCACTAGTATTGGCTGTTAGGTTTTAGGGATAGTTTAGGCCCCTTGGTTAGGTAGTTTAGCGCCAGTTAGCGCCCACCCCACCGCACCGCAGTCACTTATTCGCTGATTAGCGTATCGCTAATGAGCATTTGTACTTTTATAGTATCTGTAAGTGATCAAAACTGATCACGGTCAGATCTATAATAGTATTAGTGTCACTTTAGTTCGCCCTCCACCCAAAACGCAGTGTTTGCCCGATCAGGCCTGATCGGTCGCCCACACGTGCGTTCACCCACGCCCGTCCCACCACAGTGACAAAAAATATATATTTTTTGATCACTGCACATTCACTTTACACGCACTGCGGCGATAAAAAAATCAGTTTTGATATTTTTTATCAACCGCAGCGGCCTCCGGTACTTCGCTAGCCTCCCCTTTGTCAGACAGGCTTGCTTTTTTTTCTTGGGTAGTCTCAGGGAATACCCCTAAATTTAGTAGTCCAAAATGTCAAACAGGGGGTATTCTTCTGAAGAGGCCTACAGGATTCAGACCCAGTCGGATAAGGAATGGGAACCCTCATCTGACGAATCTAGCGGGTCAGAATATGAACCTGTGGAAAGCAGTGGCTCTCTGACCCAAAGTTCGGACGAGGAGGTGGAGGTCCCTGATAGAACCAGGCGTACCAGGCCCCATGTCGCTAGACCACAGGTTATGCAGGATCCGCTTCAAGAGCAGCAGAGTGGGGCTGTCGCTGCCGGATCACGTGGTGAGGCATACACCAGCAGCGCAGCCCTCCCTGGACCTAGTACCAGCACTGCCGTACAACATGGTGATGTGGCGAGCACCAGAAGGGCAGTTGAAGCTGGTACGGTGGCACGTGCAATAGTCACCCCGTCGCAGCCACCGCACAGACAGGCCCGTAGAGCCCCTAGAATCCCTGAGGTGCTGGCAAACCCTGATTGGCAGTCACCAACTTCAGCCGCACCTGTAGTTCCCCCTTTCACCGCCCAGTCTGGAGTTCGGGTTGAGACAGCTCATATCGGTTCGGCCCTGGGATTTTTTGAGCTGTTCTTGACTGCGGAGTTCTTGGACTTAGTCGTGGCAGGAAACCAGTCCAAGTTTCCGAAATTAAAAATTTTCTGGGCCTTCTCCTCAACATGGGTCTAACTAAAAAGCATGAATTGCGGTCATATTGGTCCACGCACCCGATTCATCACATGCCCATGTTCTCTGCTGCTATGTCCAGGGCACGATTTGAGGCCATCCTCAGTTTCCTGCATTTTAGTGACAACACCACCTCCCGTCCCAGAGGCCACCCAGCTTTTGACCGGCTCCACAAAATTCGGCCCCTCATAGACCACTTCAACCAGAAATTTGCAGATTTGTATACCCCCGAGCAAAACATCTGCGTAGACGAGTCCCTAATACATTTTACCAGGCGCCTTGGCTTCAAACAATACATCCCAAGCAAGCGTGCCCGGTATGGGGTCAAATTGTATAAGCTCTGTGAAAGGGCCACAGGCTATACCCACAAATTTCAGATCTATGAGGGAAAAGATCAGACCCTGGAGCCGGTCGGTTGCCCTGACTACCTGGGGAGCAGTGGGAAGACAGTCTGGGACTTGGTGTCACCCTTATTTGGCAAGGGGTACCATCTTTATGTGGACAATTTCTACACAAGTGTGGCCCTCTTTAGGCATTTGTTTCTAGAACGGATTTGCGCCTGTGGCACCGCGCGAACTAGTCGCGTGGGCTTCCCCCAACGGCTCGTTACCACCCGTCTTGCAAGGGGGGAGAGGGCTGCCTTGTGTAACGAAGAACTGCTCGCGGTGAAATGGAGAGACAAGCGTGACGTTTACATGCTCTCCTCCATTCACGCAGACACGACAATCCAAATTGAGCGAGCAACCCGTGTCATTGAAAAGCCCCTCTCAGTCCACGACTATAATTTGCTCATGGGAGGGGTGGACTTCAATGACCAGATGTTGTCTCCGTATTTAGTTTCCCGACGCACCAGACGCTGGTATAAGAAGGTGTCTGTATATTTGATTCAATTGGCTCTGTACAATAGTTTTGTTCTCTACAGTAAGGCTGGGAGAACAGGATCCTTCCTCAAATTCCAGGAAGAGATCATCGAGAACCTTCTGTATCCAGAAGGTTCCGTGGCCCCATCCACCAGTGTAGTTAGCCGTCTACACGAGCGACATTTCCCCAGTGTCGTTCCTGGTACCTCAACCCAACCGTCACCCCGAAAAAGATGTCGTGTCTGTAACAGGAGTGGAATAAGGCGTGACACCCGCTATTTCTGTCCTGACCACCCTGCCCTATGCTTTGGTGAGTGTTTCCGGAAGTACCACACACAGGTACACCTAGCATAGGGATTGCATCTCACAGGACAGGCACACAGGGCTATTAGGGCCCTTTTACTCACAGCTGCTGCAAACCTCTCCTTTCACCTGGGATAAAGTGCATAACGTACTTCGCCACATCTTTGGGTGATTTGCGCTTTGCACATTGTCCCATGGGGAAAGAGAGGTTTGTTCTATAAAAGGTAAAAAAAAAACAAAAAAAAAATACCGGTAAGTAAAAAAGTTAACGTTCAGTTAAAAAAGTAAAAAAAAAGTTTATATGTTTGGTTCAAAAGTTAATAAATTTATGGCGTTGCGGCCTCTTTTTTTTTTTTTTTTTTTTACCTTCCAGGTGGACCAACCGATCGACTAGCTGCAGCACTGATGTGCATTCTGACAGAAGCATTGCGCTGCTGTCAGATTACACGCAAGTCGGTGTGTGCGGCGCTGCAAGACGAGATTTCTTCTCTGCAGTAAAAGATACGTTTGCCGAGGCATATGAGCTGAGGAGGTGGCGGTGTTCATAAACTTTGGCAAACACTTTGTATATATATAAAAAAAAAAATCCCGGCAAGGATTTATTCATCCACATCGATTGATGTGAATGGAGAAATCTGGTTTGCCAGGGCATACGAGCTAAGTGGGTATGGATGTTGGGCGGAGCTCCTATGTCCTGGCAGACGCCTTTCCCCTCCTTTTTCTTTTTTTGGCAGAGATTTTTTCATCCACATTGATCGATGCGAATGAAGAAATCTGTGCCGTTCATTTTTTAATTTCAGCCCAGAGGCTGAACGGAAAAAAATCTCATTACCCGTATGCTCAATATAAGGAGAATAGCAGAAACTCCTAATGCTGGGCATACATGTAATGATTGCGGAGACCCTCAAATGCCAGGGCAGTACAAACACCCCACAAATGACCTTAATTTGGAAAGAAGACACCCCAAGGTATTTGCTGAGGGGCTTATTAAGTCCATGAAAGATTGAAATTTTTGTCCCAAGTTAGCGGAAAGGGAGACTTTGTGAGAAAAAAATCAAAAAAATCAATTTCCGCTAACTTGTGCCAAAAATTATTTTTTTCTATGAACTCGCCATGCCCCTCATTGAATACCTTGGGGTGTCGTCTTTTCAAAATGGGGTCACATGTGGGGTATTTATACTGCCCTGGCATTTTAGGGGCCCCAAAGCGTGAGAAGAAGTCTGGTATCCAAATGTCTAAAAATGCCCTCCTAAAAGGAATTTGGGCCCCTTTGCCCACCTAGGCTGCAAAAAAGTGTCACACATGTGGTATCTCCGTATTCAGGAGAAGTTGGGGAATGTGTTTTGGGGTGTCATTTTACATATACCCATGCTGGGTGAGAGAAATATCTTGGCAAAAGACAACTTTTCCCATTTTTTTTTTTATACAAAGTTGGCATTTGACCAAGATATTTATCTCACCCAGCATGGGTATATGTAAAATGACACCCCAAAACACATTCCCCAACTTCTCCTGAATACGGAGATACCACATGTGTGACACTTTTTTGCAGCCTAGGTGGGCAAAGGGGCCCACATTCCAAAGAGCACCTTTCGGATTTCACCGGCCATTTATTACAGAATTTGATTTCAAACTCCTTACCACACATTTGGGCCCCTAGAATGCCAGGGCAGTATAACTACCCCACAAGTGACCCCATTTTGGAAAGAAGACACCCCAAGGTATTCGCTGATGGGCATAGTGAGTTCATGGAAGTTTTTATTTTTTGTCACAAGTTAGTGGAATATGAGACTTTGTAAGAAAAAATAAAAATAAAAAATCATCATTTTCCGCTAACTTGTGACAAAAAATAAAAAGTTCTATGAACTCACTATGCCCATCAGCGAATACCTTAGGGTGTCTACTTTCCGAAATGGGGTCATTTGTGGGGTGTTTGTACTGTCTGGCCATTGTAGAACCTCAGGAAACATGACAGGTGCTCAGAAAGTCAGAGCTGCTTCAAAAAGCGGAAATTCACATTTTTGTACCATAGTTTGTAAACGCTATAACTTTTACACAAACCATTTTTTTTTTACCCAAACATTTTTTTTTTATCAAAGACATGTAGAACAATAAATTTAGAGCAAAATTTATATATGGATCTCGTTTTTTTGCAAAATTTTACAACTGAAAGTGAAAAATTTCATTTTTTTGCAAATAAATCGTTAAATTTCGATTAATAACAAAATGTCAGCAGCAATGAAATACCACCAAATGAAAGCTCTATTAGTGAGAAGAAAAGGAGGTAAAATTCATTTGGGTGGTAAGTTGCATGACCGAGCAATAAACGGTGAAAGTAGTGTAGGTCAGAAGTGTAAAAAGTGGCCTGGTCTTTCAGGGTGTTTAAGCTATGGGGGCTGAGGTGGTTAAAGGCTTTTGCTTTGATTTCTGTCTTATGGACTCCGTTATTTTCCGTTAGAACGGAAAATAACAGAATGCTTAACGGTGATGTGAACCCGGCCTAACAAGTAGGTTAAGAGTGGATAGAATTTTTCTTGCAAAAATATGCTCCGACTGCACCATCATACCTGAAGGATATGGGGCAGGTAATTAATATCTTAAAAAGTCTAGGGCCAATGGAGGAAGACATCAACCTAGTGACACGTCTCTATATATCATCATCCCCCAAAAAACTGATTTTTGGGGGGTGGACACAGGCGTGCTTTTCTCATCCGTATCATTGGGGGACACAGGCTTGACCATGGGACGTTACAGAGCAGTCCCAAGGGTGGGCATAACAAGAAACCCTCCTGCCAATCAGAGAACCGCCGTCTGCAAAACCCTACGCCCCAGAGAAGCATCGGAAGACGCAAAGGTGTGTACCCTGTAAAACTTGGAAAAGTGTGGAAAGACGAACAGGTAGCCACCTTGCATACCGTACCTGAAGGGCCAAAGCCCCATGATACACTGCCCAAGAGGCCCCCACTGCCCGAGCAGAATGAGCAGTAACCTGGAAGGGTGGGGCCTGGTCACTGACTCGGTACGCTTCCACAATGGCCAAACTAATCTATCGGGAAATTTAAGTTTAGACGCAGCCAACCCTCGTCTCGGCCCTTCTGGAATCACGAACAGCGAATCCATCCACCGGAAAGATGACGTCTGGGACAGATAGATGCGAACGGCTCGTACCAAATCCAGAGTGTGGAGCGACTGCTTCCGAGGAGGAGACAGGTCAGGACAAAATGAAGGGAGAATAATCTATTTATTTAGATGGAATACCGACACAACCTTTGGAAGGAAGGACAGAACAGGGCAAAGGACTACTTTGTCCTGATGGAGGATCAGGAAAGGCGACCGACATGAAAGAGCCGTGAGTTCCGACAGATGGAATGGATTGCCACCAAAAAGGCCACTTTGTAGGACAGGAAGCGAAGCGACACCTGCTGCAAAGGCTCAAACAGTTTAGACTGGAGAGCGTTAAGCACTAGATTAAGATCCCAGGGATTCAACAGAGGACGGAAAGGGAGCACAGCATGCGCAACCCCCTGCAGAAAAGTCCAAACTGCAGAAAGCGATGCCAAGTTCTGCTGAAAAAGAAAGGAGAGCAGAAACTTGCCCTTTGAGGGATCTGAGAGCCAGCCCGAAGTCCATGAAACAAACGGGAGACAGCTGATGACACTCACACCAAATAAAAGTAGGACTTCCAGGTCCGTCCGTCGGTAGATTCGGGAAGACTAAGGCTTTCTGGCACGAATCATGGTCTGGACCACAGCATCTGAGAAACCCCGAGCTATTAATACGGCAGCTTCAACAGCCATGCTGTTAAATGTAGCAACCCTAAATTAGAGTGAAAGATCGGTCCCTGCGACAAGCGGTCCTCCTGAAGAGGAAGACGCCAGGGTTCGTCGGCGAGGAGGGCGACTAAACACTCTGCATGGCCAATCGGGGGCCACGAAAATGACGGGCATACCTTTGGACCTGATCTTCCCGAGGAGACGCGGAATGAGAGGAAGAGGCGGGAACACGTAAGGAAACTTGAACTGACTCCACAGAATCACTAGAGCGTCGCACGCCAGGGCCATGTGATCCCTGGACCGCGCAACTAAGTCCTTGACCTTGTGGTTGAAGCAAGAGGCAATGAGATCCACGTCTGGCCGACCCCATCGCTCGCAGATGGCTAGAAAAACCTGAGGATGAAGAGCCCATTCGCCAGGATCGAGACACTTCCTGCTGAGGAAGTCTGTGATCCAGTTGTCGACGCCGGGGATGTGAACTGCCGACAGCGCCGGAACATGGTTCTCCGCCCAGCTGAGGATCAGAGTTGTTTCCACCACAGCCGTGGAGTTGTCGGACTAAACTCGAACCTGACGTGCCCGGAGATGGCCGGTCCAATGCTGCAGAGAGACGAATCGCTCTCAACTGCAGAATGTTGATTGGGAGGGGGCGCTCCTCACGTGACCACACGCCTTGAAGAGATAGATTTCCCAACACTCCCCCCCAACCCCGGAGGCTTGCGTCCATTGTCAACACCATCCAATGGAGAGGAAGGAATAAGCGGCCGGATGTCAGCATTAGGGAAGCCAACCACCACCTGAGGGCCCGGCGGGTCGGGGCAGAGAGACGTATGGGCCGATCCAGGGAGGCTGGGGAACGGTCCCAGTTGGATAGAATGGCTCGCTGAAGAGTTCTGATATGGAACAGAGCATGGGGAACTACTTTGAAGGCAGCGACCATGTGACCCAGAACCCGCATGCAGTGACGAATGGGAAGAGGACGGGCTGCAACAAGGAAAGAATCTAAAAGACTGAGCGTGGATAACTTCTCCGAGGGCAAGAGTACCTTGGCCTGAAATGTGTCTAGCACCATACCCAGATAGGTTAGCCAGCTGCGATGGATAAAGACAGGACTTCCACCGGTTCAGGAACCATCTGAAGCGTTCCAGGGTGTCCAGGACTATGCGCAGGCTGTCCGCAGTCGCCCGGAATGACGGACCCTTTACCAGGATGTTGTCTAAGTAAGGGATCGCCATAACCCCCCTGGCATGGATTAGGGCCATGACCACCGCCAGAACCTTCGTAAAGACTCTGGGAGCTGTGGCCAGGCCGAACGGTAGGGCTACAAACTGGAAGTGAAAGGGACCCACTGCGAACCGGAGAACATGAAGATAAGCATCCTTGATGTCTATCGAGGACAGGTACTCCCCCGGTTTCATGGACGCAATGACCGATCTCAGGGATTCCATCCGGAAGCGGGGGATCCGAAGGAAGTGGTTGAGTGCTTTGAGGTCCATAACGGGATGGACCGTTCCCGCCTTTTTGGGGATCACAAAGAGATTGGAGTAAAACCCTCGAAAACGGTCTTGCGCAGGAAGCGGGACAATCACTCCCTGCTGCAGAAGTGTGTGAATAGCCTGAAAAAAGGAATTTGCAGCAGAGGGAGAGGTCGGAGGAGATGACCGAAAAAAATCAGGACGGAGGGGAGGACCTGAATTCCAGCTTGTAGCCCCCTGCGATGACCTCTTTCACCCAAGCATCAAATGAAGCAGGCCGCCCACCTGATCAGAGGGTGCCAGAAGCTGAACGTCATGCAGAAGTGGTCTTGGGGATTTAGGACTTGGAGCCCTGTTGGCAGGGAAGCCAGGAAGGGCGAGGTTTGAAGGAAGGCTTGCGCTTCTGATCCGGGGCAGACTTGTCGGCTGGCCTCTTGGGGCTGGAAAAACTCTGAAAAGGGGAGAAAAAGAGGCTTATGCTTTTTTGACTTGTTGAAACGAACCCTGTTCTGTGGTAAATGAGTGCTCTTTCCACCTGTAGCGTCAGAAATGATATCCAGGCGATTACCAAAAAGTCTGCTGCCAGTAAAGGGGAGAGCCGTCAGGGCCCGCTTTGAAGCATTATCTGCCACCCAGCAGGAGAGCCATAGGGTAAGGCGAATAGCCACCAACAGGGCTGACAAGCGGGCCACAAGCCTGGCTGTGTCCAGAGAGGCTTCACAAATATACGGACTGGCATTAGAGAGCTGCAGGGCAATATTGGCCAGTTCCCCAGAGGGGACCCCCGAGGAGAGACCCAGACGTAAATTATTTGCCCACTCCCCCGTAGCTTTGCTCACCCATTTAGAGGCAAACACCGGTTGCAGTGCTGAGCCCACTGCTTCAAAGGACAATTTTGCAAAAGCTTCCAGTTTCTTATCCCTGACATCAGAGAAAGAAGCCCCATCCGCAATTGGCAAGGCAATATGTTTAGCCAAGCGGGAAACTGGCGGGTCCACTATAGCCGAGGAAAACCATTTCTTAGTCAAATCCTCGGGAAATAGATAAAGAATGTTTAAGCGTTTCGGCAAGGCAAAACGTCTATCAGGAAAATTCCACTCCTTGGAAAGAGAGGAATCAAAATCCTCGTGGTTGGGGAAACACTTGTGCGAGCAACAGGACTTCCTAAAGGAAAAACCTGAGCTGGCCGATGAGGGTGCATGGTCCTTAACCTGTAACGTCTCGACAACTGCTATAATAAGATTGTCCACCATGGAGGACAGTTTGGACGAGTGACCCTCAGAAGAGACAAAATCCTCATCGGAAAACCTCTCCTCAGAACATGACTCTTCCACGTAGGACACGTCAGAGTGAGACCCTCGACATAGACACCCTTTTGGGGGGGGGGGGGGGAGGGAGGATGGTGTGGTCCGTTTAGCGGGATTGCGGCAATGGGAATGAGCCCCAGGATCCCCAGAGTCGGACTGGTCAGGACTGCCTTGCCGACAAACAGCCCAATATTTCTACAATAGCTTTGTTGGTATTGGAGATGTCCTGTACGATCCTTGACAGGGAACACGCCCACTCCAGCTCTACCATCAGCTGGGCAGTAGAGGCGATTGGGTGCCACTTGACGGTGGAGCAGCGCACGCAGAGCAGAGGGGATCTGACTGAGCAGATGGAAATTTTGCGCGACACGACGCACAAGCAAAATGGAGCACAGAACTGACCGCCTGCTTTGGGGCCTGGGGTCTGGGCTCTGACATAATGAGAACCCTGTAGTGACTGGAAGGAGGATGAGGGGGGGTAGGTTAAACCCTGTAGGAAGGAGAAACAGTGCTTAACTGGCCTGCATTTAAACACAGGATGTGGGCGGAGGCAGAAAACAGCGCCCAGATTCGCCCCAGCTAACGGCGTGGGGAACTCTTGCCCTGCCCCCAAAATAGAGTCTGTCACTGGCACAGGCTTGATTCTCCTGCTAGCCTCCCCCCCGCCCCGTGAAAAATGAGGTAGCGCTAAAGCCCCGGCGGAATGGAGACGCCGGCCGGGAGATAAGAACACATGGGGAGCCGATGACTTAGAAGGCCACAAAAAAGCCGGGGCCTCAATTAGTAGCGGCCCCGGCGGCACCCCGGAGACAACGCGCAGAACAGGAAAGGGCCTCTGGAAAAGGGTGCTAAAGCTGCAGAGCACCCCCCCCCCCCCCATCCCGACCGGAAAAAATGCCTGGAGGGAATCAGCTCTGTGGGGGGACAGGTAACCTGAGAAGGGAAGGATATTGGAAGGAGGGGAGCACTTTGGGGCCAGGAATACTTACCCGTCCGGCGTCTTCTGCCCTCCTGGCTCCAGCCAAATCAACATCTTCAGTGTGGGAAGGGATGTTACAACGGAAACAGAGGGGACTTGTGGTGGCTGGCCGTGGTAATTCGAAGGCTGGCGGGATGCAGAGGCTTTAGAAACCTCTGGTCCTCCTTTGCTTCTGGAGAACGGGAAGGGCCCTGGTCTCCCGTCTCCTGGGTAGGAGTGCAGGCAGCTAAGACTGCCTGAAACTCCAGCTAGAAGAAAAGAAAAAAAAGAAAAATAAATAAAATAAAGCAGAGGAGGTCTGCCTCCTACAGACACACCAAGCTAAAACTGATTTAGCTTAGTCCCTGTAGGAAGGATATAGCTGAAGGGAGGAGCTCACACCTTTGTTGCCACTAGGAGGCGGACACCAAGTCCAGCTATACCCATGGTCAAGCCTGTGTTCCCTAATGATATGGATGAGAAATAAAGGGATATTAGCTGTAAATTATTATTTGGAAAAAAGATGATCAGATCAAAGAAAAAAAGCACCTTTTTATATTGAAGTGCAACAAATTTCTGCTTGACAATTATTTTTAGTTTGGTCTGGGTCATTCTACCTGCAGGAAGTTGGAACAGCGATGGGGGTGAAATTTGTGCCCAGTTTTGCCAATATATTCATGCGGGCAAGACAATGATGTGCGAAGGCACGGGATTTAGGCTACAGGGAAAAAAGATGTCACACAGACACAGGGCTGGCCGGAGAACACTGAGGGGAGGAGTTAGGTGTGAGTAAGGCAGGGGACCTGGGCACCTGCGCACCTGCAGTAAACTCTCTGGCCCTGGGCACTTGCAATGACTCATTAGCATATAATAAAAACTACTTTTTGGGCGATTTGAAGGATCTAAAAATCTAAACACAGGTAACATCTGCATCATGTCTGTGTCCCACTGAAATACACAATCTGTTTTAAACCGGTCAGGTTGGTGACAGACTCCCTTTAACCCCTTCAAGACCAAGCCTTTATCTTAAGGACCAGGCCATTTTTAGCAAATCTTATGTGTCACTTTATGTGGTAATAACTTTAAAACACTTTTACTTATCCAGGCCATTCTGAGATTGTTTTCTCGTCACATATTTTACTTCATGACAGTCGTAAAATGTAGTCAAAAAATTTCATTTTTATTTATTAAAAAAAAATACCAAATTTCCAAATTTCAATTTCTCTACTATTATAATAGACAGTAATACCTCCAAAAATAGTTATTACTTTACATTCACCATATGTCTACTTCATGTTTGGATCATTTTGAGAATGCCATTTTATTTTTTGGGGATGTTACAAGGCTTAGAAGTTTAGAAGCAAATCTTGAAATTTTTCAGAAAGTTTCCAAAACCCACTTTTCAAGGACCAGTTCAAGTCTGAAGTCACTTTGTGAGGCTTACATAATAGAAACCAATCAAAAATGACCCCATTTTAGAAACTACACCCCTCAATGTATTCAAAACAGATTTTTAAAAACTTTGTTAACCCTTTAGGTTTTCCACAAGAATTAAAGGAAAATGGAGATGAAATTTCAGAATTTCACTTTTTTAGCAGATTTTCCATTTTAATCAATTTTTTCCAGTAACAAAGCAAGGGTAAACAGCCAAACAAAACTCAATATTTACTACCTTGATTCTGTAGATTACAGAAACACCCCATTTGTGATCGTAATGTGCTGTACGGGCACACGGCAGGGCGCAGAAGGAAAGGAATGCCATAGCTCTTTTGGCACCTTTTCAATTTTTTGTTATTAACAATGTTCATCTGACAGGTTAGATCATGTAGTATTTTTATACAGCAGGTTGTTACGGATGCGACGATACCAAATAAGACTACTTGTTTTGGTTGTTTGTTTCCGTTTTACATAAAGCATTTAAAAAAAAAAAAGTTTTTTTTAGTGTCTCCATATTCTGAAAGCCATAGTTTTTTTTTTTTGGGTGACTGTCTTATGTAGAGCCTCATTTTTTGCGTCATGAGATGACAGTTTTATTGGTAAAATTTTGGAGTGTATGAATTTTTGATCGCTTGGTATTACACTATTTGTGAAGTAAGGTGACAAAAAATTGCTTTGACAGTTTTTTTTTTTTTTTTTACGGTGTTCACCTGAGGGGTTAAATCGTGATATTTTATAGAGCAGGTTATTACGGACGCGGCGATAACGAACGTGTATACTTTTTATTAAAGTTTTACACAATAACAGCATTTTTAAAACAAAAAAAATAATAATCATGTTTTAGTGTCTTCATAGTCTGAGAGGTAGGGGCTCATTTTCTGGTGGGATGAGGTGACTGTCACTGATGTAAGGTGACAAAAAAAAATGTTTTTTAGCACAGTTTTTATTTTAATTTTTTTAGTGTTCACCTGAGGGGTTAGATCATGTGATATTTTTAGAGAGCCAGTCTATACGAACGCAGTGATATGCAATATGTCTGCTTTTCTTCCCCCCCCCCCTATTTTTTACAAAAATGTTTTAACTTTATTTTACTTTTTATATTTGTCCCACTTGGGACTTCACCTTTTCAGGGTTTTATCTCTGTTTCAATTCAGTACAATACATTCTGTATTGTACTGAATTGAACTGTGAGATGCTGACAGTTGCCTAGGAGACCCAGCGCTCAGGCTGAATCTCCGGGGCTTCCGTAGGCTGGCAGCTCCGATGCCTGTGTAAGGCATCGGGGCTGCCATGGCAACCATCGACCCCCTGCCAGCGCAGCGCGTGGGGGGGAACAATGGAGTCAGAGGGAGCACCCTCCCTCTGTAAACCCCGCACGTGCAACGGTCAGCGCTGACCGCCGCACGTGAAAGGGTTAATCCGCTGGCATCACCGCACACAGCGATGCCGGCAGATGCAACAGGGGCCCGGCAGAGAGCCGCATTCGCTCATGTACATCGGGAAGGGGTTAAGAAGTGATCTGGTTTAAGATTAAGGTGAAGGCCTCTTAATAAATTAGCCTCATCAGCTGGCAGATAGTGTGCCAGATAATTTTAGGCCACTAATTTAAAAGACTGGATAAGCCTGTAACATTAGGTAATGTGCTGTCTAACTGTTAGCAGGTCTTATTGAGCCTTCACTTAGATTTGCATTTCTAAATATCCTACATTATGGCTTCATTATGTTTGTATCCAACAAGTGATAGAATTGCACAATACTACCTTCTAAGCTGTAACCACTTAGAGATTCCTTTTGAAGTCTGACCGATTCCCAAAGATAATCCTAGAATAAAGAATCTTGGAGTTAAATACTCTGCATATTACATATCCGGTAAGCCAGAAGATCATATACTACACCACAATATATTTCTGAATGGCAAGAATTTGGAAATCAAGGAATATAGGGGCTGTGCCAAGTACAAACAAGAAAAGTAGGCCGTCTACATACAATATGTATTTACCTTATTTTGGTGTATGTAGAATGAGATACTATCGCTTCCAACATTGAAATCAATCCAGAAGTGTTCAAGTTTATCATCCTGAGGTTTTGTCAGCTAAAATAGACAAAGCAGAATTAAATCATTCAAAAGGTTATGTTTAGAACAAGATTTACATTTAAAAGTTGATGGGGATCTCTAAGATTAGTACATTAGCACTTCACTGCAGTACCCGGCATGGCCACTTATACAGACTATATGCTGTGGCCAGGTAAACCATGAAAGCAAGCTTGTTCTGACTGGCAGGGATCCTAGAAGTCTGATCCTACCAAGCAAACACGGATGGCTACCACAACTAATATTTCCTTCATAATTCTTCAGTTTGGATCCCAAAACTAATTTATATAAAATAATTGTATTTTTCAAGACTGGGGTACTGGGGTTTGATTAGCAGTTTTCAATCCAGATATCTTCTAATTAGGCCTCTTTTACATAAGCGATACAGACTGTGCCAGGATCTGTTCAAGAAAAAAAACTGATGGTTTTGCACGCAAATTCAATTGGTATATTCTGCGATTGTTTGCACTTTTTCCCTCCGAATTGTATTTATTTTTCACGGCCATGGAAAAAATAAATAAAATGAATTACCATCTACATGCTTATATGAAGGAGCTCTTAGGAGTAGTGTAAAGCGAACTTCTGTTTTAAGTTCGGCGTCTAAAGTTCGGCTTCCGGTTAGCGGAGAATCCCGATATGGATTCCGAATTCAGTTGTGGTCCGTGGTAGCGGAATCAATAATCGGCCATTATTGATTCCGCTACCACGGACCACAACGGAATTCGGAATCCATATCGGGATTCTCCGCTAACCGGAAGCCGAACTTTAGACGCTGAACTTAAAACAGAAGTTCGCTCAACACTACTTAGGAGTTCAAAAATGCATTAAGGAGGAGTGTGGGACTTGTGGAAACAGACAACTTTAGTCCTTCCCTACCAAAACCTTACTTAGGTACTTTATACTTGAAGAATGGTCTGGGGTGAAGGTGGTTCTCCAAGAAAGGTATATTAATGTCCTCCAGCAACCAGTGCTAGAATGTGACTAGGATGGACAGTCACTTTTACAGCTGCTTGGAGAGGAGTCGACTCATCACACTGCCCTGTGTGTTCATTTTACACAGGAACCGAACCAGAGTTCAGGAAATGTTTTATTTTTTACAGTATAAATTAATTTATGAAGTTATTGAGAGGTCGCGAAGCAATAACTTCAGCTCATCGGAGCAAATACATTCTAATACTGTACGGAGCTCCTGCTCTGTACAGTATAAGAACAAAATTTTAAGCGAATCGACTTCGGATGTTTCATCCAAAGTCGATTCAATCCCTAGTCATGACGGATCCGTCCTGCTCCGCATCCCAGGACGGAAAGCAAGCCGCAGCATGCTGCGGTGTGCTCTCCGGTATGAAAACGGAACGGAATGCATTTTGGAGCATTTCGTTCTGTTTAGTTACGTTTTTTCCCCATTGACAATGAACGGGGACAAAACGGAAGCGTTTTTTTATTCCGGTATTAAGACCCCATGACAGATCTCAATACCGGAAAATATTACGCTAGTGTGAAAGTAGCCTTAATTATGTACACAACCTGGTCAAAACTCCAAATAATCAATCAATAACTGATCAATTACCTCAAGCTGTGAAGAAAAAGAAATAGAATGAAAGCTTACCTCACCCATATCTGTTGATACGCTAATGCATGGAAACGTGTGGACCCTACAAATACACAAGATTTATGTCTAATCAAAAGAAGAAACAATATTACAATTCAAATTGATTCATGTCCAATAATGTTCACAAATTGTCAAATGACTCATTTATCTCAGCTTCCATAGAGCACACCCACCCTGCTGTACACAAACAATACAAGATGCATTGTGCCTTCAATTTGGCCATCCCAATGGACTTTGAAAAATAAATAGCTATATTCAAATCACACAAATTCTCCGCTATAGAATTAGATTTAATTCCATTGCTAGATTTAGCATACAAGTTGTTCAAAAGAGTACGGAACGGATAACCCACATTTTGAATCCTGTTGGACACTGAAGTTGTTATAGTGCTTTGCTGCAACTACACTGAAATCTACTTAGGCTATTCTACTGGTTAACAGAGATATACATACCTTTTGGTTTCTTCTAACCTCGAATTAACAGAGTTCAAAAATTTACGACAATCCTTATAAAAAAACAAATCAGGCATAAGTTTACAGTTCAACTTTTGCACTACTAGAATATTAGACATTTTAATGTTTTAGGTGGACAGTCTCAAAAACTGGTATGAAAGGTTTTTTGGTCCATTTAGATTGATGGCCTCTCTAACACCAAAACCACAATCAGCTGTTCTGTAGTAATTCCATCCATGTGTGTAGTGGACAGAGCTGGTTATCGCAGAGCTGCTACCACTTACTTCAAAAGGGAGAAATGCTGCAGTAACCAGCAATGTCCAAATATACAATGGATGGAGGCTGAGTAGTTATCACACCAGAGCGACGGAAAAACAGCTGATTGGCGGTTGGGCGGGGTGTTGAATTGCCCCAAATCAGAAATTGGTGGCCTACCCTGACAATAGGTTATCAATATAAAAAAAAAAGGACTGGAAAACTTAAACCGAAAAATTATAAAAATCTGCTTTCAAAGCCAGTGAAAACTAAAAACAAAATAACAGTTAAAAAAAAATTAAAAATTGAAAAAAATAAAAAAAAAACACTGTCACAGAGCACATGGAAAATACCGTTTCAAAATCCTTATCATTGATTTCTTTGAAGGCTTCACCAAAGAAACGATCTTCAAACCACTTCTGAGCAAAATTCTCTCTTAACTTTTTTGTTGTCATCCTGCACAGGGCTTCAGTAATGGTAACTTGAATGTTATAGTCTATATTGAAAAAGAGAAACATAAATACAATGCATTTTCCATGTGAAAAAAATTGATTTTTGTAAAACTTACTAGTAAAATCTCTTTCTCGCTCTGGATATAGCTATGTCCTCTAGGAGGCATTGACACTAGATAAAGCTGTTAGCTCCTCCCCTGGCAGGTATACCTCCCTCCAGCCTGGAGAGACAGCTTCAGTTTGTGCACAAGCAGTAGGAGAAGCAAGCCAACCAAAGAAAAAACATGGAACACCAACCATGCCAAAAGAACCAATGGGGTTCAAACCAGTAACTGCCACAACTGTGGTCGAACAACAATACTGGGTGGATGCTGTGTCCCCCAATGATGAGCGAGAGAGATTTTACTGGTAAGTTTTACAAAAATCTAATTTTCTCGCCCATATTCATTGGGGGACACAGGAACCGTGGGACGTCCAAAAGCAGTCCACAGGGAGGGAAAATACCACAGACCCATGGAAACAAGTGTTCCTGCAGACATCTAAGAAACTGACGCCTGCAAGACCATGCGGCCCAAGGCAGCGTCCGCCAATGCGCAAGTATGCACCTGGTAAAATTTTGTGAATGTGTGTAAGGAGGACCAAGTAGCTGCCTTACACAACTGTGCAGGCGAAGCGCGATTCCTCTGAGCCCAAGATGCGCCCACCGCTCTGGTGGAGTGAGCAGTGACATTTAAGGGCGGAACCCTGCCCTGAGAGCGCCCCCAAGATTGCCACCTTGGAGGCCACCAATCCCTTGCGAGGACCCTCCCGAATGACAAAAAGGGAGTCCGTATGGCGGAAGGGACCAGAGGCTGCTAAATAGATCTTCAGAGCTCTAACAACGTCCAAATGGTTTCCTTAGGGAGTGAAGGAGATTGACACAGTGAGGGAAGAACAATTTCCTCGTTAATATGGAAGTCCGTGACCACCTGCGGAAGAAAAGAAAGGACGGGCCGGAGAACCACTTTGTCCCTATGAATAACCAGGAATGATTCTCTGCAAGAGAGCGCCGCCAACTCGGACACCCGTCTGATGGAAGGGATAGCGACAAGAAAAACTACCTTCCAGGACAGGAGTCCGAGAGAAATCTCTCACAAGGGCTCAAATGGGAAAGCCTGGAGCGCTGAGAGGACTAAATTCAGATCCCAAGGCGGTAAAAGATGACAGTATGGAGGAACCGTATGTGCCACTCCCTGAAGAAAAGTCCTTACAGGCCCCAGGGAGGCCAGAGGGCGCTGGAAAAGAATAGAAAGCAATGAAACCTGACCCTTCAAAGAACTAAGGGCCAGACCAAGGTCCAACCCTGACTGAAGAAAGGACAGGACCGTGGGGAGCAAAAAACGAAGTGGTGGAATATTTCAGCTTTCACAGAAACCCAGGAAGGACCTCCAGGTCCTGTAATAGATCCTGGATGACGCAGGCTTCCTGGCTTGAATCATAGTGCGGATGACATCCGCAGAAAACCCTCTGCGGGTCAGAATGGCGGTTTCAATGGCCACGCCGTCAAACGAAGAGACCTTAAATGCTGATGGAAGACCGTTCCCTGCGAAAGAAGGTAGTCTCTGAGAGGTAGTGACCAAGGGACGTCTCCTAGAAGTAGAACGAGGTAGTGCGTACCACGCGCGACAAGGATGGTCGGAATGCCCTCAATCCTCATTTTCTGTAGAGCCCTGGGTAGGAGGGGGAAGGGGGGTGAAACACGTAAAGGAGGGAGAACCCTTGCCAAGGGGAGATCAGGGCGTCCACGCCGCAAGCTTCCGGATCCCTTGCTCGGGAGAGGAAGGTGGAAAGTTTCCGATTGAGCCCATCAAGTCCACGTCGGGGCGACCCCAACGTAGACAGATCGCCTCAAATACCTCAGGGTGGAGGGACCACTCGCCCGGATCTATTGTCATCCTGCTGAGGAAGTCTGCAGTCCAGTTCTCCACACCCGGGATGTAGATTTCTGAAATTGCCGATACATGGGCCTCCGCAAGATCTTGGCAGATTCCTGCATCACCGCAAGGCTGCGTGTTCCCCCCTGGTGGTTGATGTACGCCACCGCCGTGGCGTTCTCGAACTGGACTCTGATGGGGCGACCCTTCAGGAGGTGGTTCCAGTGCCAGAGGGATAGAAGAATCGCCCTGAGCTCCAGGACATTGATCGAGAGCTTGGACTCCGACCGAGACCATGTGCCTTGGACTGTCCTGGGAGGGAACACTCCTCCCCAAACCAGCAGACTGCCGTCGGTAACAACCGTCCAGGATATCAGAAGGAAAGACCTTCCCAGAACTGGAACAGACAGCCACCAACAAAGGGAAGACCGCACCTGGGGAGAGGCAGATGGGATAGTCCAGGCTCTCTGACGATTTGTCCCAGGATAGCTCTCTGGAACGTGCGAGAGTGGAACTGGGCAAAGGGAATCGCCTCGAAACAGGCGACCATCTTCCCTAATGTCCTCATGCAGAGGCGAATGAATGGAAGCCTGCAATCTTGAAGAACCCTCACCGAACGGTGCAGTCGCTTGTCCGGAGGAAGGCGAACCTGTGCCGCTTCCGTGTCCAGAAGCATACCCAGAAAGACCAGTTGTCTGGAGGGAGTCCGACATGACTTCTGCAGATTGACCAGCCACCCGAAACGTGCAAGGGCTTCCGGCGTGATCCGTACGCTGCTCGACGCCTGAGCGAAAAAGAGGGAGCCTTGATGAGGATGTCGTCCAGATAAGGCATAAGGAAGATGCCTCTGGAACAGAGCAGGGCGAGAAGAGGGGCCAGAATTTTTGTGAACACCCGAGGGGCAGTTGCCAGTCCGAACGGGAGGGCGACAAACTGGTAGATGGTCTCCTATCGCAAACCTCAGAAAGCGCTGGTGACCACGCGATGGGGATGTGGAGGTATGCGTCCTGGATATCTACAGCTGAAAGGAATTCCCCCTGTTCCAGAGAAGCAATTACGCAACGAAGGGATTCCATCCGAAACCGCTGGAGACAGAGGAACTTGTTCAGCCATTTGAGGTCCAGGATTGGGCGCACCGAGCCCTCCTTTTTGGGGACAACAAAAAAGGTTCAACTAGAACCACTTGAACCTCTCTGCTGGGGGAACAGGAGAGATGACTCCCCGGTCCATTAGGGACTAAATGGCCTGGGAGAAGGCAGCCGCCTGCTCGGGGTCCCGTGGAAGACTGGATTGAAAAAAACCTGTCTGGGAGAAGAGACAGGAACTCGATCACGTATCCCGAGGATCCAATCTCGAGTGCCCAAGTGTCGGAGACGTGCGCCCGGGGGCGCACCTTCAGGCTGAGGACTGCTTAACCGCAGAAGGTCGAGCGGCCTGAGACGCTAGGAGAGCTGTGCCCGAAAGGACTGTTTTTTGCGTCGATCTTGGGAAGTAAACCCGCCCCCCACAGCGGAAGAGCTCATCGTGGGGCGGGAACTAGCGAATCAATGAAAGGGCCTACCACGTGAGGAACCTGACCTAACGTGAGAGGCCCGCTTGGCTCTAGTCTGTGGGAGATGGGTGCTCTTGCCTCCCGTGGTTCCCTGGTCCACCTTGTCTTCTTGTGGGGGGAGGAGGCAGCGTGGCGGACCAACGCTGGCGTGCTCCCCGGGATAACAGGGAGGCTAGGCAACCACCGTTTCCTGAAAAAGGAAAGAAAGAAAGAAAAAAAAAAAAGGGACACTATTCTATTCACACTAGAAAAAAATTGAAGCTCTCTCCAGGCTGGAGGGGGTATAGCTGCCAGGGGAGGAGCTAACAGCTTTATCTAGTGTCAACGCCTCCTAGAGGACATAGCTATACCCACGGTTCCTGTGTCCCCCAATGAATATGGGCGAGAAACAGTAATTAAACTAGACATTTCAAATTATATAATTCATTCTACTGAAGATACAAATTGAAAATATGATGACAATAGGCAAGCATTTGAGGTCTCGTCGGGCATGGTGAAAAACTATCTGAAGAGCCATATTTCTATACAAATGATATAAAAAGTGTGTTACATAAAGACAAGTGATATAAAGCAGAACCCTTAATTTCAGAAGGGTTAGTAAACACTAGGTGAGAAGTGTGAAAGTTTTATTGCCCTGTGACTGAGCTGTTGTCTAAAGATTACTGCTACAACGGAGTACTTTTCTGTCCCCATACCAGTACGGTAGTTATGCTTTAGATCACTTGCAGCATAAAATCCCAAAGGTTCCCTCATGACAGAGGAACTTGAAAACTATGGTGTTTCAGGGGGGAAAAAAAAAAGTTAACAAACGAGAATTTCAGGAAGAAGTATCCACTGTGCAGCTTCTCTGTTCTGCTCTGCTTCTGATGCCTGGACTTACCTCCCTATACCAGACTCATTTTTAAAACCATGGGGGAATTTATCATAGCCTTTCCATCCAAAAACGGTTGCAAAAGTGTTACAAAGTTGTGCACAATTACCATTTGTACAAAAAGTATGTTTTTATGCCACTCAAGTCACTTTTTTAAAAGGTAGGAAGGGATTAGCGGTATGGCCTCCCACTGTCTGGCAAATTTACCAGGGCTGTGGAGCTGGAGTCGAATTTGATTTATTAACTTTCATATTAGTTTACAAAACTTTAGAAATGTTAATCAACTGTTATACCAAAAACAGTGATAAGCAAGGTGTTCTAGTGGTGATAGAAAATCAGTTCTCACCTCTTCGGTCCCTTATTTTCATTCTGCTTCAAGGCCCTTAGTTACAATGACTGAAACTGAGCTGCACATGCTCAGTAGTGAAGACCAGAGGAGGAACTTCACTACTGGACATGCCTTCAGTTATCTTAGAACTGCTAGACAGAAGGAGGACAGCATTAAAGGTGTTATCTGGGTAGAAGTAACTTCTCTTAAAGGGGTTCTCCATGAAAATGCTTAAATATTACTTTATTATAAATATATTCCCAAATACCCTTCATCAGTTATGATGGCTTGTTTTGTCTAGGGAGCAATCAGGAGAAATAAAATGGCCGCTGTCCTATTAGTATACAGAAAACCTGTCCTAATCACACAGTAGGACATGCTACTTCAGAGCAGGGAGCCAAAAAGATGCCTCATCTTCTATGATCCTGAATACAGTTTAATATGATCTTCAGCTAAATCTCTGTAGGAATGGAGTTCATGAGGATGCATGAAGTACAGAGAGGAGTGTGGGGGTGATGTGGATAATGTGCAGCAGCACTTGTATGCATTCTCCATTACCACAGTCTGTCCTGTCTGTCTTCTCTGTACTTCATGTCTCCTCATGAACTCCATTCCTACAGAGTTTCAGTTAAAGTTCTTATGATTCGTATTCAGGATAATAACCCCTGACAAGTAGGAGAGGAGGGTGAGGCAGCTCTTTACCTCAGTGCTCGGAAGCAACTTGTCCTCCTGTATGATTAGGACAGGTTTTGTGTTTATTAATTGGACAGCGGCCATTTTGTTTCTCCTAATGATTGCTCCCTAAACAAAATGAACCATTATAACTAGTGAAAGGTATATGGGAATATATTTACAATAAAGTAATATTTAAGTATTTTCATTTTCTAAATTCCCGGAGAACCCCTTTAAGTGCCCACAGCCTGCTGCTACTATGGAAAGAATCATACTTACCTACTTGCTGCCACTTTGGTCCTGCGTGCCGGCTTCCCAAGTGTCCATCTTCTGGTCCACTGCTGGTTTACTTTCTTTCCAGCATGGGCACGATCATCTTCTCCACTGCAGCCAATAATTGGCTTCAGCTGAGATGCGTCTCTTGTGGGCAAGCCACTGCTGAAGCCAGTCATTGGCTGCAGAGGAACAGATGATCACGCCCATGTCAGAGGAAGTAAACAAGCTGCTGACTGGAAAATACATAGGAGCCAGTGCGCGCAGGACAGGAACTGTGCATGCCAGCTAAGTATGAATCCTTCCATAATGGAGTCAAGTTGTGGACACCTATGAGAAGTTCTTATGTTCCCCAAATGGTACCAAATCGGTCATCTCATGACAAAAAAAAAAAACACATACATACATACTGTATGCAGAACAGAGTGCATGTTGTGACCACATGAAAGCTGTTAGTGATATCTTTATCATGCTTATAATGCCATGGTTGTGACTGTAGAATGCTGCACTAATGTTATCAGCAGAAATATCTATTGCTATCTACAAATAATGGACTTTACAGAATAGAAAGTGATAAATAGATCTGCTGATTACAAGTTGTAGCACACAAGTGGCTGATAGCTGTGCTATGCAAAAGGATGTGGGGAGGGGCTTTGTTATCTTAGAGCAGGGAGGGGGAGCAGAGCTGTGCTGGTGCATGTGAAAACAGACAGGGGAGAGGCAATGTTACCAGAGAAAAAACACCACAGAGCCTCACCAGGAGAGGAGAACAGCGAGTGAAAATCATAAGAGCATTTCTGAGGGCATGTGAAGCAAAGCCAATACCAATAAACAAACAAGTGTGATTTTATTATGTGCTGCATTACAGTAAGATATGGGTTTATTGCTTTTTAAGGCACAAATGGTGTCCAAGGCCACGCATACCTTCGGGAGCAATTTTTTTAATGATTGCATTTTACTCATTTTGGGCTAAAAATAGTTTTTTCAGTTGGTCTTTATTAAAAATACTGAGCTGTTCTGTCACAAAGGGTTAAACGTTTTTCTAGCTGTGTGAATGGTACATTCACTTTGTAAAGGTCATCTAATAACCCTTTAAAAAGGTCATGAACACTTAAGACACATTCTTATCAGGAAGATAAAAACTGAACTACTGTATAATGGGTGTTTATAAGGTCAAAGATCAGGAGCAGTCAGCTCCCTGCCTGATGGAGCAGAGACAATTCAGAACCAACTACTAGATAAACTCAAAGCTGTGCAAGGAAAACTGCTCAATATTTTTAATAAAGACTATTGAAAAAAAATATTTTTAGCTCAAAATGAGTAAACTGCAATAAATAAATATATATTTTTTTTTTTAAAAGTCACCAAATTGTGTACATAGTCTTTAAGTGCATTTCTGCTTTTAGTATATATAAATGAGATAGGCAGTAGCCTCCTTGATTGGTAGGTTGAGACACTTCGATTTTCAGGTGTCCTGATTTTTAAATGAGTAAGAACTGTATCCACTGGGCATTCCGGATATTTGTTCTTTGTAATAATCTTGCCAGCACTGACTAATTCTTTGTAATGGATATTATATTTGTTTCCTAAAAAAAGGGCTAACAGTTTCAGGCTTTGTCTTGGTTCCAGCAGGCTTTAGCATTTAACTGGCAGGAAAACTCAACTCTGCTATACTGACAAGCTGACTTGGTATCTTGGCTTCTTTATGCTGCACTTCACATTTTAGTCAGACTTCTCTTCAGTCAAGGAATAGGTTAGAATCCTGACAGCTCCAACATGGAGTCTCAACCAGCACTAACCAGAACTGCCCCACCTTTATCTGGTAGCAAGCAGGACCAACAGACTTCTGACGAAAGGAAGGGGGAGAATGGAATGGGGAGTTCCATTCTATCTAACTATAGCTCTGCAGTGTTTGCTGTCACATTCAGGGGCGGATTAAGTGCATGATAGCCCCGGGGCTGTCTACCCAATTCGTAAGCACCAAAGTCTCTTCCTAGGCCATATGACATCGTTCACATGGTCTAGGTGCAGCTCTGTCCCATCTGAGTGATTGGGGCCGAACTGTAATACCAAGCGCAGTGCTATCAAATGGACAGCGCTGTGCTTGGTAACGAGCAAACAGGCTGCAGCGCTCACTTTAACATCGTGGTCTCCTAAAACAGCTGATTGGTTGGGGTGCCAGGAGTCGGACCTCCACCATCTCATAACTCTGAGTACCGATGTCATAGATGTTACCTGCAGTCCTATGTAACACCCCACAACACAGTGAACTATTGTGTTATGTGGGGTGTTACAAAGGACTGCATGGAACATCTATTACATTATCTACAAACAGAAAGTTATCACTGTTATCTGGGCTGTAACATAGGACTGCAGGTGACAAATTTTAGTTGCCAAATTAAAAATACATACGATTATGATTAAAAAAAAAAGAGACTTGGAGGAGAAGAGGAGACACATGTCACAGTAGTGAGCCAGCTCTACATATAGCGGAATACAGCACCACATACCCGTTACATCCAGTGACATCTGCTGTCATGTAGAACTTCTTTCCTCTTCTCCTCCGTTTGACCCAGACCGCCATGACAAATTCTTTCAGCCGCATCTCGTCTCTACAGAGTTTGTTATAGACACATTCGATTTCTCATAATTGGGGTAATTTATCAAACTGGTGTAAATTACAACTGGCTTAGGCACCCATAGAAACCAATCAGATTCCTCCTTTCATTTTCCAAAGGAGCTGTGAAAAATGAAAGGTGAAATCTGTTGCAATGGGTAACTAACCCAGTTCTACTTTACACCAGTTTGATAAATTACCCTAAAGGTCCCTATAGTGTCTACAGCAATTATAATGTCCCCTGGAGTGCCCCCAGTAATAATAACACCCTATATTGTGCTCCAGGTAATAATGCCTGTATAGTGTCCCCAAAAATAATGTCCCCTAATAGAAACACCCCCCACACTGCCCCCATATAGTAATTCCCCCCACACTGCTCCTATATAGTAATTCCCCCCCCCCCACACTGCTCCTATATAATAATTCCCCCCACAAAGTAATTTGCCCCTACACTGCCCCATCAAGTAATAACCCCCCACACTGCCCCCCATGAGATAATTTGCCCTGACAATGCCATCCATATAGTAATTTGCCCCCACACTGCCATCCATATAGTAATTTGCCCCCACACTGCCCTTCATTAAGTAATTTGTTCCCCACACAGTATTAATTTCTCCACACTGCCCTCACAGTATTAATTCCTCCCCCATGGTAGTAATTTGCCCCCACAGTATTAATTGTCCCCCACACTAGTAGTTTGCCCCCACCTGTCCCTTCAGTAATGTCCCCCAAAGTTGGCACAAAAAAAATAAATAAGCTAATACTTACCTGTGTCCCAGACGGCGCTCACTCGTAGATGGTGCAGGAGCCAGGTGCGCTGCACACACACGTCAGCTTATTTTTTTTTACGTAATCACGCCCGCCTGCATCGTTATTTTACTACTGCATAGGCTTCAGGCCTACTAGGCCTGAAGCCTATGGCGGTGATCGGCAGCGGGGCAGGGAACTATGCGCTCCCGTGCCCCGCCGTCGTTTGTGGGCGTTGGGCCCCCCGCCGATTCCGGGCCCACAGACCCAAACGCCCCAATTATAATGTGCCACTGGTCACATTACATTAACAGTTACAGAACATTAATATAAATGCATAGTGTTGAGGGACCTGGAAATATATAGATGACATACATTACAGATAGTAGCAAGGTGCAGAAGTGGTAACACCACTGTCAGATAGGTGTGGGTCCCTGTAACACCCCATTGATGACATATCCTAGTGATAGGTCATTAGTGTCTGAGCTGGGAATAACCTTTTAAAGGCTCAGGATTTTTTTTTAATGTTGTTAATATACAATCTGTGGGGCAAATAGCGTTTTTTAATGACACCATTTTGTGTTACATCAGGTGAGCTGCAATTCTGGCATTGTTTCAGGGTTAAATTTTTTAGGGTGCACGCTACGTGGTAATAATTACATTCTAGCTTTATTCTGCGACAGTACGATTATGGAGACACCACATTTATATGTTTTTTTTTGTAATGTTTTACTACATTTAGAAAATTGAAAATTAAAAATAAATAAAAATTAAATAGTTTTGCGACAATTTGATGCCTATATCTTTACCTGTATGAGCTGTTAGAGGGTTAATTTTTTACAGAGCCAGCTATATATTTTATTGCTACAATTTTGGACTACATGGGACCTTTTGTTTACTTTTTATTCAATTTTTTTTGGAAGAGCTGAATTAACAAAAATAAATAATAATTCAGGCTTTTTTTTTTATAGTGCTCCCCAATGCAGGTTAAGTAACAAGATATTTATAGGATTGGGTCATTAAGGACACTGCAATACCAATTATGTTGTAATACTCCTTGGTTGTTGTAGACAGTGCAAAGTTATTCTTCCAGAAAACACCCATGGAACATGGGTGGCTTGGGACCCTTTAGAGGGCTGCCATGACCAGTACAAAACATTTTATTCTTGGGGTGCTGATGAGAAGAGGAGGACAGAGGGTGCCCTCTCCCTATCTAACTGATCAGATGCTGCCCTCACTATTGAATCCAGCATGAGGGGTTAAACTGCCAGGCCCACCTCTGGAGGCTGTGCCATCAAAGTGACAAACTATTACGGCACAGAGCATTATACCAGCGCTCTGATGTAATAAAACTTCAGAGTAAGGAGTTAAAGGGGTTGTCCACTCCTTTACTGCTGATGGGCATCGATATCTAATGAGCATGTAAATGCAGTGCTGCTCCCATTCACTTTAAAAAGTCAGGTGTAAAACCACATTTAAGGTGGTTAATACTCAATGCCGTACTATTTTAGCACTGTGAAATGGCGTGGGTTCAGGAGCTGTACCTATGCCATCACTTGCAAGTGCCAGTTGTGTTACAGAGCTGGCACGTAACATCCGTGTGCTGTCCGAATGTTTATTTTTTTTTGCGGTCCCATAGAGATTAATGGCTATAAATGAGTAATTACGCTATGGGCAATGGCAACCATTTTTACTTTTGCACTCTATATATACTCATCCCCAATATAGCTGCAGAACTAGTATACCTCCAACGTCAAACAGTTCTCTCGCCAAGGCTTGCCTGCAGAAAAAAAAAATGGAAAGCATTCAAAACAACATGGTGTAAAAAACTAAAAAAAACAAACACACACACAGATATAACTAAAGCCACCAAAATTAATCAGACGCAACACAGGCGATTATTATTTTTTTATTTTTTGCTCAATCACTGCTAAAAGTCTGTAGTATGCTCACAATCACCAGAAGAAGCAAAATTTCCCAACAAGTAATGAGAAAAAAAATAAAAATTTTAAAAAATAAAGTAAATCTCTTTCCTCATTCTGAAGAGCAGGGGGTTCTCCTTTTAGCTACTTAGTGATTAATTTGGGATATTGAGGTACTCCTGGCAATTGTATCACAAATTGCCAAACATTCGTTAAATAGCTTCAAGAGGTTGACCAGAATTTTAAAACTGGATAAAAGCCAGAAATGTGACAACAAAAAATAACCAATATTCATTTGTTCAATCCCCTGAATCTCCAGCGCCAACCCTCTATTGGAAATCTTTGTTTACTTCCTGGCAGCAATGACATGTTGTACATGAACTTAACCACTGCAGCCAAGCACTGGACCACTGAGGCCAGTAATTGGCTCCAGTGCTCAGCACAGATGTATATGATATCATTGCTGTATAGAAGTGAAGACCACTGGGGACCACCTGATCTACAGCAGGTTGGGGAATCACCCTTAGGCCTCATGCACATGTTCATATATTGTATCCACACCAGATCTGCATTTTTATTCCGGATCGCACATGACCCATTCCCTGGGGGCGCAAAAAGTGTGGACAGCACATGGATGTCATCCATGTGTTCTCCACAACTGTGTGGCCGTTCTGCAAATTATACAACATGTCTTATCTTGTCCGTTTTGCAGACAAAGACATTTCTACAACAGGTCCTGAGGAAAGTGCAGGATGCACATGGCCAGTATCTGTACTTTGTTGATACGTGGTTTAGGGACTGCAAAACGGCAACGGCCGTGTGCATGAGCTCTAAGACAAACTGAAACGGATGTAAAAGATTTAAATTGCATTTAATACATTCCAAGGGGGTTTTGCAGAATTTTAAAATATTGATGACCTTATCCCTTGCTCAGCTGTTGAAAGAGGCCACAACATGGGCAGACTAGCCATAGAGCCTACAGGGAAATTTCCCAGGATGATGATAGTTTCATATGGTGGCGTGGGTGGCAGGATTTTGTGCTGCACTGTAGCATTTGATTCTGCTGGGGCAGTATTTTGTTCTGCTCTACGGTATTGCTGGCCCTGCCTACTTCTCTCATCCAGCTTTCTGTCAATTTGGACCCTCCTACAACATGGGACCACTTTTAGGCTTTTTCTAGGGCCCCAGTCAGCCCCTGGGCCACAACACTGAAGTGAGCTCCTCCTAGGCCTGCGACGTCACATCCATTTGTCACATCTCCTTTTGCAGTTCAGCCTCATTCTAGTGAAAGGGACTAAGCTGCAATTCCAAACACAGCTGCTCGTCCGAGTGGGGTGGCCCCTTCAAATAGCTCATCTGCTGGGGGGCCCATCTGATACTGATGACCTATAATGCAGTTACCATAGCTCCTATGCTCCTAGAAGTGTAGCAACTGCAACCAAAAAGGGGTCTGTAGACTTTCGTTGCATATTCTTATAAGAATTTAACCCGATGCGGAGAAGCCAAGCACCCCTCTAATGCACCAACAGGATCGTTGAATTACCAGCTGGGTTGTGGTGAGCATAAACAGAAACAGTCATATTTTTTTTGATGTTTAGTATATAACTTTTTATGCATCCATGCACCACAGCACTGGTTAAAATAAAAGCGGCATGGAGCTCAGCAGCCCCTTTGTTTTACTGATCAGTGGAGGTGTCCGCACCAAGACCCCACCAATAAAATAAAATGTTAAAATAATAGGTACCCTTAAACAATATAAGTAAATGTTTCCAGGTAAGTTACAAAAAAATAAAAAATAAAAAAAAGTGCCAGCACTTACATTAAAGTACACACTTCCTCTGAAGAATTCAACTTTTTCTTTTCTTCCCTTGAGGTTTGATCAAGAATGAAGTTAATAGTCTTTACGGCCTGTCCCCATGATCAGAGTGTTGGGGGAACAAAAAAAAAAATGGCATTAACAGGATGTTTTCAATAGAGCTACTGAACAGGACATCCAAAGCAGAAAACACGGCTCACCTCCAGTCTAACCTGATAAGGGGGCCACTTTTGCATGATTATAAAACCAAGTGTAAATAAAAAGGTGTCAAGCAACTGCTTTACTCCTACAGAAAAGACAACAATTTTACTCAAAAACAACAGAAATCTTATTTTACATAGGCATATACTGATATCATACCAAAAACTGCAATAAATATTTTGAACTGATTTCTTGCCCTGCATTTAAAAGGGGTTCTCCGGGAATTAAGGTGGTCACGATACCAAAACTTTGATTCAATGTCGATACCATAAAAAAAAAAAAAAGTATTGCGATACTTGATGCCACTCGAAAAAAAACTAACACCAAAAAAGACGCGTGCATTCCACATTTTATGGAACAACGTCTGGCCCATAATAGAACAGTTGTATCCTATTTTTTAGGGGGACAAGGTGACTAAAAAAATAAATAAATAGCGAATCACGCGTTATGCCGTTCACCGCATGGAGATATTTTTTTAGATTTTAATAGTTTGGATTTTTCGAAAGTGGCGATAAACATATAAAATATATAAACAATAAATATGTAATATGTAAAATTGGGAAAGGTGGGCGATTTAAACTTATTTTGGTGTTTATTTTTTTTTAAAAACTTTTTATTTAATATTCATTAGTCCCCTTAGGGGCTAGAACCTGGGATCTTTTAATCCCTTGTCCTATTCAACTTAATAGAGCTCTGGCTGCCATGGTAACCGATCAGAGCCCCACCATTTCACTGTTGGGGCTCCGATTGTAACTGGCACTGCCACCAATGAAGGGGTGGGGCCCCTTTGGCCACTGCCACCAATGACTAATACTGGGGGGCGCACTGCGCCAATGTTTATAATACTGGGGTTGGGGGAGGCACTGCATCACCAATGAAGATAACCAACTTTTTAACACAAATATAGGCGGGTGCCGACGGCAGAATCACATACCTGCCACCCGACCTCTATGACAAGGCGCTGCAATCTGCGGCAGTTAACCCCTCAGGTGCCGCACTTAAGGGGTTAATTGCAACGGATCGCAGCGCCTGGTCATAGAAGCCGCGTGCCGGGTATGTGATTCTACCGACGGCACCGCCTATATTTGTATTAATGGATTAGTTACCTTTATTTGTGACGCAGTGACGACAGCCCCGCCCCTCCTCCTCCCATCTCTAGTCATTGGTGGCAGCTGCAGCAGCGGCACAGTGGTGAGAGAGGGAGAGACTCCCAGCCCACGCCATGTTCTCTGATATTAGGCTGCGCAGTAGCGCAGCTTAGTATCTGTGAATGGCAAATCCTGGTATCTAAATCAATCCGTGTACAAAAGTATTGATTGGGTATCGATAATTTGATACCTGGTGCAACCCTACTGGGAATAAAGGAAATGAAAATACTTAAAATATTACTTTATTATAAATATATTCCCAAATAAGTTTCATTAGTTATAATGGCTCATTTGGTCAAGAGCAATCATTAGAAGTAAAATGGCCACCGTCCCATTAGTACACACAAAACCTTTCCTAATCACACAGCAGATCAAATTACTTCACAACACTGAGCAAAGGAGCTGCCTCATCCTCCTCCCTGCCCTGCTTGGCAGGGATCATGATCCTGAATACAGCAGATAAGATTTTTAGCTCAACCTCTGTGGGAATGGAGTTCATGAGGAGACATGAAGTACAGAGAAGACGGACAGGACATGGTGTCATAAAACCTAAATATGATCTATCCCTGTTTGACAATAAATAATAAAGTAGACACATCTTGAGCAAATAATTAAGTTTATTTATTAGTGGAATATAATTGGCCACGGTGCCTAATGTTACCTGTATTTATTACATAAAACTCCATTGATAAAACAAATTAATATATATGAATAACCAATAACAATTAGTCCGCTCCTGAGGGAGACTTTACCCCATACTGCCTTATAGCAAAGCTAAATGGCTAACTGGCACCGCAACCTCCTTCAATCACATTTTGGAATCAAACATTAAGTATATCTAAACCAATTTCAGATAGTAACTTTCCGGAATCATCGTACAATCCATTGACAAATCCTTCCAACTCTACCTGCAAGTTTTACCTTTAAAAGATCCTATGAATTTTTCAGTACTCTTATTAATACGGATTGTGATCTTTTCCATGAAGATCATATTCTTACCTCTCCAGGCCCATCTGGGTCTTATTTCTGAAAAAATTAACTTGGCTATTGGGAATTCAACATTTATATCCTCCAGCGTATTTTTTAACTCTTATTAACTAATGGGTTTTTAACTTGCCCATGTCAAAAGAACCAGCATGTATAATCATCATGTTAGGCGACGGCCATATTTTTTATGCTGAAATACATTGAGTAAATTTATTTTTTTCGCATTCCAGCTGTACTTTTCCAAAAAATTTTAACCTCATCATTGAAGCTTAAGTTGTACAAATTAAATTGCATTGTATATAGTTTAGCTGCTGAAATGAGTTCATTTCCAATAATCCAGATCTTCACTGAATCCGGAATTCTTTTAAAATTAGTAAATCTGGTCTACTATACAATATTTATCTATTTAATGTCCATCTCCCTATTTTCTTTATTGTTTTTCTTTTAAACCAATTTTTGATGCCAAAGTAGCTGCTCCAATTTGGAAAGAATGAGCAGAAATTCTCATTTAAAGAGGACCTTTCACCGATTATTACACTATGAACTAAGTATACAGATATGTAGAGCGGCGCCCGGGGATCTCACTGCACTTACCATTATCCCCGGGCGCCGCTCCGTTATCTCCGTTCACCAAGTTATGGTAGGCGGAGTCTGCCCTTGTTCTTCTGTAGTGCTGGCCAATCGCATTGCAGAGCTGACAGCCTGGGAGAAAATAACCTCCCAGGCTGTGAGCTCTGCGCTGCGATTAGCCAGCGCTAGAGCAGAACAAGGGCAGACTCCGCCTACCATAACTTAGGGACTGAAATCTCTGCCTACTATAACTTAGTGAGCGGAGATACCGGAGGGCATAGCAGGAGAACAGAGCGGCGCCCAGGGATAATAGTAAGTGCAGTGAGATCCCCGGGCGCCGCTCTACATGTCTGTATACTTAGTTCATAGTGTAATAATCGGTGAACGGTCCTCTTTAACCCAGCTTTGTTTTTACATTCCTTTAGAATAAAATTGAACTGAAATTTAGGTGACTTATTAGAATGAACAAATCGAGGGCCTTGGATGTAAGACCTTACCCTTAAAGAGGACCTTTCATCGGGCAAAACATTGTGAACCAAGTGTCATGATCTGTACAGCGGCGCCCAGGGACCTCACTGCACTTACTATCCTTGGGCACCGCTCCGTTCTCCTGCTATGCCCTCCGGTATGTTCAGTCACTTGGTTATAGTAGGAGGAGACTGCCCTTGTTCTCCTAGGAGTCTCCTTCACCCAGGCTGTAGCGCTGGCCAATCGCAGCACAGAGCTCACAGCCTGGGAGAAAAACAAAAAACAAAACTGCGATTGGCCAGCGCTACAGCCTGGGAGAAGGAGACACCCAGGAGAACAAGGGAAGTCTCCTCATCCTACTATAACCAAGTCCCCTAAGTCTCCGCCTACTATAACCAAGTGACCGAACATACCAGAGGGCATAGCAGGAGAACAGAGCGGCGCCCAGGGATAATTGTAAGTGTGTAAGACCGTGAACCGGGGAGGGACCCCCAGGATACAGCGAAGTCATGGAATAAGGAAAGCGACACGGACACCAGCTCCTGATGCAAAAACAGTAACTTTACTGAACAGGGGGATAAACAGTAGTATTAACAGTAATGACAACCATGGTTACAGAGAGTATATATCACATATATATCAAATACAATAAACACCTGACATTCCTTTCTCTTGCCCCCAAAGGACACTGTTCATGTGCCCTGAGTACTCCCAGCCTGGACGCTGGAGTGGCCTTGTAGTGTAGCAACAGTGGAGTGTCCAGAATACCCTATACCTCAGGCTCAGAGTCACGGTACCAGCTCAAATGAAAAACCGTACCCAAAGCGGCATACACAGCAGAGCCCGCAAGTCGATACTGTGCCGCAGGGTAACGGACCTGACCGCTGGTGCACACGGTAGAGCCTACAAGTCAATAACCGTGCCAATAAGTCACTGACCTGGGTATGTCCTATGTTTACTGGTTGCTCCAGACAGACAGCAAGTCCCTGCCACAACATGTGACCCTGCAGAACCTGTACCCTGACCCTCTGTTCTGATCAGCTTCCTGACGCCGATACTCATTCCTGCGAACAGAATCCGGATCCACACGGTTCTTTCATGCAGCTCACAAAATGGCGGACTAATTCTTCTCCAAGCTGAGCAACTCCACCTCTCCTGGTAGCTCCAACAGTCCCACGGCTCTTCCAGCCTTCCAGGACCCAGACCTCTCTCTCTCTGGGAAGCCTTCTGGATCGCTGACCCTGGTCCTTATCGCCTGGTCCTTATCCAATGGGGACTTACACCAACTCGCAGGTCCTTCCATCCACCATGAGGCCTCACAGGGTCTGTAACCACATTCCAACTGACCTTCCGGGAACAGATCCTTTCTCCCTTGGCAACATCTGCATTGCTGACAGGCATCAGTCACTTCTGACAGAAACTTTGACCAGTCTAAGTCCCACAGACCTGAGGATGGCCCTGGATCCTGTATTCAGACTCAGCACAAGCATGTCTCCTCATGTCACCATTTCCTGCTCAGTCTGGCACACAGCAGCATGAGTCATCATCTGTTTTGCATATCTAGATCCGACAGTAACTTCGCTGTGTGGGGAAACAGCAGCCTCTTGTGGCAGAAAAACGAAATGACAGTCTCAGAAACAGCATTCAAGAATCAGTGGCTGTTTCTCCATCTTACAAGTGCACCGAGATCCCTGGGCGCCGCTGTACAGATCATGACACTTAGTTCACAATGTTTTGCCAGATGAAAGGTCCTCTTTAACCATTCTTTAATAGCTAGAACTGGACAAAGAATAGATTAAGTGAATTCATTTAAATTTTATCCAATTGCCAATTCCTGATTGGTCTGTTTTTGATCTTTTTATGAACAATTTGATTTAATTAGCATGGATCTGCAGATAATTAATTAATAATGGTGCATCTGCATTTTTATTCGCAGCTGCAACTTCGTTGATACGGAGTGCTCCAAAGAAAGTAAAAATGCAGCTTTGAACCTTGTAAGATCATATGAGTGCAGGACAATAGCCCCGACGTGCACAGCATCATTGTAATCTATGATGCTGTATACTCCAGTGTGCACGATCAATGCCGCTCCAGGACATATGGCCCGCTCAAGGACCTTATGTTGGAGGGCATACGGTCGTGTACAAGATCATAGAACAGTTGGAAATTTCCTTCCATAGCTGATGAGAGAAAGGGATTCCTGTCTGTTCTGCATCTGGTATCAATTGCCTGAATATTGAGAAGTTCTGCCAGGATAAAGAATCAGCTATTATATTGTTCTTACCTTCTATATATTTAGCTTTCAGCCAAATATTATTTAGGCAAGTTATAGTAATAGTAATATGTCTCAAAACATTTATGACTGCTTGAGATTTTGCAGCTAAACAGTTTATTGCAAAAACAACACCTTTGTTGTCAGAAAATAGTCAAATACGTTTATTGCGGAATTCATTATGCCATATTGATAATGCTATTAAGACTGGAACAAGTTCTAAGAAAACCCTATTTTTTAAGAACGCTTTGTCTAGCCATTATTTTGGCCATAATTCAGCTGGCCATTGTTTATTGTAAAATACACTGTATCCCAGATGCGCCCGCATCTGTGTACAGTTGCATGGCATCTGAGTCTATAAATTACTTTTGCCAGATTGTTCTACCATTAAAAGTTTTCCAAGAAGTTTAGCCATATATTTATATCATCCTTTGTTTTGACAAGCGAATGTGGTCAAATGTGATTTTTTTTCCCCTAGTAGCAGCGTACATACGTTTTGAAAAAACTCTTCCAATTGGAATGACTCTGGCTATGAAATTTAAACGAGCCCAGGGCAGATTGTAATTTTTTAACGTAGTTTTCTTAGACTATAATAAATTCCGCAATAATATTTGAGATGCCACTATTTTTTCCTCTGGTAATTTAAATTTCATATTTACCATATCTATAGAGATACCTAAAAAAAATATTAGTGGGAAGAACTGTCTTTTCTTCAGCTAATGGTATATTGAAATAACCTGCAATATTTTTGAACATATTTAGTAAGTTGGAACAATCGTTAGTGCCACAGCTACCTACAAAACAAAAAATCATCCAGGTAGTGGATTATAAAACTACCTTTTGAATGACTTTCTACCATCCATTGCAAAAAACTTTAAAATGCTTCAAAGTAAAAACAGGAAAGTGAAAATCCCATTGGGTGTGCTTTGTCATAGTAATAATTTCCTTCAAAATGAAACCCCAGTGAATTATAGCCCTCAGGGTTAACTGGTAGTAATCTGAAGGCCGATTTTTTATCTGTCTTTGCTAAGAAAGCATTTTTACCTGCCTTATTTAGTAATTGCAATGCTTGATCAAAAGACGTGTAGTGTACTGAAGTGATATTATCGATTAGATCGTTTAATGAATGGTCTTTTGGATATGATAAAGAATGGATAAGACCATAACTGTTAGTCTCCTTTTTGGGGACTAACCCCAATAGGGATATTCAAAAAATTTTGAACGGGGGAGATTTAAATGGACCTGCCACCCTATTTTCAAGAATTAATTTATTTTATCTAAAACTGCATATTTATTCTTACTTACAGATTTCAAGTTGTCTACAAACGAACAACCCGAACCTGTAAACGAAGGTACGTAAAAACCCCCCCAAAAAAAACTGTCAATTAGTACTTGGGCCATCGTTTTGTTTGGATAGAAGTTTAAACATTGAATGATTCTTGGTATGATCAGTGGTGTCACTTGCTCTATTGGGTTCATGTTTTTTTTTTTTAATCTTGCCAATTATGCTTTTTATAACATTTCGTTGCTGGGTGATTCCCTGAGCAAAAGGTGCACTCATGTTTGTATTTGCAATTGTTTTGCCATCTGCATACTGACTCATTATAAGCAAAGCAGATTTCGTGTTTTGGGAATTTGCTGACGAAAAAGATTCGACCTCTGTGGTAACATAAGATTAATCCATAGGCCTATGTCTTTTGACCCCCCAATTTAAATTCCGGATATGCGGCAAGTTTTTGACGGAAGGACTCATATTTATACCAAGCGGTACCTCCGAAATTTTTGTAGGCTTCCAATATGCTATCTAGATGATGAAACAATCCACAGCATAGGTCTGGATGTGTCTCACCCAGAACAGCTGAGAATATGCAGAAGGCTTGCAACCAATTAAAGAAAGTTTTTTGCTGAAGTCTTTTTCTCTCATCCTCATCTATTTTGTCTGTTTTTAGCATTTCTTTTGCCGATGGGAGGAGATAGAACTTTTCAATGAATTCTTTATTCCAAATGTTTTCTTTTATCTGGTTAGATAGATGAAAGCTAAAACTGAGATAATTGGCAGGGCATAATTTCTTTTACTGATGGGATAAAATTTTTGTCTTTATTTGTGTTTTTTGTTTTGTTTTAACTGAATGATGTGTCATAGGATTGAAGTAATCAATCATTCTCTTTAATACTATCAATATCAGATTTTCTGTCTGGGAATGACCAGACAGGGATGGGATTTCTGATCGTATCTTTTTGCTCCATGAATGAAATGCATTCTTCAAATGTACCTTTTCCGCAGATAAGGTATCTTAATTAAAAGAAATTCCATTAATAAAAGTTTTAGTGCACTGCAAATTGCAGTCACTTTGTTCTGCGGGTGTAATATGTGATATCTCACCCTCCTGTGAGTTTTTTCTCCCTGGCTGTGAGCTCTGCGCTGTGATTGGATAGCGCTACAGCCAGAGAGAAGGAATGCCCAGGGAGAAACAGGGCAGACTCCTCCCTGGTGAACCGATAGTAGCAATTACCATACAGCACGGGAGAAGGCAACGGGGCCACAGTGGGCGAATGGAGCCGTGCCCAGGGATAATTAGCAAGTGCAGTGAGATCCCTGGGCGCCGCTCTACATGTCCAGATAGTTATCTTACAATGTTCGGACCCATGAAAGGTCCTCTTTAAGGCTGGTGCGCAGACCGGATTAGTTGAATGAAGAGGCTGATCAGTGCTGGATCCTTCCTGCTGCAGACATCTGAGGAGCCACTGTTCATCCCCGTGAGTTTCAGCTTTTCTGATCTACTGTTTTAATAATTCTTCAATTTTTCTTTTAAGTGCAGGTTGCTTTTTCTTCCAGGTTTCTTCACTGCTACTTACTTGAGTGAGCAGTAATGGTCTTTTCTCCTCTTTTATAGGTACCGTCATGTGACCAACAGATGCTGTCTCCTCCAATCAAGATTCTCCATCGCTGACTTCTGCCTGTACCATCCCCATCTGTATCCAGGTGAGTGATAAAAAACTGTAATACTTGCAACATGTAAATAGGGGGTTCATGACACCATGACCCCTCCTATTTGCATCCGCAAACATGGATTAGCCAGACTGTAATAATGTGGGGTCCTGTAATGGAGACTGCATACAAGAGCTGCTGATCATTATCCACCTCCTCTCTGTACTTCATGTCTCCTCATTTCCTACAGAGATCCAGCTGAAGATGTTATCAGCTGTATTCAGGATCATAATCACTGACAACCAGAGCAAAGAGAAGGATGAGGCAGCTCTTTATCTCAGGGGTGTAAAGTAACTTGTCCTGCTGTGTGAATAGGACAGGTTTTATGTGTACGAATAGGACGGCAGCTGTTTCAATTTCTCCTAATGAACGCTCCAGAGACAACATGAGCCATTATAATTAATGAAAGATATTTTAAAAAATGTATAATAAAGTAAGCATTTTCTTAATTCCTGGAGAACCCCTTTAATGTATATAAATATAATTTTACAGCATCTGTCACCATTGGGCTCCACTGTATAAATACAAAACATACATTTAACGTTATGTTTTTTTTTTCTAAACTCTGCAAGATGGAAAAGTATAGTATATTTACACTTCTGCATCTTTTTTCCCCAATGCAAATGTTTAACATGGGACAAAAATGTTATGTGACCACAGCTTAAGTATAATATACGTCCATGTCCCTAATGTCACCATTAGATCAGAACAACTAAGCTAAAGAAGAAAGCTTTCCATACTAAAGTGAACAATCTTTCACGTCACAAACAAAATAACATTTGTTGGCTTGCTTACAACAATATTTGTGCAAAAAGTTTCAATAGAAGTAAGCACAAGTGGACAGCAAGTATTATTCATTTACTGTATATATCAGCCACATGCTGTGAAGCCTCTTAGTGCATCTGTTTTCATTCTACACTATAGCTAGCATCTACATCTAACCAGCTTTGTTTAAAAGAGAAAAAGACCAGAATGAATATAGAAAAAGAGTACTCACCATCCTTACTCTCACATTTACAGATCACCTAAGTCATAAGAGAAAACAGGTCACCTTGTTTGCCTGTGAACTGACTTTCAATGACATTCATATACTTTACTAGCCCTAATGTATAAAAACTACCTGGCTTCAAACTAACAGCAGGAGAAACATATCCACTTTAGTATGAGATTCAGTACTGACCTGAATTATAATAAATACTCAATTGATTAAAAAGTATATCTGCTGTAAACAATATTGCTTTCATAATTATCGGTATGTACTGTGATCATGTGACCAGGCATGAGATAATGATATACCATTATTGCAAGTCCCCCTATCAGTAGAGCACAGCTTCTAAAGTCACTCTATAGGTTAGGGTCCTTTTACACAAGCAGATCCTGGACCATGACAATGAGCATTAATGGACCATAAAACCAGTTGATCGCAACTCGTTTTTACACGGGCGATGGAAAGTGCATGTGGGACAAACAATTACTAGGATCATTAATCCCCCATACTTTTTACATTACGCCAGCATCTCCCCCCCCCCCCCCCCCCCAAGGACAAATGTGCTGCCGACCAGAGAGGATTTTCTGGCTCGCATAAAAAATTTGTTTGCCCATTTGTCAGCTGATCAACCGCACATTCACAGAGGCCAATTAGGAATGAGAATTCATGCGAACGTACATCGTTTTATCAACTGCTGGTATAAAGGTCACAAATGGAGTTACAGCATCTTTCAGTCTCAGCTCATGCAATTTGCTTTGTTTTGTGGGCCGTAGAAAATATCATCCAAGCTAGCAAGTGGAAAGGCGATGAGCAATGAAGGATTCTCATGATTTGTATTGCTGTTTGGGTGCATTCAGAGATGAAGGTCTTGGGTGACACCAAAGGCTGATCGAATGTAAAAAGATATGTAATGATCTTTCATATCCTGGGTTAATCCAGTGAGTGTGTGAATCATATTAAGGTATCCCACACAACAGTAATGGATGGGGTCACCCTAAGAGCAAAGGAGGGGATTTAAAAATTGCCCACAAACACTCAAGGGCGGTGGGCACACAGTTGGAGGGAGAACAGAGGTGACTGTAGGGGTGTGTAGCCTTAGGTCAAAATATGAATGTCATAGATTCACTGCCCAACCATGATCAGTCATCGATCATGGTTGGGCAGTGTAGTTATGCCATCTACAAAGACCAGTTGCTGAATGGGCCCCACTTTCCCCAACTCACAGCAGACTGAAAGAGGCCACTGCTATAAAGGCAGACCGAGAAAGGGATCCTTTCTTGATGATCCTGCAGATGCAGGTGATTGCAGAAGTCTATCAAGAGATCTAGAAAGCAGGGAATTTGGACAGGCAAAACCAGCAGAAAGGTCCATGTCGAAAGGCGGGGTATGGTATGAAAATACAGCCACCGATTAGCCTCCACACACTGACCCATAAAAATGTCTACACCTTAGGGGTGCCTCCTTAATGAATTCATGAGTAGCCATTTTATCTTAGAAACCACATTGAAAAATGCATTTACACCAGATGCTATTAAATACCCACATTCTTTTAGAAACACGCTAAAAACATACCAGTGTTGTGTCAAAAAAGTCTTCCACCAGTGCTGAAATGATGGAGCTGCTTTCCTTGCAAATCTTGAGAAACTCCAGGGTTCTTTCAAACCACAAGACCATGTAATGGTAAGAAAAGAGCATGGGAGACATGCAAATAAGAACACATTTACACTACTAAACTACTATATTATGTACCATGTAAAACAGCCAAGAGCAGTTTGACTACAGAAATAGTATTGTTCTCTGACAGATCTCTGAATACTAGTGTGAAACTAGCCTTAGAAAACAAGATTTGATCTTGTGCTAGCCATATCAGCCAATACCTTATGATTCACATTTCAAGTACATTCTTCCATCTAAGGACCCTTTTACTCAAGCTAAGGCTAGTTTCACATACGCGTTAAGAGATCTAGCAGGCTGTTCCAGCAAAGAACAGCCTGCTGAAGCTCTCTGGATCCGAAATTGTTGGGCTGTACTGAAATGGGGTCTGGCAGAGATCGAGCCGCTATCTGGCAAATATGCAGAGAATGGCCAGACAAAAAAAACTCTGCATGTGGCCAGATCTCCACCGAACCCAGACATAACCCCTTCTACCCCACTCAGCTCCTTTGACATCAGGATCAGAGCACAGAAAAGACTGCGTGTGAAAATACCCATGGCATCAAGCAGTGAATTATCCCCATCTCGGCCATGAAGTGGCAAGATAGGACAACCCTTTCCCGACATGTGACATACTAGTACATGACATGTCGGGTCTTTAAAAGAGGACACCCGCTCCAGAGCAAAGTGGGCGCCATAGCAACCGGGTGGCTGCTATTTGCTGCGGTTAATGTCAGAGACCGATGGTAATGTCAGTTGCAGACTCTTAACCCTTCGGAGGCTGTGGTCAAATGTGTTGATCATCCTTTCTTTCCTTTGTAGCTTGCATGGTTGTGGAGAATGAGTACTTTTAGCTTTATGCAAATCAGCCGTTGGGACAGGCTGCAGTGTTCAAGCAGCGCTATAGCTAAGGTAAGTATTATCTCCTTCCTGCACACTGCTCGCTCTGCTGCCAATGACTCCATATAGCACTGGACCACTAATGATTATCAGTGTGTCACAGGCACCATCACACAGGGAGTATTATAGGGGCATGGCTATAGAGGTGCTCGAATTCTAGAGCCCACGGAAGGAAGGAAGGGCCCATAACAGGCTGGTCACTAAGGGGTAAATTGTGTTGGTTGTGCTGACAGAGGCTCTTTAAGGTCTGTGTCATATGTACACCATAACAGTATTGGTAACACATATGGGAAACAATTGTTACAAGGTGAGGTGTCAGAAAGAGTTTAAAACAGCACTTATCTTAGAAACCAGTCCTTGTTGAATCAATGACCAACCTTCATGACAGCAACTCTTACAGAAATGCTGAATGCATTTCATTAATAAAGATACATGCTTGAATTCATTCCGATCTAACTCCTATGAGGCAAAAAGAGTACTTTTACAAAATAAAGACAAAAGACAGCTGGGCGACACAAAAAAACAAGAATATGGAGTCAAGATTTGGTGGAAATGTGCAGTGTTCCACTGCTAAGGGTTAAAAACGTGCTTTCATATGTGAAATGCCCATTTTCTGTATGCATGATGTCCAAGGGGATAATGGGCCTTAGATACAGTTACTAGATGTGTCTGTTTCCACCCTCACCCACAGTGAGTGGTTAAAACTCAGAGTAGAGGAGTCAGTTTCCAGTGATGGAGAGGCAACTGATAACAGCCCTGGATTACAGAACCAGCCAGAGATGAGGCTTAAAAAAACTGCCTTAGAGAGGAAAAGAGAAACCTATACATTTGAGGAGAACTCTATACATTTGAGGAGGTGCATGCAGAAGTTCTGTGGAGATAACTTGTCTGAAAACAATCTTAGAGGCTACACAGAACTTTTTAAAGGGGTTCTGCGGTTTGTTTAAACTGATTATCTATCCTCTGGATAGATCATCAGCATCTGAACGGCAGTGGTCCGACACCCGGTACCCCCGCTGATCAGCTGTTTGAGAAGGCAGCGGCGCTCCAGCAGCGCCACGTCCTTCTCACTGTTTACCGCTGGCCCAGTGACATCACACATAGTATCACTTGCCTGGGCGCGACTAAGCTCTGTTCACTTGAATGCAGCTTAGTCCCGCCCAGGCCAGTGGATGCTAGTCGTGACGTCACTGGGCCAGTGGTAAACAGTGAGATGGAAGCAGCGCTGCTGCCTTCTCAAACAGCTGATCGGCGGGGGTCGGACCCCCGTCGATCAGATGCTGATGATCTATCCAGAGGATAGATCATTAGTTTAAACAAACTGCAGAACCCCTTTAAAAGGAGATTTAAGTCTTAGGCTATCTGGACATACTTTAAAAAATAAAAATAAAAAATCTGAAAAGATCCACTTCCTACAGAAGACATTGTGGAACGATTTCCTGTGATTACAGCAACCTGTGAAAAGGCTGCAGAGCTTAGTCTAACATTGGGGGCCACCCAATGGCTGCATAGTTAAGGAAGTGTTGCAACCCCTATTTCTGATACTTAAAAGGGAAATAGTTGAAAATGGTATCTGAGCTGAAGGCAGCATGTTACAGAGCAGGAGAAGCTGAGCAGACTATAAATAGTTTTTTGTATTAATGGTCATTCTGGGCTTTGAAGTCAAGGAGGCAGTCCTATCAGTGACTGACAGTTATCTATATACAGAGTCATAGAGGAAAGGCTGTCAATCACTGAATGAAATACAAGTTAGGCTACATTCACACGACCACTGTTTGGGTCCGCATCCAAACCGCAAAAAATCCGGCTCGGATGCGGACCAATTCACTTCAATAGGTCCGCAAAAGATGCAGACAGCACTCCGTGGGCTGTCCGCATCCTTTGCTCCATTGCGTGGCCCCGCAAAAAGAATACAACATGCCCTCCATTCATTTCATTGGGGTCGCCGAAAATAGCAGAGAGCTGGCTCGGCTATTTTCCGTCTGCTTCATAGAAATAAATAGGAGCAGGGGACGCGAGTGCGCGGTGCGCTCCCACTCACTTGTATGGGAGCAGCGTTTGGTGGTGGACGGACCCCGGGAAACCTGGGGTCCTCCAGCCACAGCCCTCCCTGCTCTCCTTGTAGGTGCGGGTCCCAGAGGTGGGACATGCACCTATCAGACAATGGGGGCATATCCTAGCAATATTCCCCCATTGTATGCAATGGAAATACCCCTTTAATTTTTGGAAAGAAAACTACATTGCCTATTAACTACATCACCACCTTGAAAACAAAATTAGTCTTACCAGTAATTCCTTTTTCATGACGGCACCTTAACCATGAGAAGATCCTCCTCCCACCAGGCAGGGACAGGAAGCTTGAAAAGAGCCCTCCATCTTCTCAGTGTATTCCAAACCTGACAGGCCCTAAAGACTCACAGCATACAAAGTTTCATTCTCTCTAGGAACTTGCTCTTCTAATTACATATATACAAACCCATTAGGCACATTCACCATGAGATCTTCCAGATAAATCCTAAATTTTAAGATGTGACCATAGCTTGTAGGACCTTCCTTCTGAAAAGGCAGATCTTGTTCAGAATAAATATCTACTCTGTAGTGTTTAAGAAAAGTATGAGGGCTGAACCAAGTTGCAACCCTGCAAATCTGCTCGAGAGGCAGAAGCTCTCTGCCCATAAGGTTAAAACTACTCTAGTTGAAACGTGGTTCTTTCTCCATGGTTATGTAGGATTCATAAATGGTTGACATTAACTACCTAGCAATTCAAAGATTTTGAATCCTTCATCCTATTTCACGTTCAATGAAATTTAATGAAAAGACTATTGGTCCAAGATTACGTGGCTGCCAAGCATTGAAGAATACATCTCCTAACTTCCAATTTATGGAAAACATTTTATGGCTGTTTTTGGATTCTCACAGAAAGAAAGAATAACTTTCTCCAATCTAAAAATCGGTTACTACTTTAGGAGGAAAAGAATGATCAAATCTCAAAATCACTGTCTTCCCTAACAGACAAAAAGGCTCTTTAACAGAAAGCCTGAATTTCATTTATCCTCCTAGCTGAGGTTATAGCAACAATAAAAACATTTTAAGTGTTAGATATTTCAATCCAGTCCCCTAATGGATGGAATAGTCAACTCAGATAAGACAAGATTCAAATTCCAAGGAGAAATATAAATCCTAACCTTAGGTCTAAGCCTATATGTTCCTTGCAAGAACCCATTATCTATGGATGTTCCACTAGTCTCTCATTCCTTGGCTGAGCACCAAGAAGGTTAGTACAGCCCCTTGGGCACCGTACCAGGCTCATTTACATATCTATAAAATCTTTTTACAAACAATAAAAAGGACACCGCTTTATGGGACAGGTATATTGCGGACATGCTAGCGGCGATCTAGTCGTGCATGTCCGCAGCTCTATAAGCTAAAACGAGGTGACAGAATCCCTTTAAAAAGAGGGGAGAAAAAGCCTTCCGATTGTTCCTTGTGAGGGACAGGAATTAAGACCTCTTTCTCTAGCGATTCTCAAATTTCCTTTATTATGGGGAAGGACCCCTTCACACCACAATGTTTTGTAGTTACAAATCTTTTAGGTGGTAAGGTGCGAAATTTTCAGGTCGTGATTAATAACTTCCAAAACCCATGGCCCTGCTACCTTTTCCCATGCAGAGAGGAAAAACCTTAACCTTCCTCCCACCTTTGGCTTGGCGTCATTGTTGGGCCGATTTTTTATTTGATGAGGAAGAGTTTCCAAAGAGGAAACCTCTCTCTGCCAAAATTCTGGACCTGTATCTCTCTGGTCTTAATCTCTAAACTGCCTCCTTCCCGTATTTCCTCCCAAGGACCGAAAGGACCATCTAGGACTAAAAGAAGAAAATGCGGAAGGATTTGGGGTGGGGGGGGGGGTTAAATCTTTTCTTGCTTTCCGCCGCCTTCTCCAACAGATCATCTAGATCTGGAGATCTGGGCGAAAAAGAAATTCACCCCGACAGGGAATACCGCATAACTTTTGTTTTGAGGCCACATCTCCTCCACTCCAATTCTTAAGCCAAAGGGCTCTACGAGTGGAGTTAGTAAGAGATAAAAGCCTGAGCGCCAAGCCTAACCGCATCTACAGAGGCATCCACCAGAAAGTCAGCAGCTTTTGCAGCCTTCTTATCCAAAGAGTTTATCTTCCTTAAAGGGATTCTGTCACCAAGTTTTGGGCTAGATCGCCGCTAGCATATCCGCAATATACCTGTCCTATAGGGCTATGTGCTTTTATTTTCTTTAAAAAAGGATTTTAGAGATATGTAAATTAGTCTTGTAGGTGCCCAAGGGGCTATACAAACCTTCCTGGTGCCCAGCCATGCCCGCCTGTGAATAAGCCCAGCACCGCCTAGGTCCTCCAAATCTCCTCCTTTCATCACCGATAGATTGCCGTAATCTCGCGATGCATGAGCTCACGCATGCGCAGTTCTTTCCCTGAGGCTGATGCCAGCACAGGGAAGGAACACTATACCGGCACTGCGCATGCTCGCACATCGCGAGATTACGGCAATCTATCAGTGACGAAAGGAGGAGATTCGGAGGACATAGGCGGTGCTAGGCTCCTTCACAGGCGGGCGTGGCTGGGCACCAGGAAGGTTCGTATAGCCCCTTGGGCACCTACAAGACTAATTTACATATCTCTAAAATCCTTAAAAGAAAATAAAAGCACATAGCCCTATAGGACAGGTATATTGCGGATATGCTAGCGGCGATCTAGCCCAAAACTTGGTGACAGAATCCCTTTAAGGAAGATAAACTCTTTGGATAAGAAGGCTGCAAAAGCTGCTGACTTTCTGGTGGATGCCTCTGTAGATGCGGTTAGGCTTGGCACTCAGGCTTTATCTCTTACTAACTCCACTCGTAGAGCCCTTTGGCTTAAGAATTGGAGTGGAGGAAGGTTCGTATAGCTCCTTGGGCACCTACAAGACAAATTTACATATCTCTAAAATCCTTTTTTAAAGAAAATAAAAAGCACACAGCCCTATAGGACAGGTATATTGCGGACATGCTAGCGGCGATCTAGCCGTGCATGTCCGCATCTCTATAGCCCAAAACTTGGTGACAGAATCCCTTTAACCTCTTCAATGTTCATAGTAGATCTAATAAACTTAATAGTCTTTCCGTATCTTCTGGAGGAAAAAAGGCTCTTCCTTCAATTTCTTCCTCTGAGGGAGAATCCGAAGAAAAGGCATCCAGAGGGGAGTCACTGCCATCAGAATAATTGTCTTGGGATAGGCTAACCCTTTCTGCCACCTTATGCTTCTTACTGGATTTAAGAGCATTTTTAAATTCCATCCGAATGAGTTTTTATATTCTTTAAAAAAAAAGGACGGAAATGACTAACCGTTTTGTCAATACAGTGCTGAAATAACTTTTTGTCATATGAGGATGAAAGTTGTCCTACATAAGGCACATTCTTTATTCTTTCTTTTAGCCAGCATTTTCTTAGGCTTACAAAAAAAAACAAAAAAACAGTGAGAAAAAAAATGCCACAGCAGTACAACTCACCCTGAAAAAAAACTGTCCAAAGTACCGGAATCGGTGCTACATTCTCTCTCTCTTAGCAGATTCTTGTGTCTTGTTTTCTTCCATAATAGCTGGTGACAGCAAGAAAAGCCTGCTTATGGGTCAGAAACTATAATAATTCAGACCAGCATTGAGCTTCATGTAACCCCTTTCTGCCAGAAGTTATGGCCAGGGAAATGGGGAGAGAGAGGGAGACAATTATCACGCCTCCACCTACCGGAGGCTTTTAGCACACCTTTTGGGGTATGGTAACCGGTGAATGAATCCTCTCCTTATCATAGGAGTCACATGTGAGGCCTTCTCTGCACATCCATGCTACAAGCCTCCGCCACGTAACGTAATATATAATTCTTTTGGGTATCTTAGTTTGAGGAGCCCAGTATAAATAGTTGGTATTTCCCTAAGCAACCCTCTGATGAACCAAGGTGGGAGAAACACGTTAGGGTACGAGGGAAACCCAGTCTGTCTGAGGGCCTACTAGGGTAACCCAGGGGAGGCACGAGGACGTAGAGATTTCACCTTCAGGAGTCATCCCCGGGCAGAGGTATTAGTAAGGAAAACATTAGGGATAACAGTCCCTCCCTTCACCACTAACTCTGTTCATCCTCCCTCCACAGTGTCTGGTGATCGCCAGTGTTCCTTTCATATTGATCATTTAGCAACTCGTTTGTTATCGACATTCCTATACGTTTATCAGGATTACACTTTCCTTGTTATATAGTTGTGTTTAAAATAATAGCAGTCAGACATCACTAACCTGATCAATCACTGTTTTTTGGTAGAAATTATATTTCTACATGGCAAATAATTTACTAGCAGGTGTAGTAGAGTAATAGAAACCCAACAGTCATGACATGCATGCTGCCGATTATAGGGAAAGGGAAAAAAAAAAAAAACTTTATTTCTTCCAGACCATTGAACATATGATTATGAACAGTCCTCTAAACTTTGACATCCTTAATCTCCATTGCTGCTCTCACTGCCTTCAACAGTTCATTATGATCTTCCGAAGAAAATAAACCTCTCATATTCGAGTCAGACGAAATACCTGAATCCAACCCAGAAACTCTGAATTCCAAAATGATGTGGTGGTGGTGGATGTACCTCTTATTGCTCTGTGTTTGGAAGTAGAAAGCCGACATGCCAATGAGCCAAATCCGCCAAGGCTGTATACATTTCTTGACACACAAGCCCCTTCTCAAGGAAGGAACCTCTTCTATATCAATGTAATCTATGTATTTTTATAGACTTTATTAGTGGATTTTTCAGGTAATTTTACAGGAGATATCCCATCTTATAGGAATGTGACTTCTTCACATTTTTTTCAGGTCTTACAGATGCATCCTTATCACTAACACCACCAATATAAGTAGTATCTGCTTCCTGGGTCAGAGGTAGACCTAACCCGTGCACCACAAAACCAGCCAGGCAGAACACCTATGACATCATGAGGACTCAGAATCCTCTCAAAACAGGGATTTCAATAGTCCATCCAGGAAGCCCCCTTGGTTATGTCAGAGCAGAGATTATCAGGTAGCGGGCTGTCAGTTACAACAGGGGGGACACAGTTTGCAGTTTGCCATGGCTTCTCCCGCTCCACTGGCACACGAAGGCTACGGGATCTGGAGCATCACACTGGGCATAATGAAACCTAGACCTACTTGCCCAAGGTGGGGCTCTACAGACTGCACTGTAGTCAGTCTGTTGGTCTTCTCCCCACCTGAAGGGCCAGGAAAACGATGAGAAAATGGAGGGCCCCTTTAACTTTCCCTTCTCTACCTGGTGAGAAGGGATGGTTAAGGTTCCGTCATGGAGACTAGAGTGAGAAGGGAAACCTGTATGATCTGTGACATTGCAAAATTGTATAAGATCTGCCTGTCCCTGCAAAGTCTTAGAACTTAACTGCTGTATCTGAACATTATTCATCAGTAAAGAACTGGTCTACTGTTAGCATGGTGTCATATTTGTCTGCACCAACACCAACATCCATTTGCTTCCAGGGACCCTGCCTTGCATCTCACAACTCATCACCGTCAAGGGAACCACCACCAGGCAGGAGATACCCCAGAATTAGGGTGTGCCCTGAAGGGAAGAAAGGTGCGCCCTTCTCATCACTGCACGGCCCAGGGAAGAGAGTCAGAGTGACAACCATCATTCTTGCTACTATCACTCCTATCCACTCTTGGGCTCATTGCAAATTTACCGACTACAATGCCTGCTGTAAAAAAAAAAAAAAAAAAAAAAAAAAATATTTAAGAAGAAAAATATAACAATGATGAAGACTCTGAAAAGCCTGGTAAAACAGGAGTCAGCTTGCCAATTCCACTGCTCTCTCTCTCAACTGTATTGTTACACCCACCTTATTTATTAATCGGTCAAGTTGGTTTAAGAGAACCTTGCTGTGTCTCTGTGATGAGCATACTACCTTTTTCTCAAATAATTCACTAATTTTCTGAAATCCTTTGCCTTTAAAAGCATCAGTGATGAGCGTCTCCAGCTAGAAAAAAGAAAATAAAAAGAAAATTACAAAAGGACTTTACTTTCTTAGTAAAGATGCTAGTTAGTACTACTACCACCTATCTACTCATGCTACCTACAGTACTTAGCCGTGATAAACCGTACTGTTGTATCCACAGTAATAGTAGACACTTATGAATCTGCATGCTACAAACTGTACTCACAGTATAATAGCTTTCACATACTTAAAGGGGTTGTCCAATTTAAAAACTTATTGGGAGCAAATTGCAGTGAGACTACTTAATGAGCCCCCTCCAATTCACCCTCTCATCCAGGCTCCAACAGGGAAGTCATGTATACCACTGCAGCCAAAGCAACAGGTCATGGCTACAACCCTGCAAGGAGTGCATAGAGGCGACCTGAAATGGAGGGGTGCTCAGGAATGAAAAACAAGACTTGTGAACTCACCTGTAAAATTTCTTTCTCGCTTAGTTCATTGGGGGACACAGGACCGTGGGTATAGCTGCTTGCTGCCACTAGGAGGCGACACTAGGCTGAAAAGTGATAACTTCTCCCCTGCAGGCTATACCCCCTCCAGCCTGGAGAGAGCATATCAGTTTGTGCCCAAGCAATAGGAGTAGGAGAAGAAAAAAAAATAAAAAATAAAAAGATACGGTAAACAACCAATAACTGACAAATGTCAGTCGGATCGAACCAGAACTGAGGACCATACTGTCCCACCAACCGCCATCATTTGCGGCAAACAGAACACTGGGTGGGAGCTGTGTCCCCCAATGAACTAAGCGAGAAAGATTTTACAGGTGAGTTCACAAAAATCTCGTTTTTTCGCTCGTATCATTGGGGGGCACAGGACCGTGGGACGTCCTAAAGCAGTCCACGGGGAGGGAAACAAACCACACGCGCATGGAGAAAAACGCCCTCGAGGATACGTAATCCGCTGCCGCCTGCAAGACCTTGCTGCCCGGAGCAGCATATCAGTCGATGCCTAGGAAAGCACCCGGTAAAACTTGGTGAACGTGCCGGAAGACCAAGATGCTGCCTTCTACCACTAGAAGCAATGCCTGGAGTAGATGAACCCTAGAAGTGCCGACCGCTGGTCGGGTAGGCCATAACTCCGCTGGGCAGTGCTACGTCCACGAGCGGAGTGCCCAAGCAACTGTCAGGCAGACATACCTGGAAAAACATCCCTTTGGAGGTAGTCAGCTATGACAAGGACCTCCAGGAAAAAAAACTGGTAAAAGTCAGTACAGCGGAAAGCGCTAGTTATGAACCAGCAAACCTCAGAGGCCAAATTAGAAGGCGGATGGAGAGCCCGGTCTTTAAAATGCGAGAGAGAAAGAAGAGAATACCATGTCCGAGATGACTTGGAAAGCGGCGACTACCTTATGCAAAGAAAGAAAATACTGGGCGGAGCACTGCCTTATGCAAATGACAGAAGAAAAATGTACAAAGGCGCCATCAACTCAGAAAGCCGCCGGGTGGAAGATCCCGCCACCCGGAATGCCACCTTCCTAGAAATAAAAAGGAGAAGAAGAAGAAGAAGTCCCAGAGGGAGGACTTGTTTCTCACTGAAACACCTCCAGCAATCCACAGGTTGTTGGGACGAAGCCGGCTGCTGGCCACAACTGTGGAAGCAGAACCAAACCCTGTCCGCAGGATCCTCCTCTAGTTAAGAGAAAACCCCTTAGCAAGCGGAAATCGGTAGACTAATGCCCCTAGAGCCTTCGGGGCTTGTGGTGAGACTTCTAGCGAGAGAAGCTGCTTGAGAAACTACTGAGAAAAAAAAATCCTGAGCCAGGCATGCCAAACTGCAGGCCAAAGAACCAATACGTCGGATAAAGGTAGAAGCAAAAACCGATGTGAGCATCACCGGTGATGGGAAGCCCCTTAAGTGACATATATTGACCATGCGGAAACACTGCCTGGAAGGGCAGATGACCAAGATGAGAGAATACTCTTCGTGGAAAACATAGATCTCGGATTCCATAGCCGTACAACCCATTGCTACTGGTCGAGTAGACCGAAAGGGAAGATTGTCAGCCATCCAGCTAGAGGAAGGACAGGAAAGAAAAGGGTGTTCCGTTCCAGGAACGAAACCCCTACCAGTGGTGGCATGGCGTGACAGACACCCACTCTTCCCGGCGTGGGGGGACCCGTAGTCCACCCCCGGAATGAGCAGTGAAAGGAATGACCACTATCGGCTTGAGGTGACACAGACAGTAATCCTATCTGAAGAAAGGTATCACTGTAGTGGTAGACGAGTGCCGCAGGGACTAAGCTACCCAGTAGAGCGCACCCAAAGGAAGGTGCTGATAGATATGGTATTTACACCATTGCAAAGCCCGAGTTGACGACACAAGAACAGTTGTCAGAGCAACTGTCAATTAACAGTAGTGTAGACCATTAAGAGGCCAGGGCTAAAGCCCATTGCCATCAAAGACTGTCACTCTACCGAATCTCTTGGTAATGCAATACACCGCCTGAGGAGGAGGCCATACAAGGGAAGCCACAAGAGTAATGCTAACACCATACTCCAGCTGAGGAGGATGCCAAACCGTAGAGGATACCGATTCCAGAGTCAGAAGAAACAGTCATCTGACGAAGGAACTGTGCAGTTGGAACCCTAGCATGTAGTGAAGGTGCAAATACCCCTTGTACAGTAGGAGCTACAGCATGCTCCGCCAGCGTAAAACTGAGGGAGAGGCCTAAGGATACCCAGAAGTAGCATGGTACCATGCTGTCTCAGTTAAGTAGAGCCATCCTGAGGCACTCAGTCTAAAAAGGGGGCTGAACAGGAGCGACTGCCGAAGCAGTGCCAGGGTAGAACCCCTACATGAGGGGGGCGGTCCCACTGCAGCGACTACGATCTCCGGCCCTAGTGTGAAAACTTGCCCTGCTTAGAAGAACACGCTGTAGTAGCCATTGCAGATTGCCAGCAAAACACCCTCACCTAGATAAGGAAGAGTGGTGGCAAAGAATACAGAGTTAGTGCAACCTTGGGCTCGCTGGATCGTAATCACAATACTTTGCAACGTGTGGTGTGCACGCCATTACACAGAGGACCAATTCATGACCGACCTGAACGGTGAAGGCCCATGGGGATGGGGGTCTCTAGGGCACCTAAGTGTTGCTGGGTGACCCCCCTGAGAGAACAAAAGTTGACATATCTGCGCCCCCAACCAGCACCGGAAGAAAAGGGAGGATACAATATGGGAGTAGCCACAGTATCCAGTGGCAGTATCCATATACCACTAGATGAAGAGTACAAGGCACCGACGGTAACGACTGTTGCCACGGCCCACCTGTGAAGGAAGCCAAGGTATCTAGTGTCGTGGCTTAGTTGAATCAAAAAAGTCCAGCAAGAAGGATACCAATATTCTACCAAATCAGAGTAATTGTATTAAAGTCAATAAGTCCAGCAATGGTACCCTGTTAAATCATAGGATAACTAAATCTAATGAGAAATATAGACATAAACAAACAAAACTCTACATAATCAATCCGAGGGGAGAGGCCAGGATACAGTCAGATGCACTGGGTAAGTGGTGGGGAGTACAATCCCTAGCACTGATACCCTGAACTGGTCCTCTGCCCAGGGACGTCTCCTGGTGGTGGGGACGCCCTGTCCACGTACCTAGTCTCAACCTCCTGGCTGTCCCTGGTAAGGTGACGGGTGGAGAGAGATAGGTATCCGAGTGGTACCCTAACGGATGACTAGCACAAAATCAAAGAAAGACTGAAAGGTGTCCACTGTATAAGGCCCTCGTGACAGATCGCCAGGAGGTACAGGGTCCACCTAGAGGATAAAATACACAGACAGACACAGAAATCATAACAAAGGATAACCTACGAACCCGACGCGTTTCATCCACACCAGTGGGATCATCAGGGGGTGATACGGGGTAGGTATAGATAGGACGGGAAGCCCGTGACGATAAATACAGCAGGCCCAGTCCAATAATAAATGCGTAAATAAATGCATTTAAACGATATACACAGATGACGCGAAAACAGACCCGAAATTGATAAATAAATGCCAGAAGGCAGATTACATACGGTCACTCGGCGGCACAATTAGTGGAGTCAGCCGACTAGATGCAAAGTGCAAATCTATATAGAAAACAGAGGCAAGGATAAGAGCATATAAAACAAAAAAGGAAATGCACACGTAGCGTTAGGACAATAAGAAAGTAAGGCTGCGTTCACACGGGCGAGATTTCCGCGCGGGTGCAATGCGGTAGGTGAACGCATTGCACCCGCACTGAATCTGGACCCATTCACTTCAATGGGGCTGTTCAGATGAGCGATGATTTTCACGCATCACTTATGCGTTGCGTGAAAATCGCAGCATGCTCTATATTCTGCGTTCCCCATAGAAGTGAATGGGGTTGCGTGAAAATCGCATGCATCCGCAAGCAAGTGCGGATGCGGTGCGATTTTCACGCACGGTTGCTAGGTGACTGTCTATACACTGTATTATTTTCCCTTATAACATGGTTATAAGGGAAAATAATAGCATTCTGAATACAGAATGCTTAGTAGGTGGTCAATTGAGGGTTAAAAAATAAAAAAAATTAACTCACCTTGTCCTCTTGTTCGCGTAGTTCTCACGGTCTTTAGTTCTTTAAAAAGATGAACTATGGGCTAAAGGACCTTTGATGACGTAAGATCACATGCTCCAATCACATGGTCCATCACCGCGGTGATGGACCATGTGATTGGAGCATGTGATCTTACGTCATGAAAGGTCCTTTAGCCCAGTGTTTTCCAACCTTTTTTGTGCAAAGGCACACTTTTTTCATGAAAAAAATCACGAGGCACACCACCACTTTTTTGACTTAGCTATAAGTTCAGCAACGTGATAGCTAGCTTTAAGAGCTCTTTCATTTACCTTTGTGGTTTTTCTCATGAAAGTTGCCTGTTTCTCTGTGTTTTCACGCAGGCGAACAAAATAGTCCGCAGTCTTGTTTTGAAGCGAAGGGTGTTTCGTTTGGAGATGGCGTTTAAGTTTACTTGGGACCATAGCACTGTTAGATAGCTTTTCACCACACACCAAGCACAGTGGAGTTGGTTTCTTTGCATCTCCGGTGAAAGTAAATCCAAATGAAATATAGCTTTCGCTATATTGCCTTGTGCCAGAGAATTTGCTTGAGCTAACCATCTTTGCTTTCTTTTGATCCCCACTCATACTTGGGCTCTCATCTGGCTCCGAATTTTGTTCAGAGTCCAGTTCTTTCCTTTTCAAAAACTTGTCCATCACTGTATCTGCTCCTGTCTCACTGTCACTCAGTACTTACTGTGCTTGTCTCCTCCAGATAGCCGCTGTCCGTCACACCTAAGGCGCGCTTCTCCATCCAGATCCATTAATCAGCGCTCTTCTGCTCATGTCTCCTCCAGATCCATCACTCAGCGCTCCTCTGCGCTGCGACGCGATAATCAGATCCATCGGCGCTCTTCTGCGCATCGGTGATCTACTGCGATGTCTCCTCCTGTCAGACTGTAACAGGACAGTGACACCGGAGCTATATAGTCCGTAACATGCGGCTTCAGCTCACAAATAGACCAAATTGGAATTTTTCCCCACGGCACACCAGACAATATCTCACGGCACACTAGTGTGCCGCGGCACAGTGGTTGAAAAACACTGCTTTAGCCCATAGTTCATCTTTTGAGAAGTAAAGAAGAGACCGGGACTTACGCGAACAAACGGAGAAGGTGAGTTAATTTTTTTTTTTTTAACCCTCAACTGATCACCTACTATGCATTCTGTTTTCAGAATGCTATTATTTTCCCTTATAACCATGTTATAAGGGAAAATAATAACATCTACACAACACCGAACCCAAACCTGAACTTCTGTGAAGAAGTTCGGGTCTGGGTACCACAGTCGGTTTTTTATCACGCGCGTGCAAAACACATTGCACACGCACGATAAAAACTGAACAACGGAACGCAATCGCAGTCAAAACTGACTGCAATTGCATTCCTACTCGCGCGGGTTTGCCGCAACACACCGGGACGCATCCGGAACTAATCCGGACACGCTCGTGTGAACCCAGCCTAATAAGTACCTGAGATTAACGAGGGCACAGGGTCACATAAGGATAGGATGTGAGGATGCTCATGAAGGGGCATAGAGGATAATCACCCCGAACCTACCTAGATATAGCTGTAAAAGACACACAGGATGAGCATATCGCTCCTTGTATTCATGACCCTCACCCCTAACAAGTAAAACCGGAAAGAGGAAATATTGTGTAAATACCTGAGCGCACTCCAGGAATAAGATGATACCACAGCGCATAGCTCCTAAGGTGTAGGGCTACCTGCCAGATGATGCCTAGAATGCATACAGGCCTGGAAGTTGAACTCAGGAACTAAGCCATAAAGATTGTGTAGTAGAAATGGTGAACGGGTACTTACATGGTGCCGCCGTCCTCTGTTTACTCCCCTCTGCCATTTGTTCCTTTTTTTTGTGGATTGGGCGCAATAGGTATTTAAAGGGCGGGGGAATTCATTTTGATCGCCTCAGACCCATCTATTCACATTGGCGGCAGCACCATGTAAGTACCCGTTCACCATTTCTACTACACAATCTTTATGGCTTAGTTCCTGAGTTAAACTTCCAGGCCTGTATGCATTCTAGGCATCATCTGGCAGGTAGCCCTACACCTCAGGAGCTATGCGCTGTGGTATCATCTTATTCCTGGAGTGCTTATCAGGTATTTACACAATATTTCCTCTTTCCGGTTTTACTTGTTAGGGGTGAGGGTCATGAATACAAGGAGCGATATGCTCATCCTGTGTGTCTTTTACAGCTATATCTAGGTAGGTTCGGGGTGATTATCCTCTATGCCCCTTCATGAGCATCCTCACATCCTATCCTTATGTGACCCTGTGCCCTCGTTAATCTCAGGTACTTATTACTTTCTTATTGTCCTAACGCTACGTGTGCATTTCCTTTTTTGTTTTATATGCTCTTATCCTTGCCTCTGTTTTCTATATAGATTTGCACTTTGCATCTAGTCGGCTGACTCCACTAATTGTGCCGCCGAGTGACCGTATGTAGTCTGCCTTCTGGCATTTATTTATCAATTTCGGGTCTGTTGTCGCGTCATATGTGTATATCGTTTAAACGCATTTATTTACGCATTTATTATTGGACTGGGCCTGCTGTATTTATCGTCACGGGCTTCCCGTCCTATCTATACCTACCCCGTATCACCCCCTGATGATCCCACTGGTGTGGGTGAAACGCGTCGGGGTCGTAGGTCATCCTTTGTTATCATTTCTGTGTCTATATGTGCATGTGTCTGTCTGTGTATTTTATCCTCTAGGTCAGGGTTCCCCAACTCCAGTCCTCAGGGCCCACTTGCCGGTCAGGATTTAGAAGTATCCCACAGAATGAATACCTGTGGTAAATCCTGATGGATGGACACTAATTATATCAGCTGCCCAATACTAAGGAAATCCTAAAAACCTGACTGGTAGGTGGGCCCTGAGGACTGGAGTTGAGGACCACTGCTCTAGGTGGACCCTGTACCTCTGGCGATCTGTCACAGGGGCCTTATACAGTGGACACCTTTCAGTCTTTCTTTGATTTTGTGCTAGTCATCTGTTAGGGTACCACTCGGATACCTATCTCTCTCCACCAGTCACCTTACCAGGGACAGCCAGGAGGTTGAGACTAGGTACGTGGAAAGGGAGTCCCCACCACCAGGAGACGTCCCTGGGCAGAGGACCAGTTCAGGGTATCAGTGCTAGGGATTGTACTCCCCACCACTTACCCAGTGCATCTGACTGTATGCTGGCCTCTCTCCTCGGATTGATTATGTAGAGTTTTGTTTATGTTTATGTCTATATTTCTCATTAAATTTAGTTATCCTATGATTTAACAGGGTACCATTGCTGGACTTATTAGTTGAATCAAAGCATGCAAAGATGCTTAGTGATTTCCCAGTTAGTTGTAGAAGGGGGTAATGCCACAACTGTTGAATAGTATTCAGTGGTAGCGCAATTCTCCAGTCAAGAAAGGGGGGTAGCGAGATAATCAGAACCGTATCTAACAGGAGTGGAATTACCCCACCTATGGAGGGGGGTAATATCTACAGTAAGCACTGCACTCAGTGGAAGTGTAATTACTCTACCTATGAAGGGGAGAAAAATATACAGGAAGTACTGTATCCTGAGTTTGCGCAACTACCTCACCTATTGCAGGGAGTAATGCACCCAGCAGGAACTGAATCCAATGGTAGAGAATTACGCCCCTATGGAAGGGGGTAATGCATATGATTAGTCCTGTACCTGGTGGGAAGAGAAATTCCTCCACCTATGTAAGGGGGAAAAGCTTACGGTAAACGCTGCCACCAGTGATAATGCCATAACGCCTCCTATGAGAGAGGCCAATTCATACGGCCAGTACTGTACCCAGTGGAACAGCAATTCCGTCAACTACGGAAGGGGGGACGCCAATGGCTGGCACTGAGACCAGCGCTAGTGCAGTTAGTCCACCTGTGGAAGGAGGGAATACATAAAGTACTGTATCCAATAGTAGTGCAAATGCCGCCTAAGGAAGAGGGTAATGCATACAATCAGTACTGCTAGTATGGATGCAATCTTAGAAGATTGAACTGGATTCATATAGTCCGAAGAACAGATCCCCCCCCCCCCCCCTCAGAACCAACCCCTGCCGGAAGGGAGGGTTCTGAACGTAACCCTAGTGAGGAAGAGTGGAGGTGCGGAGGAGACAGGAGGAATTATGTCCTGCTCTGGACAGCTTGTGCGCAGTTCTACCTCTCAGCATCTAGCCATGGCAGTTGCAGGCTGTGCCGGGGGTGATATAACAATTAAACAACCCAGGAAGTGGAATCGGAACCTCTACAGGACCACGCACTGGAATGTGTGGGCGGTACTTAAATCAACCAAACTGCCCCGGAGGGCGGATTGGGAATCCTTTAGATGTGCTCCCCTGGATTTGCGCGGGTGGAGTATTATCAACAAAACGGCCCTATAGGGCGGATTGGGAACTTAGAGGTCCTCCAC